>NW_027361782.1:0-600000 GCF_039654945.1 Dendrobates tinctorius | reverse complement strand
ATCCAGATTGCTGAGTGCACAATGTAGGAAGGACAGATCACAAAGTTTCTCAGGAGCAGCTGCACCAGCACTGAGGGTGAGGCTGCCTGTCTTAAAGTGACCACGCTCCAATTTCTCCCTAACAACCCTGCAACAACCACAAGTATCCGATTACAGCCAAGAAAGACGCAATGAAAAACCGAAACCTGGCGTGTAGAGCAGGAGCGGAGGCAAATATTCAGGAAATACCTAGAACTATTCAGAGAATGTGATCAGCTGCTTCTATGTCAGTGAATGATCACAAGGAGAAAGTGGACAGGTAGAACAGAATACCATGAGATATAGAATAATAATGTCCAGAGTAAACCTTAAGGCTGTGTGCACACGCTGCGGATTTTGCTGCGGTTCCGCAGCGGTTTTGGCCGCTGCGGACCCGCAGCAGTTTTTGCTGCGGTGTACAGTACAATGATTCCCTATGGGAATCAAAAACCGCAGTGCAGACGGTGCGGAATTTTCCGCGCGGATTATCTGCGGTTTTCAATCCGCAGAAAGAATTGACATGTCAATTCTTTCTGCGGATTCCCCTGCGGTTTGCCATCTCCTCCATTGAGGAGATGAAAAACCGCAGGGCAAAACCGCAGAGCAATCCGCAGGTAAAACCGCAGGTATTTTGACCTGCGGTTTCACCTGCGGATTTTACAAAATCTGCGCGGATGATTCCGCACCTAATCCGCAGCGTGTGCACACAGCCTTAGTCTGTGTGCACACGCTGCGGATTCTACTGTGCGGATCCGCAGCAGTTTGACACCTGCTCCATTATAGGAATCCGCAGGTGTCAAAACGCAGGGGAAAACCGCACAAAATCCGCAGGTAAAACGCAGGTCATTTTACCTGCGGATTTAGCCAAATACATGCGGAAAAATCCACAGGATAATCCGCACCGTGTGCACATACCCTTAGGTGATGATGCCTTATCCTTCTGATTATAACGAGCCAGTGCTTGATAGACCTCTGCTTGCTGTCAGTGAATGGAATCATCTTCAGACCAGGATAGGGATGATCTGATGCCGGTGTAGGGCTTGTAATTAGTTGGTCACAATAATTCTGGGTTTTCTGGAAACATGTTCAGGGTATCAGAGTAAAAAGACTTTGGCGAAACTCCCCTGAGCGCTCTAGAAATTGACTTTTCCTCCGCAGTCTGTCAATGTACACTGCAGATCTTCATTGTAGCTTTCAACCAATTTATGGCCCAGAGTCTGGTGAGGATGTCCCGGTTACGGCAGATCTCTTGTGTGGGGATTGGAAGCAGTGTTCTGCCTCTTACTGTTGGGTGACACCCCTTGAAGAGGACATGGAGAAAGGGTAGAAGCTTCCCCGGGGGTTGAAACTAGATTTTCTCAATCATAGAACTGTCACGTGTACTTGTCGTGAAAGACATAGCTTTAGCTACACATGTCGATGGTAAGGTACACCTTGTCCCACAATGTCAACTCCAAGCAGTGGTCCACAGTCTACACCACATGAAGGCTTTCTGTGAGAACTAAATTGCTAAGTATCTTCCATTGAGGCCAGGAGTTGGCACACAACCATAAGATTGGGTGAATAGTTTTGCTTCTTGTCACACTATCAAGTATGGATAACAGAAGTTGGAATGGAGAAGGAAGAGGAGTATGCAGAGAACGACAAGAAGTTGGACGATGATGACAAGGACCATGTACTACTTATGGATATGGCCTGGATGTGACGAGAAAGAAGGTGGACTACCATCTTGCTCTCCTCACTTGCAAGGTCACTTTTCCCACATGAGTAGGTGATGCCACTTCACGTGCTGATGGAGAACAGAAGTTCTTATGTCTGTATCTATGTGTCTACAGCTTATTCTCAGGCTGTGTGCCCATTCATTATAATGCATTCTGCACTTTTTGTGCATTTTGATGCGCTTTTTTCTGTGAAAAAAACGCATCGCGGTAAAAAAACGCAGCATGCTCATTAATTTTGCGGAAAAGTCCGCGTTTTTAGCTACCGTATTTTCTATGAGACTGGGGACGCGCGGAAAAAACACGCGTTTTCTGGGAAGAAGTCCGGTTTTCATGCAGAAATTGTCTGCATACGTGGGCAGATAGCCACAATCTTCGCACTGTGTTGGCATTGTCTTCTGAAACTGTTCAATACACAATCATTACATGAATCCTACACGGCACTCCGGAAGAAGGTGATGAGGTACCAGAGTAGGGTTCTAATCCATGATAAGTAGTAGTAGAAAAACTACTAAATTGGATGCTTTGCAAAATAAT
Organism: Dendrobates tinctorius; assembly: GCF_039654945.1. Lineage (NCBI taxonomy): Eukaryota > Metazoa > Chordata > Amphibia > Anura > Dendrobatidae > Dendrobates > Dendrobates tinctorius. The sequence continues at coordinate 597,727 of NW_027361782.1, read as the reverse complement.
GTGGATTTTATTTACAAATAGGAACAGTCCATAAAAAAGTAGCTAATGATGTTTTGGTCAATAGTGGACCTTCATCAGATATTCGTTGTATGGTGATTTTTTTTGAGAATGTATAATACTCTCAGAGGTATTGGTAGGAGTATGTGCGGACTATGTTTTTTCAGAAAATACAAGTTATCTGCGCTGAAGAGTGGTGACATGGCCACATTCGCTTTCAATGTCTCCAATTGAGTGCTGAGGTTTTCTACTACTATAGCATACAATCATTATAGCTGTTGTCATCATTTTTTCAGTCTGAGATGTCATGAGTGCCTTGTCACCCCCTCATGATTCCCACTCCTAGATTTGCCTCAGGTGCTACCACCACTATAGCTGCCAGTGCCATTAATACCACCACAGCTGACAATTTGCCCAATACGTCCACCACAACTGCCTGTACCAGTGTTGCTACCATCAACACAGCTGTCATAATTCCTTCTGCTCAGTAAGCGATTGCTATTCTGTCCTATGGAGACTGTTTTGCTGAGTAGTCTCTGTTTTGATTGACAGCTTGGCCGTCCAATCCTGTGATGGGCTTGCTGAACTGTCGGTGCTTTGATTGACAGCTCAACTGTCCAATCTGTGACTGGGAGGTGCGGGATGTCCTCCAGGTGTTTAGTGTTCTGAAGATTGCCCAGCTACTTAACTAAGCTGTTTTCCCTGATTACTGCCAGATGTAGTTTGTGCTTCCTGGTGAGTGTTAGCCTTAGGCTTGAGTTAAGGCCCTTTTCCATTTAGCGATGCACCAGCGATCCGACCCGGTCAGGATCGCTGGTGCATCGCTAAATGATCGCTAGTGAGCTTTCATACAGAAAGATCTCACAGCGATGCAGCAGCGACGCAGCGCACGATACTCACCTTTCACACTCAGCGATCCTGGCGTCCTCCCGCCCACGTCCAGCGTCGCTCGTCTCACACAGCAGGAAGCTGACGACGAGAAATGGAGCTGCGCGATCAGCGATGAACAGCAGGGGAGCCGGTCAGAGGTAAGTATCACACATAGCGATATCGCTAGTGATATCGCTATAACGTCACAAAATCAGTGATATCGCTAGTGATATCGCTATAACGTCACAAAATCAGTGACGTTTTAGCGATATTGCTAGCGATATCGCTATGTGTAAAACCCCCTTTACACTAGAGAGAAATACGGACGAGTGCTATGGGAGAAAAAAATCTTATAGCACTTGGACCAATGTTAATCTATGGGGCAGCTCCTATCATCCATTTTTTTTCTCGCCCGTATTATACGAGCAGAGAATATCGCAGCATGCTGCTATGTGCACCATATTACACCCGAGACTCGCCAGTCCAAGTCTATGCGTGCGAGAAAAAAAGACCATCAGTGTGACTTGCGAGAAATACGCACCGGTGTCCTTTAGAAAAGCCGGCAATTCAGTGCGCTATACTGTAGAATCACACTGACATGTTAAAATAGAATAGATAGAATACATGTATACACATAGTATAGGTATACATAGCTCAAAGAAATAAAGGGAACACAAACAGCCTGTCGCAAATGGAATAGTGTTCCCTTTATATTTTTGAGAAATATATATGTCATTGGCACATATATATATATATATATATATATATATATATATACACACCGTAACATAGTTTTGAAGGCTGAAGGAAGACCTTATGTCCATCTAGTTCAGCCTATTTTTAGTGCAGCTGTTCTGCATTGTTGATCCTGGGGAAGGCAAAAAACCCACAGAGTAGAAGTCAATTTTCTCCATAGGGAAAAAAATTCCTTCCCCTAAGCTGGGTCAACCATCTACCTATAATATTCTGTTATTCGTAACCTTCTATACTGTTACTCACAAGAAAAGCATCCATTCCTTTCTTAAATTCATTCAGTGAGTTGGCCATCACCACTTCCTCAGGAAGAGAATTCCAGAGCCTCACTGCTCTTACCGTGAAGAACCCTCTTCTATGCTGGTGCAGTAATTGTCTTTCCCCCAAACGAAGAGAATGCCCCCTTGTTCTTGTCACAGTCCTTGGTACAAACAGTTCATTGGAGAGATCTCTGTATTGCCCTCTGATATACTTGTACATATATATTAGGTCTCCCCTAAGTCTTCTCTTTTCTAGAGTAAATAGACCTAATTTTGATAACCTTTCTGGGTATTGTAGTGAACCAACTCCGTTTATCATTTTAGTAGCCCGCCTTTGAACCCTTTCAAGTTCAGTAATGTCTTTCTTGAGCACCGGCGTCCAAAATTGCACACAATACTCCAAGTGTGGTCTGTCGAGTGATTTGTACAGAGGGAGAATTATGCTTTTATCTCGTGTCCCCAGACCTCTTCTAATGCATCCCATGACCCTATTTGCTTTGGTGGCAGCTGCCTGACACTGGGCACTCCAATTTAGCTTCTTATTGACTAAGATGCCTAAGTCTTTTTCCATGTCTGATTTCCTCAGCAGTTTCCCATTTAGTAAGTAATTATAGCATCTGTTTCTCCTTCCCATGTGCATAACCTTACACTTATCTGTGTTAAAACTCATTTGCCATTTTTCAGCCCAATTCTCCAATTTACTCAAATCTGTCTGTAGTTGCTGTTAGGAACCGCGGAACGCACTAAATAAAATAATAATAAAGTGCGTTCGCCGCTCGAGGTTCACCGTACAGTATAACTGCTGCTAAGTGGTGGCAGACAAGCAATATGGCGGTATGATGCACACGGGTTAAACTTCACCCGGAGTGCGCAGAGCGGCCTCTGTTCACTCACAGAGGTGCCGCAGCAAAAAACATACAAAACGCTGAACCTGTTAGGGACACAGGCTTCAGGTAGATGCACACACGGTATCTGGTCACAGGAGCAGGACCCAAGACAGAGGAGCTGCGTCCCTCTAGACCTACCGTGTGTGCGGCGTCGCTTCTGCGGACGCCAAGGAGGGCTGCAACTGCAGCGCTGCGTAGGACACTGACGCTCGACAACAAAGCTAGAAAGCAGGCGCGATGTCGGACGCTAGCTTAGCGGTGCGGTGAGCACAGTGGCTTAAGGCTTGCCACTGACTGGCACTGACTGCTAAACTAATTCCCTATCCACATGCGTATTACCAGAGGGAAGGGGTTTCAAATGAGTCAGTCACCAGAATTATGCATCCGTCACCATTCACACATAGCTAGTATAGACTATACTAGCGCATGGCCGAACGGTCATGCGCGCTTTTTATGGCCGTGCGGGACCTTCCAGCTCTCCGAGATGGACCAATGAGATCTGGAACAGGACCTGGGCACAGCGTCGGACTGGAACACCTTGGGCCCACCAGAGAAAATCATTCTTGGGGCCCACTATGTAGCTGCATAGAGTTAAATACCAGACCACCAATTATGCGGTAAAACACGCTAATATCCGGGTATAATATAAGGTTGTACATGTCTTAATTATGTAGCAGGAGTTCGGGTAGCCCCCTCATAGAATATAAAGCAGCCCCCTCACATAGTATAATGCAGCCATCTCATAGAATATAATGCAGCCATCTCATAGAATATAATACTGCCCCCCTCATAGGGTATAATACTGCCCCCCTCATAGGGAATAATGCACCCCCTCATAGGGTATAATGCACCCCCTCATAGGGAAAAATGCTGCACCCCCTCATAGGGAATAATGCTGCACCCCCTCATAGGGAATAATGCTGCCCCCCCTCATAGGGAATAATGCTGCCCCCCTCATAGGGTATAATGCTGCCCCCTCATAGGGTATAATGCTGCCCCCCTCATAGGGTATAATGCTGCCCCCCATAGGGGTATAATGCACTCCCTCATAGGGTATAATACTGCCCCCCTCATAGGGTATAATGCTGCCTCCTCATAGGGTATAATGCTGCCCCCTCATAGGGTATAATACTGCCCCCCTCATAGGGAATAATGCCCCCCTCATAGGGTATAATGCTATATAGATATATAGATATAGAGTTAGATAGGTATAGATAGAAAGATAGATGTAGAAATAGATAGATATAGAGATAGATAGTAGATAATGGATAGATATAGATAGAAAGATTCATAGAGATAGATAGAGATAGATATAGAAAGAAATATAGATAGATAGATCGATAGGTAGATAGATATAGAGATAGATAGAAAATAGATAATGGATAGATAGATAGATAGATAGATATAGAGAGATAGCTATAGATAGAAAGATATAGAGATAGATAGATATATAGATAGAGATAGATAATAGATAGAGATATACAGATATAATAATAATAATAATAATAATATAGACATATATAGATAGATATAGAGATAAATATATATATAGATAGATGGCTATAAATAAAAATAGATATAGATATATATATAGAGATAGATAGATATAGAGATAGATAGATATAGAGACAGATAGATATAGAAAGATAGATATAGAGATAGATATAGAGATAATAGCTAGATATAGAGATATGTATAGAGATCGACAGATATAGAAGTTAGAAAGATAGATAGATAGATAGATATAGAGAGAGATATAGATAGATAGATAGAGATAGCTAGATAGATGGATAGATAGATATAGATAATAGAGATAATAGATAGATATAATAGATAGATATAGAGATAGATGGATAGATCAATAGATAGATAGATAAAGAGATAGAGATAGATAGATAATGAGATATAGAGATAGATATAGAGATATAGTGTTAGATAGAAAGATAGATATAGAGATAGATAGATAGATATAGAGATAGATAGATATAGAGATAACAGATAGATATAGAGATAGATAGATAGATATAGAGATAATAGATAGATAGATATAGAGATAATAGATAGATAGATAGAGATAATATATAGATAGCTATAGAGAGAAACAGATGTAGATATAGAGATAGATATAGAGATAGATAGGTAGATAGATATAGAGATAATAGATAGATATAGAGATAGATAGATATAAAGATAGATAGAGATAGAGAGAGCGGTAGAGAGATAGATATAGAGAGAGATAGATACAGAGATCGATAAATAGATAGAGAGATAGATATAGATATAGATAATAGATAGAGATAGATAGATAAAGATAGATAATAAATATAGAGATAACAGATAGATATAGAGATAGAGTAAGATAGAAAGATATAGAGATAGGTAGATATAGATAATAGAGATAGCTAGATAGACATAATAGATAGATATAGATATACACTCACTGGCCACTTTATTAGGTACACCATGCTAGTAAGGGGTTGGACCCCCTTTTGCCTTCAGAACTGCCTCAATTCTTCGTGGCAGAGATTCAACAAGGTGCTGGAAGCATTCCTCAGAGATTTTGGACCATATTGACATGATGGCATCACACAGTTGGCGCAGATTTGTCGGCTGCACATCCCTGATGCGAATCTCCCGTTCCACCACATCCCAAAGATGCTCTATTGGATTGAGATCTGGTGACTGAGGAGGCCATTTCAGTACAGTGAACTCATTGTCATGTTCAAGAAACCAATCTGAGATGATTCGAGCTTTATGACATGGCGCATTATCCTGCTGAAAGTAGCCATCAGATGCCTGTTCTTAGCTGAGAGGAGTGGTACCCAGTGTGGTCTTCTGCTGCTGTAGCCCATCTGCCTCAAAGTTCGACGCACTGTGCGTTCAGAGATGCTCTTCTGCCTACCTTGGTTGTAACGGGGGGCAATTTGAGTCACTGTTGCCTTTCTATCAGCTCGAACCAGTCTGCCCATTCTCCTCTGACCTCTGGCATCAACAAGGCATTTCCGGCCACAGAACTGCCGCTCACTGGATTCTTTTTCTTTTTCGGACCATTCTCTGTAAACCCTAGAGATGGTTGTGCGTGAAAATCCCAGTAGATCAGCAGTTTCTGAAATTCTCAGACCAGCCCTTCTGGCACCAACAATCATGCCACGTTCAAAGGCACTCAAATCACCTTTCTTCCCCATACTGATGCTCGGTTTGAACTGCAGGAGATTGTCTTGACCATGTCTACATGCCTAAATGCACTGAGTTGCCGCCATGTGATTGGCTGATTAGAAATTAAGTCTTAACACACAGTTGGACAGGTGTACCTAATAAAGTGGCCAGTGAGTGTAGATAGATATAGAGATAGATAGAAAGATAGATATAGAGATAGATGTAGAGATAGAAAGATAGATATAGAGATAGAGCGATAGAGATAGATATAGATAATAGATAGAGATAAATAGATAGATAGAGAAAGATAGATAGATATAGAGATAGATATAGAGATAGAAAGATAGATAGATATACAGAGAGATAGATATAGAGATAAATAGATAGATATAGAGAGAGATATAGAGAGAAATAGATATAGAGATAATAGATATATATAGAGATAGATAGATATAGATATAGAGAGATAGATACAGAGAAAAGATATAGAGATAAATAGATAGATATAGAGATAGAGCGATAGATAGATATACAGAGAGATAGATATAGAGATAGATAGAGATATATAGATAGCTATAGAGAGAGATATAGAGATAGATATATAGAGAAATAGATATAGAGATAGATAGAGAGATAGATATAGATATAGAGATAGAGCGATAGATAGCGAGAGATATAGATATAGAGATAGATAGATACAGAGAAAAGATATAGAGATAGATAACGGATAGATAAATAGATAGGTGTAGAGATAGATAGATAGATATAGATATTAGATAGAGATATATATAGATAAAGATAGATAGATATAGATGGTAGCTAGATAGATAATAAATATAGAGATAGATAGAGTAAGATAGATAGATAGATAGATAGACATAATAGATAGATATAGAGATATATATAGAAAGATATAGAGATAGATAGATGTAGAGATAGAAAGATAGATATAAAGATAGAGCGATAGATAGATAGATATAGAAATAGATAGATATAGATAATAGATAGAGATAGAAAGATAGATATAAGAGAGATAGCGAGAGAGAGATATATATAGAGATAGATAGATAGATAGAGAGAGACAGAGAGAGCGAGAGAGATATAAAAAACAAAACAAAACACAATACTCACCTCTCCTCCTCGCTCCCACGCTGATCCCGGCTTCAGTGTCAGGAGCTGCCCCCTCTGCCAGACACACAGCGGGTGCGCGATGTAGTGACGTCATCGCGCACTGGCTGTGAGCCAGGAGCAGAGAGGACTGAGGGTGGCGCCGGCCCTGATGCAGAGCAGCTTACTGGGCTGGGGGCGGGGCCTCTGGGGGTGTGGAGACCTGAAATGATATTCACTGCTTCGCAGTGAATATTCATTTCTCTTTAGCAGCGGGGACAGGGGCTCCTGCCTCCTGACACCCGCTGCTGCTCCGCTGGCAGGGGCCCCCATAGCAGCTGCATGGTGTGCGACACACCACTGGCTGGGGGCCCCTGGAGCAGCGGGGGCCCTAGGCAATTGCTGGCCCTGTATGCCAGCAGGTGCCAGGGCCCACCAGATGCCAGGGCCCACCGGAGAATCCACCGGTTCTCCGGTGGGCCAGTCCGACGCTGCCTGGGCACATGACTCCCGATCTCCAATGGGAGATCGTCTCATGAGCATGCCAGGTAGGAGCACAGAGGAACTTAGTCTCTGGATCGGTCTGCTGCAAAGTAATCTTCTCTGCAGTAGATGGGCAGCAGGAAACCGCAGAATGTGAGGCTCTGGATTCCTGCAGAGCAGATGCAGAAACCAGACGCCTAACATTACCCCCCCTCCTAGGGCCCCCTCCCCTCTGAGCCTTCCAATCCACCACCCTGTGCCCATCAGAGGCATAGATCTCAGACTCGTCCGAAGGCAAGTCTGATGTCTCGGTAGGTGACACGGAAAACTGGGACACGTGGAAGGTATCAGAGGCGGCAAGATCGCCAGGTTTAAGAAGGGACATGTGGGAGACAACAGGAGCGACAAAACCGCCCGGAGCATAGGTTGAAGTGGAACGCCGCGGTGTATCGGCGGACGTTTCCACTCTCTGTTTAAGGAGGCTATCCCGAGCACATGAGGCGCATGCCCGAATATATTAATGTCCTGAGCCCTGTGCGGCCACCAATAAGACCTTGCCAGGAGTTTTGTGGTCTGCATGTAGCCACAGTGACCACCCGCCCTGGATGCGTGCGCCCACGCGAGAGCCTTCGGCTGAAGATGAGGGGGGACAAAGGTCTTGCCCAGCGGCGCAGAGTTTGGCCATTGCGGGACCACGTTATCCTGCGGGACAGAGTGTTGACAATGACAACCGCAGATGGAGTTTTGTGCCGGACGCGCCTCGAGAACGGCGCGAGACACCTCCATGGGCTCTGGGAGTGAACACTCTGGCTCGGGTGATTCCAGAGGTTCAAAGAGGTTTGGAGCTGGAGTAACCTTCCGTCTGGATTGAGCACGCTCCAGCCCGCGCTCCGAAAAACGGAGATCAATACGGGTGGCAATGGCAATCAGCTCCTTCAGACTTGCAGGAACCTCTCTGGTAGAAAGCGCATCCTTAATATGCTCAGCTAAACCTCTCCAAAACACAGGGATGAGGGCTTTGTCAGACCACTCCAGCTCGGAAGCCAGTGTCCGAAAACGAACGGCATACTGACTAACCGAGAGGGATCCCTGAGTCAAAGCCAGTAGCTGTAGAGAGGTCTCGTGCGTGACCCATGGTCCCAGGAAGACCTGCTTAATAGCTGTTAAAAACTGAGCAGCGGTCCAAACATCTGGGTCACCACGCTCCCATTGTGGCGTAGCCCACTCCAACCCCTTGCCCGACAGAAGGGAAACAATAAACCGCACCTTGGCCCGCTCCGTAGGGAATCGCGCAGCAAGTAACTCCAGCTGGATAGAGCACTGGCTGACGAAACCCCTACAGGAGGTGCTATCGCCAGAAAATTTATCGGGCAACGGGAGGCGGGTAACTGTCGGCGCGTGGGAGGACGTGGACATACGAGAAACCGTCTCTGCGATCGCCTGTACAGCAGCCTCCAAAGACTTCACGGCTGCGATAACACTCTCAAGAGTAGCCAACCGGACCTCTAGCTGGCGAATGCACTGAAGGAGTTGCTGCTGATCGGAACGGCGGAACGCACTAAATAAAATAATAATAAAGTGCGTTCGCCGCTCGGGGTCCACCGTGCAGTAGGTGGTATAACTGCTGCTAAGTGGTGGCAGACAAGCAATATGGCGGTATGATGCACACTGGTTAAACTTCACCCGGAGTGCGCAGAGCCGCAACAAAAAACATACAAAACGCTGAACCTGTTAGGGAGACAGGCTTCAGGTAGATGCACACATGGTATAAGGTCACAGGAGCAGGACCCAAGACAGAGGAGCTGCGTCCCTCTAGACCTACCGTGGGTGCGGCGTCGCTTCTGCGGATGCCAAGGAGGGCTGCAACAGCAGTGCGGCATAGGACACTGCCGCTCGACGACAAAGCCAGAAAGCAAGTGCGATGTCGGACGCTAGCGTAGCGGTGCGGTGAGCACAGTGGCTTAAGGCTTGCCACTGACTGGTGCTGACTGCTAAACTAATTCCCTATCCACATGCGTATTATCAGAGGGAAGGGGTTTCAAATGAGTCAGTCACCAGAATTATGCATCCGTCACCATTCACACATAGCAAGTATAGTCTATACTAGCGCATGGTCGAATGGTCATGCGCGATTTTATAGCTGTGCGGGACCTTCCAGATCTCCGAGATGGACCAATGAGATCTGGAACAGGACCTGGGCACATAACTCCCGATCTCCAATGGGAGATCGTCTCGTGAGCATGCCCAGTAGGAGCACAGAGGAACTTAGTCTCTGGAGCGGTCTGCAGTAGATAGACAGCAGGAGACCGCAGAATGTGAGGCTCTGGATTCCTGCAGAGCAGATGCAGAAACTTGACGCCTAAGGCTAAGTGCACACGTACCGGAACTCTCGCGGCAATTACCGCGAGAATTCCGGAATTCCAGTCCGCGGGAAAATCGCATTTTAAATTCCCGCGATTTTCCCGCGGAAAAACTAGCATTTTGCAAGCGTAATTAGCTTGCAAAATGCTAGCGTTCTCCAAGCGATCTGTAGCATCGCTTGGAGAACTGATTGACAGGTTGGTCACACTCGTCAAACACAGTGTTTGACGAGTGTGACCAACTTTTTACTACTGAGGCTGCTTATGCGGCCTCAGTAGTAAAAGATAGAATGTAAAAAAAAAATAGTGTTATTCTCACCCTCCGACGTCCCACGCATCTGTTCCCAGTAGCCCTTTGCGAAAATGCCCGCGATGACGTCAGTTCTCGCGGGAACGCGACGTCTCGCGGTAATTCGCGATGACGTCGCGCGAATTACCGCGAGACTTCGCGATCCCGCGAGATCGGACGCCACCGCGGGCATTTTCGCAAAGGACTACTGGGAACGGGAGCGTGGAGAGAGGCGGGAAGGCTGCGCGGGACATCGGAAGGTGAGAATAACAATCTTTTTTATTTTAAATTCTATTTTTTACAGGGATATGGTACCCAAAGCCCGGAGGACAGTCTCCTCTCCTCCGGACCGTGGGTACCATCCGCAATTGTTCTGCTTACTTTCCGCATGGTGTGCACAGCCACATGCGGGAAATAAGCGGAACAATGCATTCCTATGGGTGCGGGATCGCCGCGATTCCGCAAAATAATGAGCATGCTGCGGTTTTTACCGCGAAGCGATTCCGCCGCGGTAAAAACCGCAGCATTAGCACAGCATTGCGGAATCCCATAGGAATGCATGGGATGCTTATTTTTCGCGTTTTCGCGGCAAAATTGCGCGGTTAAAACTGCCGCGGAAACGCGAAAAAAACGCCACGTGTGAACTCAGCCTAACAGTTGCAAACTGTCCTCCTTTGTGTTAACTACCTTACATAGTTTTGTATCATCTGCAAATACTGATATTTTACGGTGTAAGCCATCCACTAGATCATTAATAAATATATTAAATAGTAGGGGGCCCAATACAGAACCCTGTGGTACCCCACTAGTAACCCTGGCCCAATCTGAGTATGCACCATTAATAACCACTCTTTGTTTTCTATCACTAAGCCAGCTACCTACCCATCTACACACATTTTCCCCTAGCCCAAGCTTTCTCATCTTACATACCAATCTTTTATGTGGGACAGTGTCAAATGCTTTAGAGAAGTCGAGATAAATGACATCCAATGATTCTTCTTGGTCCATTTGAGAGCTTACATCCTCATAGAAGCTGATCAGGTTAGTTTGACAGGAGCGATCCTTCATAAATCCATGTTGATATGGAGTTAAACATTTATTAACATAGAGATATTCCATAATGGTATCCTTTAGAAACCCTTCAAAAATGTTACCCACAACAGATGTTAAGCTTACCGGCCTATAGTTTGAAGGTTCCCTTTTACACCCCTTTTTGAATATTGGTACCACATTTGCTTGCCGCCAATCAAAAGGAACAGACCCTGTTTCTATAGAGTCTTTAAATATAAGGAATAGAGGCCTGTCTATCACATTACTTAACTCCCTTAATACCCGAGGGTGAATGCCTTCAGTGCCTGGTGATTTGTCAATTTAATTCTTACTAAGGTGGTTCTGCACTTCTCCCTGGGTTAGGCAGGTAATACTTAATGGGGAGTTTACATTATCACTCTGCATTTCCCCTGGCAAATCCTTTTCCTGTGTGAACACTGTTGAGAAAAAAGCATTGAAAACATTTGCTTTTCCCACATCGCTCTCTATGATTTCACCCTCATTGTTCTTTAAAGGGCCGACACCATCAATTTTAATCTTTTTACTGTTTATATAATTAAAGAATAGTTTGGGGTTTGTTTTACTTTCCTTAGCAATGAGTCTCTCAGTTTCCACTTTTGCTAAATGTATTTGTTTTTTACACATTTTATTTTTTTCTCTATAACTTCTTAATGCTTCTTCATTGCTTTCTTGTTTTATCTAAAGGGAATCTGTCACCCTTTTTAGCCCCTATTAGCTGCCGGCATAGACATCGGGGGCTTAGCTACAGCATTCTGTAATGCTGTATCTAAGTCCCCTATGTAACCTGAAAGAGAAGAAAAACACGTTATATTATACTCACCGGGGTGGGCGGTCCGGTCCGATGGGTGTCGCCGTCCCGTCCGGCGCCTCCCATCTTCATACGATGACGTCCTCTTCTCCCGTCCTGTAATGGCGCAGGCGCATTGCTCTGCCCTGTTGAGGGCAGAGCAGAATTCTGCAGTGCGCAGGCGCCAGACCTCTCCCGACGCCTGCACACTGCAGGACTCTGCTCTGCCCTCAACAGGGCAGAGCAGTGCGCCTGCGCCGGAGCCATTACAGGACGGGAGACGAGGACGTCATCGCATGAAGAAGGGAGGCACCGGACCGGACGGCGACACCCATCGGACCGGACCTCCCACCTCAGTGAGTATAATAAAACTTGTTTTTCTCTTTCAGGTTACATCGGGGGCTTATCTACAGCATTACAGAATGCTGTAGATAAGCCCCCGATGTCTATGCCGGCAGCTAAAAGGGGCTAAAAAGGTGACAGATTCCCTTTAAATGGCTTGTTCTTGTTATTTATTGCCCTTTTTACATCCTTATTTAGCCACATTGGTGTTCTCCTGTTCCTAGCCCTTTTTTTTCTGTACGGTATGGCTAGCTCGCAGTGGGTGTGTAAAGCTGATTTAAATATTTCCCATTTATTTTCTGTGCTCCTATTTTTGAGGACATTGTCCCAATCAATTAGGTGAAGGTCCTCTCTAAGCTGATCAAACTTTGCTTTCCTGAAATTCATCGTTTTTGTAACCCCCTTCCAGGGCACCTTACTGAAGGACAAGTGGAATTGTATTATATTGTGGTCACTGTTCCCTAGGTGCCCATCGACTCGTACTTCTGTTATTCTATCTGGCCTGTTGCTTAGGCCTGTTGCTTAAAATTAAGTCCAGAAGGGCTGTCCCTCTAGTTGGGCCCTGCACCAGTTGTGACAGATAATTATCCTTGGTCACTGACAGAAATTGGTTTCCTTTCTGAGATACGCAGGTTTCAGTTTCCCAGTCTATGTCGGTGTAGTTGAAGTCCCCCATAATAATCACCTCATTGTGATTTGCTGCTTTGTCTATTTGTTTCAATAATAGATTTTCCGTGGCTTCTGTTATATTTGGTGGCTTATAACAAACCCCTATGAGGATTTTATTACTTTTTTCTCCGTGTATCAGCACCCATAGAGACTCCACCTCTTCATTTCCCTCTTGTATATCTTCTCTTAGTGTGGGCTTTAGGCTGTGTGCCCACGTAGCGATTTTTAAGCATTTTTGCCGCGATTTTCGGCGCGAAAACGCTGCAAAAACGTTTAAAAATCGTGTACAGAACGCCCCCATGCATTCCTATGGCACTCCGCACATGCTGTGCTAATGCTGCGCTTTTTTCCGCGGCGGAATCGCATCGCGGAAAAAAACGCAGCATGCTCATTCTTTTGTGCGGAATCGCAAAGAATTGCCGCGATTCCGCACCCATAGGAATGCATGAGAATCGCTTACTTCCCGCATGTGGCTATGCCCACCATGCGGGAAGTTAAGCGTCTCATGTGCGGTTGGTACCCACGGTGTGGAGGAGAGGAGACTGTCCTCCAGGCCCTGGGTACCATACCCCTGTAAAAAAAAGAATAAAAAATCGGGGTATATTTACCTTCCGGCGTCCGGCGCTGCATTCCCGGCCTAAGCGTTCCCAGTAATGCCTTGCGGCAAGGCCCTGTAATGACGTAGTCTCGCGTGACTCTAGCGGTCTCGCGAGATCGCAATAGCAACGCGAGACTACGTCATCACAGGTCTCGCAAGGCATTACTGGGAACGCTGAGGCCCGGGATGGCAGCGCGGGACGCCAGAAGGTAAATATACACCGATTTTTTTATTTTTTTTTGCATTTTAACATCCTATCTTTTACTATTGATGCTGCATAGGCGGCCTCAATAGTAAAAACCTGGTCACACTTGTCAAACACTATGTTTGACGAGTGTGACCAACCTATCAATCACTTTCCAAGCGATGCTTCAAATCGCTTGGAAAGTGCTTGAATATCGCACGTGAAAATCGCGGCAAAATCGCGATCATAATCGCGGTAAAATCGCTGTGAAATCGCGCGGAAAAAACGCGCGATTTCTGGGAAGGAGTCCGGTTTTTAGTGAGCGTTTTAAAACGCTACGTGGGCACATAGCCTTAAAGTGGACTTTATATATAGACAGACTCCACCCCCTTTCCGTTTTTTATGAACCCTCCTAAACAAATCATATCCTTGCAAGTTAGCCGCCCAGTCATAGCTGTCGTCTAACCATGTCTCAGTTATTCCTACTATGTCGTATTTTTCCTCATACATTTCCAACTCCAGATCTTCAATCTTATTGGTCAGGCTTCTTGCGTTGGTCAGCATGCATATATATTTCATAGAGATCTAGATAGCAGAATAGGTGAAAAATCAATTGTCGGCATCTGTAAAATCATTACAGAACCCGTCAGGATATGAGTAAACCATTGCATATTCAATATTTTTTTATTTGTCCCTCACTAATAATGTTAGAATTATGTTAAAATTGGAAAGGTCAGAGAGTTCCGGGGCCTGCGCACTGCAGTACTTTACTCTGCCCTCAACAGAGCAGATCAAGTATGCCTGCACAGGAGCCGCGACAGAATTAAGAAGGAGAACGTCATCTTCAGAAGATAGGAGGCGCTGGCCTGGACAGCGACACCCACCGCACTGGACCACTCCCCTCAGTGAGTATAATATATCTCGTTTTACTTATCTTTCAGGTTACATTGGGGGGGCTAATCTACAGCATTACAGAATGCTGTAGATAAGCCACTGATGGCGGTGGCCGCATCTTATTGGCCAAAATGAGATGACAGATTCCCTTTAACCCTGAGATTCAGGCTATTCCGGAATTCCATGCCGCAGGAAATACGCGAGAAATCCACATTTTTAATTTCCGCGTATTTCCCGCAAAAAACTTGCGTTTTGCAAGCGTAATGAGCTTGCAGAATACTAGCGTTTTCCAAGCGATCTGTAGCATCGCTTGGAAAACTGATTGACAGGTTGGTCACACTCGTCAAACATGTTTGACGAGAGTGACCAACTATTTCCTATTGAGGCTGCCTATGCAGCATCAGTAGTAAAAAGATCTAATGTTAAAAATAATAAAAAAAATAAACAATTGTGTTATTCTCACCTTCTGGTGTCCCCCATCCTCGCGATGCTCCCGGCAAGTCCCATTCCCAGGGATGCCTTGTGACAATGAACTTTGCGAGACCTCTAAGTCATCAAAGGTCATTGTCGTAAGGCATCGCTGGGACCGGAAGATGTCGGGAGCATCACTGAGGCCTGGAGACGCTGCGAGGGATGCCGGATGGTGAGAATATCACGATTTTTTATTTTAATTCTATTTTTTACAGGGATATGGTACGGAGCCCGGAGAACAGTCTCCTCTCCTCCAGACCGTGGCTACCATCCCCAAATTTTCCGCTTACTTTTGCACATGGTGGGCACAGCCACATGCGGAAAGTAAGCGGAACAATGCAATCCTATGGGTGCGGAATTCCTGCGATTCTGCATAAATAATGAGCATGCTGCGTATTTTTCCGTGATGCGATTCCGCCGCGGAAAAATCTGCAGCATTAGCACAGCATTGCGGAATCCCATAGGATTGCATGGGATGCTTTTTTTTCCGTTTTCGCGGAAATTTCGCGCGTTAAAAAACGCCACGAAAATGCAAAAAAAAATGCTGCGTGTGAATGCAGCCTCACAGTACTCTCATAATTCATCTCTGGGTGTCGGTGCCCAAGTGTCTAGATTTTTCCCTTGATAGCTAATTGTCTGCCTGGTACATAAGACAGCAGTGGGTCTTAGCTCTGCGCCTCCTTGCCTTCATTAACACGTGGCCTCTAATTCTCTGGCCCAAATGGCGAAGTTCTGTTTTTGTGGGGATCTGTGTACTTTTTCTAAGGGGGGGGCAGTTCAGGAGTGGAGGGAGATCTCTGGACAATATATTGGGCCTGAATTAATAAATCCAAAATGGAGTATCCCTTGTCCCTCACACTCATGATATCTGTCATTCTAATTTAAAGTAGTATTCATATGGGTGCCAGCGACTTCAGAGAAAGTTACTTAATTATACCCACAAGTATTGTGCTGTATCCAGGTTGTAAATAAACTCATATTTGAATTGTACCAATGCTGTGGTTCTACATTCAGGCTTGCGGACGCTGAGTATGGGAATGGTCCTGTCTGCGCCTCATATAGGAATACAGAGATAAGGATTCTCTCACAGCCAATATCAGTCAGCTAAACCTCCATTCGCCTTATGTGGAGACAGAACAGTCAGAAATTGCACAGAAGTCCAGTCATGGGTGTCTCGCCTATGCCCAGGGCCGCCATCAGGGCATTACTGCCCAGACTGGCGTATGGGGCCCGGTGGGCAGAGGGGGCCTGCATCGGGTCCGGTCTCCTCTGCTCACCGGGCCTCTACCGGCAGGTAAACCGGGTCCTTAGCGCGGCACTGCTGCAGCTAAATGCTATTGACATGCTTGCCCCCCGGCCTGCAAGTCAATAGTTAACAGCCGCCAGCCAATCGGAGGCTGGCAGCTGACGTCAGCCGCAGCACGCACATCGCCGGCATCTGACGTCACTGTCAGTCGCCGGCGAGTGCGCGCTTCAGCTGCGTGGAGGGACGGAGCCTCGCCACTGGAGCACGGCCAGGTAAGAACTTGTTTTTTGTTTGTTTTTTTTTGAGAGCGGCAATCAGGTGGGCCCGGGGCAGAATGCTGGACGCTGGGGCAGAATGCTGGATGCTGGGGCAGAATGCTGGACGCTGGGGCAGAATGCTGGACGCTGGGGAAGAATGCAGACACGGCGGCAGAATGCTGGACACTGGGGCAGAATGCTGGACGCTGGGGCAGAATCCTGGACGCTGGGGCAGAATGCTGGACGCTGGGGCAGAATGCAGACACGGGGGCAGAATGCTGGACACTGGGGCAGAATGCAGACACTGGGGCAGAATGCAGACACTGGGGCAGAATGCTGGACACTGGGGCAGAATGCTGGACACTGGGGCAGAATGCAGACACGGGGGCAGAATGCTGGACACGTGGGCAGAATGCTGGACGCTGGGGCAGAATGCTGGACGCTGGGGCAGAATGCTGGACGCTGGGGCAGAATGCTGGACACTGGGGCAGAATTCTGAACACTGGGGCAGAATTCTGGACACTGGGGCAGAATGCAGACACTGGGGTAGAATGCTGGACACTGGGGTAGAATGCTGGACACTGGGGCAGAATGCTGGACGCTGGGGCAGAATGCTGGACGCTGGGGCAGAATGCGGGACATGGGGGCAGAATGCTGGACATGGGGTCAGAGCCCTGGACGCTGGGGAAGAATGCAGACACGGGTAGAATGCTGGACACTGGGGCCAAATGCAGACATGGGGGAAGAATGCTGGACGCTGGGGCAGAATGCTGGACATGGAGGCAGAATGTGACAGTGAGACACAGGAGGGGGCAGTATGTGATAGTGAGACACAGGAGGGGGCAGAATGTAAGACACAGGGCATGATTGGAGACAGATGAGGCAGGGTTGATGACAGATCATGCAGGATCATGGGGCAGGATGGATAGTATGGAGACAGATGGGGCCGGATGGGGAGATCATATGGGGCAGAATGGATACTCATGAGGGTGGGATGGGAGAACATATGGCTGAAGCCAGGAATAAGACACACGGCAGTCAGGATGGGGGATATTGTTACCATAGGGGCTAATTAAAGGATATTATTACAGCAGTGATGTATTTAATTTTTTGAGTATACTGTTATAAATGGGGGGACGGTCCTGTTACTGTGCAGAGTGACACTATGTCGCCTTTTTTTCTTCATGTGGTGTAATGTCACACGTAAAGCGCCATGGAATAAATGGCGCTATATAAATGCATAATAATAATTAATCATCATAATGTAGAAGTTGGGAAAAAATAAGTAATGTGTTCTGCAAGCGGAGCTCTAGATAACTGTGCTATTTCCTGCAGAGACGAGCCCTGGCTGGAAGACGTGATGACGATCTGTGCTGGATGAAAGATGAAAAGCAAGGATGAAGGACTCACCTATAGACGTCACTGGTGAGATAGTGTGTTACCTGTACACTGACACTATACACTGTATACTATATACAGAGGTCCTGTGTATAATGTCACCAGTGATCACTGTGTTACCTGTATATTATATACAGAGCTCCTGTGTATAATGTCATTGATTACTATATTACCTGTACACCGACACTGCATACTAAATACAGATCTCCTGTGTATAATGCCACTTATGGTGATAGTATTATTTTTTTTTATTATTGATCAGTATTGTAGTATTCAGTCACCATGTGGTGGTAATATGTGGTCTGGGCATGGTGCGGTGGTATTTGTCCCTTGTATGTGCAATTATTTGGCACTTTGTAGTGGTAATATGTGGTCTGGTCATGGTGCGGTGGTTGTTGTGAATTCACTTTCTGGCCTACGTCTGGTGGCTGGTGAAGGTAGTGGAGATGGTTGTGTTGACAGAGGGGTCGCGAGTTCTCTTTCCGGCCTCCCTCTGGTGGTTACAGGAGGTAATGGAGCTGATCTAATTAACAGAGGCCTGCCACCTGATAATGAGGAGGACGATTGGACATTTCTGACTGGATTTAAGACAGCCGACTCCCTCTATCCCTGCTGGTGGTGATTTTTTCCTGCCTCGTGAGGTCTTAGTATCCAGCTCGGTCCCTGCATGCTCAAGCTAAGTGTTCTTTTGCTATTGTTCACATTTGATTTGGTTTTGTCTATTTCAGTTTTGTGTGGTCAGCCAGCCCCGGCTGGGGCCGTGCTGAATTTTCATCCTTATGTTACTGTTTGTGCCAGTTTGTTTTTGTCCCTTATTAGATTGGCCTTTCTTTGCTCTGTTTTCAGAATATACCAGAGTGCTGATATAGTGGGCGAAGTCTAGTGACTTAAGTATTTTTTCTATCAGACGTGTTGGGCATTTTTTGCAGGGTTTTTTGCGTGATTGCAGATAGTGTCTTTCCTGTCCTGTCTAGTTAGTTTGGGCCCCATCGTTTGCTCAGCCTATTTTCCTACCTGCATTTGTGTTTTCATCTTGTCTCACCGACAATATATGTTTGGGGGCTATCTGTTCCTTTGGGGTCTGCTCTGGGGCAGTTTAGATTTCCCCTTTCTTGCTTTAGGCTTATTTAGTTCTCTGGCTGTGTCGAGGTGTCTAGAATCATCGTAGGTACGCTCCACGGCTACTGCTAGTTGTGTGGATAGGATCAGGGGTCTGCAATCCGCTTAGTTACCAACCTCTCTGGTTTTATATGGCTTAACATGGTCTTGCTATAATCCTCGGGGGCCCAATCATAACAAGTGGTATTTGTTCCTTGTATGTGATATTATTCGGTCACTATGGTAGTAATATGTGGTCTAGTCATGGTGTGGCATTATTTGTTCCATGTATGTGGTATTATAGGTCACTATGTGGTGGTAATATGTGGTCTGGACATGATGTAGCAGTATTTGTTCCTTGTATGTGATATTATTGGTCATTTTAAAATTGAAAAATAAATAAAAATATACCTAAATTGTATTGCACATTTTAACAAATATTTAATAGGTTACAGAAGAGTAGGGCCTGGCCAAAAGTGTTTACCCTGTTATGGTGGCGGATTAAAAAAATCTTTTGGCCAAATCAAAAGCTGCCGGCTATATGTGTGATCTGATGATTGGAACTGTTAATGTGTGATAGGTGAGAAGTGGAGTTTTTCCAAGAGAGAGCGGTGGGATTGTGGACAGTTCGAGAGGTGGAGGCGGGGCTGGGTGGAGCCTGGGCGGAGTCTCAAGGGGGCCCCGAAAATTTTGCCAGTATAGGGCCCCCGAAATTCCTAGTGGCAGCCCTGCCTATGCCCGCACACCAGTCTGCAGCTGCTCATGCAAGAATCTCCCTAGCAACGTGTAAGTCTGAGGAGAAGCACAGCATGTCTGCAATAATCTTCACTCTCCTAGAAGTCTTCTGCAAACTTCACCAAGCCGTTCTCCGGTCTGAATTAACTCTTTTCTTGCACAAGTAAAGAACAGTTTGTGTGCGCAGCTTCACCTCAGATCACATTGTTTAACCCCTTTCCGAAATTGGGTGTAATAGTATGCCCATGTCGGACTGCCCCATTTGGTGCGGGCTTTGGCGTTGAATCCGCACCTGTCCAGGCACGTGTCTGCTGATCTATACAGCTGACATGTGCCCATGAAATGGTTGCGGGTGGAATCATAAGCCACACGCTGCTGTTAACTTGTTAAGTGCCACTGTCAATCTCTGACAGCATTTAACTCGCGCTTACCGGAAGCGCGTCATAAATCCCACTGACCGGTGATTCCATCACATGATCGCGGGTCAACGATGGGTTGGTATGACAACCAGAGACCTCTATGGTTGTCATTGCCAGATTGCTATGAGCGCCGCCCAGTGATCGGCACTTATAGCAAGTCAGCATTTCTGCTACATACAGGCAATCTGATCAGCGCCTGTGTGTAGCGGAGGCGATCGAAGTAGTGCAGCTTCTAGTCTCCCATGGAGACAATTGAAGCATAAAAAAAGTAAAAATAAGTTCAAATCACCCCATTTCAAACCATTCAAAATAAGACAATACAAAAAAATCAAATATACACATATTTGGTATCATCGAGTTCAGAATCTCCCAATCTGTCAATATAAAAAAGAATTGACCCAGTCGCTATACAGCATAACAAGAAAAAAAGTCAAAACGCCAGAATTTCGTTTTTTTGGTCGACGCAACATTGCATAAAAATTCACTAACTGGCGATCAAAAGATCATATCTACAACAAAATGATATTAAAAACTTCAACTCAGCATGCAAAAAATAAGCCCTCACCCAACCAAAGATCATGAAAAATGGAGATGCTACGGATATTGGAAAATGGCACAATTTTTTTTTTTTTTTTAACAAACTTTAGAATTTTTTTTTCACCACTTAAATAAAAAAGATCCTAGACATGTTTTGTGTCTGTGAACTTATAATGACCTGGAGAATCATAATTGCAGGTCACTTTTAGCATTTAGGGGATATGGTAGAAAAAAAATAATTGTGGTATTGCACTATTTTTGCAATTTCTTCATACTTGGAATTTTTTTTCCTTTTTTCCAGTATGGGGTATGGTAAAACTAATGGTGTGGTTCAAAAGTACAACTTGACCTGCAAAAAGCAAGCCCTCACATGTCCGTATTGACTGAAAAATAAAACAAAGTTATGGCTCTGGGAAGAAGGGGCGCAAAAAACAAAAAAGCAAAAACTGAAATACCCCTGGTCGTTAACGGGTTAAAGAGACTTTCTGTAAATTTTACCACAGACTGCTATAACACTTCCCATATAGCAATGGGTGGCGCTGTAGAGTAAAAGTCCTCTTTCTTTCAGAAGAGGTAATTTGCATATTATTTTCCCAGAGGAGCATTGCACGGCGAATAAGCCTCCTTACCTTGACAAGCCTGAGCTGGCATGCCACTCTCCGCAAGGAGAAACCTTACCTCTTAGACCTCAGTCCAGAGCCTCTCACCTAGCCAAATCAGATCTCATACTTTGCACTGACGAGAGCCAGTAGCTCGGAACACCGTGTCTGCAAATTGAGATTCTGATTTGGCTTTTATCCTAAGTCATATTACAAGACTCATTAAAGGGTTGATTGTGACTTGTAGGATCGCTACTACCAATAGGTGGCGCTGTAGTGTAAAAGTCCTCTTTCTTTCAGAAAAGGCAATTTGCATATTATTTTCCCAGAGGAGCATTGCACGGCGAATAAGCCTCCTTACCTTGACAAGCCTGAGCTGGCATGCCACTCTCCGCAAGGAGAAACCTTACCTCTTAGACCTCAGTCCAGGGCCTCTCACCTAGCCAAATCAGATCTCATACTTTGCACTGACGAGAGCCAATAGCTCGAAACACCGTGTCAGCAAATTGAGATTCTGATTTGGCTTTTATCCTAAGTCATATTACAAGACTCGTTAAAGGGTTGATTGTGACTTGTAGGATCGCTACTACCAATAGGTGGCGCTGTAGAGTAAAAGTCCTCTTTCTTTCAGAAGAGGCAATTTGCATATAGCAATGGTCACCCAAACTGGAAACCCTCAATTCACCCAAGATATTATTGGAGTTACAGGAGTTGTGCAGTAACTTTCGTCACCCAAAATCAAAATGGCTGACAAACATCAAGTGCAATTCCCCGGCGCTAGAGTTGAGCGAAACGGGTCGAAAAAATTCAAAAGTCACCGACTTTTGGCAAAGTCGGGTTTCATGAAACGAAACCCGACCCTAGGATGAGGTCGGCCACGAGGTCGGCGACTTACGCGCCAAAGTCGCGTTTCAAAAGTTTGTTTTGCGCTCTTTTTCAGCCAATCAGGATCCACGGACACTGTGGGCAACGTGATGACATAGGCACGGGTCACCACCATCTTTCAGAAGGGCATGCAAGTGATTGGCTTGCTTTGGTGGGCGTCACAGGGGGTATAAAAGGGCGTGCACGCCGACCGCCATCTTACTTCTGCCGATCTTAGTATAGGGAGAGGTTGCTGCTGATTCTGTAGGGAGAGCGTTAGGCAGGGAAGAAGACAAAAAAACTGCTTCTGCTGCTAGCGATTTGGCCTGCACAACACACCAGTCACTGTGTGTGCAGTGCAAGGGGAGGCTATATAGTGGTGTATCAGTGGTGTTGGTTGTTGGGCTGCCTTCTAAGGCTTCCTGACATTCCTGCATTGCTGTTTACCCACTGCTCCGCAAACTGCTTTTTTAAAAGCAATCCCAATTTTTTTTTTTTGTCCTGCTGAGAAGAAAAAAAAACTGCTTCTGCTGCTAGCAATTTGGCCTGCACAACACACCAGTCACTGTGTGTGCAGTGCAAGGGGAGGCTATATAGTGGTGTATCAGTGGTGTTGGTTGTTGGGCTGCCTTCTAAGGCTTCCTGACATTCCTGCATTGCTGTTTACCCACTGCTCCGCAAACTGCTTTTTTAAAAGCAATCCAATCTCCCTTATCCTCTAGTCACTTTTGTCACAGCTGTGCCATCGAGCCTGTCACATAGCGCTCAGATATTCATTGGGCCTCACACAATCCAAAAGTGTCCATCCAGTGTCCAAAAGTGTGTGCAGAGATTCAAAATCTCCCTTATCCTCTAGTCACTTTGGTCACAGCTGTGCCATCGAGCCCGTCACATAGCGCTCAGATATCAGTGGGCCTCACACAATGCAAAAGTGTCCAGTGTCCAAAAGTGTGTGCAGAGATTCAAAATCTCCCTTATCCTCTAGTCACTTTGGTCACAGCTGTGCCATCGAGCCTGTCACATAGCGCTCAGATATCAGTGGGCCTCACACAATCCAAAAGTGTCCATTCAGTGTCCAAAAGTGTGTGCAGAGATTCAAAATCTCCCTTATCCTCTAGTCACTTTGGTCACAGCTGTGCCATCGAGCCTGTCACATAGCGCTCAGATATCAGTGGGCCTCACACAATCCAAAAGTGTCCATCCAGTGTCCAAAAGTGTGTGCAGAGATTCAAAATCTCCCTTATCCTCTAGTCACTTTGGTCACAGCTGTGCCATCGAGCCTGTCACATAGCGCTCAGATATTCATTGGGCCTCACACAATCCAAAAGTGTCCAGTGTCCAAAAGTGTGTGCAGAGATTCAAAATCTCCCTTATCCTCTAGTCACTTTGGTCACAGCTGTGCCATCGAGCCTGTCACATAGCGCTCAGATATCAGTGGGCCTCACACAATCCAAAAGTGTCCAGTGTCCAAAAGTGTGTGCAGAGATTCAAAATCTCCCTTATCCTCTAGTCACTTTGGTCACAGCTGTGCCATCGAGCCTGTCACATAGCGCTCAGATATCAGTGGGCCTCACACAATCCAAAAGTGTCCAGTGTCCACAAGTGTCTGCAGAAATTCAAAATCTCCCCTGTCCTATAGACACCTTGTACCTTGTTTTACATTACTATATAGTTTGTTGGATTTTGTCTACATTTCTACCAAAAATGAGGAAGGCTGGTGGAAGAGGCCGTGGAATTGGGCGGGGGTTGGCAGCTGGTAATGATGGTGTTGGTGGTGGATCTGATGGTAGTGGCAAGAGCAAAATAGGACCGAATGCAGGAGGTGCTGACCCTGCGTCATCGTCTGGCTACATAAGGCCTCGAACGCTTAGTTTTCTAGGAGTTGGCAAACCGCTTTTAAAGCCAGAGCATCAGGAAAAAGTTTTGTCTTACATTGCTGACTCAGCCTCCAGCTCTATCGCCTCCTCTTCTTCAGTTGTAAAAAGTAAAAGCACTGAGTCGTCATTGGAGGCTCATGTTCATGAACCACACCTTTCCTTGTGTCCTTCACCCCAACCAAGATTGAAGGATGACGCAGGCCATACTACTGATTACTCCATGGAGCTGTTTTCACATACCATGCCTGGATTATCAAGTGAAATGGTGAATTACCCAGGCCAAGATGAATCTGACATGGAGTGCACTGATGCACAGCCGCTGATGGATGATTCTGCTGGTACATTCACTCAGAGCACTACATTGTCCTCGCAGTGTACAGAGCCAGATTCTGACCCTGATGAGACTCAGGTGCCCCTTCCCGCACACTATACCACCATACACGGTGACACAGAGGAAGGTGCACATGACATAGAAGAGGAGGTGATGGATGACCCAGTTGTTGACCCAGATTGGCATCCATTGGGGGAAGAGGGTGCTGCTTCCAATAGCTCAGATGAGGAGCATCCACAGCAGACATCGACATCGCAACAGCTGTTATCTGGCAGGCCCGGAGCACTCCAAAGACAGGTTCCAAACATCAAAAGAGTTGCTGGACAGCTTGTCCAGAGGGTCAAAAGATCACAGCGTGCTAGGCCGCAAAATGTCTGCCAAAGTAGGAAGAGTGCAGTGTGGCACTTTTTTGACCAAAATCCTCATGATCAGGCCAAGGTTATCTGTAAGAAGTGCGCAAAGACCTTTAGCCGAGGGAAAAATCTGAAAAATTTGAATACCAGTTGCATGCTTAGACATTTAACCAGCATGCACTTGCAAGCGTGGACACAACACCAAACCTCAAGTGCCACATGTGCAACTGATCACAACGAAGGTAGTCAGCAACGCTACATTGTTTCCCCCACTGTAAGCCCACCGGTTAGCACAGCAGCAAATGTTGAGGTGTCGTTGCAAGACCACAGCAGTCAGGGAATCCCACTGTTATATCAACGAAAGACTGATTCTAGGCCATCAGAAAGAACACCAACTCCATCACCATCATCAACCCTCTCTCAGTCCGCCCTGTCCACCGCTACTTCCACCATATGCAGCTCTCAAGTCCAGCTCACCCTCCCAGACACTATGAGTAGGTCAAGAAAGTACTCAGTCTCTCATCCGCGTACACTGGGTTTGAACGCCCACATTGCCAAACTAATCTCGTTTGAGATGATGCCCTTTCGGTTCGTGGAAAGCACAGCTTTCCGCGAACTCATGGCCTATGCAGTACCACGCTATGACCTACCCAGTCGCCACTTCTTCTCTCGCAAAGCCATCCCAGCCCTCCACCATCATGTGAAAGACCGCATTGTCCATGCACTCAAGCAGTCAGTGAGCGGAAAGGTGCACCTCACAACTGATACATGGTCCAGTCGGCATGGCCAGGGCCGTTACGAGTCCATCACTGCGCACTGGGTTAATGTGGTGGATGCAGGGTCCACAGGGGACAGCGGTGGTGGGACAGTGCTGCCTAGCCCACGGTATAGGAAACAGTTGGCTGTAGGCGTTCGACCCTCCTCCTCCTCCTCCTCCTCCAGAAGCGAAAGCTCGTCCACAGAGCGCAGTCGTACGAGCACTCCATCTGCAGCTGCCACTGTTGCACACGATGTGTCCCCCTATCGAGCAGCTAGTGGAAAGCGTCAGCAGGCTGTGTTGCAGATGATGTGTTTGGGCGACAGACATACCGCCGAGGTGCTGGCCGAGTACTTGAAGCGACAAACTGAGTCATGGCTGGGCAGTGTACATCTTGAGGCAGGCAAGGTAGTTAGTGATAACGGCCATAATTTTGTGGCAGCCATAGCCCTTTCAAAACTCAGCCACATACCTTGCTTGGCTCACACCTTGAACCTGGTGGTGCAGTGCTTCCTCAAAAATTATCCGGAGTTAACAGCCCTGCTCCAGAAGGTGCGAAGACTGTGCGCGCACATCCGCCGGTCGCCTGTACACTCTGTTCGTATGCAGAAGCTGCAGCGATTGCTCCACCTTCCCAACCACCGCCTCATTATCGACATTGCAACAAGGTGGAACTCCACCCTGCACATGGTGGAGCGGCTGTGCGAGCAGAGGCAGGCCATAATGCATTTGTGGGAGGATACACGGCCAGGCACTTTGAGAGCAGACATGGAGTTGACAGGTGTGCAGTGGTCGAAGCTGAAAGACCTTTGTAAAGTCCTTCAGTGTTTTGAGGAATGCACACGGCTGGTAAGCGCAGACGACGCCATCCTAAGCATGAGCATCCCACTTATGCGTCTGCTCATGCAAACTTTGACGCACCTTAAGGAGCAGGCGTCTGCAGCCAATGTTGATGAGGAGGAAGAGGAGGAGGGAATCCTTGATGACATTCAGCCATTGTCTGCTCAGGGACCTCTCCTGGACGAGGTGGAGGAAGAAGAGGAGGAGGAGGATGATGATGGGGATGATTACTTAGGGGAGAAGGATGCATCTCGTGGGGCAAGTGAAAATGTTGGCGTGGCAAGGTCTGGTACAGGGTTTGTGCGTGACTGGAGGGATGTGGATTTGCCAGAAAGTGCTCCTCCACCCAGCACTCGCAGTGCATCATTGACACCGGGAACATTGGCCCACATGTCAGATTATGCCTTGCGGATCCTGAAAAGGGACCCCCGCATTGCCAAAATGATGAACGATGACAACTACTGGTTGGCCATCATCCTGGATCCACGCTATAAAGGCAAATTACAAAACATCATGCCACAGGAGAACCTTGACCTAATATTGGCTAATAAACAAGCAACTCTGGTAAATCGGTTGCTTGAGGCATTCCCAGCACACAGCAGCGGTGATGGTTCTCACACGAGCCGTACGGGCTTGGGGCAGCTTGGCAGAGGTGTTCGTGGTGCACACAGCAGAAGTGGCGTTGGAGACAGGGGTTTCATGACAATGTTGTGGACTGATTTTTCAAATACCGCTCACACAACTGGTAATACTGCATCGATGGAAAGTGACAGGAGACAGCAGTTGTCAACTATGGTTACAAACTACTTTTCCTCCCATATCGATGTTCTCCCACACAGGTCATTCCCCTTTGACTATTGGGCCGCTAAACTGGACACCTGGCCTGAATTGGCCCAATATGCCTTACAGGAGCTCGCTTGCCCAGCTGCAAGTGTGCTATCGGAAAGAGTCTTCAGTGCAGCTGGATCAATCCTGACAGAAAAAAGGACCCGTCTGTCAACCCAAAATGTGGATGATCTAACCTTCATTAAAATGAACCACGCATGGGTTTCCAAGGATTTTGTCCCACCTTCCCCTGATGACACATAGGGTGACAGAAAAATGGCTTGCTTTGGTCCACCTCTTCCTGGTACTTCATCTATTTCGCCTTTTGCATCAGCTGAATGTCCAACATCAACATATGCCACTTTCTAAAACTCCCTAACTGTGCTGCCTCCCCCCCCATGGCCGGGGTCACCACCTAGCGCACGACACCGTGCGAGTGCCGTTGCCCTGGACAGGTGGGTAGGCCGACTCTTGGGCGTGGGCACTGGCACAGGGTCCCTCATAGTGCAATCAAGTGTCTCTGACGGTGGTGGTGCACACCCGCCGTCAGACACACCGCTGTACTATGAGGGGCCCAGTGCCAGTACCGACGCCCACGAGTGGGCCCCCCTTGCTTGGGCAGGGCCCCAGCATTTGCAATCTTTACCTCTCCCTGCTCCTCTGCTGTGTAATCTGGGCCGTCAAATCCATACTGTGCCTGACACCGTCTGAGCCTGCCTCCTGATGTATAGACATATATTTTGAATGTGTACGCTATCCATACATGTTATCCGGGGAAACGGTACCCTTTCTAACCTTTGTGCAATCACGTGCAATCCATACTGGGCCTAACACCGTCTGAGCCTGCCTCCTGAGACATATATTTTGAATGTGTACGCTATCCATACATGTTATCCGGGGATACGGTACCCTTTCTAACCTTTGTGCAATCACGTGCAATCCATACTGGGCCTAACACCGTCTGAGCCTGCCTCCTGAGACATATATTTTGAATGTGTACGCTATCCATACATGTTATCCGGGGATACGGTACCCTTTCTAACCTTTGTGCAATCACGTGAAATCCATACTGGGCCTAACACCGTCTGAGCCTGCCTCCTGAGACATATATTTTGAATGTGTACGCTATCCATACATGTTATCTGGGGATACGGTACCCTTTCTAACCTTTGTGCAATCACGTGCAATCCATACTGGGCCTAACACCGTCTGAGCCTGCCTCCTGAGACATATATTTTGAATGTGTACGCTATCCATACATGTTATCTGGGGATACGGTACCCTTTCTAACCTTTGTGCAATCACGTGCAATCCATACTGGGCCTAACACCGTCTGAGCCTGCCTCCTGAGACATATATTTTGAATGTGTACGCTATCCATACATGTTATCCGGGGATACGGTACCCTTTCTAACCTTTGTGCAATCACGTGCAATCCATACTGGGCCTAACACCGTCTGAGCCTGCCTCCTGAGACATATATTTTGAATGTGTACGCTATCCATACATGTTATCTGGGGATACGGTACCCTTTCTAACCTTTGTGCAATCACGTGCAATCCATACTGGGCCTAACACCGTCTGAGCCTGCCTCCTGATGTATAGACATATATTTTGAATGTGTACGCTATCCATACATGTTATCTGGGGATACGGTACCCTTTCTCACCTTTGTGCAATCACGTGTAATCCATACTGGGCGTGAGAACGGCTGGCGAGCTGTTAAGCAAGCTACAGCACCTGTGGTTTTGCACACGTAAGTTTTTCATTTTTTCAGGAATGACGGTTAGGCCTAATTCCGGAACTGCGGTTGACCTGCACTTACTGGGAAATCATTGTTCGCGGGTAATAATTGTAATCAGTGATCCCCATCACTAACGTTGTTCAGCGGGTTATCTGCACCTGTAAGCGACAAACGCTGGCCTTTTCAGTGTAGCGCACATGCAGCCACGGACATGTAAGGGCATGACACACCAGTTATTGGCCAATCTCATGTGCCAGAGCCTCACGTGTCCCTCTAGTAAGCCGGACTCGGACCGCGGGGCATGACGGAGTCTCGTTCGTTAACGGAATTAAGCTTGCAATGTGTGCATCTCTTCTGTAGCTGGCATGGTTGAGATTTCCCAGGTGGAGTCGAATTTAACCGTAGGCTCCACTCCTGGTGGTGCCCTTCTGGACATTCCTTTAAGGTTCAGCTTTGCAACCATACTGCCCACGTAAAACAAACACTTTGCCTTCATGAACGCTGTTTGGAGGGTCATGACTCGTGGGAATAACGCCGCCCAATCAGTTAACCTGCTAGAGAGATCCTTCGTTGCTCCCAAGCATGACATCACACTCCCTAGGAAGAAGGTAATGCCACTGTGGCGACCGTACTCCTGGGGGCGACACAAGTGCACTGATGCCCAGCCACTGCTCGATGAATCTGCTGGTACATTGACCCAGACCACTACATTCCCCTCGCACGCTACACGACCTGAATCTGACCCTGATGAAACTCAGGTTACCCTTCCCATATACAGTTCCATCTTACACGGTGACAAAGAGGAAGCTGCAGATGAAAGTGCAGGTTTGGCCCACCCGCCATCAGACACACCACCGTACTATCAGGGGCCCTGTGCCAGTGCCGTCGCCAACGAGTGGGCCCCCCCTGCTTGCCCAGGATCACAGCACTTGCAAAGTTGAAATACTGTGCAGTGAGATGGAAGATGGGGACGACGAGGAGTCCAGACAAGTACAGGGATTCCCTAGCGAGGAGACTTATTTGATTGTTTTCAATGTTGGGACAGCAATTTTTGGGGAGCACTATACTCTGGAGAATGATAGATGGGGCCCACCATACACTGGAACATTCCAAAGGTGGACATCAGACACTGGAGCAGCATTTACAGGGCCCATTATACACTAGAGCATTAGAAATGGGGCCCATTATGTTTGGAGCATTATTTGGGCCCATAAGACAGTGGAGCTTCATCCATGGGGACCAACATATACTGTAGCATTATGTGGAGCTCATCATATACTGTTTCAAACATTATATGGGACCAATGATTCTGTATGGAGAAATAGATGGGCCTCGTCATGAGATGTAAAAAGTGAGGTATTTTTCATTGTACTATACCGCTATTTCTCTGCCGTATCGGAGCATGATGAGTTGTGGTATGTGTTAAAGGGGCGCTCTTTCGCCCAGGGCACATGAAAACCTGGAGCCAGCCCCCCCCCCCCACAGTCTGTAGCCAAATAACCCCCATTTTTCAGTGCGTAACTTGTATTATGAAGTTAATTAAGGTTGACAAGCTTAAGTAAGAAGAATTGATGCTTTTGGCATTCAAATGGGCACTTTTGGTGTGTTTCCTGTCCTCCTCTCACTGCCGACTTTTATTCCCCATTGACTTACATTGGGTTTCGTGTTTCGGGACGACCCCGACTTTTCCCTATAATCGGACGATCTTGCTCGACCCGACTTTTGGAAAAGTCGGGTTTCACGAAACGAAACGCGACCCTAAAAAACCAAAAGTCGCTCAACTCTACCCGGCGCTGAAATAGAGCAAGCACAGCCTGAATCTGAACATTATGAACAGCAGGAAACAGAGCCCACACTCGCAACAGACCAAATTGCACGGCCAATACGCTCTCTCAAACCAGCGATAAAAAACATTGAAAACTACCTTACCACAAAAGACGAGCTCTCCTACTGGAAGAGCTATGGGAACGAGTCGCCTACCTCTTGTCAAGCACCCAATGCTACAAAAATGATACTGTGAGTTTACGGGACACTATTAAACGGCTGGACTCAGCCCACAAAAAAAACAGGCTGTTTGCAAGTTATGCTACCTTTCTAAAAGACTAATATCAATGAAGCTTTGTCAGAGCTAAGCAAGGCAGAATCAAAAGAAAGAGATGCCATATTGCAGGGCATCAAAGATAAAGCAGAACTCCGTATCACTCATGTCCAAGAAATCAGATTGCAGAGGTCAGATTCATCTAAACATTCTGCTCAGTCATACAGATCATCTTCCCCAAGAAGTTCAGCCCTGAGTGACAGAATTCAATAGGCCTGCATAAATGCAGAGCATTCCTGAGTAAGACGTTCCTTTATAGAAAGGAGGACCGGGCTGCCAGGGCTGTTGAAGTACCGGGTCCGGAACTGCTGGGGCCGTGCCTCCTGTTCCTGGAGGAAACGAGATTTCAGACGGAGTGAGCCGGTAACCAGGGTGAAAGGGGCGCAGCCATGCATAGGGAGGTGAATGGGGTAGCACGGGAATGGGAATGGCTAGAGGCTTCCCACCGGACTGCTGAGCAGGAGCGGACTGCGGCTGCAGTACGTCGCAGCGTGCAGAGACAGGGTGGCCGTGTGAGAGACACACCCATAGGCCGGAGTCACACTAGATGTATAAAAAAATCAGTCCATTTTTAACGGACGAGAATCGCACAACTGTCTCATCAACATTGACCCGTATGTCATCCGTGTGCAATGCGAGGATGCGATTTCCTCGCATCAAAGTATCCGTGTGATTTTCTCGCCGGCTTGCAAAATGGACATATAATAGGTCCATAGCCTCAAATGTTCGTGAAAACATATTGTAGGGATTCAACTCGCTCAGGTGCAGCGGGAGACAATCAGGAGGCAAGTTCTTCCAAAGTTCAAGAGGTTTATTTGCGTCATAAACCAAAGCAGCAGGTCACCAGAAGAAAACAGCCTTCAGCTCAAAAGGAAAAATATAAATGTCCGTTTTTCAGGCTCAGTTCTGGAGCCTCAGCACACACACAGGAGGCTTGTCCCTCCTTGTATACAGCTCCCTGGTTCAGGAGCAGGCCACATTATAAGGGTGCAGCCACACCCACGAACCCAGTAGCTGACTGGTCACGCGACTGTAACCTCACGACAGGTCCTTGCAAAACAATAATAATACAGCAATATCTGTTATGCCTTACATTATGGATGCAAGCCATCTATGAGACACATATCTCCCATCGATTACACAACCCAGGGCCGTATCTGGGGGGGGCAGCCGGGGCAGTTGCCCCGGGCGCAGCCAGCAGGGGGGCGCAGTCGGGCCGCCTAATGCAGCGGTCCGCAGTGTCTCCCCCCGGCGGCTGCGTTCTGCCGCCCCTCTGGCCTGGGGCTATGCAGACGCCAGTACAAATGAAGCTCTGACCGCCGGGCCAGAGCGACGTCAGCATCATGATCAGGTCATGTGATCACGCTGCTGACGTCACTCCCCGGCGCCCAAAGCAAACGTTGGTGGTAAGTGTGCTCCACTGTGGAGCTGAAGAACCACCGAAGATGGGAGATGAGGGGGACTTAATGAGTGGAGATGGGGGGGATTTGTAGAGGGGATGGCGGTTAAAGTGTGGGGGTATTTAGAGTGGGGATGGGGGTTAATGTGTGTGGGGGTTAATGAGTGGGGATGCCATGGGGTTAATGTATGGGGGTTATTTAATGTGATGGGGGTTAATGAGTGGGGATTGGGTTAATGTGTGCGGGGGTTAATGGATGGGGGTTAATGTGTGGGGGCGTTAATGAGTGGGGATGGGGGTTAATGTTGGGATGGGGTTAATGAGTGGGGATGGGGGTCAATGTGTGGGGGTTAATGAATGGGGATGGGGGTTAATGTGGGGATGGGGGTTAATGTGTGTGGGGGTTAATGAATGGGGATGGGGGTTAATGTGTGGGGGCGTTAATGAGTGGGGATGGGGGTTAATGTGTGTGGGGGTTAATGAATGGGGATTAATGTGTGGGGGCGTTAATGAGTGGGGATGGGGTTAATGAGTGGGGATGGGGTCAATGTGTGTGGGGGTTAATGAATGGGGATGGGGGTTAATGTGTGGGGGTATTTGGAGTGGGGGTGGGGGGATTTGGAGTGCTGATGGGGGTTAATGAGTGGGGATTGGGTTAATGTGTGGGGGGATTTGGAGTGGGGATGGGGGGTTATTTAATGTGTGGGGGGATTTGGAGTGGGGATGGGGGGTACTTAATGTGTGTGGGGGATTGAGGATGGGGGGATTTAATGTGTGGGGAGATTTGAGGACACAAAATAAAGAGTATGTATGAGGAAACAGTATGGGGGATTGGTGCAGACAGTATGGGGAGCGAATGGGTTAATGTATGTGGACACAGTATGGGGAGTCAGGGGTATGTGTGAGCAGACAGTATAGAGAGTGAGGGGGTAAATATATGAGGAGACAGTATGGTGAACAGGTGGGATGCTAGAGGGGAATAGTGTGAGGAGACAGTATATTGCAGACATTTTTATTTAGGAGCATTATAATGACACTTCTATCTTTAAGGGCGTCGTGTGGAGATTTGCTGCAGAAGACCGGAGAAGATGGAAGTCTACAGAGATGAGATGTGGATGAGAAAACTCATCATGGGGTCTGGACAAGAAGAAGAAAAGAAGGAGAACGACTCCAGAGATGACGTCATCTATAAGGTACCTGGATGTAAATGTTATTTGTGATACTGACTAATTCTCATGTTTTTATTTGTTAGGAACATTACAGGGGTTGTCCAGGTTTGTGCTGAGTCTGCTGTCATTCTATGTGACTGCAGACTT
Source organism: Dendrobates tinctorius (assembly GCF_039654945.1). Taxonomy (NCBI): domain Eukaryota; kingdom Metazoa; phylum Chordata; class Amphibia; order Anura; family Dendrobatidae; genus Dendrobates; species Dendrobates tinctorius. The sequence goes on along the minus strand of NW_027361782.1, from coordinate 563,856 downwards.
CTGAATTCTCACAGTGCTCACTGAACGCTGTTTGGATTCTCTCGTGCCGGTAATTTACATACATGCGGTCACATGCTGACTAGACGTGTGTGGCCTCACTCAATGAAAATGAACAGAGCGAGGCCGGGCACATCTAGTCGGAATGTGGCTAGAAGTATATAAATCACATACTTGTGCTAACATGACTGTACATCGGCAAGGGAGAATCCTAAAAGTGTGCAGTGCATTCGTTGTGAGAATTCAGAAGCCTGCAATATCAGGATTCAGCGCTGCAGGTTGCCGTAGTCATCACATGGACACTTCACTCGATTTTCATAGGTATGGTCCTGTGACAACGAGCTTCTCTTCCTGCTTCTCTCAGTTTTTTACTGAACATTGAGAGCATTAGGAAGAGCAGCTCGCAGGTACATGGCTAAGTGTGCAAGTCGCATATGTACTTGGCGGGGGGGGGGGCGCCGAACCGAATTCTTGCCCCGGGTGCCAGAAAGCCTAGATACGCCTCTGACACAACCCTTAGCCACGCCACAATATATACAGTCTATATACATATATATATACATATATAGATATATATATAGATATATAGATATATATATACTGTATATATGTTTTCACGAATATTTGAGGCTATGGGCCTATTATATGTCCATTTTGCAAGCCGGCGAGAAAAGCAAAAGGTGGCTACTTTGAATAACCTAGAATGTAAGACATACAGTATTTTCAGTTGTTTCACTCTTTTTTTGTTAATTATATAATTACACATGTGTAAATTCATAGTTTTGATGCCTTCAGAGTGAATCTGCAATTTTCATAGTCATGAAAATAAAGAAAACTCTTGGAATGAGAAGGTGTGTCCCAACTTTTGGTCTGTACTGTGTGTATATATATATATATATATATATATATATATATATATACAGTATATATATATCATACAGAGCTAGATAGAATAGATGATAATTCAATTGTCGGCGCCTGTAAAATCAGTACAGGACAGGATATGAAACATTGTTTACATATAGTAAACCATTGGGTATTAGTTATTTTTTTTCTATGTCCCTCACTAATAATGTTAGTAGTGTGGGGAAGGTGACTTGACGGACAGACGTGACTGGTAGAAGGAGGGGACGGTTTGTGCACTAGTGACAGAGGTTGACAGGTTAGAAAGGTAGCATCAGGGAAAGACAGAAAAGGGAGTGCAGTACCGTGAAATGACAACAAGATGGCAGGGGAGAGTAGTACAGGACTTAACATCAGCTTAGGGCTTAGGAATCCGTTTAGTCATGGGGGGCGGGGAGATAGGAGCCCGGGTGGGAAATTCCCCTGTGAGAGAGGGGATAAATCGAAGAAGGCGGGGCTCCAGGAGAGTTTTTAGTCCCGGGAGGAGCTCAGAAGAAGACGGAGAAAGTGAGAAGAGCTCGGCCAGGGGGACGGACAAAGGAGAGACAGTCAGGGGGGTGGCCCTGACCCGACGGACTGCAGGAAAGGCAAGGAGAAGAGGCAGCCAGGGGGAGACCCTGACTCGACGTACCGCAAGACAGACGATGCCCCGGGGGTACCGATTGGTAGACGACCTCGGGCAGGTGAAGCGCTGGAGGTAGATTGGTCTAGGACAGCCCCCAGTTAAAGATCCGCGAGGTGCGTTACTGCAACTGGAGCTGAAGAATAGGTACCCAGGCCTGGCGATACAGTGGTGTAAAGAAGCTGCGGTGCGTGTTTGGTGGTCGTCAGGAGAACGACAAATAAATCCGGAACTGTTACAAGTGGAAGCTGTCTCCGTCTCATCTTTGCCTCGTCTGGTAAGCAGTGGTCCACCCCCCTATCCCGGCCCCCTACCACAGTAGTGTACTGTATATGTGTTAAATTTTAGAGCTGTAGGTGTTAAATTAAAGGATTAATTCATGTAAAAAACTGGCATGGGCTCCCGCCCAGTTTTCTCCACCAGGGAGGGCAAGCCAGTGGCTGAGGGCAGATATTAATAGCCAAGAGAGGGACCATTGCTTTTGGGCCCACCTGGCTAAAAAAATCTGCCCCCAGCCTCCCCAGAAAAGGCGCATCTGTAATATGTGCCAATTCCGGAACTTACCCGCTCTCTTCCCATTGCCCTGTAGCGGGTGGCATATGGGGTAATAAGGGGTTAATGTCACCTTGCTATTGTAAGGTAACATTAAGCCTGGTTAATAATGGAGAGGTGTCAGTAAGGCACCTATCCATTATTAATCCACTATACTTAAAGGGTTAAAAAAACACAGACATTAAGAAAAAAGACTTTCAATGAAATAAACAAACACACATTTTTTCCATCTTTATTACACTCCCAATCCATTCGAAGCCATCGTTGTCCTGTAAAAAATCCAAAATAAAAAAGCAACAATATCCCATACCTGTCCGCCGTACAGTCAAGTCCCACACCGCAATCCATCTGACGGGGCTAAATAGTTTACAACCGGGAGCGTTGCTAATGCGACCGGCCCGGCTGTAAACCACGGAGCAATGACTGAAAAGCTGCCTGCGCAGCCTCCCCGCCTGACCGGAGATGAACTGATTAGCGTGGGAAAGTTTCTGAACATTTTCCCTCACTGGTGAGTTCACCTCAGGTCAGGTGGGGAGTCTGCGCAGCCTCACTGACGTCAGCGGTAGACGGTAGTCACTTCCTCATATCAAAAAGGAGTGTCAAAATTGCATCCATCGGTATTGTAAGGTGTCATTAGTAGCCTAACATGTTTAAATTCATAGATATTGGTATACCATAATCAGCATACACATAAGTGAAAGCACAACCAACAGGATTAGATCTCACCCAAGTAGCCAGAGGAGCCATTTGTTCAACATTTTTCTCTGATTGCAGCAACATAAAAATCTTTTCCATGCTCCCCCGATGATACCTTGTTTGGATGAAATGTGTCGGGAGACGAAAACTGTGATTGAGGCATAAACCTCTAACCCTGAGACAGAGAAAAATGTTGACACCTTACAATACCGATGGCTGAAATTGGGACCCTCATTTTTGATATGAGGACGCAGGATCCTATAACTCATTGTTGCATTTCGGTGCACATTACTCAGAATTAGTGTTGAGCATTCCGATAACGCAAGTATCGGGTATCGGCCGATACTTGCTGTATCGGAATTCCGATACCGACTTCCGATATTTTTTCAATATCGGAATTTGGCATCGGAATCGGAAGTTCAGTTGATTGACGGCCTGACGTCATCATGATGCGCGGTGTGTGCGCATCATGATGCGCCGTCATTTTGGGCCTTCCGGGGGTCTCTGCCGGCCTGCCGGGGGGCTGTGCCGGCCTGCCGGGGGGCTGTGTGGACTGCCCGGGGTCTGTACCGGCCTGCCGGGGGGCTGTGCCGGCCTGCCGGTGGTCTGTGCACCCTGTGGGGGTCTGTACCGGCCTGCCGGGGGGCTGTGCCGGCCTGCCGGGGGGCTGTGCTGATGTCCGGGGGTCTGTGCAAGCATCGTCCGATGGGACTACAAGTCCCATCGGGCGATGCCTGCTACCATGACAGTGATTGACACATTAGCCAATGATGGGACAGTAGTAGTCCCATCATCCGGCTAATGTGTTAAATGTTAAAAAAAAAATAAAAAAAAAAAAATACTACATACATACTACATGCATGCTACATACATACTACATGCTACATACATACTACATACATGCTACATACATACTACATACATGCTACATACATACTACATGCATGCTACATACATACTACATGCTACATACATACTACATGCATGCTACATACATACTACATATATACTACATACATACTACATACATGCTACATACATACTGCATGCTACATACATACTACATACATACTACATACATGCTACATACATACTACATATATACTACATGCATGCTACATACATACTACATGCTACATACATACTACATATATACTACATACATACTACATACATGCTACATACATACTGCATGCTACATACATACTACATACATACTACATACATACTACATGCATGCTACATACATACTACATGCTACATACATACCACATACATACTACATACATACTACATACTACATATATACTACATACATACTACATACATGCTACATACATACTACATGCTACATACATACCACATACATACTACATACATACTACATACTACATATATACTACATGCATGCTACATACATACTACATGCTACATACATACCACATACATACTACATACATACTACATACATACTACATGCTACATACATACTACATATATACTACATGCATGCTACATACATACTACATGCTACATACATACCACATACATACTACATACATACTACATACATACTACATGCTACATACATACTACATATATACTACATGCATGCTACATACATACTACATGCTACATACATACCACATACATACTACATACATACTACATACATACTACATGCTACATACATACTACATATATACTACATGCATGCTACATACATACTACATGCTACATACATACCACATACATACTACATACATACTACATACATACTACATGCTACATACATACTACATATATACTACATGCATGCTACATACATACTACATGCTACATACATACCACATACATACTACATACATACTACATACATACTACATGCTACATACATACTACATATATACTACATGCATGCTACATACATACTACATGCTACATACATACCACATACATACTACATACATGCTACATATATACTACATGCATGCTACATACATACTACATATATACTACATGCATGCTACATACATACTACATGCTACATGCATGCTACATACATACTACATACATACTACATGCTACATACATACCACATATATACTACATACATACAATACATTCATACAATACATACATAGACATACAGTACATATAACATAGAGTAACATACTTACCAATACTTGTCACATTGTTCCCCGAAGCCATTGTCTTTTCCGGAATAAATATTAACATAACAAACCACAAAAATACTCACCCACGATCCGAAGCAGTCCACGAGTGTGTCCCACGACGATCTTGGGTAGAGAACTGCAGCATCAGATGATGCTGCCGTTCTCTACGGGCTGCAGGAATCCAATGACGGAAGGTAGGTATCCTTCCGCACTGTATTCCTCCGCCACTTAAAAAAAAAAAAGTCCCTCGTCTCACTTTATGCCATTGCTGCGTGGGAATTTCCCACACAGCAATGGCATAAAGTGAGACTAGGGACTTTTTTGTGGCGGAGGAATACAGTGCGGAAGGATACCTACCTTCCGTCATTGGATTCCTGCAGCCCGTAGAGAACGGCAGCAACAGCTGATGCTGCAGTTCTCTACCCAAGATCGTCGTGGGACACACTCGTGGACTGCTTCGGATCGTGGGTGAGTATTTTTGTGGTTTGTTATGTTAATATTTATTCCGGAAAAGACAATGGCTTCGGGGAACAATGTGACAAGTATTGGTAAGTATGTTACTCTATGTTATATGTACTGTATGTCTATGTATGTATTGTATGTATGTAGTATATATGTGGTATGTATGTAGCATGTAGTATGTATGTAGTATGTATGTAGCATGCATGTAGCATGCAGTATGTATGTAGCATGCATGTAGTATATATGTAGTATGTATGTGGTATGTATGTAGCATGTAGTATGTATGTAGCATGCATGTAGTATGTATGTAGCATGCATGTAGTATATATGTAGTATGTATGAAGCATGTAGTATGTAGCATGCATGTAGTATATATGTAGTATGTATGTAGCATGTAGTATGTATGTAGCATGCATGTAGTATATATGTAGTATGTATGTAGCATGTAGTATGTATGTAGCATGCATGTAGTATGTATGTAGCATGCATGTAGTATGTATATGGTATGTATGTAGCATGTAGTATGTATGTAGCATGCATGTAGTATATATGTGTTATGTATGTGGTATGTATGTAGCATGCATGTAGCATGCATGTAGTATGTATGTAGTATGTATGTAGTATATATGTAGTATGTATGTAGCATGTAGTATGTATGTAGTATGTATGTAGCATGCATGTAGCATGCAGTATGTATGTAGCATGCATGTAGTATATATGTAGTATGTATGTAGCATGTAGTATGTAGCATGCATGTAGTATATATGTAGTATGTAGCATGTAGTATGTATGTAGCATGCATGTAGTATATATGTGTTATGTATGTAGCATGTAGCATGCATGTAGCATGCATGTAGTATGTATGTAGTATATATGTGGTATGTATGTAGCATGCAGTATGTATGTAGCATGCATGTAGTATATATGTAGTATGTATGTTGCATGTAGTATTTATGTAGTATGAATGTAGCATGTATGTAGTATGTAGTATGAATGTAGCATGTATGTAGTATGCATGCTGTATGTATGTAGCATGTAATTTTTTTTTTTTTTTTTTACATTTAACACATTAGCCGGATGATGGGACTACTACTGTCCCATCATTGGCTAATGTGTCAATCACTGTCATGGTAGCAGGCATCGCCCGATGGGACTTGTAGTCCCATCGGACGATGCCTGCACAGACCCCCGGAGCCTGCACAGACCACCGGCAGGCCGGCACAGCCCCCCGGCAGGCCGGCACAGCCCCCCGGAGCCTGCACAGCCCCCCGGCAGGCCGGCACAGCCCCCCGGCAGGCCGGCACAGCCCCCCGGAGCCTGCACAGACCACCGGCAGGCCGGCACAGACCACCGGAGCCTGCACAGACCCCCTGGCAGGCCGGCACAGCCCCCCGAAAGGCCCGTACAGACCCCAGAGAGGCTGTACAAGGGCAGGAAAGGGTTTTTCTTATTCCGATACCGGAAGTCCCATAGACTTGAATGGGACTTCCGGTATCGAAATCGGCGATACCGATACTTTTTTAAAGATCGGCCGATACCATCCGATACGATACTTTGAAGTATCGGACGGTATCGCTCAACTCTACTCAGAATGCCTCATTCATGATGCTGCTTACATCCCACTGATAAGGCTTGTTCAGCGCAGTGGTTGCTCTTTTGGTACTCATATACAGTAGGTGGATCTACAGGCATTGACCTGATTTACAGTCATATTGCCATACATTGAGACCTGTTTCCACCAGGTGTGACTATATGTTTGCAATAGCACTTGGAGCACTTTACATTATGAGGTCTGATGAATAGTATATACAGTACATGAGCTCATTTATATGGTACAAATAAGTGGTGCTTATAAGAAAAGGATGTTATACCCGTACATGTTATTGTGACTTACCTGGGTAAGTGGATGACATATCCTATGGACAACTATAGTCATTTTGCTATTAGGTCAGATTAATATTGAGGATCTGAGAGGCCAGTAGAACCTTTTTAACAACCCCCCCCTTTTTCTGTTCGTTGATTATAGGGCACTTCCTTCACTGTGGTACACCTTTGTTTTTGTTGTTTGACTAATTTGGCTTTTTACAATTTTACCTAATAAGTTTTAATATCCACCTTGTAACACAGATAATCTATTTTGTGGATTGTTCTATTCCTGCTTTATATGATAATTAAGGGATATTATTACTGCAGTGATTTGTTTATTTTATTTTTTGAGGATACTGTTTTAAATGGGGGCAGTCCTGTTACTGTGCAGAGCGACACTGTCACTTTTTTCCTTCATCTGGTGTACTTTACAATTTAAGAGAAAATTAAGCAATGTGTTCTGCAAGCGGTGCTCTAGATAACTGTTTTATTTCCTGCAGAGACAAGCCTTGGCTGGAAGACGTGATGGCGGTCTGTGCTGCATGAAAGATGAAAAGCAAAGATGAAGGACTTCACCTAGAGACGTCACTGGTGAGTCAGTGTTTTTCCTGTACACTGACACTATATACAGAGCTCCTGTATATAATGTCACTAGTGATCACTGTATTACCTGTACACTGACACTATACACAGAACACCTGTGTAAAATGTCACTAGTGATCACTGTATTACCTGTATACTGACACTATATACAGAACTCCTGTGTATAATGTCACCGGTGATCACTGTATTACCTGTACACTAACACCATATACAGAACTCCTGTGTATAATGTCACCAGTGATGACTGTATTACCTGTACACTGACACTATATACTGAGTGCCTGTGTATAATGTTACCGGTATTACTGTATTACCTGTTCACTGACACTATATACAGAGCTCCTGTGTATAATGTCACTAGTGATCACTGTATTACCTATACATTATATACAGATCTCCGGTGTATAATGTCACCGGTGATCAATGTATTACCTGTACACTGACACTATATACAGAACTCCCATGTATGTCACCAGTGATCACTATTACCTATACATTAGATACAAAGCTCCTGTGTATAATGTCACCGGTGATCACTGTTTTACCTGCACATAGACACTACATACTAAATACAGATCTTCTGTGTATAATGGCACATATGGTGATATTAGTATTGTGTTTTTTATTAATGGTTTTTTTATTAATGATCAGTATTGTAGTATTAGTCACTATGTGGTGGTAATATGTTGTCCGGCCATAGCGTGGCGATATATGTTCCTTGTATGTGCTATTATTTGGTCACCATATGGTGGTAATATTTGGTCTGGTCATGGTGCAGTGGTATTTGTCCCTTGTATGTGGTATTATAGATCACTATATGGGAATATGTGGGAATATGTGGTCTGGTGTGTTCCCTCCCTCTTAAAGGGACCACCCACATCAACCCAACCTAAGGTATTCCCAGCCTATAGCTGGGCAACTCCATCTTTTTAAGGCTTCTCCTCCAATATGGAGGTGCCTGAGCTACATTGTTAGTTTGCCTTGCATTTTTGTTAGTTGTCAGGTTCACCCATCTGTTTGTCTACCCTGTACCTGTCTGTTCATACCAGTCTGTGCTCTTCTGTCCATCAGCCAGTCCATATCGCACCTGCCAGTACCCATCTGTTCAATACCCAGTCCAGCCTGCACCTGCCAGTGCTTTTCCTCAGCCGGTTCCACCTGCACCCATGGTTCTAGTGTTTTTACAGTGCCTCGCTGCATTCTTTATCCCTCCTTTGGTTTGTAGCAGTCTACCCACTGTAATGGGTCAGCTGCCACCTTCTGTATGTCAGCCCTGGAGTAGCACCTTGTGCCGCTTCTTTGTCCCTACTTGGATCGCAGTTCTCGCCTGCTGCCACTTAGCTGAGTTGGGATTTGGTAGGCCACCTAGTTACGCCCCTCCAGGCTTTCTGAGGGATATGGCACAGTGGTTCCACCACCTTGCCCATTAAAATCTACATCTGCTGGGTTGACTGTAGTGGAAGAAGTGTCGGTACCCGCTATACTAGTTCTACTCTTTTGCAATTGATGCCACTTTGTTGTTGTCCGCCACTAATTTTTGTAAATGTGTAGACTCCCGGTTGGGTCTCCTTCCTGCATGTTGCTTGTAGCAGTAGGACTCCAAAACCATCAGGGTCCATTTCCTTTGAGTCAACTATCAGTGTTACAATCCTTAGAGTTTTCTGACAATCGTCTACAAAGCTGATATTTGTGCCACCTGAGTGTGGCTGAGCATGAAAGCAGGTTGAGTTGTTGCATGTGTTATCAGGGCTCCTTGCACAGCAGGCCTACACATCCCTCACCCACCTCGTCTTCCTTTGATGTTCTATTGAAAGCTGTAAATGATGGCCCAGACCCTTAAACCTCTTACATGGCTGATTGCTGCTGTTCTATGCTACAATTTGTACTGTGGGTGAATTGAGGCCACTTTCCTGGTGTCTCCACCTAATTTGATGTGTTTTGGCAGCTTTTGGGGCTGTTTGAAGGTGTTGTACATGCATTTGTTTTTACCTCCCATTGACTGTAATAGTGTTCGGCGAATATTCAACGAATAAATCGGCGAATATTGCAAATTCTGCGATTGTAATCCAAATCGAACATTGAAATATTTGCTCATCTCTAGTCTTGACTAATATTTATACTTTACAAAAATGTAAGAATATACAAATTAGGCTAGTTTCAGACTAGCATTTTTTCCCAGCAGCACACGCTGCCACTAAGTCCCGCCCCTCCGGTCATCTCCATCTGCGCACCCTATGCTAAAGAAAGGGTGTGCAGATCGCATGCAGCCATGTGCGATACTAGGTGGAGATGACCGGGGGGGGGCGGGCAGGGGGCGTGGCTTAGCGGCGGTGTGCGCTGCTGGCAAAAAACGCTAGTCTGAAACTAGTCTTAGTAACTTTTTATGGTCGGAACATGCTCCCATTTTTTTCCCTCAAATTTACATCCCAGGGATATAACAATAGACGATAGAAATTTAATTCCTTCTTACTCCACCACCCACCTTTTAAAAAAGAAATTGATAATGGCATAAAATTATATTTCCAAGAAAATTCCTCCCAAGAAATTTCAAAATTTTCAGTTTGGAATGCCCATAAGGCCATAATTTAAGCTGTTCTTATTCAAATAAATACATGACATGGAAAGAAATCTATGGAAAGTACCCAATCCATTGTTCAAAAAATTAATGATGAGGAGATAAAACAGCAAAACAAATGAAAATCATCTCATAATTCATAGATTGAGAGGTGAACTAAAATCGTTGCTGATGGGATTACTATGACAAATTAATCAATTCGGTTAAACTTAACCACTGTTATTCTTATCATTGAGTAAACTCATAGCTAACAAAGTTAAACTACAGAAAGTACGATCAAGAGTAATCGCTCTTAAAAAATCTGGTATGACGTATGTACACCCTCAAGATATGGCAGATCAATTCACAACTTCCTACTCTTCCCTATACAATTAAAAAAAGGACACGGACATCCCTCAACCAAATATCCAAGAAATAAACAAGTTTCTTTCCAATATTCACCTTCCCCACTTAAAGCATCTGTCATCTGTATTTTGTTAAGTAACCTACAGGCATTGTCACATTGGTGCTGTTATACTGTTTAAATCAGTGTTAGAAATTTTCAGTTAATAATATGCCTTTGCTTTGGGGAGCGACTGTAGGTAGTCTTATCTTGGTGCTCTAGACCAGAGAAACAAAAAAAAGACCTGCCCACAGGCTTGCCATGAATCACAAGCATGTTCCTCATCACAGAGATATTCAGCCAGAGAGAGCGAGAGATCATCTAGAGAGAGAGAGAACTAGCCAGCCATAGAGATAGAGAGACAGCCAGCCAGAGAGTGATAGACAGCCAGCCAGAGAGAGGTGAGAGACCACCAGCCAGATAGAGACTGCCAGCCAGAGAGCGAGAGACATCCAGTCAGAGAGAGAGACAGACAGACAGAGAGAGGGGGAAACAGCCAGCCAGAGACAGCTAGCCAAACAGAGAGCCAGCGAGAGAGAGACAGTCAGAGAGACAGAGTGGCAGCCAGCAAGAAAGCGAGAGACAGCCAGAGAGCGAGCAGCCAGAGAGACAGCAAGGCAGCCAGACAGAGCGAGACAGCGAGTGAGAGCAACAGGCAGTGAGAGAACAGCCACAGAGAGACAGCCAGCCACCAAGAGACAAAGCAACATCCAGCGAGAGACAAAGACAGAGCAACAGCTAGCGAGAGAAAGAGTGATAGAGCCAGCCAGAGAGACAGACAGCGCAAGAGTCTCTCTCTCTGGCTGTCCCTCTCTCTCTGGCTGTCCCTCTCTCTCTGGCTGTCTCTCTCTATCTGGCAGTCTCGCTGTCTCTCTCTCTCTCTAGCTGTCTCTCTCTCTGTCCAACTCTTTGATTAAGAACATACTTGTGCTTCATGGTGAGCCTGTGGGCAGGTCTTTTCTTGGTTTCTCTGGCGTAGAGCACCAAGATGAGACCAGCCTACAGTCCCACCCCAAAGCACAGGCATATTAGTAAAGCCCCCGTTACACATAACGATGTCCCAGCGATCCCACCAACGATCCGACATGATGGGATCGCTGGGACATCGTTAGGCTGATCGCTGGTGAGCTGTCACATAGACTGCCCCAGCGATCAGGACCAGCGACGCTGGACGCTGGTTTCTAATGCAAACGTCGGGTATGCAGGAGCGTCGCTGATCGCTGGTCTCTCACTGCCACACGCAGCTATGCGTGCTGGCCAGCGGGAGACCAGCGATCGAAAAACGGCCCTGGCCGATGCTGCACGATCAGCGATAACCGGCAGGGGGGCCGGTCACTGATCCCCGTCACACACAGCGATCTCGCTGGCGATGTGTCACAAAATCAGCGCTCTCGCCAGCGAGATCGCTGTGTATGACGGGGCCTTAACTGAAAATTTCCAACACTGATTACACAAGAATCAAAAATTGTATTTCTTCACCGCAGGTATCATTTTAATCAGTGTAACAGCAGCAACATGATAATGCCTGTAGTTTACTTATCAAAATCCTGCTGAGAGGTTCACTTTAATATACCAGCAAAATGTAACAAGAACCACTGTACAGTATATGGATGAATCCTTGAATTCAAAAAAGGTTTGGAAGGTTTTTTGGGATTTTTATATGACACTGAATTGTAACAGAAATTATTTAGCCAGCCATCAATTGTGCAAGTTTTCCCACTTAAAAAGATAAGAGAGGCCTGTAATTAAAATGATGGATAGACCACAACTATGAGAGTCAAAATGAGAAAACAAATCCAGAAAATCACCTTGTCTAATTTGGCAAGATTTATTTTTCAAATTATGGTGGAAAATCAGTATTTGGTCACCTAAAAACATGCAAGATTTCTGGCTCTCACTGACCTGTAACTTCTTCTTTAAGAGGTTCTGCTGTCCTCCACTCATTACCTGTAGTAATGGCACCTGTTTGAACTTATCAGTATAAAACACACCTGTCCACAAGCTCAAACACTCACGCTCCAAACTCCACTATGGGGAAGACCAAAGAGCTGTCGAAGGATACCAGAAACAAAATTGTAGCAGTGCACCAGGCAGGGAAGACTGAATCTGCAATAGGCAAGCGGCTTAGTGTGATGAAATCAACTGTGGGAGCAATAATAAGAAAATGGAAGACATACAAGACCACTGATAATCTCCCTCGATCTGAGGCTCCATGCAAAATTTCACCCCATGGGGTCAAAATTATCATAAGAACGGTGAGCAAAAATCCCAGAACCACACGGGGGGGACCTACTGAATGACCTGCATAGAGCTGGGACCATCGAAAAAAGGCTACCAACAGTAACACACTACATGGTCAGGGACTCTTATCCTGCAGTGCCAGATGTGTCCCCCAGTTTAAGCCAGTACATGTCTGGGCCCGTCTGAAGTTTGCTAAAGAGTATTTGGATTATCCAGAAGAGTATTGGAAGAATGTCATATGGTCTGATGAAACCAAAGTAGAACTGTTTGGTTGAAACAAAACTCATCATGTTTTGAGGAGACAGAATGCTGAGTTGCATCCAAAGAACACCATACCTACTGTGAAGCATGGGGGTGGCAACATCATGCTTTGGGGCTGTTTCTCTACAAAGGGACCAGGACGACTGATTATTGTACATGAAAGAATGAATGGGGCCATGAATCGTGAGACTTTGAGTGCAAACCTCCTTCCATCAGCAAGGGCATTGAAGATGAAACGTGGATGGGTCTTTCAGCATGATAATGATCCCAAGCACACCACCAGGGCAATGAAGGAGTGGCTTTGTAAGAAGCATGTGAAGGTCCTGGAGTGGCGTAGCCAGTCTCCAGATCTCAACCCCATAGAAAAACTTTGGAGGGATTTAAAAGTCTTTGTGGCCCAGCGACAGGTCCAAATCATCACTGCTCTAAAGGAGATCTGCTGTCATGATATAGGACATGGTTAATGTCCCTGCTCTCTCAGGGTTAACTTTTGCTGGCCTCCCTTTGGATCTGGGAGGAGTATTTATACTCACTCCAGACTAGGATTCTGTTGTGAGTTCATTCTCTGGTCCACCAGTAGTGAGTTCTCCTTCCGGACTCCCTCTGGTGGTGACAGGAGGTGGTGAGGCTGATTTGGTCAATGGAGATCTACCACCTGATAATGATGATGACGATTGGACCTCAGGGAGCTTAGACTGGATTTAAGACTTCCGACGCCCTAAGTCAGTACTGGTGATTGCTTCAGGCTGCTCAGGTCTTGGTTTTCAAGGCTGTTCCAGCCTTCTCAAAGCTAAGTGTTTTTGCTAATGTTCACACTTGATTTTGTTGGTCTATTCAGTTTTTTTTGTGTTCAGCCAGCCCCGGCTGGGGCTGTGCTGAATTTCCACTCTTATTTATCTGTATTTGCCAATTTGCTTTTTAGTCCCTTATTAGATTGGCCTCTTTTTGCTCTGTCTCAGAATATTTCAGAGTGCTGATATAGTGGGAGAAGTCTAGTGACTTCAGGTTTAATTTTATCAGAAGTGTTGGACATTATTTTTGTAGGGTTTTTGTGGCAGATTGCAGACAGTGTCTTTCCTTTCCTGTTCTGTATAGTTAGTTTGGGCCCCATCATTTGCTCAGCCTATTTTCCTGCCTGTGTTTGTGTTTTCATCTTGCTTCACCGTCAATACATGTTGGGGGCTGTCTATTCCTTTGGGGTCTGCTCTGTGGCAGTTAGTTTTCCCTTTTCTTGCTTTAGGCTTATGTAGTCCTCCGGCGGTGACGAGGCGTCTAGATCATCGTAGGAACGCTCCACTGCTACTGTTAGTTGTGTGGTTAAGATCAGGGATCTGCAATCTGCATAGGTACCAACCTCTCTGGTTTTCTGGGACTTAGCTTTTTGTTGTCCTCCTCTGTGACCCATTCATAACAGGATTCCCTGTTAGCTATACTGTTGTTCTGACTGTGTGTCTGACCCCCTGGTTTGCTTGTTTACTGCATTGCTTGACTGCCTCCCGTGTATGACCTGGTCTGTCCTCTCACTCTGTTCTCTGACTCACATTTTGGTACTATTGTCTTCTCCGGTTCTGACCTCCTGGCTTGGCTATTGTTACTCCATTACAGTTTGTCCCTATTGTACCATCTATTGCCCATTCTCCAGTACTGATTTATTGCTACGTCCTGACTATCCATTCTGTCTAATCCTTTGTTACTGCTATCTCGTGTTTTGACCCCAGCCTGATCTGGTTTAAGTCCCTGTCTATGCCCCTTGGTAACTTTGCCCCGTAGTTACCCTTCTGGGAGTTTTCCTTCAGCTCCTAGCTCTCTGGAGCTTAGGCCATACCCCAGCAGCCATATGCTTCAGGTCCTGTTTGTTGGAAGCACGCATCCACAGGTATCTTTGGGCACAGTTTGTTTTACTCAGGACATGCGCACTGGCTCAGTGAGCAAGTGCAGTGCAGTGTTCCTGACATTATAGCTGACTAACCTCAAACCCTGTGCCTTTTTCTCTAAGAAGTTCTCTTTGGCCGAGAGAAACTATTATGTCGGGAATAGGGAGTTGTTAAGTGGTTAAATTAGCCTTCGAAGAATGGAGGCATTTTTTGGAGGGGGCTGCTCATCCCATTACTGTCATCACTGATCATAAAATCCTGGCCTATATCGAGTCCGCTAAGAGATTGACCCCCAGACAGGCTCGGCGGGCACTTTTTTTTCTCAATTTCATTTTACCATCACGTTCCGACCAGGGTCTAAAATGTAAAGGCGGATGCCTTATCCCGAAGTTTTGATTGTGCCCCCTCCAGAACCTCCTTCCTCCATTCTTCAACCGGAAGTGGCTGTAGCCGAAGTCTCCTCTGAGTTACAGAGAGAGATTCTGGAAGCACAAGCTCCCAGGAATAAACCCCCAGGTGAATTGTCTGTACCCGAACAATTCCGTCTCACTCTCCTTCAAGAATTTCTTGATTCTGTGTTAAGTGCACACCCTGGTATTGCAGCAAACCGGGGGGCAGTGGCTAGGGGTTTTTGGTGGCCCTCTATGGGTACTGATATCAAAAGGTTTGTAAATACTTGTGGGGTGTGCGCTCGCTCTAAAAGCTCTCAGGTCCGTCCGGCCGGGGAATTGGTGCCTTTGCCAATTCCGGATAAACCATGGACATACCTGTCCATGGACTTTATCACTAATCTTCTATCTTCCAAGGGCAACTCAGTGGTATGGGTAATGGTTGATAGATTTTCTAAGCAAGCCCACTTTGTGCCATTACCTGTGCTACCATCTGCTGAAACCTTGACCCGCTTGTTTATACAGTACATAGTTCGGTTGCATGAAGTGCCTGTGAATGTGGTGTCAGACAGGGGTGTGCAATTTGTGGCCAGGTTTTGGAGAGCGTTTTGAAAGAAGTTGGGGGTCACATTGTCATTCTCCTCTGCCTATCATTCGGAATCCAATGGACAGACTGAATGCACCAACCAGTCGTTGGAGTAGATTCTGAGATGCCTGGCCTCCTCCAGACAGGAAGACAGGTGTGAGGTATTACCCATGGCAGAATTCGCATTCAACGGTCGTATTAATCAGTCTACCGGAAAGTTTCCCTTTCAAGTCAATTATGGGTTTGTTTCGCAGTTTGGGGAAGTTTCCTGTATGAATTCGGGTTGCCCTGGTGCCGAGGGGATGGTGCAACACTTAAAAACCCTCTGGAGGGAGGTGCAGGGGTGCATCTCCAAAGCCCAGAAGAAGTACAAACATTTTACTGACAGGAGGAGGGGGTCGGGTCCTGCATTAGCAGTGGGGGAAAAAGTCTGGTTGTCCACCCGTAACATCAAACTTAAGATACCCTCTATGAAGTTGGGTCCCAAATTTTGGGCCCATACAAGATTGTAGAGGTGATCAACCCGGTGGCCTACAGATTACAGTTGCCCAGCTGCTTCAAAATATCTAAAGTCTTCCACAGGTCCCTATTAAAACCTGTGGGGACAGTTAGAGAAGATCCCTCATTCGTGGTTCCACCAGTATTGGTAGAGGGTCAACTGGAGTATGAGGTAGGGGGCATCATTGATTCACGGTGGGTGTACCGGAGACTTCAGTACCTTATTCATTGGAAGGGATACTCCGTTGAGGATCGGTCATGGGTTCCAGCCAGTTCAGTGCACGCTGATCGACTGGTGTGGGCTTTTCATGCCAGATACCCTGAGAAGCCTGGGGTACCAGTGGCCCCGTTAAGAGGGGAGTACTGTCATGATATAGGACATGGCTAATGTCTTGCTCTCTCAGGGTTAACTTTTGCTGGCCTCCCTTTGGATCTGGGATCGCTGCTGCCCCGCTCCACAGGTATCATTGGGCACAGTTTGTTTTACTCAAGACACGCGCACTGGCTCAGTGAGCAAGTGCAGTGCGGTGTTCCTGACATCTGCATGGAGGAATGGGCCAACATACCAACAACAGTGCGTGCCAACCTTGTGAATACTTACAGAAAACGTTTGATCTCTGTCATTGCCAACAAAGGATATATAACAAAATATTGAGATGAATTTTTGTTAATGTAAGAACAAAACCGTTGGCACAACCCTGAGAATTGTAGGTGGTGCCCAAGTAGGATCCCAATCCGTGAACTAAATATATATAAACTTGGCACACACCAAAGGTTTCTGAGCACTTGGGATTCGCGGTGGATACTGCGTCCACACTCCACAAATCACCACGCAGTGGGACGGCTTCATGTGCCTCCTCACAGGATTGGTCTATCTCACAAAGCCCAGTCACTAAGAACCTCACAGTACAATATATCGTACATTGATGAAGGTCCTAGACCGAAACGTCTGTGTATGTATGTACTGTTGTATAATTAAAAATCACCTTTCTGCATCAGAAACCTTTGGTGTGTGCCAAGTTTATATATATTTATATTGAATTTTTGTTAATGACCAAATATTTATTTTCCACCATAATTTGCAAAATAAATCTTGCCAAATCAGACAAGGTGATTTCTGGATTTGTTTTCTCATTTTTACTCTCATAGTTGTGGTCTACCTATGATGTCAATTACAGGCCTCTCTCATCATTTTAAGTGGGAGAACTTGCACAATTGGTGACTGACTAAATACTTTTTTCCCCACTGTATGGGTGAGTAATTGAATACAGACTAATTTCTCACTGCTTTTTTGTAGTGTTATATATACCACCGAAATGTACCTAAGAAAGAACACTGTTGTGAACACTTTTGACCTGACTTCTGAGTTTGGGCTCCCTCTGGTGGTTGCTGAGGGTAATGGAGCTGGTCAGGTTGACAGAAGCCAATCACCTGAAGAGGATGATTTGAGGTCAGGTGTTACAGACTGGGAAGATTTAAGTCAGCAAGCTTCCCTCATTTGTTGCTAGTGATTTGGTTTTCTTCCTGTGCATTTTGAAGTCCGCTTGCCCCCTGCTTGGTCCTGCATCGTTCAGATAAGTTATTTGTTTTCTGGAATCTTTTTGCATTTGATCCAGTTTTTGCCTTTCTCTGCTTTCTGCTTTGCTGTGTGGGTTCAGCATTGTTCCCTGCTGGGACCACTGCTGGACCCCATTCCATATGCCACAGCTTATGTCAGTCTGTTCAGTATTGCTAGTCCCCTATTATATCAGTATCATTTGTTTTGCTTCCAGTTAACACCAGAATTCTGATCTAGTGGGGGAAAGGTCGTTTGGCCTCAGTATTTTTGTATATCAGACCTGTTGGATTTTTCTTAGGGTTTCTTTGCGTGATTGCAGACAGTATCTTTCCTGTCCTGTTCTATCTAGACAGTTTGGGCCCCATCATTTGCTTACTCTATTTTCTGGCTGTGTTTGTGCCTCATCTTGTCTCACCAGCAATATATGTTTGGGGGCTATCTATTCCTTTGGGGTCTGCTCTGGGGCAGTTTAGATTTCCCCTTTCTTGCTTTAGGCTTAGTTAACTCTTTGGCTGTGCCGAGGCGTCTAGGGCATCGTAGGTACGTCCCACGGCTAATTCTAGTTGTGTTGTTACTTTTAGAGGTCTGCAGTCCGCTTAGTTACCAATCTTTCTGGTTTTCTGGTTGCCTAGATTCCCCGGCTATCCTCCTTGGTGACCTAATCATTACAGAACACTTAATACTGTATGGATGAGCAATATAATGCTGAAAAAAAATTGACAACTTGTTTTGAGGGTTCTATACCATCGAAATCTATTCAAGAACATGTAATGCTCTATGAATGAACAATATAATACCAATACATTTTTTAACAAATTTTTCGAGGGTTAGGCCTCTTTCACACATCCGGTTTTTGTAATCCGGCACGATGTGGCAAAATTTTTCACAACCGGATCCAGCACCAGATCCGGTTTTGTCCCATAAGCTTTCATGGTCAACGCATCGTGCCGGATGGTTATGCGTCATGTCCGGTTGTTGCCAGACACGGCAAAAATTAGCCGTCCGGCTTTTTCCACAGCGCATGCCCGGACTCTGTGAATGTTAACCCCACAAGTGCCCGGCGAGAGAGAGAGAGATCTCTCTCTGTCACCCGGACACTTGTGAGAGATCTCTCTCTCCGGGCACTTGTGGGGTTAACACTCACAGTGTCTGGGTGAGAGAGAGAGATATCTCTGTGGGGTTAACCCCACAAGTGCCCGGCAAGAGAGAGAGATTCTCTCGCCTGGACACTGAGTGTTAACCCCACATGTCTCTCTCTCTCTCCACCCCCCTCTCCTCTCCCCTCCCCTCTCCTCTCCTACCCTCCCCTCACCTCCCTTTCAGCAGCTGTCTCTCTCAGCGGCTGCCTCTGTCCACCTCCTCCTGCGGCTCCTTTAAATCATGTCCGAGCCGTATCAGACGCCGCACACACATCCGGTGTCACGACTGCAGGCCGGATCCGGCGGCCCGGCTTTTTGCCGCACGCCGCCGGACCCAACACACCGGATGTGTGAAAGTAGCCTTAGATACAACCGAAATGTACTCAAGAACATGTAATACTCTATGGATGAGTAATTGAATCCATAAATGTTTTTCAACGCTTTGTAGTTTTACATACCATGTAGCAATAACTGCTTTCAATTGAATCCAGAAAAATGTATTTAATGTATATACTTTGAAAATGCAGTTGATGAACACTCATAAAGGCTTTGCAGAAAGTGCAAAGCTTGGAAAACATTTTAAGGCGGGTCATCCATAGATCCCTCAAAAGGCAGCAACTGGCAGGCCTCATTCAAATATTTGTAAAGTGTATTTGATGTACTCCTACACTCAAAAAAGCTTTCCACAAAGTCAGGAAACCATTATAACTATGGTAATACAGTAATCCTGTTCAGGTGTTCGCCTTCTACTTACTCGGTAGACTAGGAGTACGGTACTTCCTACACCTGCGTCTTAGAGCTCGATTCCTAGGTGCCTGAGCTGTAAGTGACCCGACGTCAGGTAAGGCTGGAGCCTCTGTCATATAAAAATTTGCTACGGTCTTTTCTCATTAGACCCAACCTTTCATTTTATTTTACTTTTTCATTTTATTACTTTATATTAATATTGTTCTATTCTTGCAGAACAGATGTATATTGAAAAAGGCAATATTACGCCAAAACATCGATGAACTCTACATGTCTGTATTCATTTGGGTCTGCTATAAGAAATTGTGGATTTTTCCTATTTTTGTATCAATAAAATTTCAAATTTGAGTACCATAGTTCGCTATTTAATTGATTGACTATTTTTACTCCAGAGCACTAACTCTATATTGAGCACCCTATAGTGAGTAATCTATTCTATATAAACATTTTGTGACAGTCCCTTGTGTCACCTGCACCATCATCCGCTCCCGCATAGGAGGTGGGGAACCTCAAAGACAGTACAATTTCTTGTGGTTAGTAGTAGCCCTGTCTTGAGCCACCTCGAGGAATCACTCCTTGGCTCGTTCCTTCCTCATTGCATACCAGCGATCTTGACCCTCCTTTTTGAGGAAAGTGATAATGCTTCCCTCCGTCAGCTCTTGCAGCCTTTGAGGCAAGTGTTTGGTGTCTACTGCTCAATGGTTGAATGAAATGTTATGACGGGTCCCAGACTCTTCAATGGTCCCCCTTCACCGCTGCCAATCGTATGTAAAAATTACCGCCAAGATGCCAACTGTCGGTACCTTGCGGCTAGCGGGCCTGATAGAATTTCTCCAGCCCTGGTCATGGCTTGCCTCCTCATCTCTTCCTACCAGCCTAGGCCTCATAGTCCACTCACCAGTTCCTGGATCCTGACTTTCCTGGCCACAGTCTGCAAGAACCCCAGCAGTGAAGGCTGTGGCCTGGGTTTGGGACCTGGTGGTTCCATCTCCTGCCACCTTTATTGTTGTCCCAGGTCCCTCTGGCTCCAATAATCGTCTAGTCGCTCCCTCAGGAGTCTTGCGTAGTCCTGCCATCTTTGTCATCCAGTAAGCATATTAAACTGTATGGATGACTAACTGAACACAAATTTTTTTTTGTAGGGTTAAATATCACAAATTTACCCCACAGCATGGAATACTGTATGGATGAGTAGTTTAAGCCATAAAACATTTTTATACGCTTTTTGGAAGTGTGTTATAACACCAAAATGTACCACAGAGAACGTAATACTCTATGGGTGAGTAATTGAATTCAGAAAAAATGTCAATGCTTTTTGGGAGTGTTATACAGTGGGGAAAAAAGTATTTAGTCAGTCAGCAATAGTGCAAGTTCCACCACTTAAAAAGATGAGAGGCGTCTGTAATTTACATCATAGGTAGACCTCAACTATGGGAGACAAACTGAGAAAAAAAAATCCAGAAAATCACATTGTCTGTTTTTTTTTCATTTTATTTGCATATTATGGTGGAAAATAAGTATTTGGTCAGAAACAAAATTTCATCTCAATACTTTGTGATATATCCTTTGTTGGCAATGACAGAGGTCAAACGTTTTCTGTAAGTCTTCACAAGGTTGCCACACACTGTTGTTGGTATGTTGGCCCATTCCTCCATGCAGATCTCCTCTAGAGCAGTGATGTTTTTGGCTTTTCGCTTGGCAACACGGACTTTCAACTCCCTCCAAAGGTTTTCTATAGGGTTGAGATCTGGAGACTGGCTAGGCCACTCCAGGACCTTGAAATGCTTCTTACGAAGCCACTCCTTTGTTGCCCTGGCGGTGTGCTTTGGATCATTGTCATGTTGAAAGACCCAGCCACGTTTCATCTTCAATGCCCTTGCTGATGGAAGGAGGTTTGCACTCAAAATCTCACGATACATGGCCCCATTCATTCTTTCATGTACCCGGATCAGTCGTCCTGGCCCCTTTGCAGAGAAACAGCCCCAAAGCATGATGTTTCCACCACCATGCTTTACAGTAGGTATGGTGTTTGATGGATGCAACTCAGTATTCTTTTTCCTCCAAACACGACAAGTTGTGTTTCTACCAAACAGTTCCTGTTTGGTTTCATCAGACCATAGGACATTCTCCCAAAACTCCTCTGGATCATCCAAATGCTCTCTAGCAAACTTCAGACGGGCCCGGACATGTACAGGCTTAAGCAGTGGGACACGTCTGGCACTGCAGGATCTGAGTCCATGGTGGTGTAGTGTGTTACTTATGGTAGGCCTTGTTACATTGGTCCCAGCTCTCTGCAGTTCATTCACTAGGTCCCCCCGCGTGGTTCTGGGATTTTTGCTCACCGTTCTTGTGATCATTCTGACCCCACGGGGTGGGATTTTGCGTGGAGCACCAGATCGAGGGAGATTATCAGTGGTCTTGTATGTCTTCCATTTTCTAATTATTGCTCCCACAGTTGATTTCTTCACTCCAAGCTGGTTGGCTATTGCAGATTCAGTCTTCCCAGCCTGGTGCAGGGCTACAATTTTGTTTCTGGTGTCCTGTGACAGCTCTTTGGTCTTCACCATAGTGGAGTTTGGAGTCAGACTGTTTGAGGGTGTGCACAGGTGTCTTTTTATACTGATAACAAGTTTAAACAGGTGCCATTACTACAGGTAATGAGTGGAGGAAAGAGGAGACTCTTAAAGAAGAAGTTACAGGTCTGTGAGAGCCAGAAATCTTGATTGCTTGTTTCTGACCAAATACTTATTTTCCACCATAATATGCAAATAAAATGAAAAAAAAACAGACAATGTGATTTTCTGGATTTTTTTTTCTCAGTTTGTCTCCCATAGTCGAGGTCTACCTATGATGTAAATTACAGACGCCTCTCATCTTTTTAAGTGGTGGAACTTGCACTATTGCTGACTGACTAAATACTTTTTTTCCCCACTGTATATCACAGAAGTGTATTGCAAAGCATATAATACTCTATTGATGACAATATAGTATATTTTTAACCCCTCCCCCCAAAAAAAAATCTGGTCACATGCAGCACCTATGTACAGTTATGCTCAAAAGTTTACATACCCCTGCAGAATTTTTGCTTTCTTGGCCTTTTTTCAGAAAATATAAATGATAACACCAAAACTTTTTCTCCACTCATGGTCATTTATTGTCAAACTACTGAGTTTTCTCTTTTTAAATCATGATGATTTTCATTTTTCCTAGTACCATATAGGATGCTTGACACCTATATTGATACGTCTACTTATGCAGTATCTCTCCTGCTTCTTTGGAGGTTTCACCCTGTCTAAGTCCCTTTTTATCTTGTTCTATTGGTTATTAATAAAAATTGTATTTTTTAATTCTACCTTTGTTGGAAACACTTTCTGTCTAGTGGAATAATGCCATAATAGACTTTGCTGATATATAAATGTACAGTGTATCTGATATAAACCGCAAAGCACAATATTATCCCTTCGAAGGGCTGTTAGTATGATGGTTCAGCATCAATGCGACCAGTATCAATGATAGAGGTCTCAGATTAGTAAAATTGTGCACACACACACCTGGACAATCACTCTCTCCCTCTAATACAAACTCCCTGAGGTGTGCAATAGCGTCAATGTTACGAGCGCTGCAGCGCCAGTCTTTTTATGCCCCTGATGACATAATACGGCCAGCGAATCACAATAATGCCATTTCCAAGATGGCTACGGCATTACAGTGATGTGCAGGCAATCCCCGTATGCTTAGTGGATGTGTAACAGGCGCCAAACATGCGGATTGGGGATTCGAGTTTTAAATTGAGTGACAAGCACATCCGAGCACCCAGATACTTGAGTGAAATCCGATTAACATCAAGCACGTTCACTCATCCTTAATCTCTATGTATTTTTAATATTTATAGCGGCAAGCACATTTTTCTTTTTGTATCCCTCCTATTTCCTCATACATTGTAAGCTTGCAAACGGGACCCTCACTCTTCTTATTTGAATTAATGAATAATAAATTGTTGTGTAATGTCTTATATAGTTTCAACATGTCTCCTCTGATTTGTAAATATGTTGATGATATAATATAATTTTATTTTCATATCCAGTTTCTATTATATTATTAGGTTCCTAGATCCTAACGAGCTGACATTTATCGCAGAAAACATCTCTGTAGGGTGCAGAGAACAAGACTCTATGGGTGGGAAATGATTCAAGAAGCTGCAGAGATTACTGGGAGCTCAGACGTCCCCGCAGTGGTTTATATGGAAAAATCCTTATCTTAATCCCCTGACATTTCAGTGACATTTGGTCCCAAACAATTAAAAGTGAAGTACTAATTATGGTATGTATATATGTATTATTGCCAGGGATATATTGCCATTGTGGCAGACCAGAAACTGTAATAAAGTTTAAGCACTCAATAGGCAAGAATGGGTTGCGATCAGTCAGAATTTAACCCAGAAGTTGATATCTAGTAAGCCAGGGTCGTGTCTGGAAAAATAAAGGTCAGTACTGTAAATGTTACGACTTTGCAAAAAAATTGATGAATTTGTTGAAAGTTTAAAAACTTTTTTTTAATTATACTTAAGTAGCTATAGAAACATCTTAGAAATATAGAAATATATAAAAACACTGAAGCAGAAGTAATACCAACTCAAACACTATGCCAATAATTAACAATAGTAAAGCTTCACTTTTAATATAATTATCTAAAACTTATATTTAAGCAATATGAACGAAAACGTCCGGCCAACACCATATGCTTGTGTGGATGTCAGTAATGGAGTATATCTTTTGCCCTATTAAGTGACTGATGTGTTCCTACCTTTCACTGAAGTTGGCGCCATAGATCTGCACAAATGGCGCCCCAGCTCCCCGTCAGCTATCTTGATATGACTCTATGAAGGATGGATAATAACAATTATAAACAAACATCAATATAAGTTCAATTGATGGATTTTTAGTAGTTCAGAGATAACATCCTCAGCATGAAATATGACCTTTATATATAAATATAAAATTGTACTAGATAATATAGCATTTTCTAAATCCCCCTACAACAGTTATAGAAGAATCACCTAAATAAACTTTTCTTGGTGAGAATCACTAAATAGCTTATTCCAATAGAAATGAAAGAGAGCGGTGGTTTCCTACATTCAGACGATGCCCAAGTAATACTAAACCAATGTAATTAAATACAAATAAAATCTATTACTGTGTGGTTACAGGGGTCAGTGCCAATATATATACTTGCAAATCTTATTTAGATCAATCAAAATGACGTGCACCTCTAATACACATGAAATAGCCCAGTGTGCATAGAATCATCCAAGTATACATATTCTCGAAGCGTTTCCTCTCAAATAGGTACTGTCAGGAACACCACACTGCACTTGCTCACTGAGCCAGTGCGCGTGTCCTGAGTACAAAAACTGTGCACAAAGATACCTGCGGAGCGGGGCAGCAGTGGTGACGATGCATGCTCCAGGCTCACAGGACCTGAAGCACGTGACTGCTGGGGGTGTGGCCTAAGCTCCACAGAGCTAGGAGCTGCAGGGAAACTCCTAGAAAGGTAACTACTGGACAATGTTACCAAGGGGCATAGACAGAGACAGAAACCAGATCAAGCCGAGGTCAAAGCACAAGATCGCACGACAGTACCAAAGGGTTAGACAGAATGGATAGTCGGGACGTAGCAATAGATCAGAAAACCAGAACAGACAATAGATGGTACAATAGGGACAAACTGTAATGGAGTATCGATAGCCAAGCCAGGAGGTCAGAACCGGAAAAGACAATAGTACCAAAATGAGAGACGGAGTACAGAGTGAGGGGACAGACCGGGTAATACACGGGAAGCAAACAAGCAATGCAATATACAAGCACAACAGGGGCGTCAGACACACATCCAGAATAACAGTATAGCTGACAGAGAACCCAGGTAAAGAGTGAGTATAAATACCCCTCCCAGATCCAGAAAGAGGCCACGTACACTTAACCCTGTGAGTGCAGGGCAAGAACCCTGATCAAACCATGACAGTACCCCCCTCTTAACGGGGGCCACTGGACCCCCAGACTTGTCTGGGTATCTGGCGTGGATAGCCTGCACCAGACGATCGGCATGCACCGAACTGGCCGGAACCCATGACCGATCCTCCAGAGAGTACCCCTTCCAGTGTATCAGATACTGGAGTCTCCGGCGCACCCAACGGGAGTCAACAATGCGCCCTACTTCATACTCCAGCTGCCCCTCTACCAGCACTGGTGGAGCATTTGATGAGGGATCCTCTCTCACCATCCCCACAGGCTTTAACAGGGACCTGTGGAAGACATCAGAAATTTTAAAGGACGTGGGCAGCTGCAGTCGGTAGGCTACTGGGTTAACAACCTCCACAACTTTGTATGGGCCAATACATTTGGGGCCCAGCTTTCTAGATGGTATCTTAAGCTTGATATTGCGGGTGGATAGCCACACCTTCTCCCCTACTGCAAATGCTGGACCTGGCCCCCTCCTCCTGTCAGCAAACCGCATATAGTTTTCCTGGGCCTTGGAAATATTCCTCTGAACCTCCCGCCAAAGAATTCTAAGATGTTGTGTCGCACCCTCAGCTCCAGGACAACCTGAATCCATGCGGGAAAACTCTCCAAAATGTGGGTTAAACCCATGGTTGATCTGGAAGGGAGACTTCCCAGTAGATTAACTCACATGACCGTTGAACGCAAACTCTGCCATGGGCAAAACCTCATACCAGTTCTCCTGCCTGGAAGAGGCCAAGCATCTCAGAATCTGCTCCAACGATTGGTTCGTGCGCTCTGTCTGTCCATTAGACTCTGGGTGGTAGGCAGAGGAGAAGGACAACAAAATCCCCAGCTTTTTGCAAAAAGCCCTCCAGAACCTGGCCACAAACTGTACCCCTCTTTCTGACACCACATTCATAGGCACGCCATGCAACCGAATTATATGCTGCATAAATAAGCGGGCCAGGGTTTCAGCAGATGGTAACACGGGGAGAGGTACAAAGTGGGCTTGTTTGGAAAACCTATCCACCACCACCCATATCACCAAGTTGCCCCTGGGAGGAGGAAGATTTGTGATAAAATCCATGGACAAATGTGTCCATGGTCTATCCGGAATTGGCAAAGGCACCAACTCCCCAGCCGGCCGGACCTGAGAACTTTTAGAACGAGCACACACCCCACATGCAGTCACAAACTTTTTAATATCTGTTACCATAGAGGGCCATCAGAAACCCCTCGCAATTGCCCCCCGGGTAGCTGTAATCCCAGGATGAGCACTCAACATAGAATCGTGAAATTCCTGCATAAGTTCGAGACGGAAACGTTCCGGTACAAACAATTTACCCGGGGGTTTACCACCCGGAGCCCGAGCCTGGGCCTCCAAAATCCCTCTCTGTAATTCAGATGAGATTTCGGCCACCACTACTCCTGGCTGAAGAATGGAGGAGGGAGGTTCTGGAGGGGACACCGAATCAAAGCTTCGGGATAAGGCATCAGCCTTGATGTTTTTAGATCCCCGGCGGAATGTGATGGTAAACTGAAATTGAGAAAAAAAAGCGCCCACTGAGCCTGTCTGGGGGTCAATCTCTTGGCAGACTTGATATAGGCCAAATTTTTGTGATCAGTGATGACTGTAATGGGATGAACAGCCCCCTCCAGGAAATACCTCCATTCTTCAAAAGCCAACTTTACCGCCAACAACTCTCTATTGCCGACATCGTAATTTCTCTCAGCAGAGGAAAATTTTTTAGAGAAGAAGGCGCAAGGCCTCAGATTAGTAAGGGTAGGAGGGCCCTGAGACAAAACTGCCCCCACCCCTACTTCCGAGGCATCAACCTCCACGACTAAAGGTCTTTGTCGGGTCGGGTTGTACCAATACAGGGGCTGAAGAAAAGCACTTTTTTAATGTCATGAAAGAATTTTTTGCAGCTACAGACCAATTTTTTACATCAGCTCCCTTGAGAGTGAGGTCCGTTAGAGGCTTTACCACCTGCGAGAAGCCCTTAATAAATTTCCTATAAAAGATAGCAAAGCCCAAAAATCACTGCAACCCTTTCAAGTCATGAGGCTGCACCCAATCCGTAACAGCCTGGACCTTCTAAGGATCCATGCGGAACCCCTCCCATGACACAATCAACCCCCCAGAAAGGATACTTCTTGCATGAAAAATGAGCATTTTTCCAATTTGGTATACAAATGATTCTCCCTCAGTCTCATGAGAACCATCCGCAAATGGTGCAAGTGAGATTGACTGTCCACCGAGTACGCCAGAATGTCATCCAAATAGATAACCACAAAATGACCAATTAAATCAGAGAAAATTACATTAATAAAATTCTGAAAAACAGCAGGAGCATTGGTGAGAAGTTTTCGAACAGCCCTTCAGTCATCAGGAATGCTGTTTTCCATTCGTTTCTTTCCTGGACTCTTATAAGGTTATATGCCCCACGTAAATCCAGTTTAGAGAACCACTTGGCCCCGGTAAGTTGGTTACATAGATCAGGAATTAGGGGGAGAGGGTATGTATTTTTCACAGTAATTTTGTTTAATTCCCGAAAATCGAGGCACGGCCACAAACCACTATCTTTTTTCTTAACAAAAAAGAAGCCTGCCGCCACAGGTGAAACAGAAGGCCTAATATGCCCTTTGCGGAGACTCTCGGTAATGTACTCCTTCATGGCTAGACGTTTGGGCCCGGACAAATTGAACAGGCGAGCCTTGGGTAACTTGGCTCCAGGGACTAGATTAATGGCACAATCAAAGGGTCTATGTGGTGGTAGCGCCTAAGCCTCACTTTCGGAAAATATGTCTTCAAAATCTTTCAGGTACTCCGGAATACCTTCCAGATCGACAGACGACACTGACACAGATTTTACTGGGGTGACAAGAGTTGTCAAGTTACAACATAGACGGTTAGCCATACAGCCCCACTGAATGATCTCCCCCTGTGACCCAGTCAATAGTAGGATTGTGGCGTTGAAGCCAAGGCATACCCAGTACCAGTCCAGCCGGCAGATTATTTAGAACAAAACACCTTAATTTTTCCACGTGAGTGGAACCCACTTTTAGAGAAAAGGTATCAGTCATGTAACAAATTCCTTCCTGGGTGATAGGAGAAGAATCAATTGCCACGATTTTAACAGGATCTTTTAACCTGACTGTCCCTATCTTATGAAAAGTCACAACTTTGGCATCGATCAGATTAATAGAAGAACCACAGTCAACAAAGGCGGTAGTCACAACCGGACCACCTGTAAGTACTAGTTCCACCAGAAGCTGAATTTTAGTAAGTGAGGAAAAGGGTACCTGGGAGTCTGGGCAACCTCCTCGATTGTTACCCAGACTCAATCGTTTTCCTGACGGCTTCACTGAAGAAGGGCAAGAAGGACAGTTCCTTCTCCAATGTCCAGCGGATCCACAGTAAAAGTACAATTGGTTGTTTCTACGGCGTCTCCTCTCTTTTTCCTTCATTGACGTGGCACCAACCTCCATGGGCTCGGGACTAGAGCCTCTCAGATTGGAGAATAAAGGGGTCTCCTGCAGCATGACCCCTCTCGCCCGCAGCCTACGGTCCATGTGGACAGCCTGGATCATAGCGTCCTCCAAAGAATCCGGTGGAGGATGAAGGGCTAGGGCATCTTTCAAACGTTCGGACACGCCTCTACAGAACAAACCCCGGAGGGCAGCATCATTCCAGGAGACCTCAGTTGCCCAGCATCTGAACTCAGAGCAGAACCACTCGGCCGAGTGTTTCCCCTGGCACACACTCATCACCATATCCTCGGCTAGACTCACACGATCGGGTTCATCGTAGATATGCCCGAGGGCCTCGAAGAATGCATTCACTGACATTCTCTCAGGGGAGGTAGGGGGAAGGGAAAAAGCCCAAGCCTGAGGGGAGCCCCTTAACAAAGACATAATGACCCCAACCCTCTGACTCTCATCCCCAGAGGAGCGTGGCCTTAACGAGAAGAAGAGATAGTGTGGCGCCCCTGAGGATTCAGTTGCCACAAAGGCACTGCACCTCCTCCTGAGGTGTGGTACCCCACCATCCAGGTAGGTTGGAGGCTCCTAACCACGCTCCAACACACGCATCCCACACAACACAGTAGTTCAGCAAAGCCACATTGCGGCTCCCTGCTTGGAGAGTAGCAGAGCACCTTTGGTGGTTCCCTGCTTGGAACACGAAACGTGCTGGGAGACGGGTGGAGTTAGAGTACATAAAAAGTGGGAAGGTTTAGAATTTGGGGTCAGTCAGGTAAGTCAGTCAGAGAGGAGAGAAGATCCCTGGGAGAGGGATGGAGGAAGGAGGTGCTGCAGCAGATCTCAGTGACCTGGGTCTGCTGGCACGGGAAAGGAAAGAAGGAGAAAGACATTGAACCGAAACCTGATCTTCCATAAGAAGGAAAGACTAGTACCAAACATAGGAGTAAAAGGGAACAGAGGACGTGGGTAAGGAGAGAGCCCTGCCTAGAAGTTCTAAGCGCAAGGCCGGGGCCCGGTCCCCGAGGTTGTATGGACACTAATGGTTCTGCAGCAGACACCGGTGGAGTAGTGGGCTGTAAATGCACTACTCCCATTTAAGACTTGGGGGCACAACAGCAACTTGGATAGTGAGCCGGGACTCAGGAGCAAGGAGTCCCCGAAACAGGCTACAGCTGTCTGCCGTACAAGTAGAGTTCTTGGGAACTTCTGTCAGGAGGAAATCCAGTGTAACTCAGTACTAGGAGTACTTCACTTAAAGGCGCTATAGAGGAGACGTTCAGAAAGGCACATGTTGGCAGAGTGTTGGAAGGGAGCATCCAGTCTTGCCTGGAGGTTGACTGAGTCCCTGACCCGGAGGACACAGCACGGAGGCAGGCACCTGTGTGCACTACAGACTGTGAGTAAAGCTTTGGAACTACAAGCCCTGGTGTCCTCCATTCATTCCTGTGCCAAAACACCTGGTACCGCTACATCTGGGTACCAGCTTCTACACTGCCTTCGCCTCTCCTCTACCCCTTCATCTACACTGCCCTGGGACTACAGCTCCACCTGTGGGGAGCTTCACCATCTTGGCTGCAACACACCACCAGTCCCAGAGGATCTGCATGCAGCGTCGGCTTAACACCTCACTTGCCGAACACCACAGGTGGCGTCACAAACTATTCATTCAATTACACTACATTTCCACCATTTCATCTCCCCTGTTGTGAACTCATTTTCTGGTTTACCTCTGGCTCCTGGTGAGGGTGGTGGAGCTGGCTGTGTTGACAGAGGAGTCGTGAGTTCTCCATCCGGGCTCCCTCTAGTGGTGACAGTAGGTAATGAAGCTGATCTAAATGGCAGAGACCTGCCACCCGAGGAGGAGGACTGTGAGTGGACATCAGGAGTCTCTGACTGGATTTAAGACAGCCGACTCCCTAATTTTGTGCTGGTGATTTTTCCTGCCCTGAGGTTCTGGTTTCCAGTTCTGTTCCTGCGTCCTCAAGCTAAGTGTGCTCTGCTATTTTTCCACATGAGATTTGGTCTGGTTTACTCAGTTTTTGTGGTCAGCCAGCCCCTGCTGGGGCTGTGCTGAATTTCCATTCTTATGTCTCTGTTTATGCCAGTTTGCTTTTTGTCCCTGATCAGATTGGTCTCTTTTTGCTCTGTCTTCAGAATGTACCAGAGTGCTGATATAGGGAATTGAAGTCTAGCGACTTCAGGGTTTTTGTTATCAGAAAGTGTTGGACATTTTTTTGGCAGGGTTTTGTGCGTGAATGCAGACAGCATCTTTCCTTTCCTGTCCTTTCTAGTTAGTGTGGGCCCCATCGTTTGCTCAGCCTATTTTTCTATCTGTGTTTTCATCTTGTCTCCCCGACAATACATGTTTGGGGGCTGTCTATTGCTTTGGGGTCTGCTCTGGGGCAGTTTAGATCTCCCCTTTTCTTGCTTTAGGCTTATTTAGTTCTCCGGCTGTGACGAGGAATCTAGGATCATCGCAGGTACGCTCCACGGCTACTGCTAGTTGTGTGGATAGGATCAGGGGTCTGCAATCTGCTTAGTTACCAACCTCTCTGGTTTTCTGAGGCTTAGCTTGTTTTTGTTTTTCTTCCTCGGTAACTCATTTATAACAGAATCACCAGCCATACCACAGATTCCAGGGTACTCAAAAGCAGGAAAAAAAAAAAGGGTCAGAATTTTTTTTTTTTGCATTTTTTCCTCTTTTTCTCTGGGGCCGTAGGAGGATTTTTTCCTTAATGGAGATTAAGCAATTGTCTGATCGTGTGGAGCAGCTCGCTGCTGAAGTGCGGGGAATTTCCGTCTATCTCGCTCAATCACATGCTGTTGAACCAAAAATCCCTGCTCCTGATGTGTTTTCTGGGGATCGGTCTAAATTTTTGAATTTTAAGAATAATTGTAAATTATTTCTTGCTTTGAAGCCTAACTCATCGGGGAGCTCTGTGCAGCAGGTTAAAATTGTCAGCTCCTTGCTGCGCGGCGATCCCCAGGATTGGGCGTTTTCTTTGACACCTGAAAATCCTATTCTGACTAATGTGGATGCATTTTTTCAAGCCTTGGGGTTGTTGTATGATGAACCTAATGCTATTGCTCAAGCTGAGAAAGCCCTATTGGCATTGAACCAGGGTCAGGATTCTGCAGAGTTATACTGTCAAAAATTCAAAAAGTGGGCGGTCCTTACTACATGGAATGATGGTGCCTTGGCAGCTCTCTTTCGCAAGGGTTTATCAGAAACCGTAAAAGATATTATGGTGGGATCTCCTGTTCCCTCTGGTCTTGACGATTCTATGTCATTAGCCATTCAAGTTGATCGGCGTTTACGTGAACGTAAAACTACACGAGAGGTGTTGCCACCTTTTCAACAAATGTCTGAACCTATGCAATGTGATAGAGTTTTGTCTAGGGTGCAACGTCTGGAGTATAGAAGGCGTAATAAGCTGTGTTTTTTCTGTGGAGATGCCTCTCATATTATTTCTGTCTGCCCTAAACGAGAGAAACGTTTTGCACACACATGTTCTGTGGGTGGCGTACAACCTAAGTTTCTTTTGGCAATTACTCTGATCTGCTCCCTATCCACATTTTCCACCAAGGCTTTTGTGGATTCAGGAGTGGCTTTGAATCTGATGGATTTGGATTTTGCTAAACATTGTGGTTTTCCCATGATACCTCTGCGGACGCCTATTCCTTTGAGGGGTATTGATGTTACTCCTTTGGCGGAGAATAAACCTCAGTTTTGGACCCAGGTGATAATGCGGGTCGCCCCAGACCACCAAGAAAATTGTAGATTTTTGGTACTGCATAATTTGCATGATACTATTGATCTGGGTTTTCCCTGGTTGCATATCCATAATCCAGTTTTGGATTGGAAATCTGTGTCTGTGGTGAGTTGGGGCTGTCGGTGTGCTCTTGGTGACACTCCTGTTTTCTCCACCTCTCCCCAGTCTCATGATGTTCCTGACTATTTGGCTGATTTTTATGATGTATTTAGTGAGAGTAAGTCTGCGTCCCTGCCTCCTCATAGGAGTTATGACTGTGCAATTGAGTTGAGGCCTGGGTGTAAATTTTCCAAGGGTCAGCTTTTCAACTTATCTGTACCTGAACACGAGGCTATGCAATCTTATATTAAGGAGTCGTTGGAGAAGGGTCATATTAGACCATCCTCTTCACCCTTAGGTGCTGGTTATTTTTTGTGGCTAAGAAAGATGGTTCATTAAGGCCTTGTATTGACTATCGTTCCCTTAACAAGATTACGGTTAAATATCAGTATCCGTTACCCCTGATTTCTGATTTATTCTCCAGAGTTAAAGGTGCCTGCTGGTTTACTAAGCTTCACCTCGGGGGGGGGGGGCGTATAATCTTATTCGCATCAAGCATGGGGATGAATGGAAGACGGCGTTTAATACTCCGGAGGGACATTTTGAGTACCTGGTGATGCCTTTTGGGCTCACTAATGCCCCTTCTGTCTTCCAATCCTTCTTGAATGATATTTTCCGGGACTTTGTGGATAAGTTTTTGATCATCTATTTGGATGATATTCTGATCTTTTCCAGTGATTGGGATTCTCATGTGGAACATGTTCGGACTGTGTTCCGGATTTTGAGGGAGAATTCCCTGTATGTTAAGGGATCGAAATGCCTTTTTGGTGTACAGAAGATTTCATTTTTGGGATTTATTTTGTCTCCGTCAACTATTGACATGGACCCGGCCAAGGTACAGGCCACTTATGATTGGGTTCAGCCCACTTCTTTGAAGGCTCTCCAGAAGTTTTTGGGTTTTGCTAATTTTTATCGTAAATTTATAGCTAATTTTTCTGGTATTGCCAAACCACTGACTGATC
Source organism: Dendrobates tinctorius (assembly GCF_039654945.1). Taxonomy (NCBI): domain Eukaryota; kingdom Metazoa; phylum Chordata; class Amphibia; order Anura; family Dendrobatidae; genus Dendrobates; species Dendrobates tinctorius. The sequence goes on along the minus strand of NW_027361782.1, from coordinate 529,412 downwards.
TGACCAAGAAGGGCGCTGATGTGCTGAATTGGTATCCAGAGGCTGTTTTGGCATTTCAGGAGCTGAAGTGGAGGTTCACTTCTGCTCCGGTTTTACGGCAACCTGATGTCTCACTTCCATTTCAGGTGGAGGTAGATGCTTCGGAGATTGGTGCAGGAGTTGTTTTGTTCCCAAAAGATCCAGTGACTTCTAAAATGAATCCCTGTGCCTTCTTTTCCCGAAAGTTCTCCCCATCTGAACGCAACTATGATGTGGGGAATCGGGAATTGTTGGCCATGAAGTGGGCATTCGAGGAGTGGAGACATTGGTTGGAGGGAGCTAGACATCAAGTTGTGGTCCTCACTGACCACAAGAATTTGATTTACCTGGAGTCGGCCAAACGCTTGAATCCTAGACAGGCTAGGTGGGCCTTGTTTTTCACACGTTTTGATTTTGTGGTCTCCTTTCTTCCGGGCACTAAGAATGTTAAGGCAGATGCCCTTTCTAGAAGTTTCTTTGCTGATTCTCCTATTGTGACTAAACCTACTACCAGCCTAGGTGAGGGGGTAGTTCTTTCTGCCATCTCGCCCGATTTGAGACGTGCCCTGGAAGAATTTCAGGAGGACAAACCTGAGCGTTGTCCTATGGGATAATTGTATGTTCCTGACCAGTGGAGGAAGAGAGTGATGTCTGAAGTTCATTGCTCCGCGTTGGCTGGTCATCCAGGTATTTTTGGTACCAGAGATTTGGTGAGTCGGTCTTTTTAGAATCATAGAATCGTAGAGTTGGAAGGGACCTCCTGGGCCATCTGGTCCAACCCTCTGCTCAAAGCAGGATTTGCTAAATCATCCCAGTCAGATGTCTGTCCAGCCTCTGTTTGAAGACTTCCATTGAAGGAGAACTCACCACTTTTTGTGGCAGCCTGTTCCACTCATTGATCACTCTGTCAAAAAGTTTTTTCTAATATCTAATCTGTGTCTCCTCCCATTCAGTTTCATCCCATTGCTTCTATTCTTTCGTTGTGGAAATGAGAATAAAGATGATCCTTCTACAATGTGACAGCCCTTTAGATATTTGTAGACAGCTATTAAGTCTCCTCTCAGTCTTCTCTTTTGCAAACTAAACATTCCCAAATCCTGCAACCTTTCCTCATAAGACAGTGTTTGCAGACCGGTCACCATTCTGGTCGCTCTTTTCTGAACTTGCTCCAGTTTGTTGATGTCTTTTTTTAAATGTGGTGCCCAAAACTGGACACAATATTCCCGATGAGGTCTGACCAAAGAGGAGTAGAGGGCAATAATGACTTCATGTGATCTAGAATGTATGCTTCTGTTAATACATCCTAGAATTGCATTTGCCTTTTTTTCTGCTGCATCACACTGTTGACTCATATTCAGTCTGTGATCAATTAGTATACCCAAGTCTTTTTCACATGTGCTGTTGCTTAGCCCTATTCCTCCCATTCTGTATATGCTTTTTTCATTTTTATTGCCCAGATGTAGTACTTTGCATTTTTCCCTGTTAAAAACCATTCTGTTAGTTGCTGCCCACTGCTCCAGTTTATTTATATCTTTTTGAATCCTCTCTCTCTCTTCTCTAGTATTAGCTATCCCTCCTAGCTTTGTGTCATCAGCAAATGTAATCAGTTTACCCTCAATTCCTTCATCTAAATCTTTGATAAAGATGTTGAACAATACAGGGCCCAGGACAGAGCCCTGTGGTACCCCACTTGAGATATTCTTCCAACTGGATGTGCAGCCATATATGACCACTCTTTGGGTCCAATCACTAAGCCAGTTATGAATCCACCTAACAGTTGCCTTGTCCATTCCATACTTAGTCATTTTTTCAATAAGGATTGTATGAGATACTTTGTCAAATGCTTTGCTGAAGTCAAGATATACTATATCTACAGCATTTCCTTGATCCACCCAATCAGTGATTCCGTCATAGAAGGAAATTAAGTTAGTCTGACATGACTTGTTAGTTACAAACCCATGCTGACTCTGTTTAATCACTTCATTCTTATCCAGGTACTGACATACATGTTGTTTAATAATTTGTTCAAAGATCTTTCCTGGTATAGAAGTCAGACTCACTGGCCTATAGTTGCCTGGTTCCACCTTCTTCCCTTTTTTGAAGATAGGAACAACATTTGCTCTTCTCCAGTCTTCTGGGAGTTCTCCTGCTCTCCAAGAATTTTCAAAGATTATGGAGAGGGGTTCAAAAATTTCTTCTACTATCTCCTTCAGCACTCTGGGGTGTAATTCATCTTGACCTGGAGACTTGAATTCATTTAGGTTAGCTAAGTGTTTTCTCACTATCTTTCTGTTTATAGATATCCTGGATTCCTCTATTCCATTAATAGGACAGTGAAGAACAGTTGATGTTACCTTTCCTTTCTGAGAGAAAACAGATGCAAAATAGGAATTTTAAAAGTTTGGCCTTCTGAACATCCTGTCTTACCATTTCATTATTTTCATCCTGTAAAAATCCTATAGCATCTTTGACTTTTCTTTTACTTTTGACATATCCCCAAAATCCTTTATTATTGCTTTTGACATCTCTTGCAAGCCTCAATTCATTGTCAGCTTTAGATAATCTGATTTGTGCCCTGCAGGTTCTGCAGACAGCATTATATTCTTAAGATATGCCTCCCTCTTTCCATTTTAGAAACATTTCTTTCTTTCTTTTTAGCAGGTGCTTAAGTTCTGTGTTCATCCATCCTGGTTTCCTTATTTGCTTCCTATTCGTCCCTCTTTTCGGAAATGTTAACAATTGTGCTTGAGAATTTCATTTTTCAAGATTTCCCATCCTTCCTGGACATTTTTGTCTTTAAGGATATCCAGCCATTGGATCCCTCCAATTCTCTTTCTGAATCCCTTAAAATCTGCCTTTCTGAAATCTAACCTTGACGGCTGAGTCTTCACAGGTCTTCCTCCTCTAGTTATCCAAAATTCTAAAATAGCATGGTCGCTACCTCCTAGGGTCCCAGCCACTTTTACCTCCTCAACCATTTACTCCCTGTTTATAAGGATTAGATCCAAGGTAGCAGTTCCCCTTGTTTTCTCCCCTACCTTTTGGAAGATAAAGTTGTCAGCAAGAGAGGATAAGAATTTCCTTGACCTGTTAGTTTTGCCTGAGAGAGATTCCCAACATATGTCTGGATAGTTGAAATCTCCCATGACAACTATGTCATATTTTTTGGAGAACTTGGCCATTTGATGCATAAAGAGTTCATCCATATCTTCAGCTTGCACAGGCTGCCTGTAGTAAATGCCTACAATGGTGTCCTCTCCATTGTTCTGTCCTTGTATTCTTACCCAAACAGTTTCCACAGAACTCCCAGTCTCTGAAGCTTCAATCTCTGTGCAGATATACGCGTTTCTAATATACAATGCGACACCTCCTCCTCGTTTATCAAGTCTGTTTCTTGCAAATAAGTTGTATCCTTCTAGTCTTGTATTCCAATCATGTGTATCGTCCCACCAAGTTTCAGTGATTCCAATGGTGGCCCTCCTTATCTCGTGATATCAGGAATTTTGTGCAGTCTTGTGGGACTTGTTCCCGGTCTAAACCCTGTTCTCGTTCTAGTGGGTTGTTGATGCACTTGCCGGTGCCCAAGAGGCCATGGACCCATATCTCAATGGATTTTATTTCTGATCTTCCTGTCTCTCAGAGAATGACTGTTATCTGGGTGATTTGTGATAGATTTTCTAAGATGGTCCATCTTGTACCACTCCCAAAGCTGCCATCTTCCTCAGAGTTGGTGCCCTTGCTTTTACAACAGGTGGTTCGGTTGCATGGGATTCCTGAGAACATTGTGTCGGACAGAGGAGTCCAGTTTGTCTCCAGATTTTGGAAAGCTTTTTGTTCCAAGCTGGGAATTCAGTTATCCTTCTCCTCTGCATTTCACCCACAGACTAATGGGCAGACTGAGAGAGCAAACCAGACTTTGGAGTCCTATTTGAGATGTTTTATATCTGCTGATCAGGATGATTGGGTCTCATTTTTGCCCTTGGCCGAATTCGCCCTAAATAATAGAGCTAGTTCTGCCACATTGATGTCGCCCTTTTTCTGTAACTTTTGGGTTTCATCCTCGATTTTCTTCAGGGCAAGTGGAATCTTCAGCCTGCCCAGGTGTTGACACTGTGGTAGAGAGAATGCAGCAGATTTGGGACCAAGTGGTGGATAAGTTGTCGCTCTCTCAAGAAAAGGCCCAGCGGTTTTCCAACCGGCATAGGCCATTGGTCCCCGGTTTAGAGTGGGTGATATGGTTTGGTTGTCATCAAAAAATATCTCTATGAAGGTTGCGTCTCCAAAGTTCAAGCCAAGTTTTATTGGACCTTATAGGATTTTGGAGATTCTTAACCCGGTTTCTTTTCGATTGGCTCTTCCAGTTGCGTTTAAGATCTATAACATGTTTCATAAGTCTCTGTTGAAGAGGTTTGTTGAGCCAGTGGTTCCTATGGTGGCTCCTCCTGATCCTGTGTTGGTTGAAGGTAATGTGGAATATGAGGTAAAGAAAATACTGGATTCTCGTCTGGCTAGACGGAGACTCCAGTATTTGGTCAAGTGGAAGGGTTATGGCCAGGAGGACAATTTTTGGGTCTCTACCTCTGACATTCATGCCGATAGATTGGTTCGTGCTTTTCACCGGGCCTGTAAAATATCAGTATTTCTATAATAAAAAATATATAGATTAATTCTCTCATACAGAATAGCTAACAGGCTTTGCTTACTTTAGAGAAGTGACTGACTTATTCTGAGTGCCTTGGCTCACACAGCTGTCTCTCTTGTCAAATGTATAGGTCAAAATAGTCAAAGCTGTCAAAATGTGACTATTTAGAGATAATGAATGGTTCTAAAGATCTCAGACTTTAGGCTTAAATATCTCAGACTAAGGTAATGCATAAATAACTGTATGCATATTGTTAAAATAACTATGGTTCACTTAATATGGAAGAACTTATGAACATAGTGGCAAGCCACCATATGTGGTTGTAGTTTATAGGTCAGAATAGTATATAAAGCCGGCCTAACTCTTGTTCAGGAGATCTCATATCCCTTGAGACTCTCGAACACCCGGACAACACAGCTGCTCAAGACTATATGTAAGAACAATGCTCGTTTTCTCTTCAAATAATTACTGCATGTCATGAACTTACTTTTCTTCATTTTTTTGTAATCACTTTTTGAAATGAACAATTAAAAACAAGATTTATTTTATCCTCAATTCAACATTGCTTTTACTTTTGATTCTCAACCGTGCAAGAAGATATATATATATATATTTTTCTACATTTTGGCGAGCCTTAGCCAGATTGATCTTTTGTGCTAATTTTGGCTGGCATTCCTTCCTCGATTGTGCAAGGGGGGAGCACGAACTCTGCTAAAAAACCACCTGTTGTACAAGCTTCCTCAGGAATTCCACTATTTCACGGCACAAAGGATCACACTGAACCTGAAGACGACGGGTGAGGATCGTAAAGAGCTGCATGCGTCTCATCCAGACGGAGATCTGAGGATTGCATAAGGACACAGAGGACCATCCATTGACGGGAAAGACTCTCAATAGGTGAGAAAAAATATAATGGATTTTATACATGATTATGCTAAGAAAAGTAACATAGATTTCAAGTTTGTTCATAATCATACGGATGCCCAATTATGGTCTAGTTTGTATAATCAATGTGAGGCAGAAAATGTTAAAATTGACAAAAGGTTTTTCTCAGTAAGAAAATTACAAAGGAAACTTCAGAATGTTATGCAGCTAGTTCATGTGTATAATAGCCTAGTCTTTGAGAAAACTGAACCTAACACCTATAAAACATGCATTGTCACACAAGACATTAATCACACTGACACACCATGTGATACACAAGAGTCTGACGGGGATTACTTTGATTGTCCAAATTGTTTGATTTTGTCAGAGCACATAGAACAATTGGAAGATCAAATAGATACCAGGACAGAGTTATTGTCTAAATTACGACAAGACATAAAAAGGGTTTCTGCTAACACAAGATCAACAGGTAAACAGGAGGAGAGTGCTGCTGCGTCATCATTTGTACCAAATATGCAAGATCCAGATGCTTCAGTAGAGGAATTAGAGGCAGTAGAATTACAACGGAAAAAATTACATGACAGAGCAGCACGCATTAATCTGAAAATACACGATCAGCTAATGAAAATTGTAAAAGACATTCCAAATTACAATGATAAGATGGATGCCTTTTATAATGCGGACACTTTTGAATCAAACACAGACAAATACAATCTGAATGATGAGCAAAAGAATAAAATATTCAAAGTTTGGTTACCTTCACATATGGGAAAAAGATTACAGACCACACCCAGATTAAATGATGAGAATGAAATGACACATAGTACAAAAGAAGACAGACTTAGACAATTAGTATTGTTTACAACTGGAGAAGACATGCCTACAGTTGATATTTTAGGGAGTTTACAAACAAATATTTCTGAAGACCCATTCTCTTTTTTGGTAAAGTTTGAACAGGCCTATAGGATGGTAATGGATCTCAGGCCTCACGAAGAGCCAGCATCCATGATCAAATTTTTTGTAAAGAAGTTCAAGTACTTAGATCCTGCCTCAGTGCAATTGGCTAACACTCAGCCATCATTGCAAGAAGCAACAGTTTTTATTGACAGAATAAGGAGATCCATGAAACAAAATCAGGTCAAGGCTAAAATAGCGGTAGTTCATGAGAAGGAAGACAGTCAACTGAAACCTAGAGTCACAGTAATCTCCAAGAGCAGGGATTACATTGAGCATAGAGGTAAAAATACTACACAAAGGAACAATATCCATTGTTATTTTTGTGGTATACCTGGACACTTGAAGTGGCAGTGCAGGAAATTTTTGAGAGCAGAATCAGAGATGGGTACACAAGGAACAGGTAAGCTTGGAAGGGAAAACGGACTCATGCCAAAATCATATACCACACCTTCCGCACCTGCATTACAATTATCTGCACCTGCTCATACTGCCAACAGACAAACACAGTCACCATATGCACCATTAATCAGACAGATCAGAGAAATGACAGTGAAGGAAACAGAGTCAAGGGATAGAATTCCAAGGTCTTTTAAAAAGGACACTGGTCTTCTCCCATCTCCTTCATCTTTCTGACAATCACAGACTATTCCTGTACCACATCCATTGGAATTTGTGACTCGAGTTACATTGGATGACTGTGGAAGACCATTTATCAAAGTAAGTTTAGCAGGCCAGAATGTTGTATTTCTCATTGACACAGGAGCTCAGTTAAGTGTTACAAACCTTGATTTGAAGCTAAACCCAGATTCACCAGTTTGTACAATTGTCGGTTTCAGTGGAAAAGGTGGAACTAAAGCAACCTTAGTTCCCAATGTGATTTTGGAAATACCTAGTTCTTTCAAAACAGAAATTGACATCTGGTATTGTCGTGATTCTGAAAATATACTTGGCACAGATTTTATGCAGAAATTCGGATGGGTAGTTGACCTAGGAAATCAAGTGATCTGGAAAGATTCCAATGGTTGTAAACCGGTAGTCATTGATCCTAATGATTATAGCCATGTTGGAAGTATTTGCTTGAATGATGTGGTGTCATCTGACCATTTGTGGCCTGACACTAATGATGACAAGGTATTGACAGAAATTGTACAGCTTTTTCCTTCTCTTTGGGCTCAGTTCAGGAATCAGGTTGGAACAATGAAAGACGTTATCGTGAATGTGGAGGGGCGTGATCCCCCGCCACAGCGTCAGTATAAATTGCCTCCAGAATCAATTGACTCTATGTCAAAGATCATACAGGAATTGTTAGATCAAGGTGTTATCCGAAAGGCTAATTCTGTAAGTAACAATCCTTTGTGGTGTGTTTTGAAATCTGATGGTTCTTATCGAATGTTATTGGATTTACGGATGTTCAATAAGCATACACCCAATGTCGCGCCAATTGTGGCAGATACTCATGACATGATGGCAAGGTTAAATGCAAAGGCCAAATACTTCTCTGTACTGGACATTAGCAATGGTTTTTTCAGTATACCTCTTGAAAAGAGTTGTCAGTATAAGTTTGCATTTACTTTCTTGGACGAGCAATATCTGTTTTGCAGGTTACCTCAAGGAGCACATTTGTCACCTAGTGTTTTTCATCAGGCATTGGCAAAGGTATTATCCAGATTTTCGAGGCCTGATTGCATTCTGCAATATGTGGATGATATTTTATTGTCTACAGAGGATAAAGAGACACATGTTTCTCTTCTGGCAGAATTGTTTGAGTTGCTGCATGATGCAGGGTTGAAATTGAACACCAAAAAGGTCAAATTGATGCAGACTGAGGTCAGATTTTTAGGGGTGCTGTTGAGTCCAGGAAAAAGGCAGCCACTGCAGGAAAGAATTGAGGCAATTGCTTCCCTACCAATTCCGACATCACACAAGGCATTGAGACATTTTTTAGGTCTTTTGAATTATTCAAGGGATTTCATTGAGAATTTTGCAGATAAGGCCAGATCTTTATATTATCTTTTGAAAGGTGAAAACAGTGATTACTTTGGTCCTTGGGGTGATGAACAGCAAACCTCATTTGAACAATTGAAAATGAATTTACAAAATGCACCTGCTTTGTCCACAGTAGATCCTTCGGCTCCATTTGCTTTGCAAGTGCATACATCAGGAACATCTGTTTCTGCTGTATTACTGCAATTACAGGGAGAAGAGTGGAGAAGTTTGGGCTATTTTTCAAAACTTCTCTCACCTGTTGAAAAAGGTTTTGAGACCTGTGCAAGACACTTGGTAGGTGTGTACTTTGCAGTCAAAGCAACCGAACATATTGTCGGGTTCAACAAAATCATTTTGCAAACTCCTCATTCTACACTAAAACTTCTCTTTGAGAATAATATCCCAGGTGTGTCACATCAGAGATTTGCTCATTGGTTATTGTCATTGTCTCCCAAACAAATTGAGGTAGATTACAAGGCCAAATATGTTCTTCCTCAGCTGATGCAATATGAAGGACAAACTCATGATTGTTTACAGTCTTTTCAGGATCCAAGTCCATCACTTTTCAGACGGAAAGCAGAGGTAACAGACGAACCAATTTTTGTAGATGGTTCCAGATTCTATTCAGATGGGCACTATTATTCAGGATATGCCATTTTTTATCCCAACAGAGGACAGGTTGTGAAGCACAAATTACCGAGTCATTTTTCAGCTCAAAGAGCAGAGCTAGAAGCAGTAAAAATGGTACTACAGCTGAATGAAGCAGATGATCAGTGTCCCATTGTGATCTACAGTGATAGCTCTTATGTTGTAAGATCACTGACAGATTACTTGTCAGTTTGGGAAAAAAGAGGTTATGTAGATTCATCTAATAAGACTCTTGTTCACAGTGACACACTGAAGACAATTTTCAGGATAGCATCAAAAAACCCTAATGGTTTTGCTATTGTCAAGGTTCCGGCCCATAAAAAATCTGATGATGAATTATCTGTTGGAAATGCAACCGCAGATATGCTAGCCAAAGAGGCAGCCCTGACAGGAGAAGAGGTGTTTGAATCTGAACCTCTCGAGGTTTCAGCAGTTCAAAGAACAGACACGCATATCCCTTCTTTTGCGGAAGAACAAGAAAAAGACTCATCTCTTGTTGCTTCCCGGGTTGATCCAAAACCTCCCTTTGTTTGTGAAAACGGGGTTTTGTGTCATGACTTAAACGGGGAATTGCGTCCTGTTGTCCCTAAACATCTACAGGTTGAGTTCACAAAATACAATCATGAAAGTTTGGGTCATTTGGGCCAACAAAAATTGTTAGGCATTCTCAGAGAGAAATTTTACTGGGAAAAGATGGAAGAGACAGTGCAAAGTGTTGTTCAATCATGTCTCATTTGTGCCCAAATTAATCCAAGACCAAAAGGACAGAAACCGCCACTACTCCGAATCGCACCTGCAGATGGTCCATGGTCTACGTTACAAATCGACTACATTGGACCGTTACCATCAGGTAAAAATGGTCTCAGGTATGCATTGGTTGTGGTAGATGTTTTTTCTAAGTGGGTTGAAATTTTACCTGTCAGGAAAGATGATGCTTTGTCTACAGCTAGAGCATTAGTTAATCATGTCTTTTGTACTTGGGGGATCCCAAGAATGATCACCTCTGATCGAGGAAGTCACTTTACAGGAAAAATCATGCAAGCCGTTTGTGCTATTCTAGGGGTACGACAGCAGTTTCATGTACCCTACCATCCACAGTCTGCTGGTATTGTGGAAAGGATGAATAGAACAATAAAATCCAGAATTGCCAAGATGTTATTGGACAAAGGTAATACTTGGGTTGATGCAGTACCTTTTGTACTGTTGAGTGTAAGAGGAACAACCTCTGCCACAACTCAGTTTACTCCTTTTGAACTGATGACAGGAAGAAAAATGCCATTGATTTTTCCTCATGAACCATTTTTGTCTACACCACAAAAAGATGCTGTTGCAAGGTCCAAATGGTTGCAATTGTTGCAGGAAAATTTGAAAACAATTCTTCCACATGCTGCATCAAGAATGCAGAGAATGGAGCCACCATACGTATCCAAATTCAAGAAAGGGGCTCTAGTGATGATTAAAACTTTCAGGAAGAATGGACCATGGGAAAGTAATTGGGAAGGTCCCTTTGAAATTATCGAAACCATGGGACAAGTAATGATTCTTGTGCAACGAGCATCTAAGGTGGTTAAAAATACCCGCAGACAACAAAAATTGTGGGTACATGTTGATCAATGCAAACTGTATATTGCAAAATAATGATACTGCATTTCTTTTAGGAAGAAATGGATTCCAATAAGAACTGGAATACGAAACTCCACGTCCTTGATGGAAGGGATTCAACACCAATCCTTCAGGAGAAAAAGAAATTTCCCAGGAAAAGCTACTATCTGATGGGAATCACATTTCTGCTGTTTTGTACTGTTTCAACTGTGATCTACGCTGAAGATATTTCACACCATGGAACAAATACTAGTGAAGTGAAGGAACTTTTCAAAGGAACTTTACATCCAAGGAAACCAAGAGGAACGAATCTACAAAGCTTAATAGATGAGGACATACCGGACGATTCAGTAGATATTACTGGAAACATTTGCATGGGTTTTGGTGCAAAATGCTGTATTGAGCTACACTTTATACATGACACTGACATAATATTACATGCAGCCACAGGACCTAAGACGAAGTTCACACAGTTACAAGGAGATTATATACACAATAATAAGACAGGCACATGGGAATGTAGTCCTACAGATGTGTTATTCTGGAATATAGAGATAAGAGGTGAAGAGAAAGCTGTGTGGTCAGGAGATATTACAAATGATATGATCGCAAAAGGGAAAGTTGAAACATCCAAAACAGATGCTTGGTTAAGGACACAACTATTTGGGAAAGTTTTAGATCCTGCATTTCTTTCTATTACAGAAGGAGATGAGGATTGGGTAAAAACATGGAATTTTCAGATAACCAGAGAACCAGTACAAGTACAGGTATCTGTAGTTTTTACAGTTTCAAATACTATAGCTCCAGAAGTAAGGGTTACACCACAAGCAGTATATAGTCAAGAAAATATGTCTCCTTTATTACTAAAATGCAGCACGAGGTTAGAGCTACCTTCAGAATCTTTGTTAATATGGACCAAAGATAAATCATTTTTGGGAAGTTTTTCAAATGGTCCAACAAATGTTATACACAGAGGTCAATCCGGTAACGTGAGATGGTTAAATAAGGATTTTATTTTTTCTGTAGATAATCCATCTCCTAAGGATTCTGGACTTTACCAATGTTGCATTTTAACGAAATATAACTACAAACAATGTAGAGATGTAAAGGTAAATATATGGTCAGCAGTAGATAATGTATGCACACAGACAAGATTTCAACCATCTACTCCTTTTCAGATCAATCAGTTCCAAACTAAACCTCTGTTACGAGATGGAGTGTTTCTGACCATGGTATGGACCTTTAACATGTCTAACTGGAAAATCTCTTCTATATATCCCCAGTGTCAACCACATCTCACTAACATGGAGATGGGAATAGAACAATGGTTTGGGAAAAGAACTTCAACACAGGTTAGAAGTAAGAGGGGAGTGTTTGAAGGTATTTTGGGGGGATTAGGAACAGTAGGAAGTTTAATTAACACTATGGACATTCATACACTTAAATCAGATCTGGAAAATATTGGGTATATTGGAGGAAAAGGGGTAAAGATTCAGAAAAGCTTGAATCAAGTCCTTGAAAAGATGGTTTTGAACACTGCTACTGTATTGGGATCTTCTGTATCACATCTTCAAGATGCTACTTTAGCTTTAATGGAAAGTGAACAGGAATCTCAAGTGGCCAAAACATGTCTAGAAATTCAGATTGAATATTCCACCAATCTGAAAATGATTGCACAAGCCTTACAAAGTGGAATTACCCCTTTAGGGCTAATAAGAAATTTGCCCATAGAATATCACTTTGCGTTAAACCATACAGATTTGTGGGTAAATAAGTGGTTAGGATGTGAACAGAACATTTGTGTAGGAACATCATTGATTCCAGTGTCAGGAAAAGAAGAAACCCTGGTTCCTATAGGTGTTCTGGGAATTCCTGTCAGTCCTACACAATTGTTATATTATCAATTACAGTACACAGATTTTGCATTTGATGGTACAAACATTGAACAATTAGACATTTCGTCATGCTTAAATTTTGTTTCCAAGGTAATGTGTCTACCTGGACAGGATAAAGTCATTTATCATTCATGTTTCCATAATCATACTTCTTGTCATGCCAGAGTTGAGAATGTCCACACGATACATGACTTGGTGACACCAGTAAGCGCTAACAAAACTTGTTTCCAAGTCATGTCAGGAAGAGAAGCAGTTTCTGCATTCTTCTCATCTTGTGTACATGTCGAAAATCTGACAATGGGTTTATATTGTATTGAGGGAAATGTTAAAACTCTCACAAAGAAGGAAGGAAGTATTAATATTACGTCAATAGGCTCAAGACGTCTGAAAATCCTTCCGATCCAGTTCAATTTGTCACAAGTTAATAAATTCCCTTGGGATTTGTGGACAAATGAGATAAAGAAAGACAAGGGTTTATTGAATCTGCTGACAAAACAATTAAAAGAAGCTGAAATTGTATTTAGACATGAACAAGGTAATCTAAATGATATTGAACATGAATGGACGAGTATGTCAGGCTCATCTTGGTGGAGAAATTTAGGAAAATCTGTAACTAGTTGGTCACAGTCTTCAGCGAAAATGGCAGCAGGAAATGTATTGTCTAATCCGATTGTTATTCTATTTATCATAGTTTTGCTGTGTATAATATATCAAATAATTATTATGTGTAAAATTAGGAGTATTTATAAGAATATAAAGATAGAAATGAAAAAGGAAGATGATATTTTAAGAGAGATGTTAAAACGAAAAAAATATAACTCTCTGATCTAATTTTTGTTTTTACAATAGGTTTGAAAATTCAGATGACATTCAGGGCAGATGTTGATACAAGGTTTTCAGAATAAAGAATGAATGTGATACGAATGGTGAGAGAATGAGTTAGGATTGATTATGATATGTCTCAAATCATAATCAGGGGGGACTGTAAAATATCAGTATTTCTATAATAAAAAATATATAGATTAATTCTCTCATACAGAATAGCTAACAGGCTTTGCTTACTTTAGAGAAGTGACTGACTTATTCTGAGTGCCTTGGCTCACACAGCTGTCTCTCTTGTCAAATGTATAGGTCAAAATAGTCAAAGCTGTCAAAATGTGACTATTTAGAGATAATGAATGGTTCTAAAGATCTCAGACTTTAGGCTTAAATATCTCAGACTAAGGTAATGCATAAATAACTGTATGCATATTGTTAAAATAACTATGGTTCACTTAATATGGAAGAACTTATGAACATAGTGGCAAGCCACCATATGTGGTTGTAGTTTATAGGTCAGAATAGTATATAAAGCCGGCCTAACTCTTGTTCAGGAGATCTCATATCCCTTGAGACTCTCGAACACCCGGACAACACAGCTGCTCAAGACTATATGTAAGAACAATGCTCGTTTTCTCTTCAAATAATTACTGCATGTCATGAACTTACTTTTCTTCATTTTTTTGTAATCACTTTTTGAAATGAACAATTAAAAACAAGATTTATTTTATCCTCAATTCAACATTGCTTTTACTTTTGATTCTCAACCGTGCAAGAAGATATATATATATATATATTTTTCTACAGGGCCCATCCTGATCGGCCTGGTGGCGTGGATGAGGGTTCGGTGACCTCTCCTCAAGGTGGGTACTGTTGTGAGTTCATTTTCTGGTTTACCTCTGGCTTCTGGTGAGGGTGGTGGAGCTGGCTGTGTTGACAGAGGAGTCGTGAGTTCTCCATCCGGGCTCCCTCTAGTGGTGACAGTAGGTAATGAAGCTGATCTAAATGGCAGAGACCTGCCACCCGAGGAGGAGGACTGTGAGTGGACATCAGGAGTCTCTGACTGGATTTAAGACAGCTGACTCCCTAATTTTGTGCTGGTGATTTTTCCTGCCCTGAGGTTCTGGTTTCCAGTCCTGTTCCTGCCTTCTCAAGCTAAGTGTGCTCTGCTATTTTTCCACATGAGATTTGGTCTGGTTTACTCAGTTTTTGTGGTCAGCCAGCCCCTGCTGGGGCTGTGCTGAATTTCCATTCTTATGTCTCTGTTTATGCCAGTTTGCTTTTTGTCCCTGATCAGATTGGTCTCTTTTTGCTCTGTCTTCAGAATATACCAGAGTGCTGATATAGGGAATTGAAGTCTAGCAACTTCAGGGTTTTTGTTATCAGAAAGTGTTGGACATTTTTTGGCAGGGTTTTGTGCGTGATTGCAGACAGCATCTTTCCTTTCCTGTCCTTTCTAGTTAGTGTGGGCCCCATCGTTTGCTCAGCCTATTTTTCTATCTGTGTTTGTGTTTCCATCTTGTCTCCCCGACAATACATGTTTGGGGGCTGTCTATTGCTTTGGGGTCTGCTCTGGGGCAGTTTAGATTTCCCCTTTTCTTGCTTTAGGCTTATTTAGTTCTCTGGTTGTGATGAGGCGTCTAGGATCATTGTAGGTACGCTCCACGGCTACTGCTAGTTGTGTGGATAGGATCAGGGGTCTGCAATCTGCTTAGTTACCAACCTCTCTGGTTTTCTGGGGCTTAGCTTGTTTTTGTTTTTCCTCCTCGGTGACTCATTCATAACACTCCCCTATTACTTGGGCGCCCAGGGCCACGGATCGGGTCACCGCTGCTGTGACACATCCCGCTGATACCAGCCCGGTACCGAGTACCCCACAGCCCTGGGAGGGCGACCCAATTGCACCCCTCCTTAAAAACCTTAAATTTTTTTTATACCCAGAGAAAAAGTCAGGCAATTTAACAGGTGATTCCGGGGAGATTAAGGAAACATCTGGGGTACCCTCACTCCGGGTCCCAGAAAGAAAAGAACCCTGCATGGCATCAGCAACCTCCCTCTGAACCTGTTGCTGTGACTGTGCCAGGGTTGGCTGCTCCAAAGACAGGTTTTGCAGCATTTGAGTGAGGCTATTCACTTGCTCAGAGAGAGCATGCAGCGGATCCATGACTCAAGGAAAAAAAAGGGGCAAACCTTGTTTAAATGTTTTTGGTCAGCTATAATGTCAGGAACACTGCACTGCACTTGCTCACTGAGCCAGTGCGCGTGTCCTGAGTACAAAAACTGTGCACAAAGATACCTGCGGAGTGGGGCAGCAGTGGTGACGATGCATGCTCCAGGCTCACAGGACCTGAAGCATGTGACTGCTTGGGGCGTGGCCTAAGCGCCACAGAGCTAGGAGCTGCAGGGAAACTCCTAGAAAGGTAACTACTGGGCAATGTTACCAAGGGGCATAGACAGAGACAGAAACCAGATCAAGCCGAGGTCAAAGTATGACAGTACCAAAGGGTTAGACAGAATGGATAGTCGGGACGTAGCAATAGATCAGAAAACCAGAACAGACAATAGATGGTACAATAGGGACAAACTGTAACGGAGTATCGATAGCCAAGCCAGGAGGTCAGAACCGGAAAAGACAATAGTACCAAAACGAGAGACGGAGTACAGAGTGAGGGGGCAGACCGGGTCATACACAGGAAGCAAACAAGCAATGCAATATACAAGCACACCAGGGGCATCAGACACACAGCCAGAATAACAGTATAGCTGACAGAGAACCCAGGTAAAGAGTGAGTATAAATACCCCTCCCAGATCCAGAAAGAGGCCACGTACACTTAACCCTGTGAGTGCAGGGCAAGAACCCTGATCAAACCATGACAGGTTCATCAGGAGAACATACTTTCATAATGGCAAAGAAAATAGTTACAATAGTTCCCATTAGTAGTTCGGTGGAAAGCATTGTGTTCCACCTAACAGAGGCATATCGCTGTTACCTCACATCACTGTCCCTCAACAAATTGTGTCATCCCGCTTCAGCATATGTGCATGCACAGTTGAAATTGGATAGAAAGATCAATGCCCCACGATAAGACGCATCATCCTACAGCCGCGCATACACACTCTCAAAATATGGTGAGACATGTTGGCAGATGTGCAACAGATACACACTTATTTGTGTGCAGGAGGAGTTTACACTTTTTTGACAGTAGATGCCAATTATTTTACTGTCATATGCTTAGTTGAATGTAATGCATATACATGTTGTACTTTGGTTTCATTTTTCTCTCTGGTAAAAAAGGATTTTTTCAGACTTCCTGTTATGCTGTATTAAGAAGCTGAAGCATGTACCTCATGTTCTGTGAAGATAAAAGTTGAATTACACCACATAATCTACTCTCACAAGTTTCTTCTGCGACCAAACTATGCAACAGGTTATGGGCCCAGCATAGAAGAAATAAAAAAATACTTTGGAGCAATTCTCTCCAAACAAGTAAGACAAATAAGTTAAAAATGAGCAGCAGTTCAGAGCTGAAACTCACAGTAGCTAAGCTGAACAATAAGAGCTATCAGTTATGGAAGGTCAAAGTGGAGATGTTATTGTCTAAAGATGATTTATGGAGGAAATCGTTACAGGCAGACCCAAAGATAATAATGAGACTGTCAGTATTCCGGGTTTTCTAAATCACCTTGTGAATGAATTTTCCCTTTGTTAAGATGGAGGTTGCTGTTCTTGTGTGCCCTACTTCCTGTTCATTTGTATAAAACCCGGCTCAGGTGCTGCCTTCCTTGCTGGAGTATTCTGCTTCCTTCAGCTGTGCTGTTTGTTTCTTAGTGTGCTTCTGCTGTGGCTCTGGACATTCCCTGTTCTCTGTAGGGAAAGCTGCACTCATCTTTATCTGGTAAGAACTGTTTTCCTGAACTATATGTTGTTCTTAACCCTTCACTCTCCCCAATGAGAGCAGTCGGAACTGTCACCAACCGTATGCTTTAATGTGAACCTGTTCCTGGACTCACCTGTGTTCATGCCGCTCCTGGGATCAACTTGTAGATCAGCTTTTGGACTGTCCTGTGCTTTTGCTCGTCTGGGATTTACCTATAGACTTGTTCTGGACTTCCCTGTGCTTGCTACATACCTGGATTTGACTCTCTCTGCATCACTACGTTGTGAACTGTGCCACATCACCTGAGTGTTACACTCACCTTTGGATCACATGTTTATGAGGACTCTGTCTTAGGAACTTTACTGAATGGCTATATAGCTTTAGGACTTGTCTCATTTCAGGTTATCAGTAGAGTTGAGCGAAACGGGTCGAAAAATTTCAAAAGTCGCCGACTTTTGGCAAAGTCGGGTTTCATGAAACGAAACCCGACCCTAGGATGAGGTCGGCCACGAGGTCAGCGACTTAAGCGCCAAAGTCGCGTTTCAAAAATTTGTTTTGTGCTTTTTCAGTCAATCAGGATCCACGGACACTGTGGGCAACGTGATGACATAGGCAGGGGTCACCACCACCTTTCAGAAGGGCATGCAAGTGATTGGCTTGCTTTGGTGGGCGTCACAGGGGGTATAAAAGGGCGTGCACACCGACCGCCATGTTACTCATGCTGATCTCAGAATAGGGAGAGCTGCTGCTGCTGATGATTTTGTAGGGAGAGCGTTAGGCAGGGAAGAAGACACCAAAAACTGCTTCTGCTGCTAGCGATTTTGCCTGTACAACACACCAGTCACTGTGTGTGCAGTGCAAGTGGAGGCTATATTTTGCTGGATCAGCGGTGTTGGTTGTTAGGCTGCCTTCTAAGGCTTCCTGACGGCTGCATTGCTGTTTACCCACTGCTCTGCAAACTGCTTTTTTAAAAGCAATCCCAATTTTTTTTTTGTCCTGATGAGGTACTGAGCGTGCATTTTTTCACACCATACAGCGGTGCACACTCCTCACACAGTACCATGTAACGGCTGTTATGACAGCCACAGTGAAGCTATCTGTGTGTCACTCTGTAAGGATAAGTACAGGACATGTTCCGTTCTTACAGACCTGCACCTTCTAGTTTTGTCTAGCTTTCATACAGTTAAATATATTTGCTGTTTGATCACATTCAAAACTATAGAGAGACAGCGTGTGTCCGTCCATATACTTAAAAAACACGGAGCTTGACAATTTTACGTACACCGGACAGCCGTGTACGTGCACGCTCCTCTCTCAGTACCGTGTAACGGCTGTTATCACGGCCACAGTGAAGCTATCTGTATGTCGCTCTGTAAGGATAAGTCGAGGACATGTTCCGTTCTTACAGACCTGCACCTTCTAGTTTTGTCTAGTTTTCAAACAGTTAAATATATTTGCTGTTTGATCACATTCAAAACTATAGAGAGACAGCGTGTGTCAGTCTGTATACTTAAAAAACACGGAGCTTGACAATTTTACGTACACCGGACAGCCGTGGACGTGCACGCTCCTCTCTCAGTACCGTGTAACGGCTGTTATCACGGCCACAGTGAAGCTATCTGTGTGTCGCTCTGTAAGGATAAGTCGAGGACATGTTCCGTTCTTACAGACCTGCACCTTCTAGTTTTGTCTAGTTTTCAAACAGTTAAATATATTTGCTGTTTGATCACATTCAAAACTATAGAGAGACAGCGTGTGTCAGTCCGTATACTTAAATAACACGGAGCTTGACAATTTTACGTACACCGGACAGCCGTGTACGTGCACGCTCCTCTCTCAGTACCGTGTAACGGCTGTTATCACGGCCACAGTGAAGCTATCTGTGTGTCGCTCTGTAAGGATAAGTCGACTTGTTCCATTCTTACAGACCTACATTCTAGGGAGATTCCTATTCTGCCCAATTCTATATACACCTTGTAGTTTGTCATACACTAGCCAATTTCTGCCTGTGACATAGCGCTGTGATATTCACTGGGCCTCACACAATCCAAAAGTGTCCAGTGTCCACAAGTGTGTGCTGAAATTCAAAATCTCCGTTATCCTCTAGTGACATTTTTCACACCTGCGACATCGAGCCTGTGACATAGCGCTGTGATATTCAGTGGGCCTCACAGAATCTAAAAGTGTCCAGTGTCCACAAGTGTGTGCAGAAATTCAAAATCTCTGTTATCCTCTAGTGACATTTTTCACACCTGCGACATCGAGCCTGTGACATAGCGCTGTGATATTCAGTGGGCCTCACACAATCCAAAAGTGTCCAGTGTCCACAAGTGTGTGCAGAAATTCAAAATCTCCGTTATCCTCTAGTGACATTTTTCACACCTGCGACATCGAGCCTGTGACATAGCGCTGTGATATTCAGTGGGCCTCACACAATCCAAAAGTGTCCAGTGTCCACAAGTGTGTGCAGAAATTCAAAATCTCCCCTGTCCTATAGACACCTTGTACCTTGTTTTACATTACTATATAGTTTGTTGGATTTTGTCTACATTTCTACCAAAAATGAGGAAGGCTGGTGGAAGAGGCCGTGGAATTGGGCGGGGGTTGGCAGCTGGTAATGATGGTGTTGGTGGTGGATCTGATAGTAGTGGCAAGAGCAAAATAGGACCGAATGCAGGAGGTGTTGAGCCTGCGTCATCGTCTGGCTCCACAAGGCCTCGAAGGCTTAGTTTTCTAGGAGTTGGCAAACTGCTTTTAAAGCCAGAGCTTCAGGAAAAAGTTTTGTCTTACATTGCTGACTCAGCCTCCAGCTCTATCGCCTCATCTACTGAAGTTGTAAAAAATAAAAGCACTGAGTCGTCATTGGAGGCTCATGTTCATGAACCACACCTTTCCTTGTGTCCTTCACCCCAACCAAGATTGAAGGATGACACAGGCCATACTACTGATTACTCCATGGAGCTGTTTTCACATACCATGCCTGGATTATCAAGTGAAATGGTGAATTACCCAGGCCAAGATGAATCTGACATGGAGTGCACAGCCACTGATAGATGATTCTGCTGGTACATTCACTCAGAGCACTACATTGTCTTCGCAGTGTACAGAGCCAGATTCTGACCCTGATGAGACTCAGGTGCCCCTTCTCGCACACTATACCACCATACACGGTGACAAAGAGGAAGGTGAACATGACATTGAAGAGGAGGTGATGGATGACCCAGTTGTTGACCCAGATTGGCATCCATTGGGGAAGAGGGTGCTGCTTCCAATAGCTCAGATGAGGAGGAGGAGCATCCACAGCAGACATCGACATCGCAACAGCTGTTATCTGGCAGGCCCGGAGCACTCCAAAGACAGATTCCAAAAATCAAAAGAGTTGCTGGACAGCTTGTCCAGAGGGTCAAAATATCACAGCGTGCTAGGCCGCAAAATGTCTGCCAAAGTAGGAAGAGTGCAGTGTGGAACTTTTTTGAACAAAATCCTCATGATCAGGCCAAGGTTATCTGTAAGAAGTGCGCAAAGACCTTTAGCCGAGGGAAAAATCTGAAAAATTTGAATACCAGTTGCATGCTTAGACATTTAACCAGCATGCACTTGCAAGCGTGGACACAACACCAAACCTCAAGTACCACATGTGCAACTGATCACAAAGAAGGTAGTCAGCAACGCTACATTGTTTCCCCCACTGTAAGCCCACCGGTTAGCACAGCAGCAAATGTTGAGGTGTCGTTGCAAGGCCACAGCAGTCAGGGAATCCCACTGTTATATCAACGAAAGACTGAATCTAGGCCATCAGAAAGAACACCAACTCCATCACCATCATCAACCCTCTCTCAGTCCTCCCTGTCCACCGCTACTTCCACCATATGCAGCTCTCAAGTCCAGCTCACCCTCCCAGACACTAAGAGTAGGTCAAGAAAGTACTCAGTCTCTCATCCGCGTACACTGGGTTTGAACGCCCACATTGCCAAACTAATCTCGTTAGAGATGATGCCCTATCGGTTGGTGGAAAGTGCAGCTTTCCACGAACTCATGGCCTATGCAGTACCACGCTATGACCTACCCAGTCGCCACTTCTCTCGCAAAGCCATCCCAGCCCTCCACCATCATGTGAAAGACCGCATTGTCCATGCACTTAAGCAGTCAGTGAGTGGAAAGGTGCACCTGACAACTGATGCATGGTCCAGTCGGCATGGCCAGAGCCGTTAGGTGTCCATCACTGTGCACTGGGTTAATGTGGTGGATGCAGGGTCCACAGGGGACAGCGGTGGTGGGGCAGTGCTGCCTAGCCCACGGTATAGGAAACAGTTGGCTGTAGGCTGTAGGCGTTCGACCCTCCTCCTCCTCCAGAAGCGAAAGCTCGTCCACAGAGCGCAGTCGTGCGAGCACTCCATCTGCAGCTGCCACTGTTGTACACGAGGTGTCCCCCTATCGAGCAACTAGTGGAAAGCGTCAGCAGGCTGTGTTGCAGATGATGTGTTTGGGCGACAGACACACCGCCGAGGTGCTGGCCGAGTACTTTCAGCGACAAACTGAGTCATGGCTGGGCAGTGTACATCTTGAGGCAGGCAAGGTAGTTAGTGATAACGGCCGTAATTTTGTGGCAGCCATAGCCCTTTCAAAACTCAGCCACATACCTTGCTTGGCTCACACCTTGAACCTGGTGGTGCAGTGCTTCCTCAATAATTATCCGGAGTTAACAGCCCTGCTCCATAAGGTGCGAAGACTGTGCGCGCACATCCGCCGGTCGCCTGTACACTCCGTTCGTATGCAGAAGCTGCAGCGATTGCTCCACCTTCCCAACCACCGCCTCATTATCGACATTGCAACAAGGTGGAACTCCACCCTGCACATGGTTGAGCGGCTGTGCGAGCAGAGGCAGGCCATAATGCATTTGTGGGAGGATACACAGCCAGGCACTTTGAGAGCAGACATGGAGTTGACAGGTGTGCAGTGGTCGAAGCTGAAAGACCTCTGTAAAGTCCTTCAGTGTTTTGAGGAATGCACACGGCTGGTAAGCACAGACGACGCCATCCTAAGCATGAGCATCCAACTTATGCGTCTGCTCATGCAAACTTTGACGCACATTAAGGAGCAGGCGTCTGCAGCCAATGTTGACGAGGAGGAAGAGGTGGAGGGAGTCCTTGATGACATTCAGCCATTGTCTGCTCAGGGACCTCTCCTGGACGAGGTGGAGGAAGAAGAGGAGGAGGAGGAGGATGATGGGGATGATTACTTAGGGGAGGAGGATACATCTCATGGGGCAAGTGAAAATGTTGGCGTGGCAAGGTCTGGCATAGGGTTTGTGCGTGACTGGAGGGATGTGGATTTGCCAGAAAGTGCTCCTCCACCCAGCACTCGCAGTGCATCATTGACACCGGGAACATTGGCCCACATGTCAGATTATGCCTTGCAGATCCTAAAAAGGGACCCACACATTGCCAAAATGATGAACGATGATGACTACTGGTTGGCCAGCATCCTGGATCCACGCTATAAAGGCAAATTACAAAACATCATGCCACAGGAGAACCTTGACCTAATATTGGCTACTAAACAAGCAACTCTGGTTAACCGGTTGGTTGAGGCATTCCCAGCACACAGCAGCGGTGATGGTTCTCACACGAGCCGTACGGGCCGGGGGCAGCTTGGCAGAGGTGTTCGTGGTGCACACAGCAGAAGTGGCGTTGGAGACAGGGGTTTCATGACAATGTTGTGGACTGATTTTTCACGGACCGCTCACACAACTGGTAATACTGCATCGATGGAAAGTGACAGGAGACAGCAGTTGTCAACTATGGTTAACAACTACTTTACCTCCCATATCGATGTTCTCCCGCACAGTTCATTCCCCTTTGACTATTGGGCCGCTAAACTGGACACCTGCCCTGAATTGGCACAATATGCCTTACAGGAGCTTGCTTGCCCAGCTGCAAGTGTGCTGTCGGAAAGAGTCTTCAGTGCAGCTGGATCAATCCTGACAGAAAAAAGGACCCGTCTGTCAACCCAAAATGTGGATGATCTAACCTTCATTAAAATGAACCATGCATGGGTTTCCAAGGATTTTGTCCCACCTTCCCTTGATGACACATAGGTTGCCAGAAAAATGGCTTGCTTTGGTCCTCCTCCTATTCCGCGAACTTGACCTATTTCGCCTTTTGCAGCAGCTGAATGACCCACATCTACATATGCCACTTTGTAAACCTCCCTAAGTGGGTGGCCCCCCCATGGCTGGGGTCACCACCTAGCGCACAAAACCGTGCGAGTGCCGTTGCCCTGGACAGGTGGGTAGGCCGACTCTTGGGCGCGGGCACTGGCATAGGGTCCCTCATAGTGCAATCAAGTGTCTCTGACAGTGGTGGTGCACACCGCCGTACTATGAGGGGCCCAGTGCCAGTACCGACGCCCACGAGTGTGCCCCCTTGCTTTGGCAGGGCCCCAGCATTTGCAATGTTTACCTCTCCCTGCTCCTCCGCTGTGTAGTCTGGGCTGTCAAATCCTTCACTGGGACTGCCACTACATATTGATTGAACTGAAAGATGATGGTTAAGATGTAGCTATGCCCTGTCCTGCTGGCCGGGCTCTAGCTCCAGATGATCAGTGGCTTCCATTT
This sequence comes from Dendrobates tinctorius, assembly GCF_039654945.1. Classification (NCBI taxonomy): domain Eukaryota; kingdom Metazoa; phylum Chordata; class Amphibia; order Anura; family Dendrobatidae; genus Dendrobates; species Dendrobates tinctorius. The sequence continues at coordinate 505,465 of NW_027361782.1, read as the reverse complement.
CTTATGGATGTCGACTCAATTACATGCAGTGGTGGTTTTCCTACTCACAAACGTGTGACATTCCGGCGCACATTTCAAAATGTGCCCTCTCATGCCAATCAAATAGAATCGCCTACGGCCTGTGGCTTCTGTCTTTTGCACTCCAAAGTTACGTGACAGATCATGATAACCAGTGAGCACCATGTTTTAAAAATTGGATTGAGATGAGTAACAGTGATGGAATCAACGGAAGTGCGATACAGCAAGACTTTATTCACAAAAAAATGTTTTCACTGTCTCAACACACAAATTAATTGAGGGTCAGCATCACCTATGAGAATTGTGACGGAAGTTTTTCCCGTGAATAATAATTCCTAGATTTCTGCAATCAATAGCATTTATGTCACTAATTGTATGCATCTCATTTCCTATTGTGGAGAGGCTGGACTGTATTACTGAGACAGAAATATATATGAAGATTTAAAAATAACACCAAAAGTATATAGTTGTGTACGCCTCAAATGCATTTCCTTTTTTCCACTTTTTAGATTGCTGTGTAATCCATACTGAGAACACGTAGATTTTACATGTTTAAACTATGCTATATATACCTGCTATCCAGTGATAAAGTACCCTTTCTCAACTTTGTACAATCTGGTCAAATCCATACTGGGCCTGAGAACATCTGAGTCTGCCTCCTGATCTATAGACATATATTTTTAATGTGTAAACTAGGCTACATATATACGTGTTATCCGGTGAAACTGTACCCTTTATCAACTTTCTACAATGTTGTTGAATCCATACTGGGCCTGAGAATGGCTGCCGAGCTGTTAAGCAAACTACAGCACCTGTGGTTTGGACACGTAATTTTTTCAGGAATGATGGTTAGGCCTAACTCCGGAATTGCGGTTGACCTGAACTTACTGAGAAATCATCGTTTGCGGGGAATAATCTGAATCCCAGATCCCCATCACTAACGGAGTTCAGCAGGTTATCTGCACCTGTAAGCGACAAAAGCTGGTCCTTTCAGTGTAGCGTGCATGCAGCCCCGGAAATGTACTGGAATGCTAGACCTGTTATTGCTCGATCTCACGTGCCACAGCCTCGCGTATCCCTCTAGTAAGCTTGACGCGTACCGCGGGGCCATGCCGGAGTCTCGGTCGTTAACGGAATAAAGCTGAGAAATCGCTAGCACAACTACAAACGGACATACCACACCACACACAGAATCGACAAAGCTTGCAATCTGTCTATCTTTTCTGTAGCTTGTATGGTAGTGGTTTCCCGGGTGCAGTCCAATTAAGCCACAGGCTCCACTCCTAGTGGTGCCCTTTTGGACATTCCTTTAAGGTTCAGCTTTGCAATCATACTGCCCCCGGAAACCAAAAACTTTGCCTTCAGGGACGCTGTTTGGAGGTTTGTGGGAATAACGCCGCCCGATCAGCAGTCGGCATATGGGTCGCATATGGGTCGCCCTCCCAGGGCTGTGGGGTACTCGGTACCAGGCCGGTGTCAGTGGGATGTGTCACAGCAGTGGTGACCCGGACGGTGGCCCTTGGCGCCCATGTAAATGGCGTGGTATAATGGTAAAGAGTTTATATAGATAATTTGACACCACCTGTGGTGTTCGGCAACATAGATGTTAGGCCGTCGCTGCATGCAGATCCTCTGGGACTGATGGTGTTGTGCAGCAAAGATGGTGAGGCTCCCCACAGGTGGAGCTGGAGTCCCAGGGAAGTGTAGATGTAGTGATGGGGGAAAGGCACAGGCAGTGTAGGTGCTGGTACCCAGATGTAGCGGTGCTGGAATAACTGTAGGACACCAGAGCGTGCAGTTCCAAAGCTTTACTCACAGTCTGCAGGTTACACAGATGCCTGCCTCCGTGCTGTGTCCTCCGGGTCAGGACCTCTGCCAACCTCCGGGACCAGAATGGAAAGCTCCCTTCCAACATGTACCTTCCTGAACGTCTCCTTTCTAGCGCTTGTGGGGGAAGCACTCACAGGACCGTGGTTCACTGAAACGCCTCCTGTCTAACAGATGTTCCTCAGACTTTACTTGTATGGCAGACAGCTGTAGCCTTTTCCTTCTGCCTCGCACACGTCGATGCTGGGGCCTCCGAGCCTTAGTTGGGTACAGAGCATTTATAGCTGCTACTTCCCCCGGTTTCTTCTGCAGGAATGTCAGTGTCCCTACAAACTCGGAGACCGGAAACCAGACCATGCGCTCCAGCTAGGAGTGAGCCTTAACTCTGCTCATCCTCCAGCTCCCCTTCTCACGTCCACACACTTCCCCTTCCCTGCACAGAGTGCCCTAACTTACCTCCTCCCGACCACAGAGAGCAGCTCCTCAGCAGTCAGGTTCAGAGGTCTCCCTGCTGGCCTGGAGTGGGAAATGTGTTGTGTGTTGGTTTCACTGCTAGAGAGATCCTTCGTTGCTCCCAAGCTTGACAACACACTCCCTAGGAGGAAGGCAATGCCACAGTGGCGACCGTACTCTTGGGGACGCCACAAGTGCACTGAGGCCCAGCCACTGCTGGATGATGCTGCTGGTACATTGACCCAGACCACTACATTCCCCTCGCACTCTACACAGCCAGAATCTGACCCAGAGGAAACTCAGGTTCCCCTTCCCGCATACTATACCACCTTGCACGGTGACAAAGAGGAAGGTGCAGATGAAGGTGCAGGTTCCTTGAGCAGGTGGGGGGGCATACTCATGGGCGATAGCACTGGCACAGGGCACCGCATAGTACGCAAAAGTGTCTCTGCCGGTGGGAGGGCCTAAACAGCCAAGTGCAGTGAGATGGAAGATGGGGACGACAAGGAGTTCAGAGTAGTGCAGGGATTCCCTAGCAAGGAGACTTATGTAATTGTTTTCAATGTTGGGACAGCAATTTTTGGGGAGCACTATACTCTGGTGAATGATATATGGGGCCCACCATACACTGGAGCATTCCAAAGGTGGACATCAGACACTGGAGCAGCATTTACAGGGCCCATTATACACGAGAGCAGTAGAAATGGGGCCCATTATATATGGAGCATTATTTGGGCCCATAAGACAGTGGAGCTTCATCCATTGGGACCAACATATACTGTAGCATTATGTGGAGCTCAACATATAAGGTTTGAAACATTATATGGGAATAATGATTCCGTATGGAGAAATATTTTGGCCTCATTACTCTGTATAGCGCACTAAGCGCTGGCCATAATACTGTATGGAGTTATATACTGTCCGTTTTGGGAGGTATTGAAGAATTTAAAATGGATATCAGTCATGAGATGTAAGAAGTGAAGTATTTTTCACTGTACTATACTGCTATTTCTCTGCCGTATCGGAGCATCATGAGTTGTGGTATGTGTTAAAGGGGCGCTCTTTGGCCCTGGGCCCACGAAAACCTGGAGCCAGCCCTCCCCCCCACAACTGTAGCCAAATAACCCCCATTTTTCAGTGCATAACTAGTATTATGAAGTTAATTAACGTTGACAAGCTTCAGTAACAAGAATTTATGCTTTTGGCATTCAAATGGGCACTGTTGGTGTGTTTCCTGTCCTCCTCTCACTGCCGACTTTAATTCTCCATTGACTTACATTGGGTTTCGTGTTTCGGGATGACCCCGAGTTTTCCCTATAGTCGGCCGATTTTGCTCGACCCGACTTTTGGAAAAGTCGGGTTTCATGAAACGAAACTCGACCCTAAAAAAACAAAAGTCGCTCAACACTAGTTATCAGCATATTGTTTTTGGGTGTCACTGCTGTTATAAAAATACACTGTTTGCACTAAAGTAACCCGCTTCTGTCTGATCATTGCCCCACGCTATCAGAATCCTCGAGTTCCTACAATAGTATTACAGAGACATGGGATAAGACAAACAGACAAGCAAGAGCTACTATCAACTTATTATTGGAGGATGATCAGTTAATCCACTTAAGCAATGAGAATACAGCAAAGGGAATGTTGGAAGCATTGAGAAAGCTACATGAAAGATCCAGCTTAAATCACAAACTATTCCTGCTAAAAAAACTTTACAAGATGAGATTAAGTGCAAAAGAAAGACATGCAGGAGCACATAAACTCCATGATGGAAGTGGTAACACAGCTGACATCAGTCAGTAAAGACATTAAGGAAAGCCATATAGCAGCAATATTATTGTGTAAACTATCCTACAAAAAAGCTTAGGAAACTATTAAAAAATAGACAATTCTTTATTTAATGTAATGACATATAACAAGACATACACATTAAAAATGGTACATGTTTAGACAACACATAGTACGTCCCTTTAAAACGTGGTATCCATTATACAGATTTTTTCAGGACACATCCTCTCATAAAGTCCTTCTTAATTCAAATATATTAACCTCTAGAAATTAATTGTCCACATTAATTAATAGAAGGAAAAACCATGTGCATTTTATAAATATCTCTAGTTATTTACATAGTTTTATTAAAAATTATTTGAGAAAATGCTATGCAAATTGCCTCTTCAGAGAAAAAGAGGACTTGAACTCTATAGCGCCACCTGTTGGTTGTAGCGATCCTAGAAAGAGAAAATGCATCATATAGTCTTATATATATTCTTTATTGTTATGCTGCCACCTAGTGGTGCAAAAAATACATTATCCTTCTAAAAATTCATGAGTATCCAACTTCATTTTGCTTCCTTCTATTCCTCATATATGGATTGTAAAGAGGGCCGGGCACTCTTTTTTTTTTTTTTTTTTTTATATTATTGTGTAGTTTACCAGATTCATACACTGTTGTGATAAATGCACTAGAGACAAGACCTGAAGCAAACATTACACTAGAGTTTGTAAAGACTAGACTTTTAGATGAATATCATAGAAGGAAAGCCCAAATAAACGATTTCACTGAAAGGAATAGTGAAAATGCTCTTAAAATGACTGGCAAGAAACCCCATAATACAGAAGCAAGAGAATGTTTTAGATGTAAGAAAAAAGGACATTTAAAGAAAGTCTGTACTATATGGAAAGCAGAACAACAGAAATTACACCAAAAAGAGAATAAACAGAAAGTAAAAAAGCACAATTTCTAACCCACATGCAGATCACTGGAATGGTACATTTAAAGTAACTGATGAAGAGTCATCATCAGGTTGGTTTATTGACTCAGGAGCAACAAGCACATGACTAGTGATAAAAGCTTCTTTACTGAACTTGATAAAAATAAGAAGGAAGCAAATTATCTTGCAGATGGGAGTAAAATAACTGCAGAAGATATTGGACAAGGAATGCTAATCTGTCCAGATAGATTTGGGCATAATTCAAAATTACTAGTAAAAGATGTGTTGCATGTTCCAGGACTAGAAGGAGGTTTGTTTTCCATAAAGCGTCTGAAACCAAAGGTCTTACTGTAAAATTCAAAGATGATAATTGTACAATCATAGCAGGAGATAAGGTAATAATTAATGTCAAAGCAGGAGAACAATTACAGTGCCTTGCGAAAGTATTCGGCCACCTGGAACTTTTCAACCTTTTCCCTCATATTATGCTTCAAGCATAAAGATACCAAATGTAAATTTTTGGTGAAGAATCAACAAGTGGAACACAATTGTGAAGTTGAATGAAATTTATTGGTTATTTTAAATTTTTGTGGAAATTAAAAAACTGAAAAGTGGGGTGTGCAATATTATTCGGCCCCTTTACTTTCAGTGCAGCAAACTCACTCCAGAAGTTCATTGTGGATCTCTGAATGATCTAATGTTGTCCTAAATGACTAATGAAGATAAATATAATCCACCTGTGTGTAATCAAGTCTCGTATAAATGCACCTGCTCTGTGATCGTCTCAGGGTTCTGTTAGAAGCACAGAGAGCATCATGAAGACCAAGGAACACAACAGGCAGGTCCTTGATACTGTTGTGGAGAAGTTTAAAGCCGGATTTGGATACAAAATGATTTCCAAAACTTTAAACATCCCAAGGAGCACTGTGCAAGCGATCATATTGAAATGGAAGGAGTATCATACCACTGCAAATCTACCAAGACCCGGCCATCCCTCTAAACTTTCATCTCAAACAAGGAGAAGACTGATCAGAGATGCAGCCAAAAGGCCCATGATCACTCTGGATGAACTGCAGAGATCTACAGCTGAGGTGGGACAGTCTGTCCATAGGACAACAATCAGTCGTACACTGCACAAATCTGGCCTTTATGGAAGAGTGGCAAGAAGAAAGCCATTTCTCAAAGATATCCATAAAAAGTGTCGTTTAAAGTTTGCAACAAGCCACCTGGGAGACACACCAAACTTGTGGAAGAAGGTGCTCTGGTCAGATGAAACCTAAATCGAACTTTTTGGCAACAATGCCAAATGATATGTTGGTATAAAGGCAACACAGCTCATCACCCTGAACACACCATCCCCACTGTCAAACATGGTGGTGGCAGCATCATGGTTTTGGGCTGCTTTTCTTCAGCAGGGACATAGAAGAGGGTTAAAATTGATGGGAAGATGGATGGAGCCAAATACAGGACCATTCTTGAAGAAAACCTGTTGGCGTCTGCAAAGACCTGAAATTGTGACGTAGATATGTCTTCCATCAAGACAATGATCCCAAACATAAAGCAAAATCTATAATGGAATTGTTCACAATTAAATGTATCCAGGTGTTAGAATGGCCAAGTCAAAGTCCAGACCTGAATCCAATTGAGAATCTGTGGAAAGAGCTGAAAACTGCTGTTCACAAACGATCTCCATCAAACCTCACTGAGCTCGAGCTGTTTGCCAAGGAAGAATGGGCAAGAATTTCAGTCTCTCAATGTACAAAACTGATAGAGACATACCCCAAGCGACTTGCAGCTGTAATCGCAGCAAAAGGTGGCGCAACAAAGTATTAAGTTAAAGGGGCCGAATAATATTGCACGCCTCACTTTTCAGTTTTTTAATTTCCACAAATATTTAAAATAACCAATAAATTTCGTTCAACTTCACAATTGTGTCCCACTTGTTGTTGATTCTTCACCAAAAATTTACATTTGGTATCTTTATGTTTGAAGCATGATATGTGGGAAAAGGTTGAAAAGTTCCAGTGGGCCGAATACTTTCGCACGCCACTGTATATCATCTAGACACATTAAAGGAACAGATGACGTTATGTACACATGATCACAAGAATTGTATTCACATGTGGCATAGACGTCTAGGACACAGACATCCTGAGAGTATAATGGCGTTACAAAAGATGAATTTGACAAAAGACATATTGATATCTGATTGCTCAATTACTGTAAAGGCCCCATCACACATAGCGATCTCGCTAGCAAGATCGCTGCTGAGTCACAATTTTTGTGACACAACAGCGATCTCACCAGCGAGATCGCTGTGTGTGACAGCGATCAGCGACTGACCCCCCTGCCGGTATCGCTGATCGCTGCAGGAAAGGCCAGGACTTTTTTTGGTCGCTGGTCTCCCGCTGGCCACCACGCATCGCTGCGTGTGACAGTCGGGAGACCAGCGATCTGCTGGTAATTAATGTACACATCGGGTATCTAAGGGACGTGCGTCCCTTAGATACCCGATGTGTACGTTAGTTACCAGCGCACTGATGTAGGGAGCTGGTAACTAATGTACACATCGGGTATCTACGGACGCACATCCTTTGGATACCCGATGTGTACGCTAGTTACCAGTTTCCTGCATCAGCGCGCTGGTTACTAACGTGCACAGCGACGCCAGGTGCTGGGCGTCGCTGTGCTGATCGCTGGTGAAGCTGTTTGACCGCTCACCAGTGATCACATAGCGATTCACCAGCGATCCTGACACATTGATATCGTTGTCAGGATCGCTGGTGAGTCGCTATGTGTGACTCCAGCCTAAGATGTGAATGTTGGATAAAATCTAAAGCTACACGAGTATCTATACCTAAAAAGAGTGAGACAAAAAGCACAAGACCACTTGACTTGGTACACACTTATGTATGTGGACCCATGAAAGTGACTACATCAGGAGATAACAGATATATGGTGACCTTCATAGATGACTACTCAAGATACACAGTCACTTAATTGACAAGGAACAAAAAGAGAAGTTTTTGAAAAATTAGAAGACTGTGACAAAGTCAAATAACAAGTTTCAGAGGAAGCCAATCATCAGAAATGATAATGGAGGTGAATTTACAGGACACCAAATAGAAAATTACTTAAGACAGAATGGAATAGAGCATCAAAAGGCTGTTCCAGACACACCTGAACAGAACGGAGTAGCAGAAAGAAAAAATAGAACTCTGACTGAAATGATAAGATGTATGCTAACAGACTCCAAACTACCAGAGAAATACTGGGGTGAAGCAGCAATGACAGCTACTTATCTGCAAAACAGACTTTTTTCAAGAAAACTGGAAAAAACGCATATGAACTGTGGCAAGGTATGAAACCAAGGAAAGGCCAGGACTTTTTTTGGTCGCTGGTCTCCCGCTGGCCACCACGCATCGCTGCGTGTGACAGTCGGGAGACCAGCGATCTGCTGGTAATTAATGTACACATCGGGTATCTAAGGGACGTGCGTCCCTTAGATACCCGATGTGTACGTTAGTTACCAGCGCACTGATGCAGGGAGCTGGTAACTAATGTACACATCGGGTATCTACGGACGCACATCCTTTGGATACCCGATGTGTACGCTAGTTACCAGTTTCCTGCATCAGCGCGCTGGTTACTAACGTGCACAGCGACGCCAGGTGCTGGGCGTCGCTGTGCTGATCGCTGGTGAAGCTGTTTGACCGCTCACCAGTGATCACATAGCGATTCACCAGCGATCCTGACACATTGATATCGTTGTCAGGATCGCTGGTGAGTCGCTATGTGTGACTCCAGCCTAAGATGTGAATGTTGGATAAAATCTAAAGCTACACGAGTATCTATACCTAAAAAGAGTGAGACAAAAAGCACAAGACCACTTGACTTGGTACACACTTATGTATGTGGACCCATGAAAGTGACTACATCAGGAGATAACAGATATATGGTGACCTTCATAGATGACTACTCAAGATACACAGTCACGTACTTGACAAGGAACAAAAAGAGAAGTTTTTGAAAAATTAGAAGACTGTGACAAAGTCAAATAACAAGTTTCAGAGGAAGCCAATCATCAGAAATGATAATGGAGGTGAATTTACAGGACACCAAATAGAAAATTACTTAAGACAGAATGGAATAGAGCATCAAAAGGCTGTTCCAGACACACCTGAACAGAACGGAGTAGCAGAAAGAAAAAATAGAACTCTGACTGAAATGATAAGATGTATGCTAACAGACTCCAAACTACCAGAGAAATACTGGGGTGAAGCAGCAATGACAGCTACTTATCTGCAAAACAGACTTTTTTCAAGAAAACTGGAAAAAACGCATATGAACTGTGGCAAGGTATGAAACCAAGTGTGAATCATTTAAGAGATTTTGGTTGCAAAGCTTTTGTGTTTATTCCAGAAGAAAAATGCTCCAAACTTCAAAACAGAGCCATTGAAGGAATATTTGTCGGATATACTGACAATTTCAAAGGATACAGAATCCTAGATCCCAAAATAGACAGAATCACAGTGAGTAACAGTGTTACATTCATTGAAGATCTAAATGATGACATAATTAGTCATTATTAATGACCTCACTGGAAACAAAAAATGAGAAAACGACAGTGATATAGCTGCAGAAACATCTGATGAGAAAGAAGTGGAAATCGATGAAAAACAAAAGAACTGAAAGTCAAGAGATACAGCTCCATACAGACACAGAACCAAGACGCTCAATAAGAGGGAAGACCACCTCAATGTCTTTCATACAAGGCAAGTACAAATAAAATGTATGAACCTACATCCTGGGAGGATATCTCTCAATTTTCAGAAGAAGATGCCAACAAATGAATAAAGGCTGCAAAGCAGAAATAAAATCCATGCATGATTCAAAGACATGGACACTGATAGAACTACCAAAGGAAAAAAAGGCTATAGGATGTAAATGGGTTTTTAAAGCAAAAAACCAATCAGACGGCACAGTTGATTGATACCGAGAAAGACTTGTAACTAAAGGCAATCCTCAGAAATATGGAGAAGACTATGATGAGACATTTGCTCGGGTTCTCAAGCACACCACAATCAGAACTAAATGCAATTGAAACATCTGGATGTAAAGGCAGCATTTCTGAATGGAGTCTTAACAGAAGACATTTACATGGAACAACTCCCAAGATTTAAGGATAAAAGGAAACCAAACATGGTTTGTAAGCTACAGAAAAGTATATATGGTTTAAAACAAGCCGCTAAAGTGTGGAATGATAAAATCACTGGAGTACTCATAAATTAACATTTTGAAAGAAGCAAAGCGGATCCTTGTCTATATACAGAAACTAAGGCTGAGTTCACACGTGGCGTTTTTTTCGCGTTTCCGCGGCGGTTTTAACCGCGCGATTTTGCCGCGAAAAATAAGCATCCCATGCATTCCTATGGGATTCCGCAATGCTGTGCTAATGCTGCGGTTTTTACCGTGGCGGAATCGCTTCGCGGTAAAAAACGCAGCATGCTCATTAATTTGCGGAATCGCGGCGATCCCGCACCCATAGGAATGCATTGTTCCGCTTACTTCCCGCATGTGGCTGTGCACACCATGCGGAAAGTAAGCAGAACAATTGCGGATGGTACCCACGGTCCGGAGGAGAGGAGACTGTCCTCCGGGCTTTGGGTACCATATCCCTGTAAAAAATAGAATTTAAAATAAAAAATATTGTCATTCTCACCTTCCGGCGTCCCGCGCAGCATTCCCGCCTCTCTCCACGCTCCCGTTCCCAGTAAGCCTTTGCGAAAATGCCCGCAATGGCGTCCGTTCTCACGGGATCGCGAAGTCTCGCGGTCATTCGCGCGACGTCATCGCGAATTACCGCGAGACATCGCGATCCCACGAGAACGGAAGTCATAGAGGGCATTTTCGCAAAGGATTACTGGGAACGGCTGCGCGGGACGTCGGAAGGTAAGAATAACACCATTTTTTTTTTTTTTTTACATTCTATCTTTTACTACTGAGGCCGCATAGGCGGCCTCAGTAGTAAAAAGTTGGTCACGCTTGTCAAACACTATGTTTGACGAGTGTGACCAACCTGTCAATCAGTTCTCCAAGCGATGCTACAGATCGCTTGGAAAACGCTAGCATTCTGCAAGCTAATTACGCTTGCAAAATGCTAACTTTTGCGCGGGAAAATCGCGGGAATTTAAAATGTGATTTTCCTGCGGAATGGAATTCCGGAATTCTCGCGGTAATTTCCGCGAGAGTTCTGGTACGTGTGCACTTAGACTAACAGACAGATGGATCTATGTGCTGATATACAGTATGTGGACGATATTTTAGTTTGTTTTGAAAAACAAAGGGATGAAGCGGAGATAGTGAAAATTTTGGATCAACACTTTGAGATCAAAGATCTGGGAAATGTGAAACAGTACCTAGGAATACAGATAGAAAGAGAAGATGGGAGTTTCCTTCTTAATCAAAATCACATGATTCAAGACATAATCAAAACATTTGGCTTGAAAGATGGAAAACCAGTAAAGTCTCCAATGGAAACCAACTATCTTAAGGGAATAAACAGTGAACAGAATTTGTTTCCGAATAATGAACAATGCAGAAAGGCAATGGGAAAATTATTATATCTTGCGACTGTTACAAGGCAAGACATTGCAGCAGCAGTGGGAATTTTGAGCAGGAAGGTGTCAAAGCCAAGCAAAATGGACTGGAATGCCGTGAAGAGAGTAAACCATTATTTAAAAGGTACTAGCAGTGTTAAACTGAAACTACCTGGGAGTGAAAAATGCATTTTAACTGGATATGTTGATGCAGACTGGTTTGGAGATCCAATTGACAGGAAATCTACCAGTGGCTATCTTTTCTTGCTCTCAGGTGGACCAATTAGTTGGACTAGTAAGAAACAATCTATAGTAACATTGTCGTCGACAGAAGCAGAATATGTCGCCACAGAACATGCCAGTCAAGAAGTTCTATGATTAAGACAACTGTTAACAGACTTACAACAACAACAATTGGGACCAACAAAGATGTATGAGGTCAATCAAGTATGTCTAGTGCTTACTGAAATGGAAAGAGTTAATCCAAGAACTAAACACATTGATGTGAAGTTTCACTTCTTGAGAGATTACCAGGAACAAGGAATCCTAAATTTGGAGTACTGCTCAACTGATGATATGACAGCAGATATTTTCACAAAGGCATTGAATGCTGAAAGATAACAGAGACTGATGAAGAAATTAGGCTTAACTGAATAAGTCCTTACTGATGAGAAAGGGTGTTGGCAGATACGCAACAGATACAAACTTATTTGTGTGCAGGAGGAATTTACACTTTTCTGACAGTAGATGGCAATGTTGTTACTGTCATATATTTAGTTGAATGTAATGCATATGCTAGGCGTCGGATTCCTGCAGCTGCACAGCAGGAATCCAAAGCCAGACATCCAGCGGTCTCCCATTCCTTTCCAACCACTCAGGGACCTGCACAGCAATCTCAGCGAACCAGGTGCCCTGCTCAGACCAGCTCTCTGGATCTGGATGTTGCTGCCACCTCTGGACCATCAATGGTAGCGCAACCTGCTTTGCAGGAAACCACTCCAGAGGCTAAGTCCTCTCGCCGCGCTACTGGGCATGCCCACGAGATGATCTCCCAGTGGAGATCGGGGGTCACATGCTCAGGTCCTTGTCCTGATCTGATTGGCTCATCTCAGAGGTCTGGAAGGTCCCGGAAGCGCACGGCTATGAAAGAGGGGGTATAAGAGACCAGAAGCCACTCTGCTCGGCGCATTCAGCTCCGGATTGAGAGAGTGTAGGGAGAGCTGCTGCCGAAATAGGGCCAGAATTGGGGATTTATTAGTTAGTGTGGGGTCTACCATCCTAAACTACTCACATCCAGCTAAAGCAACAGTCCTTCTAAGGACTAATTCTGGAGTATATAGGTTTCAGTGTTAGGTAGGCAGGGTAGTGTACGTCGCTCTATACACATCAGTGCAAGGCCTGCAGGCACTGCATGTGTGTATATAGATAATTGCATACATCAAGAGGGTCCATTCCCTTCCCGTGCTCTGGTGCTGCTGCTGCTACCTGAAGGATATATTAGCCGTTTATAGCTAGCCCCAGGTGTAATTGGAATGCAGGCCACACATTTTTTGGTGTGGTATCTCCGTGCCAGCTCATATCTGTGCGTGCTCAAAGTTTGGCCAGTTTATGGTGGTTTTCTTTTTATGGCCTGGCTGTCACTGTAGTTAAATACAGCAGTATTTAGCAAAAAAAAAAATACAGGCCACACATTTGTCGTAGTGTTATCTCCGTGCAGCTCATATCTGTGTGTGATCAAAGTTTTGCCAGTTTACGGCAGTTTTCTTTTTTTTTTTCCTGTCACTGTAGTTAAATACAGCAGTGTTTAACCCAAAAAAATACAGGTCACACATTTGTCGTAGTGGTATCTCCTGTTAGGCGTCAGGTTCCTGCAACTGCACAGCAGGGATCTAGAGCCTCAAATTCAGCAGTCTCCCATTCTCCATCGACCGCAGAGGAGCCTGCTCAGCAGTTCCATAGTTCCCGACGCTCTGCTCAGACCAGCTCTGTAGCTCTGGTTGTTGCTGCCACCTATGGGCCAGCAATAGCAATGCAGGCTGCTCAGCAGCAAGCCACTCCGGAGGCTAAGTCCTTCCGTTGCTCCACTGAGCATGCTCATGAGACTATCTCCCAATGGAGATCGGGAGTCACATGCACAGGTCCTTTTTCAGATCTGATTGGTCCATCTCAGCGATCTGGAAGCTTCCGGAAGGTCCCGGCTATAAAAGGTTCGCATGGCTGCTCGACCATGCGCTAGTATAGACTCTAGTTGCTACCTGTGTGAATGATGATGGATGCATGGACTTGCAAATGACTCATTAAGATTCCCCTCCCTCTGATATTACGTGTGTGGATAGGGAACTAGTAGTCAGCGCCAGTCAGTGGCAAGCTACAGGCCACAGTGCATATCATCCACGGTACTAGCGTCCGACAGTGAGCCTGCTACCGGGCATTGTCGTCTTGCGGCAGTGTCTGTCGCCACGCTGCAGTCAGCAGTACTTATTGGCATCCACGGTTGTGACGCCGTACGCACGGTAGGTCTAGAAGGACGCTGACCCTGTGTCTGACCCTGTGCGCAATACCGCCATATTGTGCGTCTGCCATTACATAGCAGCAGTGTAGCACCTCTGCACGGCGGACCCCGGGCGGCGAACGCACTTTCTATTATTTATTATTTAGTGCGTTCCACCGTCCCTAACATTATACTAGCGCCAGGGTCTGGCTAGTGATGGCGGACAAGCAGCAGCTACTGCAGTACATTCGGCAGCTGGAGGGCAGGTTGGCGGCTCTCGAGAGTCCCACCTCAGCTGCGAATGCTACAGCGGCCGCAGTTCAGGCAGTCGCAGAGGCTGTCTCTCTTATGCCCATCCACGCCTGCGCTGACATTATCCCGTCTCCCGTTGCCCAACAAGTTTTCGGGTGACAGCGCCACCTGTAGGGGTTTCAAGAGCCAGTGCTCTATCCAGCTTGAGTTACTGGCTGCACGATTCCCTACAGAGTGGGCTAAGGTGGGGTTTATTGTCTCTCTCCTGTCGGGCAGGGCATTAGAATGGGTCATGCCACTGTGGGAGCGTGATGACCCCGTGGTTCTGAGCGCTGCTCAGTTTCTAATGTCCCTAAAGCAGGTCTTTTTGGGGCCACGGATCACTCGCGACATCTCTCTCCAGTTATTAGCTTTAAAACAGGGGTCCCTCTCGGTCAGCCATTATGCAATCCGTTTCTGGATACTGGCTTCCAAGCTGGAGTGGCCTGTTAAGACACTTGTCCCTGTGTTCTGGTGGGGTCTGGCGGAGCATGTCAAAGATGCTGTAGCTACCAGGGAGGTTCCCGTAAGTCTGGAGGAGCTGATTGCTATCTCCACCCGCATTGATCTCCATTTTACGGAGCGCGGGCTGGAGCAAGCTCAATCCAGACAGAAGGTTAGGTTGGCTCCCACCTTCTCTGAACCTCTTGAACCTAAGGAGGTGTCTCGCACTGGTCCCAAGCTGCGCCCGGTGCGAAGCTCCGCATGCTGTTACCAGTGTCGACAATTTGGTCACCCGGCTAACAGGTGTCCTCAGCGGTCGAAAGAACGATCACGTCCAGTGGTAGTAGGTGGGGGGCTATCTGATATGAAACCTTTCTCCCCCAAACTGGTATTTCGAGGGACGTTAGATAGCGGTGCCTCCACCTGGGAGGTAGAGGTCACGGTGGACTCCGGGGCAGAAGGAAACTTTGTCCTCGGCCTTCGCCCAAAAGCACGCCATCCCGCTGGTGCTACTGCCTCACCCAGTGACCGTCAGGGTGGTCAACGGTTCCGCCTTACCATCCCAGATTACCCACCAAACTGCACCCCTTGGGCTCTCAATCCCACCATCTCACCACGAGGCGTTGTCCCTGCTCATTATAACAGAGGGCATCGACCAGGTGCTTCTCGGAGTTCCATGGCTCCGTTGCCATTCCCCTCATATAGAGTGGTCCTCGGGGAGTATACTGGGTTGGAGCAAGGACTGTGAGGGAAGGTGCATGAGGGGCAGTGTTCAAGTAGCCTCCACAGGAAGTGCCCGCGGATCTCTCTGCGCTTCCCAGACACTACCAGCAGTACGCGGACGTCTTCTCCAAAAATCAGCAGAGATGCTTCCGCCGCACCGCCCTTACGACTGTCCGATAGACCTTTTGCCAGGCGCGGAACCTCCTAGAGGCCGCGTGTATCCTCTATCTCTCCCGGAGTCGGAGGCCATGTCACAATATATCCGGGAGAACCTGGCGAGAGGGTTTATCAGAAAGTCGGTGTCCCAGCTGGGATAGGGTTCTTCTTCGTACAGAAGAAGAGTGGAGAGCGGCGTCCTTGCATTGACTACAGAGGTCTCAATGCTATTACTGTAAAAAACAAATACCCTCTTCCTTTGATGTCTGAGTTGTTTGACAGGTTGCGAGGGGCCCGGATCTTCACTAAGTTGGATCTACGGGGGGCTTACAACCTGATCTGCATAGGTAAAGGAGACGAGTGGAAGACAGCCTTTAATACCAGGGATGGCCACTATGAGTACCTGGTCATGCCCTTCAGCCTCTGTAATGCACCTGCTGTCTTCCAAGACTTCTTAAATGACGTCTTTCGCGACATGCTCTCCACCTCGGTGGTGGTCTATCTGGATGACATCCTCATCTTTTCTCCAGATTTGGCCTCCCACCGGAGAGTCGTCTGCAACGTCATCGACCGTTTGCGGGCGAACTCTCTCTTCGTCAAGTTGGAGAAGTGCCAATTTGAGCAGGAGTCCTTGCCGTTCCTGGGCTATATCATCTCGGCCCAGGGATTGGCTATGGATCCTGCCAAACTGCAGGCGGTAATGGACTGGCAGGAGCCCCATTCTCTTAAAGCGGTGCAGCGCTTTTTGGGGTTCATTAATTACTACCGTCAGTTCATTCCCCACTTCTCCACACTGGTAGCTCCTTTGGTCGCCCTCACCAAAAAATGAGCTAATCCCAAGGTTTGGTCAGAACAAGTCTCCATGGCCTTCTCGTCTCTGAAAACCCATTTTGCTGGTGCTTCTATCCTACACCGTCCCGACATGGATAAACCTTTTATCCTAGAGGTGGATACCTCATCCGTCGGTGCAGGAGCAGTCCTTTTCCAGAAGGATGCTCAAGGTCGGAAGCATCCCTGCTTCTTCTTCTCAAAGACCTTCTCACCAGCGGAGAAAAACTGCTCCATCGGGGACAGGGAGTTGCTGGCAATGAAGTTGGCCTTTCCCGAGTGGAGACATCTCCTGGAAGGAGCCCGGTTCCCCTTTCAGATGTACACTGACCATAAAAACCTGGTCTATTTACAAACGGCCCAGCGCTTGAACGCTAGGTGGTCGCTCTTCTTCTCCCGTTTCAGCTTTACCTTGCACTATCTGTCCGGTGAGATGAACGTCCGTGCTGATGCTCTCTCTCGCTCGGTGGTCTCGGCGGAGCAGGAGGAAGCTGAGCCTCAGCTAATCATCCCCACTGAGAGTCTGAGGACTGTGGCCCCAGTTGCTCTCGAGTCAGTGCCGCCTGGCAAGACCTTTATCTCTCCTCGCCTGCAGCCGGAGGTTCTTGCGTGGGCACACGCGTCCAGGGTGGGTGGTCACTTTGGCAATAAGCGGACCACAGAACTCCTGGCAAGGTCTTATTGGTGGCCGCACATGGCTCGGGACACAAAAGAATATATTCAGGCATGCGTCTCTTGTCTCGGAACAGGTCCTCTAGGCAGAGGCTGGCTGGGTTACTGTATCCCCTGCCGGTGGCAGACAGACCCTGGGAGATCGTTGGCATGGATTTTGTGGTCGGCCTGCCCAAGTCTGGTGGAAGCACGGTCATCTGGTTGCTCACCGATCATTTTTCTAAATTGGTGCATCTGGTGCCACTTGCGCGGCTGCCTTCCGCTCGAGCTCTCGTCGCACTGTTCATAAAGCACGTATTTCATTTGCACGGTATGCCGGACAAAATAGTTAGTGACCAAGGTCCCCAATTTGCGTCTCAGTTTTGGAGGGAGCTCTGCAGTCTACTCAGTATCGAGCTAAACTTGTCCTCCGCCTATCATCCTGAGACGAACGGGTTGGTTGAGAGAGCCAACCAAACTCTGGTCACGTACCTGCGACATTTTGTCTCTGCCAGGCAGGATGACGGGCATCCTTACTACCGTGGGCCGAATTTGCCCTGAATAATGCAGTGGCTGATTCCACTGGTCAGACGCTGTTCCTTCTTAATTACGGCCAGCATTAGCGCATCCCCGTCCCGATGCCAGTGTCTTCCACGGATTCCAGGGTGGCAGACTGGGCAGTGGAGGCGCGCGACATTTGGGATCGTACCCAGGATGCCATTCGAGCCTCTAAGGAGAGAATGAGGGCGTCCGCCGACACACATCGGCGCCCCGCTCCAACTTTTTCCCCTGGCGACTTGGTGTGGCTTTCCGCCCGTAATATCAGGCTGCGGGCCGAGTCCACCAAATTCGAGCCGCGAAACATTGGTCCCTTCAAGATCCTCGAGTGGATCAGCTCAGTGGTCTACCGTCTGGCTCTTCCACCACACTTGGCCATCTCTGACGTCTTCCACGTGTCCCTTCTCAAACCTGTTCACATGTCCTGGTTTTCCGAGTCATCTGCCGGACATCAGACTTGTCTTCGGACGAGTTTGAGGTCAACGCCATTGTGGGACACAGAGTGGTGCATGGCAAAAAGTTTTATTTGGTGGATTGGAAGGGTCATGGTCCAGAGGCCCGGACCTGGGAACCAGTGGAGACATCCACGCCCCGCTCCTTATCACAGCATTTGAGCGTAGCGAGGCTCAGAGGGGAGGGGGCTGTAGGAGGAGGGGAAATGTTAGGCGTCGGATTCCTGCAACTGCACAGCAGGCATCCAGAGCCTCACGTTCAACGGTCTCCCATTCTCCATCGATCGCAGAGGAGCCTGCTCAGCAGTTCCGTCGCTCCTGATGTTCTGCTCAGACCAGCTCTGTAGGTCTGGTTGTTGTTGCCACCTCTGGGCCAGTAATAGCAGCGCAGGCTGCTCAGCAGCAAGCCACTCCGGAGGCTAAGTCCTTCCGTCGCTCCACTGAGCATGATCACGAGACGATCTCCCAATGGACATCGGGAGTCACATGCACAGGTCCTTCTCCAGATCTGATTGGTCCATCTCCGGGATCTGGAAGCTTCCGGAAGGTCCCGGCTATAGAAGGTTTGCATGGCCGGTCAGCCATGCGCTAGTATAGACTCTAGTTACTACCTGTGTGAATGATGACGGATGCATGGCCTTGCACATGACTCATTAAGATTCCCCTCCCTCTGATATTACGTGTGTGGCTAGGGAACTAGTGATAGAGTCAGCACTAGTCAGTGGCAAGCTACAGGCCACAGTGCATATCATCCACGGTACTAGCGTCCGACAGTGTGCCTGCTACCGGGCATTGTCGTCTTGCAGCAGTGTCTGTCGCCGCGCTGCAGTCAGCAGTACTTATTGGTGTCCGCGGTTGCGACGCCGTACGCACGGTAGGTCTAGAAGGACGCTGACCCTGTGTCTTGGGCCCGAGTCCTGTGACCATATACCGTGCGTGCATTCCACTGAGACCTGTGAGTTCAACAGGCTCAGCATTTGTGTTTAACGCCTTAGCGTCTCTGAATTAACAGAGTCCGCCCAGCGCACACCGGGTGACGTTCAACCCGCGTGCGCAATACCGCTATATTGTGCGTCTGCCATTACATAGCAGCAGTGTAGCACCTCAGCACGGTGGACCCCGGGTGGCGAACGCACATTCTATTATTTATTATTTAGAGCGTTCCGCCGTCCCTTACATCTCCATGGTAGCTCATATCTGTGTGTGCTCAAAGTTTTGCCAGTTTACAGCGGTTTTCTTTTTCTGGCCTGGCTGTCACTGTAGTTAAATACATCAGTATTTAGCCCCCCAAAAAATACAGGCCACACATTTGTCGTAGTAGTATCTCCGTGGGAGCTCATATCTGTGTGTGCTCAAAGTTTTGCCAGTTTACGGCGGTTTTATTGTTTTGTCCTGGATGAAACTGTACTTATATACAGCACTAGTTAGCCCAAAAATAAAAAAACAGGGCACACATTTGTCGTAGTGATATCTCCGTGGTAGCTCATATCTGAGTGTGCTCAAAGTTTGACCAGTTTATGGCTGTTTTCTTTTTTTGGCCTGTCTGTCACTGTAGTTAAATACAGCAGTATTTAGCCCCCCCCAAAATACAGGCCACACATTTGTCGTAGTGGTATCTCCGTATCAGCTCATATCTGTGTGCGCTCAAAGTTTGGCCAGTTTACGGCGTTTATCTTTTCTTGTCCTGGGTGAAACTGTACTTATATACAGCACTATTTAGCAAAAAAAAAGAAACAAATCAACACATTTGTCATAGTGGTATCTCCATGGCATCTCATATCTGTGCGTGCTCAAAGTTTGGACAGTTTACGGCGTTTGTCTTTTTATGTCCTGGGTGAAACTGTACTTATATACAGCACTATGTTGCATTATGTTAAAAAACAGGCCACATTTTACAGTGGTGTCTATCTCTGACACGCATCATACATCCGTGTGCCAATAATTGAGGCATTTTAGGCCTAAATTCCCTTTTGTGGGCAGTCTGTCTCTCTTGTTATATCCAGCACTCTTTTGCATCCACCAACAAAGAAACATATTTTACAGTGTGGTATATCTGTGACACACCTCATACATCTGTGTGATAAAAATTTGTGGATTTTAGGCCAGTCCTCCAGTGTTTTACTGTCTGGTACTCAAGTTATATACAGCACTATGTTGCATTATATTAAAAAACAGGCCACATTGGGCCCGCTTCTTTTTAACATATTTATTAATGACCTTGTAGGGGGCATAGAGAGTAGAATTTCAATATTTGCAGATGACACTAAACTCTGCAGGGTAATCAATACAGAGGAGGACAATTTTATATTACAGGAGGATTTATGTAAACTAGAAGCTTGGGCTGATAAATGGCAAATGAGCTTTAATGGGGATAAATGTAAGGTCATGCACTTGGGTAGAACGAACAAGATGTATAATTATGTGCTTAATTGTAAAACACTGGGCAAAACAGTCACTGAAAAAGACCTGGGTGTATGGGTGGACGACAAACTCACATTTAGCGGCCAGTGTCAGGCAGCTGCTGCAAAGGCAAATAAAATAATGGGATGCATTAAAAGAGGCATAGATGCTCATGAGGAGAACATAATTTTCCCTCTATATAAGTCACTAGTGCGACCACACTTAGAATACTGTGTACAGTTCTGGTCTCCGGTGTATAAGAAAGACATAGCTGAACTGGAGCGGGTGCAGAGAAGAGCGACCAAGGTTATTAGGGAACTAGGGGGTCTGCAATACCAAGACAGGTTATTACACTTGGGGTTATTTAGTTTGGAGAATTGAAGGCTTAGGGGTGATCTTATTACAATGTATAAATATATGCGGGGACAGTACAAAGACCTTTCTAATGATCTTTTTACTCTTAGACCTGTGACGGGGACAAGGGGGCATCCTCTACGTCTGGAGGAAAGAAGGTTTAAGCATACTCACAGACGTGGATTCTTTACTGTAAGAGCAGTGAGACTATGGAACTCTCTGCCATATGATGTTGTAATGAGTGATTCCCTACTAAAATTTAAGAATGGACTGGATGCCTTTCTTGAAAAGTATAATATTACAGGGCATATACACTAGTTTCCTTAATATTGCGTTGATCCAGGGAGCAAGTCTGATTGCCGTATGTGGAGTCAGGAAGGAATTTTTTTCCCCAATGTGAAGCTTACTTGTTGCCACATGGGATTTTTTTCCCTTCCACTGGATCAACATGTTAGGGCAAGTTAGGATAGGATATGGGTTGAACTAGATGGACTTAAAGTCTCCTTTCAACCTTAATAACTATGTTACTATGTTACTATGTTACTATTTGACAGTGGGGTCTATCTCTGACATGCCTCATACATCCGTGTGCCAAAAATTGAGGCATTTTAGGCCTAAATTCCCTTTATTGGGCAGTTTGTCACTCTTGTTATATCCAGCACTCTTTTGCATAATTTTTTTTTTTTTAACAGTGGGGTATGTTGGTAAAAAGATTTCTGTTTGAAGTTGTGATGGCAGCTTCATGACTGTATTAAATGCTCTAACTACTACCATCATCATCATCTTCAGCCTAGAGGCAGTCACTGCGCAGATAGAAGTAGCAGAGGGTGAACGCTTAGGCGGTGTTGTACTCTGTATTGTACTCTGTCTCTGTATTACGAAGGCTAAAGCTTCTTGATGAAATCATGCGTGGAAGAGCCATAGCAAGATAACGTTGAAGATCACGGGGACACGACTCGCAACTACTGAAGCCTGGTGTTCCTGGGCAGGATTCTGCCAAGCCCTCGCCTACTAATACTGAACTGGTTGGACGATGACGTTTAAAAGGAGGCCATGCATTTTCTATAACTGAAGTTAGAGATTTTGATGTTTCAGATGCATTCCCAGAGATGTTAATTGGAGAGCATGGTGGTATTAGATGTGAATTCTACACGACCACACGAGCTGCCGCCTCTACATCCCCCCAGGTGCAGCACCCACCACCTTCTGTCTCTTTCCCATTCTCCCGCAGAATGAAAGTCGGCAAGGACAAGGTCCTCTCCCCTCTGTAACAGTCCGTCATTGTAATTTTTTGGGGGGTAAACAATATCTATTGCTATGTATGTAACCCTGTGTCATGTACAGCACCATGGAATTAATGGCATTATATAAATAACTAAATAATAATAATAATACTATATGGGTGTTTCCACTAGACAAACTATCAAACATGTTATTGAAGGATTTTTTTTTCTGACAACTCTTCATCTGTGCACAAACTATGTCAACTTGGTAGCTATACCCCAGTTGGTGTTGGCACAGTGTCATGTTGACTACAGTCCTCAGATATTAGGTAGGTCCCTAATCTCACCTCTACTTCAGCAGCATGATGAATTAATATGAAAAGCACGTCAATGAGGTGTTTAGCCGCACACGGAATGGAGAAATAGTAAAGATGACAATTGACAAGTAGTTTCACATTTGAGGCAAAACACACTTCAACAAGTTGCTTTAACTCTTACAACATTATATTCCAAAACCTTGAAGAAAAAGATGAATATACTGTGAACCAATAGGTATGAATAATTAATCACACAAATGATGTAACATAATTCTAAACATACACAAGCTATCAGTGGGGAAATTATTTTCCACCAAAAATTTTAAGTATGAGACTAGTGTCATCTTGTGGAATGTTATGAGCCACAAAGTCCTTCAATTTGAAACTGTTCTGGATGTACTGTACAATTTTCACAACCTGGCGGATTTTGACTGACGTCAAATAACTGAAATGTGAAACAGGCCTATGCTGCTTACATTAAAGAACTGATTTGCCAGATATGTACGGAGTCAGTATGACCGGGCTGCGGGTACCTGTGCTGTGCCGTTTCCGGAACTGTCAAGGCTGCGTCCCCTGTTTCTCAGCGGAAGGAATAGGGTAATGGACAGGCCCCTTTACACAGAAAGAAGGGTCTTGTTTTGACAGGGAACCTTGCTGCAAACTGAGGGGGAAAAAAAGCAAAGTAGGAGTGAGTCCCCAGCTGTGACCGAGTGACCAGCAAGGGAGGCAGTGCACTATGCACTCGAAGCACTGACGCTGCGGTAGAATGCAGCAGACAGACCCGGTGACCTAGAGGCATGGGGCCAGCTTAAGAGAAATCGGCAAGACATTAAAGATTTTTGGCGTGGACAAGCAGCGCATAGGAGGCTGAGTAGCATGCTCCGTCCTTAGAGCAGTGGCGCTGCAAAGGACAGTTCCCATTGTCTCCCACCACTAAAAGCGGTACTGCCATTTTACCAAGGCGCCATTTGCCCAGTAAACGCCAGAGAGCGAGGCGCCGGCGCTCCTTGACTGTGAGTAGAGCGCACGTGCACAGTAGAGAGAACCAGTTCATGCCACATGTTCAGCATGGATAACCAATAATTAGAAGGCACAGAGGAATGACAGACGACGTTGGTACAGTCAGCAAGGTACTCCCTCAGCATTTTAAAAAACTTGCACTCCATGTGAGATTCACCAGGCCAGGTAGTGGACCTTGCTCATGCACATTTGGCACTTTCCCAGCTTGATAGTCAGACCTATCTGGTGAATACGCTTGAGCACCTCCTTGAGATGCTGGAGATGCTGAAGGTGTTCCTACCAGGTGGAACTGAAGACGGCAATATCGTCCAGGTACGCCATGGCATACTTTTCCAGGCCCCAAAGCAGGTGGTTGACCATCCGCTGGAAAGTGGCAGGGGCATTTTTCATGCCAAAGGGCATGACGGTGGACTCGTACAGTCCAAAAGGGGTGATAAAGGCCGATCTCTCCTGCGCTGCGGGCCTCAGGGGAATCTGCCAGTATCCCCGACTCAAATCCGTGACGGATATGTATTTTGCATTCGCCAACCGCTCAAGCAGAACCTCGATATGCGTCATCAGGTGTGCATCAGAGGTTGTGATGGCGCTGAGCCCCCTGTAGTCCACGCATAAACAGGTGGTCTGATCCTTTTTGGGCATGAGGACTACAGGCGAGGCCCATGCGCTCTTGGACCATTGAATCACCCCCAGCTGTAACATCTTATCGATCTCTTGGCGCATAACTTGCTGCACCTCCTCAGAGATTCGATAAGGTGTTCGCCATAGTGGGGCATGATTCCCGGTGTCCACCTCGTGTACCGCTAACTCAGTCCGTCCGGGTCGGTTGGAGAACACGGCCTGGAAGAGTTTCAGGGTGTCCAACAACTGCGACCGCTGGGGTACGGTTAGTGAGGCACTTACCTCCATGCCCTTGGTTTGGGCCAGCATGTTCAGGAGGGGGGTCTTCCTCAACGCCATCGGGCAGGTTGCAGACCGGTAGGACGCAGGCTTCACGTTTGGGACTATGGGATGAAGGATATATATGATGGGCATATGAGTATGGGCCTATGGGATGGAGGATGTGTGATGGGTATATGGGCACGGGCCTATGGGATGGAGGATATGTATGATGGGTATATGGGCACGGGCCTATGGGATGGTGGATATATATGATAGGTATATGGGCACGGGACTATGGGATGGAGGATAATTATAATTTGTTATAACTAACCACAGTTAGTTACTATGCCCGGGCAGCGCCGGGCTCTTCAGCTAGTTTTATCATAAACTGGCAGCATTCTATGACCAAGTGATTAGATTCCCATTATTGTCTATGAGGGTAGCTACACATGGTGGAGGATACAAAGGTACCCCCTTCTGGGAGGCAGGAAGCCAGGGACTAGTAATTCAGGTTACACTGGTTGTGTGTGTGAGCTGTGAGGGAGGAACAAAGGGGTGAGTGGTTGCTGTCTCAGGTTACAGGCTGACAGTGAAACACAAAGCTGCAATGTGAGACAGGCACACAGGAACAAAAACGGGGGGGTCGAATCTACAGCGTGTGTGAGGGGGAATAGAAGAGCTTGGAATGTTCCAGCAATAGTGATAATCAGGGGGATCTTACATCATATTTTACCTTATCGTTACACATGGTCTCCCAATGTCCGACTGAGTCATGACTTCTTCTACGCAAACCCAGTGTGCCATCAGCGAGATGTACCGTCCATGCCCACAAGCACTTGTCCACAAGTCCATGGTTAGGTGCACTTTCCCTGTAACAGCATTGCTGATGTCCCGGGTAATGTTGTGGGACACGTGCTTGCTTGTATAATGTCGTGACCGAGTACCTTGTTACTGTCAATGCCATGAGGTTGCAGAAAGCATCCGTCTCCCATGAGCTTAAAATGCAACATTTAGAGCGCAAGCGGACAAGAAATTTGTGAATTTAGTACAGTGGTCTGTGGGCCATTGGCTGCGTCTTTCCGCTTTTGGTCCAGTGACTGGTGTATGGATAACTGAAGGCTGCACTTGGACAAGAATGTGGACGCGCTTGATGATGGTGCTGTTTGACTGTGGTCAAAGGCAGGTGCAGGGCAGGAGGCATCTTCGCATGCACCATGAACAGGGGATTGGCTTACACGCACAACAGTGGAAGAAGCAGTGGTATCACCCACAGACACTGTTCCTGGAGCCTGATGTTCAACCAACAAAGTCGGGTGCTTTGCTGCCATGTGCCTGATCATGCTGGTGGTGGTAAGGCTGGTAGTTTTACTACCCCTGCTGATGCGGCCATGGCCGGTGTTGCAAATGTCCTTTTTGGGGTTATCGGCAGAGTCTTTAAAAAAAAACAACACTGGAAGGGGGACATTCATTGTCTCCCTCTCCCACACCACCTCCTCACCACGACACCTGTCTTTCGGTGTTCCCCAAGGCTCTGTTCTAGGACCCCTTCTCTTCTCCATCTACACCTTTGGCCTGGGACAGTTGATGTATTGGCACGGTTTGCAATATCATCACTACGCCGATGACACGCAGATCTACCTCTCTGTACCTGACATCACCTCCTTACTTACCAAAATTACACGTCTTCCTGTTATATCATCCTTCTTTTCTGCTCGCTTTCAAAAAGTGGACATGGACAAATCAGAATACATCATCTTTCAAGCATCTCACACTGAGTGAGTACACCTGAGAGCTGTGTATGCCTCATTCGGTACCACTAAAGTGGTACCGAGAAAATTATTTTCCACAAATTCACTGCTTTTTTGCACATTTTTTGCAGCTGTGATCTTCATCTTATTGGTGTGGATGTGGTAAATTTCTAAGTCATCATCAATACCATCATCGTCCATATGTTGTAAAGAGGAAATCAGGTGTTTCCAAGGGTCGTGATTATATACGTTTTGTGCCATTCCTTTAACAGTGTTCGTTACACTAGGACAATTAATTTTAGACTGGAACATTAGGATATTATTGGTAATATGTATGGGTGAAGATAAAGAAGCTTGTGCCACGGGTGTGTTTATAGTTATGGACGGTGCACTCCTCTTTCACCTTAGTTTTTCACGAGCATCCATTAGTTTGTTTAGTTTTCCTCCCACACTGATCTGCTTTCTCTAATTCAGCATCTCATGAACATGTTGCACTTTGCCCTTTATACAGGCACGTGCGTCTTTAACAACAAATTTTGGACTGGAATTTCTTAGGCCAAGTCTCAGACGCGCATCTGTTACACCGATCTTCAAACGGGCATGAAACCAATTCTGGTTATTTTTGGTGGCTATTTGACAAATCATTGTTGGCTGTATCCTGGATCTCATACCTCCCATAGCCACTGCTATTATTAATCATGCACTTTCCCATTCCTGTCATCACCATGCCCCTTTTCCAAATCACTTCATCCAACGATATGTCTGCCATATTGTTACTAAAAACATGCACCTGCCCAGCAACAACTGTGTAGGAAACCACGTTACAGTTTTGCAAGGTGTTTATGAAGCCCCTAAAAAAAAATGTACACACTATGTTGATATCTACCCCCAGGGGGAAATGTTTGCCAGCCCATACACATAGTGCATGGGCATTCTAAGTCCAGGAGACCCGCTCCTTTAAATTGGGCATAGTTTTAAACCAGGCCTTCCTCCACGTCTCATCATCAGCTGCCACTAGATCACCAGCGTTAATGTGTTCCGTGTTGTTACAGCCATTGTCAAAATCCTAACAAGGGTGGGTGTTTTTGCTGGGTGTTAAATACTTGTTATGAAAAAAGGTTGAGGTATACCCCTCAGCAGCCAACACATTTATTGTATGGGCAGTAAAATGTAGGAGATACGCTCCTTTTTAATGGGACATTTTTTGTTAAGAGGCCCTCCTCCATGTTTCTTCCAAGGGGGGATTGGGGTTATTGGGGTGCATATGACTTGGTAGCAGGGCAGGCATTGCAGTCAATGCATAAGAAAACAGAATGGGAGTACAAAATGAATAATGTGAAGTGGATTTTCCTGTGCCCATCCAGTATGTGGGTTCAAAGGCTTATTGGGGTGCATATGACTTGGCAGCAGGGCAAGTGTGGGTTCAAAGGCTTATTGGGGTGCATATGAATTGGTAGCAGGACAGCCTTTGCAGTCAATCTAGAAGAAAACAGAATGGGAGTACAAAATGAATAATGTGAAATGGATTTTCCTGGGCCCATCCAGTATGTGGGTTTAAAGGCTTATTGGGGTGCATATGACTTGGCAGCAGGGCAGGTCTTGCTGTCAATGCATAAGAAAACAGAATGGGAGTACAAAATGAATAATGTGAAGTGGATTTTCCTGTGCCCATCCAGTATGTGGGTTCAAAGGCTTATTGGGGTGCACATGACTTGGTAGCAGGGCAAGTGTGGGTTCAAAGGCTTATTGGGGTGCATATGAATTGGTAACAGGACAGCCTTTGCAGTCAATCCAGAAGAAAACAGAATGGGAGTACAAAATGAATAATGTGAAATGGATTTTCCTGGGCCCATCCAGTATGAGGGTTCAAAGGCTTATTGGGGTGTATGTAATAATAATAATCTTTATATAGCGCCAACATATTCTGCAGCACTTTACAGTTTAACAGTTTCAAAACACAAGTCTTAAGTAACAACCTTATGGTATTGTAAGGGTTCCAATGGATTGTGATGAATAAGAAAATGCTCACACAAGAACTGAATTTCTAAATTGATTTACTTAATAAATGATAAGATTAAATAATAAACAATATAAAACTATAAATACAAATGCATTAATCAGAAACAAGCATTATTCATACGTTACATTATTCAGATAGACGTCGACCAGTCATCCTCCATGAGCAAAGAGTCCGAGAACAATGTGTCCTAGTTCTTTTAAAATGTCCAGCTAAAAGGTGTGTCCAGCCCCACCATATGGGGAATGATGTCACAAATCTATTGTCCATTGGCTATAAACACATCCCCTCAATACCTGTTTTAACCAGTATATAATACAAGAAGCTAGAGGAGGGGGCATCCTGTGTGCCACATAGACAGCAAGCTGGAGGAGGGGCTACGATGCACAAGATAACCTAATTATGGCAATGAAGGTCCTTTGTTGGTAGATAAGTGTAAGCCAGTTATTCTCTGCTTGGACAATTTGACCATCTGGTTGAAACAAGCTTCAATGACCTTCTTGGAAGGTTCAAAGAGCTGATTGAAACTATATCAATAGCTGGTATTAATTAATTGGAGTGTTGAAACCATTACAAATAACTCATAGTATACACCTTAACAATACAATAATTAAAGCAAAATAAGACGACCCTGTTCGTGAGAGCTTACAATCTACAATGAGGTGGGGGAGATACAAAGTACAGGTGTGTATTTACAATGGTGTATTTACAATGATGGTCCAGCCATCTCGAGGGAGTGAGGGATGGATGGAGATAGTGAATGGGCTACTCATGCACACTTACACATAGAATGATTTTGATTAGTGAACTTGATAGGCCGCTCTGAACAAATGTGTTTTGAGGGAGCGCTTAAAACTATGCAAATTGTGGATAGTCCTAATATCTTGGGGTAGAGCATTCCAGAGGATTGGTGCAGCGCGGGAGAAGTCTTGGAGTTGGGAGTGGGAGGTATGGATTAGTGTAGAGGTTAATTGAAAGTTGTTTGCAGAGCGCAGTGGTCGGTTAGGCCGATAGACAGAAATGAGGGAGGAGATGTAGGGGGTGCTGCACTGTGGAGAGCTTTTTGGGTGAGAACAAGTACTTTGAATTGGATCCTATAATGAATGGGCAGCCAATGTAAGGACTGGCGAAGAGCAGATGCGTCCGAGTACCGATTAGCCAGATAGATGACCCTGGCTGCTGCATTAATTATGGACTGGAGGGGGGATAGTTGAGTAACGGGGAGGCCCATTAATAGAGCGTTGCAGTAATCCAGGTGGGAGTGGATCAATGTGACAGTGAGGGCTTTTGTTGTTTCCATGGTGAGAAAAGGGCAGATTCTAGAGATGTTCTTTAGGTGTAGGCGGCAAGAGCGGGCAAGAGATTGTATATGGGATGTGAAGGAGAGATTGGTGTCAAACATAACACCCAGACATTGCGCCTGCTGCTGGGGTGTTATTATAGTGCCACCCACGGAGAGCGAAATGTCAGATTTAGGGAGGTTAGAAGACGGCAGGAGCAGAAGAAGCTGTTTTGGAGAGGTTGAGTTTCAGATAGAGAGCGGACATGACGTTGGAGACTTCGGACAGACAGTCACTGGCGTTCTGTAGTACAGCGGGGGTAAGGTCGGGGAATGATGTATATAGTTGTGTGTCATCAGCATAATGATGGTACTGAAAGCCAAATCTGCTTATAGTCTGTCCAATTGGGGTTGTGTAGAGAGAGAAGAGAAGGGGGCCAAGGACTGAGCCCTGAGGTACCCTGACAGCAAGAGGAAGAGATGACGTGGAGCCAGAGAACAAAACACTGAAGGAGCGGTCAGAAAGATAGGAAGAGAACCAGGAGAGAGCAGTGTCCTTAATGCCTAGCAACTGGAGCCTAGAGAGTAAGAGATGGTGGTCAACAGTGTCGAAAGCTGCAGCTAGGTCAAGAAGAATGAACAGAGAGTGTTCACCGTTACGTTTTGCTGTTAGAAGGTCATTGGTCACTTTGATGAGTGCAGTTTCAGTCGAATGTAGGGGGCGGAAGCCGGACTGTGAAGGGTCTAGGAGGGAGTGAGTGGAGAGGTAACGGGTAAGGCGGAAGTAAACTAGGCGCTCCAAAAGTTTGGAGATGAAGGGGAGATTGGAGGCTGGTCTGCAGTTGTTTGTGCAGGATGGGTCGAGAGTGGGTTTCTTTAGTAATGCAGTAACGATGGCATGTTTGAAGGAGGATGGGAAAATGCCCGAGGAGAGGGAGAGATTAAAGATTGTAGTTAGGTTAGTTGTGACGACTGGAAAGAGAGACTGAAGATCTGAGGGAATGGGGTCGGTAGTGCATGTGGTTGGACGAGAGGAAGAGAGGAGTCTGGAGACTTCTTCTTCTGTGATAGGATCAAATGTGGAAAGTGAGCCAGGGGAGATGCAGGAAGGGATGGGAGTCACAGCACTTGGTGGTTGGGAGCAGATTTCCTGACGGATATTATCTATTTTTTCTGTAAAGTGGGAGGCCAGGTCATCAGCACAAATATCTGTGATAGGAGCTTGTGCTTTTGGCCTGAGAAGGGAGTGAAAAGTGACAAAAAGTTTCTTGGGGTTGTTGGCTAGTGAGGAGATCAGGGTGGTGAAGTAGGTCTGTTTGACGAGGTGAAGGGCAGCGTTATACGTTCTTAGTAGAGTTGAGCGACTTTTGCTTTTTTAGGGTCGCGTTTCGTTTCGTGAAACCCGACTTTTCCAAAAGTCGGGTCGAGCAAGATCGTCCGATTATAGGGAAAAGTCGGGGTCGTCCCGAAACACGAAACCCAATGTAAGTCAATGGGGAATAAAAGTCGGCAGTGAGAGGAGGACAGGAAACACACCTACAGTGCCCATTTGAATGCCAAAAGCATCAATTCTTCTTACTTAAGCTTGTCAACCTTAATTAACTTCATAATACAAGTTACGCACTGAAAAATGGGGGTTATTTGGCTAAATTTGTGGGGGGGGAGGGCTGGCTGCAGGTTTTCATGTGCCCTGGGCGAAAGAGCGCCCCTTTAACACATACCACAACTCATCATGCTCCGATACGGCAGAGAAATAGCGGTATAGTACAATGAAAAATACCTCACTTTTTACATCTCATGACGAGGCCCATCTATTTCTCCATACAAAATCATTGGTCCCATATAATGTTTGAAACAGTATATGATGAGCTCCACATAATGCTACAGTATATGTTGGTCCCCATGGATGAAGCTCCACTGTCTTATGGGCCCAAATAATGCTCCAAACATAATGGGCCCCTTTTCTAATGCTCTAGTGTATAATGGGCCCTGTAAATGCTGCTCCAGTGTCTGATGTCCACCTTTGGAATGTTCCAGTGTATGGTGGGCCCCATCTATCATTCTCCAGAGTATAGTGCTCCCCAAAAATTGCTGTCCCAACATAGAAAACAATCAAATAAGTCTCCTCGCTAGGGAATCCCTGTACTTGTCTGGACAGGTGCTGTAGCTTGCTTAACAGCTCGCCAGCCGTTCTCACGCCCAGTATGGATTGCACGTGATTGCACAAAGGTTAGAAAGGGTACCGTATCCCTGGATAACATGTATGGATAGCGTACACATTCAAAATATATGTCTATACAGCATGAGGCAGGCTCAGACGGTGTTAGGCCCAGTATGGATTGCACGTCATTGCACAAAGGTTAGAAAGGGTACCGTATCCCCGGATAACATGTATGGATAGCGTACACATTCAAAATATATGTCTATACAGCATGAGGCAGGCTCAGACGGTGTTAGGCCCAGTATGGATTGCACGTCATTGCACAAAGGTTAGAAGGGGTACCGTATCCCCGGATAACATGTATGGATAGCGTACACATTCAAAATATATGTCTATACAGCATGAGGCAGGCTCAGACGGTGTTAGGCCCAGTATGGATTGCACGTCATTGCACAAAGGTTAGAAGGGGTACCGTATCCCCGGATAACATGTATGGATAGCGTACACATTCAAAATATATGTCTATACAGCATGAGGCAGGCTCAGACGGTGTTAGGCCCAGTATGGATTGCACGTCATTGCACAAAGGTTAGAAGGGGTACCGTATCCCCGGATAACATGTATGGATAGCGTACACATTCAAAATATATGTCTATACAGCATGAGGCAGGCTCAGACAGTGTTAGGCCCAGTATGGATTGCACGTCTTTGCACAAAGGTT
Source organism: Dendrobates tinctorius (assembly GCF_039654945.1). Lineage (NCBI taxonomy): Eukaryota > Metazoa > Chordata > Amphibia > Anura > Dendrobatidae > Dendrobates > Dendrobates tinctorius. The sequence continues at coordinate 473,144 of NW_027361782.1, read as the reverse complement.
AGAAAGGGTACCGTATCCCTGGATAACATGTATGGATAGCGTACACATTCAAAATATATGTCTATACAGCATGAGGCAGGCTCAGACGGTGTTAGGCCCAGTATGGATTGCACGTCATTGCACAAAGGTTAGAAGGGGTACCGTATCCCTGGATAACATGTATGGATAGCGTACACATTCAAAATATATGTCTATACAGCATGAGGCAGGCTCAGACGGTGTTAGGCCCAGTATGGATTGCACGTCATTGCACAAAGGTTAGAAGGGGTACCGTATCCCCGGATAACATGTATGGATAGCGTACACATTCAAAATATATGTCTATACAGCATGAGGCAGGCTCAGACGGTGTTAGGCCCAGTATGGATTGCACGTCATTGCACAAAGGTTAGAAAGGGTACCGTATCCCCGGATAACATGTATGGATAGCGTACACATTCAAAATATATGTCTATACAGCATGAGGCAGGCTCAGATGGTGTTAGGCCCAGTATGGATTGCACGTCATTGCACAAAGGTTAGAAGGGGTACCGTATCCCCGGATAACATGTATGGATAGCGTACACATATGTCTATACAGCATGAGGCAGGCTCAGACGGTGTTAGGCCCAGTATGGATTGCACGTCATTGCACAAAGGTTAGAAAGGGTACCGTATCCCCGGATAACATGTATGGATAGCGTACACATTCAAAATATATGTCTATACAGCATGAGGCAGGCTCAGACGGTGTTAGGCCCAGTATGGATTGCACGTCATTGCACAAAGGTTAGAAAGGGTACCGTATCCCCGGATAACATGTATGGATAGCGTACACATTCAAAATATATGTCTATACAGCATGAGGCAGGCTCAGACGGTGTTAGGCCCAGTATGGATTGCACGTCATTGCACAAAGGTTAGAAAGGGTACCGTATCCCCGGATAACATGTATGGATAGCGTACACATTCAAAATATATGTCTATACAGCATGAGGCAGGCTCAGACGGTGTTAGGCCCAGTATGGATTGCACGTCATTGCACAAAGGTTAGAAAGGGTACCGTATCCCCGGATAACATGTATGGATAGCGTACACATTCAAAATATATGTCTATACAGCATGAGGCAGGCTCAGACGGTGTTAGGCCCAGTATGGATTGCACGTCATTGCACAAAGGTTAGAAAGGGTACCGTATCCCCGGATAACATGTATGGATAGCGTACACATTCAAAATATATGTCTATACAGCATGAGGCAGGCTCAGACGGTGTTAGGCCCAGTATGGATTGCACGTCATTGCACAAAGGTTAGAAGGGGTACCGTATCCCCGGATAACATGTATGGATAGCGTACACATTCAAAATATATGTCTATACAGCATGAGGCAGGCTCAGACGGTGTTAGGCCCAGTATGGATTGCACGTCATTGCACAAAGGTTAGAAAGGGTACCGTATCCCCGGATAACATGTATGGATAGCGTACACATTCAAAATATATGTCTATACAGCATGAGGCAGGCTCAGACGGTGTTAGGCCCAGTATGGATTGCACGTCATTGCACAAAGGTTAGAAAGGGTACCGTATCCCCGGATAACATGTATGGATAGCGTACACATTCAAAATATATGTCTATACAGCATGAGGCAGGCTCAGACGGTGTTAGGCCCAGTATGGATTGCACGTCATTGCACAAAGGTTAGAAGGGGTACCGTATCCCCGGATAACATGTATGGATAGCGTACACATTCAAAATATATGTCTATACAGCATGAGGCAGGCTCAGACAGTGTTAGGCCCAGTATGGATTGCACGTCATTGCACAAAGGTTAGAAGGGGTACCGTATCCCCGGATAACATGTATGGATAGCGTACACATTCAAAATATATGTCTATACAGCATGAGGCAGGCTCAGACGGTGTTAGGCCCAGTATGGATTGCACGTCATTGCACAAAGGTTAGAAAGGGTACCGTATCCCCGGATAACATGTATGGATAGCGTACACATTCAAAATATATGTCTATACAGCATGAGGCAGGCTCAGACGGTGTTAGGCCCAGTATGGATTGCACGTCATTGCACAAAGGTTAGAAAGGGTACCGTATCCCCGGATAACATGTATGGATAGCGTACACATTCAAAATATATGTCTATACAGCATGAGGCAGGCTCAGACGGTGTTAGGCCCAGTATGGATTGCACGTCATTGCACAAAGGTTAGAAGGGGTACCGTATCCCCGGATAACATGTATGGATAGCATACACATTCAAAATATATGTCTATACAGCATGAGGCAGGCTCAGACGGTGTTAGGCCCAGTATGGATTGCACGTCATTGCACAAAGGTTAGAAAGGGTACCGTATCCCCGGATAACATGTATGGATAGCGTACACATTCAAAATATATGTCTATACAGCATGAGGCAGGCTCAGACGGTGTTAGGCCCAGTATGGATTGCACGTCATTGCACAAAGGTTAGAAAGGGTACCGTATCCCTGGATAACATGTATGGATAGCGTACACATTCAAAATATATGTCTATACATCAGGAGGCAGGCTCAGACGGTGTCAGGCACAGTATGGATTTGACGGCCCAGATTACACAGCGGAGGAGTAGGGAGAGGTAAAGATTGCAAATGCTGGGGCCCTGGCCAAGCAAGGGGGGCACACTCGTGGGCGTCGGTACTGGCACTGGGCCCCTCATAGTACAGCGGTGTGTCTGACGGCGGGTGTGCACCACCACCGTCAGAGACACTTGATTGCACTATGAGGGACCCTGTGCCAGTGCCCGCGCCCAAGAGTCGGCCTACCCACCTGTCCAGGGCAACGGCACTCGCACGGTGTCGTGCGCTAGGTGGTGACCCCGGCCATGGGGGGGAGGCAGCACAGTTAGGGAGTTTTAGAAAGTGGCATATGTTGATGTTGGACATTCAACTGATGCAAAAGGCGAAATAGGTGAAGTACCAGGAAGAGGTGGACCAAAGCAAGCCATTTTTCTGTCACCCTATGTGTCATCAGGGGAAGGTGGGACAAAATCCTTGGAAACCCATGCGTGGTTCATTTTAATGAAGGTTAGATCATCCACATTTTGGGTTGACAGACGGGTCCTTTTTTCTGTCAGGATTGATCCAGCTGCACTGAAGACTCTTTCCGATAGCACACTTGCAGCTGGGCAAGCGAGCTCCTGTAAGGCATATTGGGCCAATTCAGGCCAGGTGTCCAGTTTAGCGGCCCAATAGTCAAAGGGGAATGACCTGTGTGGGAGAACATCGATATGGGAGGAAAAGTAGTTTGTAACCATAGTTGACAACTGCTGTCTCCTGTCACTTTCCATCGATGCAGTATTACCAGTTGTGTGAGCGGTATTTGAAAAATCAGTCCACAACATTGTCATGAAACCCCTGTCTCCAACGCCACTTCTGCTGTGTGCACCACGAACACCTCTGCCAAGCTGCCCCCGGCCCGTACGGCTCGTGTGAGAACCATCACCGCTGCTGTGTGCTGGGAATGCCTCAAGCAACCGATTTACCAGAGTTGCTTGTTTATTAGCCAATATTAGGTCAAGGTTCTCCTGTGGCATGATGTTTTGTAATTTGCCTTTATAGCGTGGATCCAGGATGCTGGCCAACCAGTAGTCGTCATCGTTCATCATTTTGGCAATGCGGGGGTCCCTTTTTAGGATCCGCAAGGCATAATCTGACATGTGGGCCAATGTTCCCGGTGTCAATGATGCACTGCGAGTGCTGGGTGGAGGAGCACTTTCTGGCAAATCCACATCCCTCCAGTCACGCACAAACCCTGTACCAGACCTTGCCACACCAACATTTTCACTTGCCCCACGAGATGCATCCTCCTCCTCCCCTAAGTAATCATCCCCATCATCCTCCTCCTCCTCCTCCTCTTCTTCCTCCACCTCGTCCAGGAAAGGTCCCTGAGCAGACAATGGCTGAATGTCATCAAGGATTCCCTCCTCCTCTTCCTCCTCATCAACATTGGCTGCAGACGCCTGCTCCTTAAGGTGCGTCAAAGTTTGCATGAGCAGACGCATAAGTGGGATGCTCATGCTTAGGATGGCGTCGTCTGCGCTTACCAGCCGTGTGCATTCCTCAAAACACTGAAGGACTTTACAAAGGTCTTTCAGCTTCGACCACTGCACGCCTGTCAACTCCATGTCTGCTCTCAAAGTGCCTGGCCGTGTATCCTCCCACAAATGCATTATGGCCTGCCTCTGCTCGCACAGCCGCTCCACCATGTGCAGGGTGGAGTTCCACCTTGTTGCAATGTCGATAATGAGGCGGTGGTTGGGAAGGTGGAGCAATCGCTGCAGCTTCTGCATACGAACGGAGTGTACAGGCGACCGGCGGATGTGCGCGCACAGTCTTCGCACCTTCTGGAGCAGGGCTGTTAACTCCGGATAATTTTTGAGGAAGCACTGCACCACCAGGTTCAAGGTGTGAGCCAAGCAAGGTATGTGGCTGAGTTTTGAAAGGGCTATGGCTGCCACAAAATTACAGCCGTTATCACTAACTACCTTGCCTGCCTCAAGATGTACACTGCCCAGCCATGACTCAGTTTGTCGCTGAAAGTACTCGGCCAGCACCTCGGCGGTGTGTCTGTCGCCCAAACACATCATCTGCAACACAGCCTGCTGACGCTTTCCACTAGCTGCTCGATAGGGGGACACATCGTGTGCAACAGTGGCAGCTGCAGATGGAGTGCTCGTACGACTGCGCTCTGTGGACGAGCTGTCCCTTCTGGAGGAGGAGGAGGAGGAGGGTCGAACGCCTACAGCCAACTGTTTCCTAGACCGTGGGCTAGGCAGCACTGTCCCACCACCGCTGTCCCCTGTGGACCCTGCATCCACCACATTAACCCAGTGTGCAGTGATGGACACGTAACGGCCCTGGCCATGCCGACTGGACCATGCATCAGTTGTGAGGTACACCTTTCCGCTCACTGACTGCTTGAGTGCATGGACAATGCGGTCTTTCACATGATGGTGGAGGGCTGGGATGGCTTTGCGAGAGAAGAAGTGGCGACTGGGTAGGTCATAGCGTGGTACTGCATAGGCCATGAGTTCGCGGAAAGCTGTGCTTTCCACCAACCGAAAGGGCATCATCTCAAACGAGATTAGTTTGGCAATGTGGGCGTTCAAACCCAGTGTACGCGGATGAGAGACTGAGTACTTTCTTGACCTACTCATAGTGTCTGGGAGGGTGAGCTGGACTTGAGAGCTGCATATGGTGGAAGTAGCGGTGGACAGGGCGGACTGAGAGAGGGTTGATGATGGTGATGGAGTTGGTGTTCTTTCTGATGGCCTAGAATCAGTCTTTCGTTGATATAACAGTGGGATTCCCTGACTGCTGTGGCCTTGCAACGACACCTCAACATTTGCTGCTGTGCTAACCGGTGTGCTTACAGTGGGGGAAACAATGTAGCGTTGCTGACTACCTTCGTTGTGATCAGTTGCACATGTGGCACTTGAGGTTTGGTGTTGTGTCCACGCTTGCAAGTGCATGCTGGTTAAATGTCTAAGCATGCAACTGGTATTCAAATTTTTCAGATTTTTCCCTCGGCTAAAGGTCTTTGCGCACTTCTTACAGATAACCTTGGCCTGATCATGAGGATTTTGGTCAAAAAAGTGCCACACTGCACTCTTCCTACTTTGGCAGACATTTTGCGGCCTAGCACGCTGTGATCTTTTGACCCTCTGGACAAGCTGTCCAGCAACTCTTTTGATGTTTGGAACCTGTCTTTGGAGTGCTCCGGGCCTGCCAGATAACAGCTGTTGCGATGTCGATGTCTGCTGTGGATGCTCCTCATCTGAGCTATTGGAAGCAGCACCCTCTTCCCCCAATGGATGCCAATCTGGGTCAACAACTGGGTCATCCATCACCTCCTCTTCTATGTCATGTGCACCTTTCTCTGTGTCACCGTGTATGGTGGTATAGTGTGCGGGAAGGGGCACCTGAGTCTCATCAGGGTCAAAATCTGGCTCTGTACACTGCGAGGACAATGTAGTGCTCTGAGTGAATGTACCAGCAGAATCATCCATCAGCGGCTGTGCATCAGTGCACTCCATGTCAGATTCATCTTGGCCTGGGTAATTCACCATTTGACTTGATAATCCAGGCATGGTATGTGAAAACAGCTCCATGGAGTAATCAGTAGTATGGCCTGCGTCATCCTTCAATCTTGGTTGGGGTGAAGGACACAAGGAAAGGTGTGGTTCATGAACATGAGCCTCCAATGACGACTCAGTGCTTTTACTTTTTACAACTGAAGAAGAGGAGGCGATAGAGCTGGAGGCTGAGTCAGCAATGTAAGACAAAACTTTTTCCTGATGCTCTGCCTTTAAAAGCGGTTTGCCAACTCCTAGAAAACTAAGCGTTCGAGGCCTTATGTAGACAGACGATGACGCAGGGTCAGCACCTCCTGCATTTGGTCCTATTTTGCTCTTGCCACTACCATCAGATCCACCACCAACACCATCATTACCAGCTGCCAACCCCCGCCCAATTCCACGGCCTCTTCCACCAGCCTTCCTCATTTTTGGTAGAAATGTAGACAAAATCCAACAAACTATATAGTAATGTAAAACAAGGTACAAGGTGTCTATAGGACAGGGGAGTTTTAGAATTTCTGCACACACTTGTGGACAGTGGACACTTGTGGATTGTGTGCGGCCCACTGATATCTGAGCGCTATGTGACACGCTCGATGGCACAGCTGCCTGTGACCAAAGTGACGAGAGGATAATGGAGATTTTGAATCTCTGCGTACACTTTTGGACACTGGACACTTGTGGATTGTGTGCGGCCCACTGATATCTGAGCGCTATGTGACACGCTCGATGGCACAGCTGCCTGTGACCAAAGTGACGAGAGGATAATGGAGATTTTGAATCTCTGCGTACACTTTTGGACACTGGACACTTGTGGATTGTGTGCGGCCCACTGATATCTGAGCGCTATGTGACACGCTCGATGGCACAGCTGCCTGTGACCAAAGTGACGAGAGGATAATGGAGATTTTGAATCTCTGCGTACACTTTTGGACACTGGACACTTGTGGATTGTGTGCGGCCCACTGATATCTGAGCGCTATGTGACACGCTCGATGGCAGAGCTGCCTGTGACCAAAGTGACGAGAGGATAATGGAGATTTTGAATCTCTGCGTACACTTTTGGACACTGGACACTTGTGGATTGTGTGCGGCCCACTGATATCTGAGCGCTATGTGACACGCTCGATGGCACAGCTGCCTGTGACCAAAGTGACGAGAGGATAATGGAGATTTTGAATCTCTGCGTACACTTGTGGACAGTGGACACTTGTGGATTGTGTGCGGCCCACTGATATCTGAGCGCTATGTGACACGCTCGATGGCACAGCTGCCTGTGACCAAAGTGACGAGAGGATAATGGAGATTTTGAATCTCTGCGTACACTTGTGGACAGTGGACACTTGTGGATTGTGTGCGGCCCACTGATATCTGAGCGCTATGTGACACGCTCGATGGCAGAGCTGCCTGTGACCAAAGAGACGAGAGGATAATGGAGATTTTGAATCTCTGAGTACACTTTTGGACACTGGACACTTGTGGATTCTGTGCGGCCCACTGATATCTGAGCGCTATGTGACACGCTCGATGGCAGAGCTGCCTGTGACCAAAGTGACGAGAGGATAATGGAGATTTTGAATCTCTGCGTACACTTTTGGACACTGGACACTTGTGGATTGTGTGCAGCCCACTGATATCTGAGCGCTATGTGACACGCTCGATGGCACAGCTGCCTGTGACCAAAGTGACGAGAGGATAATGGAGATTTTGAATCTCTGCGTACACTTGTGGACAGTGGACACTTGTGGATTGTGTGCGGCCCACTGATATCTGAGCGCTATGTGACACGCTCGATGGCACAGCTGCCTGTGACCAAAGTGACGAGAGGATAATGGAGATTTTGAATCTCTGCGTACACTTGTGGACAGTGGACACTTGTGGATTGTGTGTGGCCCACTGATATCTGAGCGCTATGTGACACGCTCGATGGCACAGCTGCCTGTGACCAAAGTGACGAGAGGATAATGGAGATTTTGAATCTCTGCGTACACTTTTGGACACTGGACACTTGTGGATTGTGTGCGGCCCACTGATATCTGAGTGCTATGTGACACGCTCGATGGCACAGCTGCCTGTGACCAAAGTGACGAGAGGATAATGGAGATTTTGAATCTCTGCGTACACTTGTGGACAGTGGACACTTGTGGATTGTGTGCGGCCCACTGATATCTGAGCGCTATGTGACATGCTCGATGGCACAGCTGCCTGTGACCAAAGTGACGAGAGGATAATGGAGATTTTGAATCTCTGCGTACACTTGTGGACAGTGGACACTTGTGGATTGTGTGCGGCCCACTGATATCTGAGCGCTATGTGACACGCTCGATGGCACAGCTGCCTGTGACCAAAGTGACGAGAGGATAATGGAGATTTTGAATCTCTGCGTACACTTTTGGACACTGGACACTTGTGGATTGTGTGCGGCCCACTGATATCTGAGCGCTATGTGACACGCTCGATGGCACAGCTGCCTGTGACCAAAGTGACGAGAGGATAATGGAGATTTTGAATCTCTGCGTACACTTTTGGACAGTGGACACTTGTGGATTGTGTGCGGCCCAGCTGCCTGTGACCAAAGTGACGAGAGGATAAGGGAGATTGGATTGCTTTTAAAAAGAGCACAAAACAAACTTTTGAAACGCGACTTTGGCGCGTAAGTCGCCGACCTCGTGGCCGACCTCATCCTAGGGTCGGGTTTCGTTTCATGAAACCCGACTTTGCCAAAAGTCGGCGACTTTTGAATTTTTTCGACCCATTTCGCTCAACTCTAGTTCTTAGCATGAATTTGAAGTGGATGAAGTCTTCTTGTGTGCGGGTTTTTCTCCATAGGCATTGAGCACTCCTAGAGCATCGCTGGAGAAGTTGAGTTTGCGGTGTGAGCCAAGGCTGTTTTATTCTGTGCTTGGAGGTTCTGAGGGTGAGGGGAGCTATTAGATCAAGGGTGCTTCTAAGAATGTCATTGTAGTGATGAACAGCCTGATCAGGACAGGAAAAAGAGGAGATTGGGGACAGTGATGAGTGTAGGGAGTCTGAAAGTGTCTGAGGGTTAATGGCTTGTAGATTTCTGATTGTGTGGTAGGTGGGAGTGAGCTGGGGTGGGCGAGGATTTGTGAGCGTGAAGGAGAGTATGTTGTGGTCATAGAGTGGAAGTGGTGAGTTGCATATAACTTGGTAGCAGGGCAGGCCTTGCATTCAATGCATAAGAAAACAGAATGGGAGTACAAAATTAATAATGTGAAGAGGATTTTCCTGGGCCCATCCAGTACCTAGGTTCAAAGGCATATTGGGATGCAGATGACTTGTCAGCAGGGCAGGCCTTGCTGTTAATGCATTACAAAAGAGTATGGAAGTACAAATGAATAATGTGAAGTGGATTTTCCTGTGCCCATTCAGTACCTGGGTTATAAGGCATATTGGGGTGCATATGGCTTGGTAGCAGGGCAGGCATTGCATTCAATGCAACATTTTTTAGGGAAGCACTCCTGGACATCTCGTGAATAGGGCATTGGGGTGCGTCGTAATTCTTGGCAGCCCATCCACTCATTGCATAGGCTATAACAGTTTAGGAGACCCACTGTTTAATAATAGCCCTTTAAGCAGATTAATGCTGCCTGATGCCCCTGTAAAAATAGGTTATTTGACTTTAAGAGTCCCTCCTTCATAAATGAAACAAGATGTGTCTGCTTATGTGTCACACACGACATGGCCAGCTAGGGTTGGTAAATATTACAATGACATTTCCCAGTGAATGCATTTGTTTTGGTTGAAAGCAATGTTAAAGTTGAAAAACACTTCAAAAAGGCTGTGTCTGAACATATATTTGACACAAAGAAATTGGAGTGCTGATTTCAATAAATCATAAATATCAACAAGCTTTATTAATAAAAATTGACACATTCAACAAACAGTACATAATACAATGCAGGATTCCACAAAAACACTCCTGGGGATAGTTATAATGGGAGAGCTAAGCGGAAATTGGAACTATGCCAAAATCGCAGTTTCACCCCTATGGGACACATAATTAGAGCAATGGCTAAGAAAGTGCATATAGGAGGCATATTTGTCAAGGGAAGATGTGAAGGCTATTAGACAATTACAAAATAATAATGATATCACCATTAGACCTGCGGATAAGGGGGGTGTTATTATCATTTTGAATACGAGAGACTATCAAAAGGCAGCCTTACGTATTTTAGCAGACACATGGACATATGAAGTAGTGGAAAATGACCCCTCAGATCATTATATTTTAAAAATGGGTGAGCTCATAAAAAATGGCTTTGAAAAAGGTTTTTTAAACAAACAGGAGAGAGACTTTATCAACACCCCACATCCAAGAGTGCCCTATTTTTATTACTTACCAAAGGTGCATAAGAACCCTGTCAATCCGCCGGGGAGACCGATTACATCGGCTATAGGATGTTTAACATCAAATTTGTCAAAATATGTAGACTGTCATCTACAAAAATTGATTCCTTCCCTCCCCACCTATTTAAAGGACAGCACCCACATTTTAAAACTTTTAAAAAATGTAGTATGGCAGGATCACTACATCATGGGGACTCTTGATATCACCTCATTAGACACCGTGATTCAAAATAAAAAAGTGTGTGAATCAGTGGAATTTTTTATATCTCAGAATGGTGCGACACCCAAGGAACAGAGTGATTTTATTTTAGATTGTATTGAATTCATCCTAACTCATAATTATTTTAGATTTGGGATGAACTACTACTCCCAGAAGTGGGGTACTGCCATGGGCACCAGGTTTGCCCCAGCTATGCCAACCTCTATGTGGGAAAATGGGAACTTGAGACCATCTACATGGATGGGGGATTACGGGCCTACCTGGTGATATGGTGTCGTTTTATTGATGATATCTTTTTTATTTGGTCAGGTGGTGACATTTTATTGAATGAATTTTTAAGTGAATTAAATAAAAATTGTTATTTTTTAAATTTTAGTGCCACCACCAGCCACAAAGAGGTAAATTTTTTAGATTGAAGGATTTTTATTGAGGAAAACACTATTCAGACCCAAGTATATCATAAACCTACAGACTCGAATAATTTTATTTCCCTAGATAGTTACCACCTCCCAAAGTGGCTTCTAAATGTTCCTAAGAGCCAGCTCATAAGAGCTCATAGAAACTGCTCTAGAGAACAAGATTTTGAAAAAGAAGCCGAGTCTCTGAACATCAAGTTCAAATATAAAGGTTATGACGTAGAATCTTTGAAAAAAACCACAGAGACAGTTAGAAAAATACCAAGAGACCAACTATTAAACTCCAGAAAAAAGTGTATGCATGATGATTTTTTGCTCAAGATGAAATTCATATCATTTTACAATATAACTCCAATGTTAAGATCATTAGGAATATTGTTAGCAAACATTGGAATATTCTACAAAATGATAAGATCATTGGTGAACTATTGCCTATGCACCCTAGATTCGTGTTCCGAAAGGCAAACAATCTTGGTAACATGATTGCCCCTTCAATTCAAAGACTAAAAGTCCTGTATGATCCTAGAGAGTTAAAGGGGATGGATTGATTATTCAGTTAATAACTGGTTTTGCAGCGAGTGATGTAATTTATTTTTTAACATGGGATATTATTAGCGCAAATATTTATATATATTTTTAATTGTATTATATAACACAAGGGTGTGAAAAAGTGACACAAAGAAAAAAACAAATGGGAGCAAAGAAAGAAGGGGGAGTAAATAGGGAATCAATAATAAATAAAAAAGAGTCTTGATTAGACCATGCAAATATATAAAATAGAAAATAAGTATGCAAATATGTGACATGGATAATACAATATCACATAATAATATCACAGTGAAAAAAGTGAAAAAATAATAAAGAATAATGAAATAAAAGGAAAAGAAATTTGTTTTTTGACAAAAATAATACAAAAATGAAATGATAATAAAAATAATAAAAAAATAAAAAATATAGAAATGTTAAAATGTCCCGTATTCTTTTCCACAAGCCACAGATGTGCGGAGAGAAGAAAAAGACAGACAAAATTAAAATAAGGGAACCAAAAATATTGGATGCATATACATCTATTGAGCACTTCAGCACAAAAATGAAGAGACGCTAAGCTTCTCGCTAAGACCTTTGGCAGTCATTGTATCTAAGGTGACAATCCACTGGCATTCCATTTGTGCCAGAATCCATTTAAGATCTCCTCCCCTAATGCCTCCGTGAACACAATCAATGGCCTTAATTTTTAGACCTTTAGCATTACTGCCATGATGGACCCTAAAATGTCTCGGCAAGGTTTTCAGCAATGAAAGATCCTCAACTTTATGTGCGTTTCCAATATCGCGTACATGTTCTCTAGCCCTTATACGTAATTGGCGAGATGTTAAGCCAACATAAATTTTTTTGCACAAACATGTGGCATAGTAGATAACATATGTCGAACTGGAAGACATATATTCTTTGATTTCAAATTTTCTTTGGCCATCAGAGGAACAAAAATGTGTACTCCTGATCATGTTATCACAAGCCGGACACTCCCCACAAGGGAAGAATCCTTTTCATGGTTTACTACCAGGAGGAATGAGAGGATTGGGCACCTTAGCAATGTAATGGCTATACACCAAGAAATCCCCAAGATTCCTACCTCTCCTGGCCATCACCATTGGTCTTTCTGGCAGATGTAATTTTAATGATGGGTCAGTTTTTAAAACAGACCAATGTCTGCAGAGAATTTATTGGATTTCTCTCCAATAACAATTGTATGTTGAGATAAATCGAACATTCTGATCTCTGCTCTTCATCTTTTTAGAAAAGAGCAGTTTGGGTCTTGTACTCCTCCGGGCTCGCAAATAACCCTTTTTGATACTGTGGTTACAGTAGTCCCGACATTGAAAACGTTCTTTTAAATCTGCTGCCTGCCTCTCAAATCTTTCATTGGTGGAACAGATCCGCCTCAACCTCAGGAATTGGCCAATTGGGACAGCCCCTATAGTAGATCCTGTATGTGCAGATGATGCATGGAGAAGGGAGTTAACAGAAGTCTCCTTACGATACACATCTGTGTCAATATTGCCATTAGGGCTGACTTCCAAGGAGACATCAAGAAATTCAACCCGATTCTGACTTGCTTTATAGGTCAATTTGATATTAAAGGGGTTAGAGTTTAAATTCTCCATAAACAAATTCAACTCCCTTAAAGGACCCTGCCAAATTATCAGTAAATCGTCTATGTATTGAAACCAACACTGCACATGGTGAATGGCCTGAGCACCTCCATCCTGGAAGATGTTATGTTCTCAGTAGCCAAGTCAGTCAGAGCCTCCGGACAACTACCACTTATATCCCACATCATCCCGTCACAGCCGCTGGACTACTACCCCTAATATCTCGCATCATCCCGTCAGCCAGAGCCACCAGACTACTACCCCTAATATCCCACATCATCCCGTCAGCTTGGGGTCAGAACCAGAGCACTGAGTGGAACGGTCCTAACTTCCATACCGGGGATCCCTTTAAGAGAGGACTGGCATCAGAACCAAAGTGCTGAGTGGATTTGCCCTGACTTCCATACCAATTATCCCTTTTATAGAAGCTTGGGCTGAGAATCAGAGCGCTGAGGGATTTATCCTAACTTCCATACCGGAGATCCCTTTAAGAAAGCCTGGGATCAGAACCAGAGCGCTGAGTGGATTTGCCATGACTTGCATACCAATGATCCCTTTAATAGCACCCTGGGTGGGGTCAGAATCAGAGCGCTGAGGTATTTACCCTAACTTCCGTGTAGTAGATCCCTTTAAGAGAGCCTGGGGTCAGTACCAGAACATTTGAAGGCAATTGCCCTGACTTCCATACCAGGGATCCCTTTAAGAGAGTCATGGGGTAATTACCAAAGTGTAGAGTGGCTTTGCCTTCATTTCCATACCGGGGATCCCTTTAAGAGGGGCCTTGGGTCAGAACCAGAGCACTGAGTGGATTTGCACTAACTTCCATACTGGGGATCCCTTTAAGAAAGTCTGGGATCAGAACCAGAGCGCTGGATGGATTTGCCCTAACTTCCATACAGGAGATCCCTTTAAGAGAGCCTGGGGTCAGTACCAGAGCATTTGAAGGCAATTGCCCTAACTTCCATACCGGGGATCCCTTTAAGAGAGGCATGGGGTCAGAACCAAAGCACTGGATGGATTTGTCCTGCCTTCCATACCGGAGATCCCTTTAAGAAAGGCCTGGGGTCAGTACCAAAACGCTGAATGGATTTGCCCTAACTTGCATACCACTGACCCCTTTAAGAGACCTTTGGGGTCAGAACCATATAGCTGAGTGGAATTGCCCTAACTTTCATACCGGGGATCCCTTTAAGAGAGACCTGGGGTCAAAACCAAAGCGCTGGATGGATTTGCCCTGACTTCCATACCGGAGATGCCTTTAAGAGGGAGGATGTACCTATGGCATGGAGGATGTGTGATGTGTATATGGGCATGGGAGGGGGGGATTCATTTCTGTCATGTGCCCTGTGCTCATGTCTGGGGGGCAGACAATGGCTGGGAGCATATGTTCCCGGGAATGCTAGATTTCTCCCACCATGTCAGTGTCTGCTGAGGTGTTGTCAAGTGGGAAAACTTGCTCATAGCAACCAATCACAGCTCAGCTTCTTTCAAACAGCTCTGGTGAAATGAGAGATGCTTAGTGATTGGTTGCAAGGAAAACTGTTGCTCATAGCAACCAATCACAACTCAGATTCTTTTGAACAGCTCTGGTGAAATGAAAGATGCTTCGTGATTGGTTGGTGACACACACACACATACATACATACATTCAGTTTTATATATAGAGAGGATGGCCACAGTTTTCCCCCTTATATATAGTATGATGGCCTCAGCCCCTATATATACAGTATGATGGTCACACAGCCCTATATATAGTATGATGGCAGCAGTTTTCCCCCCTATATACAGTATGATGGCCACAGCCCCATATACAGTATATAGTATGATGGCCCCAGTTTTCCCCCATATATACAGTATGATGGCTGCAGTTTTCCCCCATATATGCAGTATGATGGCCCCAACACCATATATACAGTATAATGGCCTCAGTTTTCCCCCATATATACAGTGCCTTGCAAAAGTATTCGGTCCCCTGGAACTTTTCAACCTTTTCCCACATATCATGCTTCAAACATAAAGATACCAAATGTAAATTTTTGGGGAAGAATCTACAACAAGTGGGAAATACTTGTGAAGTTGAACAAAATTTATTGGTTATTTTAAATTTTTTTGGAAATTAAAAAACTGAAAAGTGGGGCGTGCAATATTATTCGGCGCCTTTACTTTCAGTGCAGCAAACTCACTTCAGAAGTTCATTGTGGATTTCTGAATGATCCAATGTTGTCCTAAATGACTAATGATGATAAATATAATCCACCTGTGGGTAATCAAGCCTCCGTATAAATGCACCTGCTCTGTGATAGTCTCAGGGTTCTGTTTGAAGCACAGAGAGCATCATGAAGACCAAGGAACACAAAAGGCAGGTCCGTGATACTGTTGTGGAGAAGTTTAAAGCCAGATTTGGATACAAAATGATTTCCAAAACTTTAACATCCCAAGGAGCACTGTGCAAGTGATTATATTGAAATGGAAGGAGTATCATACCACTGCAAATCTACCAAGACCCAGCAGTCCCTCTAAACTTTCATCTCAAGCAAGGAGAAGACTGATCAGAGATGCAGCCAAGAGGCCCATGATCACTCTGGATGAACTGCAGAGATCTACAGCTGAGGTGGGACAGTCTATCCATAGGACAACAATCAGTCGTACACTGCACAAATCTGGCCTTTATGGAAGAGTGGCAAGAAGAAAGCCATTTCTCAAAGATATCCATAAAAAGTGTTGTTTAAAGTTTGCAGCAAGCCACCTGGGAGACACACCAAACATGTGGAAGAAGGTGCTCTGGTCAGATGAAACCTAAATCGAACTTTTTGGCAACAATACCAAATGATATGTTTGGCATAAAGGCAACACAGCTCATCACCCTGAACACACCATCCCCACTGTCAAACATAGTGGTGGCAGCATCATGGTTTGGGCCTGCTTTTCATGAGCAGGGACAGGAAAGATGGTTAAAATTGATGGGAAGATGGAGACAAATACAGGACCATTCTTGAATAAATCCTATTGGAGTCTGCAAAAGACCTGAGACTGGGACGGAGATTTGTCTTCCAACAAGACAATGATCCCAAACATAAAGCAAAAATCTACAATGGAATGGTTCACAAATAAATATATCCAGGTGTTAGAATGGCCAAGTCAAAGTCCAGACCAGAGTCCATTTCGAGAATCTGTGGAAAGAGCTGAAAACTGCTGTTCACAAACGATCTCCATCAAACCTCACTGAGCTCGAGCTGTTTGACAAGGAAGAATGGGCAAGAATTTCAGTCTCTCGATGGACAAAACTGATAGAGACATACCCCCAGCGACTTGCAGCTGTAATCGCAGCAAAAGGTGGCGCAACAAAGTATTCAGTTAAAGGGGCCGAATAATACTGCATGCCCCACTTTTCAGTTTTTGAATTTCTACAAAAATTTTAAATAACCA
Source organism: Dendrobates tinctorius (assembly GCF_039654945.1). Taxonomy (NCBI): domain Eukaryota; kingdom Metazoa; phylum Chordata; class Amphibia; order Anura; family Dendrobatidae; genus Dendrobates; species Dendrobates tinctorius. The sequence goes on along the minus strand of NW_027361782.1, from coordinate 456,450 downwards.
ATAAATTTTGTTCAACTTCACAATTGTGTCCCACTTGTTGTTGATTCTTCACCAAAAATTTACATTTGGTATCTTTATGTTTGAAGCATGATATGTATGGTATTATGGCCCCAGCCTACATTTATACAGTATTATGGCCCCACAGCTCGCTCATAAAATATAATGAAGTATATACTCACCTCATCCTGATTCCCAGCACCACGGCCTCCGTGTCGTAGGAGGGTGGACTGATACGTGGACTGATCTGACTGTAAATAGTTAATATGTATATGGGGTATGTGACATGCATCTCTGTAACTGTATTAGTATGTCTCATATTGTTATAAATGTACAGGTATGTACAGGAGATAGGAAGAGTGGAGTTCAGAATCCGGCCACTAGGAGGAGACATAACACTAGGGAAGGTCTGAGAACAGTCTGGATGGTGGGGAGTAGCCAGTATGGGATTTCCAGACTCAGAGGATAAAAAGGTTTTTTTTCCCCAGACCGAGGGAGCTCAGAGAGGAGGGTGGCCCCTGGAAGACAGCTGAAGGAAAGGAGAGCCTGGGGTATCAAATTTTTGGAGAGCTGCACACTGAAGAGAAGAAGGTGGGGCAGTGGGTGGACGGGCCGAGTAAGTGATCGCCGTGGCCGGTGGCCCAAGGCAGGCGCAGTGAAACAGGCTGAAACTACGTCGCATCGGGAAAATGGAGGAGGGAAGGAGGAAACGTGCAACAGGTACCCAGGCAGGTGTATGAAAGTTGCTCGAAAGGTTGCTGTGTTCTGGAGAAGAATAAACCGTTTTTTGTGAAGCACTCCTGGCTCTGGACTCCAGTCTTTTCGCTCATTGGGGAAAGGATCGGGGACTGCATCTGGAGTATGGAGTGTGCTGTGGGGACCACCCCCTGTACATCTGCTGGGGGAGCAGCCCGGGGGGGCATTTTCCTCCCTGCCACCCGGCCCAGCCTGCCCCTGATAAGTAACAATGTTAAAGATAATACAATAATTATCCATAGCTATCCCATCAAATGGATTGCAGTGCAACTTTAGTGATTCATCCAGCATAAGAGAACAGGATCATAACCACAATTACATGTGGGTCGCCCGCCAGGGCCGTGGGGTACTCGGTACCAGGCCCGTGGGTTTCAATGGGAGTTGTCACAGTGGCGGTGACTCGGTCCGTGGCCCTGGGCGCCCATGTAAAAGGGAATGGTGTTAAGGGTGGCTGATTAAAGTTTATAAGTGGATGATTCGTGACGCCACCTGTGGTGTTCGGCAATGAAGGTGTTAAGCCGATGCTGCAGACAGATCCTCTGGGACAGATGACGTGGTGCAGCAATGATGTTGTGGCCCTCCACAGGTAGGGCTATAGTCCCAGGGCAGTGTAGATGAAGAGCTAGTGAGAAGAGCGTAATGGTGCAGTGTTAAGCACAGAGATGTAGCAGTGCTGAGTGGGTTGGCGCAGGAATAAGCGGAGGACACCAGGGCATGTAGTTCCAAAGCTTTATTCACAGCCTGTTGTGCATACAGGTGCCCGCTTCAGTGCCGTGTCCTCCAGATCAGGGGCTCAGCCAACCTCCAGGCAAGATGAAGTACTCCGTTCCAACACTCCGCCAACATATGCCTTCTTTGAACGTCTCCTTTCTAGCGCTTGTAATGAAGTACTTGTGGTTGTGTTTTAAACCTAAGTTCCTCCTTTAAGATGCTCCTTAGAACTCTACTTGTATGACAGACAGCTGTAGCCTGCTTCGGGGACTCCTTGCTACCAAGTCCCGGCTCACTCACATTGCTGTTGTGCCCTCAAGTCTTGTGTGGGAATAAAGTGGTGACAACTTCTATTCCTCTGGTGTCTGCTGCAGGACCATTAGTATCCATACAACCTCGGGGACCGGACCCCGGCCATGCGCTTAGAACTTGAGGAAGGGCTCTGCTCTAACCCTAGTCCTTAGTTCTCTTCTTCTCCTCACGTTCCGTATAAATCTTTCTTTCTTATGGAGAATCAGGCTTTCTATATCTCTTTCCAGTGCCAGCAGCTCCAGGTCACAGGAGTCTGCTGCAGCACTTCCTTCCATCCATCCCACTCAGGGGATCTCCTCTCACAGACTGACCTAGTCCTAATAATCTCCCACTCTCTTGTGCAGACTAAGCTCCACCCACCTCCCAGCACTCTTTGTGTTCCAAGCAGGGAGCCACCAAAGGTGCTTTGCTACACTACTTTGTGGTGTGGGATGCAGGTGTTGGAGTGTGGTCAGGTGTCTCCACCTTACCTGGATAGTGGGGTACCACACCTCAGGAGGAGGTGCAGTACCTCTGTGGCGACTGAACCCTCAGGGGTGCCACAGATGCAGTAGGCAGCACTCCTAAAAGAGGGCAAGAAAAATTTACCAGCACCAGAGTATAATAAACTGCATGAAATAGGATGATGATGGGGAAACGGTGACATGTGCTTACTCATAAGGAGTTTTGTGCCTGCCTGTGTCAATAGGGCCGACTCATGTTTTGCATGGGCTTCCTCGGGGGGCTTGTGTGGATAGGTATGCCTGCACAGATATATATCTCCCAGCAGGTGTGTGAGATTAACGATTAACCCCACATTGAATGGACGCAAGTGAGTGAAGCTCCGTCAGCGTTCATATCACTTACGGCGCATCCCAGCAACAGTGCAGGTTAAGGAGAAATTTCCTGTGATGTCAAATGACCAGCAGTGAGTGTACGTTAATATAATTAAAGTGTCAGTGCACACAGTGTAAATCACAAAAGATATGTGGACATACTGTATACATGGGAATTATATCCATAAGGAAAAAACTGTCATAGTAGCAATGTTTCATATTCGATGTTTTGCACTTTACTGCTATTTGACTTCCTTTAGTACTGTGTTTTTGGCCCGCCTTTACTAACATGAATTTTATGTATATTTACATGGGGGAGCCATCTAGTGGTAATATCCCAATATTACATTAAGGTCTTCTTTTGTTTTTATATATGGACTATGACCAATATTCAAATACAGTATATAAATGCAGTTATGTACAACAATTTTGCTACCCAATTTCTAATGATCAACCAGTGCCTGTTGTGTGGTCGCTAGTGATGGGCGAGCACTGAAATGCTCGGGTGCTCGTTGCTCGAGTTGAGCAAATTGGAATACACGGGTACTCGGACAGAACAACCAGCCCAATGTAAGTCTATAGGAGACCCGAGCATTTTTACTGCAATTCCCCCCCAGGGGTTCTTTTAAGGTCTAAAAACATCTGAAAATGATGGAAACACCGCTCAAATGACACGGGGACATCATGGGGATCGTCTCTGTAAGCATTCCTGACTCCTAGTTCACAGCTTTAAACAATGTTGTCAGAGTTTCATGACATTTTTACCAGTGCACCAAAAAACATACCAAAACTAAACCAAAATGGATTTTGCTGGGAAATATGTAAAGGTACATCCTTTCCAGGTTAATGACTTGTATATAAGGCAAAATAATTAACCCCAGACCAAAATGTTCCTCCCCCACTTGGGCTAGGTTCAGACGCAGCATTTTTGAAGCGGTTTTCAACTTTAAAAGGGGTTGTCCGGGCTTTTCACATAATCTCAGGACATATCTGGGCTGCAGAATGCTGACAGTAAGTAATTTACTTTCTGTCACTAGTTTGCACGGTTTTCTAGATTTTCTGAACAGAACATCCGGGGGGGGGGGTGTTCTGGCATTGAAATGAGAACTAGTCGTAACCTCCTACTCTACTCCAAACATGCCCTCTATAGCAACAATCCCACCCTCCATAGCTATAGGCCCTCCCCGTCCAGATGAAGCAGCCCTCATCACACAGTAACAAATCCTCCCCTTCTAGCAGCCTCACTGCAGAGAGCAGACCACCCAGCTGCTCCTCCCCCAGACACACGCTGAACAGGGATCTGTGGAAAGTGAAACTAGTGAGGAGGGAAAAATCGTCCTGTATTCTGGGCCACTCCATGATTACAAGACATAACTCATTATCAGTAATTCCTTCCCTCACTGTCTCAGGCTACTGGCAGCAGTGAGAACAGACTGTGTGATGGCCAGTGATGGGGGGTCTGCAGCTTCTAATCTGCACAGGGGATGGCAGTCACTGATGTCATCTGTTGTGTGACAAAGCCTCTGCTGTGTGAATGAGACAGCTCTGTGTCACTGATGTCTTCACACAGCAGCAGATTTGGTGCAGTGTATGTGTGAGCACGGTGTCTCTAATGACACAAATACTGATGGGAGCAGCCTGTCCAATCAGCAGCTGTAACAGTGTGAAGTGTTGTGGGGTGTATGTATGGAGATATATATGAGGATATATACTGAGGATTCTGATACTATAAATAAAGGGCTTGTTTGTGATGTTGATGAGCCCTTCCTTCATTCCTTCCTAGCTTTTCACTATTCCTTTCTATCCCTGGCATACCTCCAGCCTGTGTAAGGTATGTACCTATATCCTATCACTTTATAATGTTTCTAGCAGAAATACATAACCGGTGCACACGGACCATTCACCTCTGCCAGTGCTGGGAAAGACAAGCTGCAAATTATTTATGTATTTTCCCATCACCTCCAGGCAATTTTCTGTTTTTCGCTTTTCCCTCTCCTTCTTCCATAACTTTTCTATTTTTCCATCAATACAGACATATGAGGCTTGTTCTTTTTTGCAGGACGAGTTGTTCTTTTGAATCATGTCATTTATTTTACCATATAATGTACTGGAGATTGGGAAAAAATTCAAAGTGCAATTACACATTTGTAATTACAAAGCACCTGAGCAGAATGATGATGACTGGGTGACTGGGATTGCTGACTGGATATAAGGCAGCCGACGCCCTTCTGCCTTGCGGGTGATTACTCTGAGGGATTCTTGGAGACCAGTCTGATTCCTGCTCCTCAAAAGCTAAGTTTTCTGCTCTACTTTTTGCATTTGTGTTTTGGTTTTGTTTTTGCCTTGTTTTTCTGGATTTCTGCCTTTCCCTGCTGGGTGAGCTGAATTCCTTTTTGCTCTGTCTTCAGATAATACCTGAGTACTGATATAGTCTTTTTGAAGCCTAGCATCTTCAGGGCTTTTTTCCCTATCAGCCTATTGGCTCTTGTTTTTGAGAGGGTTTTGGCGGATTGCAGACAGCAGCTTTTCTATTCTGTCCTATTTAGTTAGCTTGGGCCCCATCATTTGCTCAGCCTATCTTTCTATCTGTGTGAGTGTTTTTTCATCTTGCTTCACCGTCATATGTTGGGGGCTGCCTATTGTTTTGGGGTCTGCTCTGGGGCAGTTTAGATTTCCCTTTCTGTCTTTAGGCTATGTAGTTCTCCGGCTGTGATTGAGGGGCATAGGTCTATGGTGACTCATTCATAACAGAATCACCCGCCAATACCGTAGATCCTAGGGTACTCAATAGCAGGAAAGAATTGTAAAAAAAAAAAAGTGTGTATATTTTTTCCTCTATATCTCTGAGGCCGTAGGGGGAATTTTTTTTTCTCTCAATGGAGATAAAGCAATTGTCTGATCGTGTGGAGCAGCTCGCTGCGGAAGTGCGGGGAATTTCTGCCTACCTTGCTCATTCACATGCTGCTGAACCAAAGATCCCTACTCCTGATGTGTTTTTTGGGGATCGGTCTAAATTTTTGAATTTCAAAAATAATTGTAAATTATTTTTTGCCTTGAAGCCTAACTCGTCAGGGAGCTCCGCGCAGCAGGTTAAAATTGTCATCTCTTTGCTGCGTGGCGATCCCCAGGATTGGGCGTTTTCTTTGAAACCAGATGATCCTATTCTGACTAATGTGAACGCATTTTTTCAAGCCTTGGGGTTGTTGTATGACGAACCTAATGCTATTGATCAGGCTGAAAAGACCCTGTTGGCATTGAGCTAGGGTCGAGATTCTGCAGAATTGTACTGTCAAAAATTCCGAAAGTGGGCGGTCCTTACTACCTGGAATGATAATGCCTTGGCAGCTCTCTTTTGGAAAGGTTTGTCAGAAGCCGTAAAAGATACTATGGTGGGATTTCCTGTTCCCTCTGGTCTTGACGATTCTATGTCATTAGCCATTCAGGTTGATCGGCGTTTACGTGAACGCAGGACTGCACGAGAGGTGTTGCCACCTGTTGAACAAGTGTCTGAACCTATGCAATGTGATAGAGTTTTGTCCAGGGAGCAACATCAGGAGTTCAGAAGGCGTAATAAGCTGTGTTTTTTTTGTGGAGATGCCTCGCATATTATTTCTGTCTGTCCTAAACGAGAGAAATGTTTTGCACACACGTTTTCTGTGGGTGGTGTTCAACCTAAGTTTCTTCTGGCAATTACTCTGATCTGCTCCATGTCCACATTTTACGCCAAGGCTTTTGTGGATTCGGGAGCAGCCCTGAATCTAATGGACTTGGATTTTGCTAAACGTTGTGGATTTCCGATGACACCTCTGCGGACGCCTATCCCTTTGAGGGGGATTGATGCTACTCATTTGGCAAAAAATAAACCTCAGTTTTGGACCCAGGTGGTAATGCGGGTCGCCCCAGACCATCAAGAAAATTGCAGATTTTTGGTGTTGCATAATTTGCATGATACCATTGTTCTGGGGTTTCCCTGGTTGCAAATTCATAATCCAGTTTTGGATTGGAAATCTGTGTCTGTGGTGAGTTGGGGTTGTCGGTGTGCCCTTAGTGGGGCTCCGTTTTTTTCCACCTCTCCTCAGTCGCATGATGTTCCTGACTTTTTGGCGGACTTTTATGATGTATTTAGTGAGAATGAGTCTGCGTCTTTGCCTCCTCATAGGAGTTATGACTGTGCAATTGAACGGAGCCCGGGGTGTAAATTTCCTAAGGGTCGGCTCTTCAATTTATCTGTACCCGAGCACGAGGCTATGCGATCCTATATTAAGGAGGCATAGGAGAAGGGTCATATTAGACCATCCTCTTCACCCTTAGGTGCCGGTTTTTTTTTCGTGGCCAAAAAGGATGGTTCATTAAGGCCTTGTATTGATTATCGTGCCCTCAACAAAATTACTATTAAATATCAGTATCCGTTACCCCTGATTTCGGATCTATTCTCCAGAGTTAAAGGTGCTTGCTGGTTTACCAAGCTTGACCACAGGGGGGCGTATAATCTTATCCGCATTAAGCATGGGGATGAATGGAAGATGGCATTTAATACTCCGGAGGGACATTTTGAGTACCTGGTGATGCCTTTTGGGCTCACTAATGCCCCTTCTGTCTTCCAGTGCTTCATGAACGACATTTTCCGAGACTTTGTGGATAAATTTTTGATTATCTATCTGGATGATATTTTGATCTTCTCCAAGGATTGGGATTCTCATGTGGAACATGTTCGGACTGTGTTCCGGATCTTGAGGGAGAATTCACTGTATGTCAAAGGATCGAAATGCCTTTTTGGGGTACAGAGGATTTCATTTTTGGGATTTATTTTGTCTCCGTCAACTATTGAAATGGACCCGGCCAAGGTACAGGCCATTTATGATTGGGTTCAGCCCACTTCTTTGAAGGCCCTCCAGAAGTTTTTGGGTTTTGCTAATTTTTATCGGAAATTTATAGCAAAACTTTCTAGTATTGCCAAGCCATTGACTGATCTGACTAAAAAGGGTGCTGATGTGTTGAATTGGTCTCCGGAGGCTGTTTCTTCCTTTCAGGAGCTGAAGCGAAGATTCACTTCTGCCCCGGTTTGCGGCAACCTGATGTCTCACTCCCGTTCCAGGTAGAGGTAGACGCTTCTGAGATTGGTGCAGGAGCTGTTTTGTCCCAAAAGGATCCTGTAACATCTAAAATGAATCCCTGTGCTTTCTTTTCCCGAAAGTTCTCTCCATCTGAACGTAACTATGATGTGGGGAATCGGGAACTGTTAGCCATGAAATGGGCATTTGAGGAGTGGAGACATTGGTTGGAGGGAGCTAAACACCAAGTCATGGTCCTCACTGACCACAAGAATTTGATTTACCTGGAGCCGGCCAAACGCTTGAACCCTAGACAGGCTTGGTGGGCCTTGTTTTTTACAAGTTTTGATTTTGTGGTCTCTTTCTTCCTGGCACTAAGAATGTCAAGGCAGATGCCCTCTCTAGGAGCTTCTTTGCTGATTCTCCTGTGGTGACCAAGCCTGCTACCATCTTAGGCGAAGGGGTAGTTCTTTCTGCCATCTCGCCCGATTTGAGACGTGCTCTGGAAGAGTTCCAGGAGGACAAACCTGAGCATTGTCCCAGTGGAAAGTTGTATGTTCCTGACCAGTGGAAGAAGAGAGTGATGTCTGAAGTTCATTGCTCTGCATTGGCTGGTCATCCAGATATTTTTGGTACTAGAGATCTGGTGAGTCTGTCTTTTTGGTGGCCCGCCTTGTCTCGTGATGTCAGGAATTTTGTGCAGTCCTGTGGGACTTGCTCCCGGTCTAAACCTTGTTCTCGCTCTAGTGGGTTGTTGATGCCTTTGCCGGTCCTCAGGAGGCCATGGACCCATATTTCAATGGATTTCATCCCTGATATGCCTGTCTCTCAGAGAATGACTGTTATTTGGGTAATTTGTGATAGGTTCTCTAAGATGGTTCGTCTTGTACCACTCCCTAAGTTGCCATCTTCCTCTGAGTTGGTGCCCCTGTTTTTGCAACAGGTGGTTCGCTTGCACGGGATTCCTGAGAATATTGTATCTGACAGAGGAGTTCAATTTGTGTCTAGATTTTGGAGGACCTTCTGTTCGAAGCTGGGAATTCAGTTGTCCGTCTCCTCTGCTTTTCACCCTCAGACCAATGGGCAGACGGAGAGAACAAACCAGACCTTGGAGTCGTATTTGAGATGTTTTATTTACACTGATCAGGATGATTGGGTTTCATTTTTGCCCTTGGCCGAATTTGCTTTAAATAATAGAGCTAGTTCTGCCACTTTGATGTCACCTTTTTTTTGTAACTTTGGGTTTCATCCTCGATTTTCTTCAGGGCAGGTGGAGCCTTCTGCCTGCCCAGGTGTTGACACTGTGGTGGAGAGAATGCACCAGATCTGGGACCAAGTGGTGGATAAGTTATCTCTCTCCCAGGAAAAGGCCCAGCGGTTTTCCAACCGACATAGGACCATTGGTCCCCAATTTAAGGTTGGTGATATGGTTTGGTTATCATCAAAAAATATCGCTATGAAGGTGGCTTCTCCTAAGTTTAAGCCTAGATTTATTGGACCTTACAAGATTTTGGAGATTATTAATCCGGTCTCTTTTCGTTTAGCTCTTCCTGTCACATTTAAAATTCATAATGTGTTTCATAAGTCCTTGTTGAAGAGGTTTGTTGAACCAGTTGTTCCTGGGGTGGCACCTCCGGACCCTGTATTAGTTGAAGGTAACATGGAATATGAGGTAGAGAAGATATTGGATTCCCGTCTGGCTAGACTGAGACTCCAGTATTTGGTTAAGTGGAAGGGTTATGGTCAGGAGGATAATTCCTGGGTCTCTGCCTCTGATATTCATGCCAAAAGATTGGTGCGTGCCTTTCATCGGGCTCACCCTGATTGCCCTGGTGGCGTGGATGAGAGTTCGGTGACCCCTCCTCAAGGGGGAGGTACTGTTGTGAGTTCATTTTCCCCTTCACCATTGAGGTCTGATGAACTCCCTCTTCTGGTGAAGGAAGGTAGTGAGGCTGATTACAAAGCACCTGAGCAGAATGATAATGACTGGGTGACTGGGATTGCTGACTGGATATAAGGCAGCTGACGCCCTTCTGCCTTGCGGGTGATTACTCTGAGGGATTCTTGGAGACCAGTCTGATTACTGCTCCTCAAAAGCTAAGTTTTCTGCTCTACTTTTTGCATTTGTGTTTTGGTTTTGTTTTTGCCTTGTTTTTCTGGATTTCTGCCTTTCCCTGCTGGGTGAGCTGAATTCCTTTTTGCTCTGTCTTCAGATAATACCTGAGTACTGATATAGTCTTTTTGAAGCCTAGCGTCTTCAGGGCTTTTTTCCCTATCAGCCTGTTGGCTCTTGTTTTTGAGAGGGTTTTGGCGGATTGCAGACAGCAGCTTTTCTATTCTGTCCTATTTAGTTAGCTTGGGCCCCATCATTTGCTCAGCCTATCTTTCTATCTGTGTGAGTGTTTTTTCATCTTGCTTCACCATCATTATATGTTGGGGTCTGCCTATTGCTTTGGGGTCTGCTCTGGGGCAGTTTAGATTTCCCTTTCTGTCTTTAGGCTATGTAGTTCTCTGGCTGTGATCGAGGGGTCTAGGGCACCGTTGGAACCCCCCACGGCTACTGCTAGTTGTTGTTGTTAGGTTCAGGGGTCTGCAATCCGATAGCTGCCAACTTCTCTGGTTTTCTGGACTTAGCTAGTATTTCTGTTTTTGCCTCCTACGGTGACTCATTCATAACATTTTCCCCTATCCCCATTGTTCTCATTTTATGTATTAACCTTTTGTGTGGCACCGTATCAAAAGCTTTTGAAAAGTCCATGTACACCACGTCCACTGCATTCCCTTGGTCCAGTCCTTAACTTACCTCTTCATAAAAGCTTATCAGATTAGTCTGACAGGAACGGTCCCTTGTAAGCCCATGTTGATATTAAGTCATGAGGTTATTCTTCTCCAGATACTCCAGTATAGAAAACCCTCCAGGATTTTACCCACAGTTGAGGTTAAACTTAGGCTGGTTTCACATTAGCGTTGAAACAACGCTGCGCACTGCGTCGGTAAGCCCCACCCCGATCCGGCTTCCTGCCTGCCCCATCCGGATTCACCACCTACTATCGCATTTGCACGCATGCGATCGGTGCACCCTATCTTTAGCATAGGGTGCGCAGATCATGTGCTGCCAGTGTGAAAGTAGCGTGCTGCGCACTTTTGACGGTGCGCCGTGTGCGCCAAAATGCAGCATGTTGCATTTCGGCACGCACGGCGCACCGTCAAAAGTGCGCAGCACGCTACGTTCACACTGGCAGCGCATGATCTGTGCACCCTATGCTAAAGATAGGGTGCGCCGATCGCATGCGTGCAAATGCGATAGTAGGCGGTGATCCCGGATGGGGCAGGCAGGGAGCCGGATCGGGGCGGGGCTTACCGACGCAGTGCGCAGCGTTGTTTCAACGCTAATGTGAAACCAGCCTTACTGGCCTATAATTTCCAAGTTCAGTTTTCATCCCCTTTTTGAATATTGACACCACATTTGCTATACGCCAGTCCTGTGGTACAGACCCTGTTATTATGGAATCTTTAAAGATTAAAAATAATGGTCTATCTATGACTGTGCTTAATTCCTGCAGTACTTGGGGGTGTATCCCATTCGGGCCCGGGGATTTTGTCAATTTTAGTGATTTTTAGACGCCGCCGTACTTCCTGCTGGGTTAAGCAGGTGACATTTAATGGAGAATTTTTATCCCTGATCATGTTATCCGTCATGGGATTTTCTTGTGTAAATACTGTTGAAAAAAGTCATTTAGCGTATTAGCTTTTTCCTTATCCTCATCCACCATTTCACCCAGACTATTTTTAAGGGGGCCAACGCTATCAATTTTTAGCTTCTTACTATTTATGTAGTTAAAGAATATTTTGGGATTATTTTTACTTTCTCTGGCAATGAGTCTCTCTGTCTCAATCTTTGCTGTCTTGATTTGCTTTTTACAGATTGTATTTAATTTTCTATATTTATTTAATGCCTCATCACTACCTACTTGCTTTAATCCTCTAAATGCTTTATTTTTATCTCTTATTGCACCCCTTACAGCTCTATTTAGCCATAGTGGTGTCCTCCTATCCCTGGCATGTTTATTCCCATATGGTATATATTGTACACAGGTCCAATTCAGGATGCTAATAAACGTCTCCCATTTTCTTTGTGCATTTTTATGTCTCAGGATATTGTCCCAGTTAATTGCACCAAGATCATCTCTCATCCGTTGGAAATTTGCCTTCCTGAGGTTTAGTGTCCTTGTAACCCCTCTACTACACATCTTATTAAAGGATACATGAAAACTTATTAATTTGTGATCACTATTACCCAAGTGACCCTCAACCCTTACATTTGATATGCGGTCTGGCCTGTTGGTTAATATTAGGTCTAGCAGTGCCCCCCTCTTGTTGGGTCCTGAACCAGTTGTGAAAGGTAATTGTCTCTCATAGTAGTCAAAAACCTATTACCTTTGCTGGAACTGCAGGTTTCGGTTCCCCAATGTATTTCAGGGTAGTTGAAGTCCCCCATAATAATGACTTCTCCTTGAGTTGCAGCTTCATCTATTTGCTTTATGAGGATATTCACTGTTGCTTCCATTATTTTTGGAGACTTATAACAAACCCCTATCAGTAATTTATTATTTTTCCCCCCCTCCCCTTATCTCTACCCACAAGGACTCTACATTTTCATTAGATTCATATATATTATCACGAAGGATGGGTTTTAAGGATGATTTTACATATAAACACACGCCTCCCCCTTACTTATTTTTTCGGTCATTTCTGAACAGACTATAGCCCTGTAAATTAACCGCCCAGTCATGGTTCTCGTCCAGCCATGTCTCAGATATCCCCACCATGTCATAATTATGTTCCAACAACATTAACTCCAATTCCTCCATCTTGTTGGTGAGGCTTCTAGCATTAGTATACATGCACTTTATGTATCTCTCTGTACCTCTATTCTTTCTTAAATTATTAACTGTTCTAACCCCACCCCCCATGCCACCCCCAATGTCATTATTTGTGGCCAGGTCTCTATCTGCACTGTCTTCCCCTCCTATAAAGGAATACCCTCCCCCCGTCCCTAGTTTAAACACTCCTCCAACCTTCTAGCCATTTTCTCCCCCAGCACAGCTACACCCTCCCCATTGAGGTGCAGCCCGTCCCTAGTGTAGAACCTGTAGCCAACTGAGATGTCGGCCCAGTTCTGCAAGAACCCAAAACCCTCCTTCCTACACCAATTCCTGAGCCACTTATTAACCTCCCTAATCTCCCGTTGCCTCTCTGGCGTGGTACAGGAAGTATTTCTGAAAATACCACCTTGGAGGTCCTTGCTTTAATCATCTTTAAGGACCTTCCACCTACCTCTAACTTTGTCATTTGTGCCAATGTGCACCATGACCACTGGATCCTCTCCAGCCCCTCCCAGTAATCTGTCAACCCGATCAGCGATGTGTCGGACTCAAGCGCCAGGTAGGCAGCACATCGTTCGACGATCCCTGTCTTTGTGACAGATTGCCCAATCTGTTCCCCTAATAATTGAGTCTCCCACTACCAGAACCTGTCTGGCCTGCCCTGCTCTCCTATTTCCCCCCTTACTGGAGTAGACACTCCTCCGGCTTTCAGAGGACATGCCTTGCTGCAGCAGTGCTACTCCTGCACTAACACTCCCCTCATCTGCCAACTTAGCAAACGTATTGGGGTGTGCCAGATCAGGACTAGCCTCCCTGGTGCTCTTCCCTCTTCCCCGCCTTCTAACTGTCACCCAGCTAGCTGCTTCATTGTCCTGCAGCTCCAACCTAGAATCCCCCCTCATCTATCCTGTTGAGCGTCTGCTCAGTGAGCAGAAGACTCCTTTCCATATTGTCTATGGATCTCAGTGTTGCCAGCTGCACATTTAGATCCAATATCTGGGCTTCCAAATGCACAACATGCTCACATCTCGTACAGCAGTATGCACCCTCGACCGGCTGTTCAAGGATTTCATACATGCGGCAAGACGTGCACTGGATGGCATTAGCAATAGTGGAGCACATCCTAATGGGGATTGCACAGACAAAAAGATAAGCAAAAATAAATAAAAAGTATTAATATAATATAACAGCAATTCAGTAATACCTCCCTTGGAAACTCCCTGAATCAAAAGTCACTGAATCTCAAGTCACACACTTACCACAGTTCGCACTTACGCTCAGGTCACACTCAGGCCGTTCACACTCGCTCAGGCAGAAGATTTAAAAGATTTTTTTTTCCCTTTTACCAGCACATCACCCTGCTGCTCAATGCACTTCCAAAAGGAGTTGAGCCCCAAGCCAGCTGCCCCTTATAAATCCTTAATTATGAACTCCCACCCTTAATTAACCCCTTGTGAATATAGTTACGCCTCAAGATTTAAATGCAATATAGTTATCACTTAAAAACACAGATGGTAAAATAAGAGATTAGCTCTGTAGAAAGAAAAAATAGGTTAAGCAAGCCCCCCAAAAATTGAACAGGTAGAAAGTACTCAGCAACCTACAATTCAGCAACTCACACAGGTATTTGTTTTAGGTTTTCCAAATACCTCTTTGCCGAATCACAAGTCACACACTTACCACAGTTCGCACTTACGCTCAGGTCACACTCAGCTCGTTCACACTCGCTCAGGCAGAAGATATAAAAGATTTTTTTTTCTTTCCCTTTTACCAGCACACCACCCTGCTGCTCAATGCACTTCCAAAAATAGCTATATATTAATGAATTGTAATGCTCTATATTATTCTGTAATCATCCTGAAATGTCCTGTGCCTGATTCTTCTTATGATTTCATCAATAAAGTCTTCAAACTTTACAATATTTTGTTTTTCATTTCTTGTGCCTTTCATTTTTATTATCAAAAGACTGACATGAGAACATGTCCAGAAAAAAATTCTAGGTATGTGTTCTGTTTGTGAAAACATAAAATATAAACTTGTGTATGTGGCTTGGGATATGCATTTGCTCTTGTAGAAAGACGCAAGATTGTGCAAGTTCTGATATTAGTCAGGCTGCAGCCCATGTATAGTCAGTGACCTTTATAACACACAGAGACTTAACTATAACTCCTTTGTTTGTTATAAAAAGGAACAACACACAGTGATGACATCATGAAAATTTCCAGGCATCTATTAACAGGAAATGAATGATTTACCGCACAGTATAAACAGATGGAGTGTCTGGCAGGCCACAGAGAATGCACGTTAAATGGCATATTTCCATCGACCTCCCTGTTTGCTTTTTTATATTGTCTATAAATCTATCTGCTATCTATAAATGCAGCTGTTTCTTCAGATCGTTCATGGCACAAATATGCTGTTTTAGAACAATTCCTAAATCAATTCCGAAAAGCTGCAGCCACCAGAAAAATAGTTCTATTAATTTAGTTAAAGAGAACCGGTCAGTCGATTCATGCTGCCAAAACTATGGGTAGCATGAATCAGAGCACGGTTACAGCCAGATATGTTTTCTGAGCTTTTCAGAGAAAATAAAATTAGAAAAACAAGCCAGAGACTATAGGATTAGCTGTACATGTTGGAACCTGAAGACCTACCTCTTCCGACAAGCCTACAACCTGTAGTAACCACCGATTCACCAAACCGCTGCACGACCAGCTCTACCCTCACCTATTGTATCCTCACCCACCCTTTGTAAATTGTGAGCCTTCGCAGGCAAGGTTCTCTCTCCTCCAGTACCAGTCATGACTTTTATTGTTTAAGATTTTATTTCTTAAGATTACTGTACTCATTTTTATTATGTATACTCCTTTTCACATTTAAAGCGCCATGGAATAAATGGTGCTATAATAATAATAATAATAATAATAATAATAATAATGTAAAAGGTCTGATGCCAACTCCGTTCGGCTTTTTAATGCAAAGATCTTGACTAATTGACAGATCTCTATTAAGGATGAGCGAACATGCTCAGTGATACTCAGATATCACTCGAGCATCTGGGTGCTCAGATGTGGTCTTTACTCGGTCAGCATTAGCCGGTGCTTGATTTCAAACTCGGATCCCCGCTTCGCATGTTTGGCACCTGTTACACAGCCAATAAGCATGTGCGGATTGTCTACAAGTCACTGTAAAATTTCCAGCTACTCCCACCTTATATCTTCTCCCCAAGGTCAACAAGGATCCAATCAACCCTCCAGGACATCCGATTGTCTCTGTCATAGGAGGGCTGTGTGACCTGATGCGTAAATTTTTAGAACATTATCTACGTCCACAGGTCGAGACGCTGCCCTCTTATGTCAGAGACACTACAGACTTTCTGAATCACCTGAATGATTTACATCTGGATCCAGATATTTTTCTCGTTACAGCAGACGTCGAGGCATCACATGCGAAAATTCATCATGAGGATGAACTAGAGGTGGCTTACTTCCTTTTGGAAACCAGAAATCTTGATGTTGACATGAGGAGCCTGGTGTTGGAGTTGCTGCAGTTCATCCTGACACATAATTATTTTACATTCAAGGATTGCTTTTTCTTGCAAAGAAGAGGTACAGCAATGGGAGCAGTGTGTGATCCATCCTATGCAAACCTATTCTTAGGCTACTGGGAGAGGGAGATCATCCCAGATGATGCACATGCTGCTGCCTAGATCCTTGGATGGTTTAGGTATATAGGTGATATTCTATTTATCTGGCATGGTAATGCCAATGGTCTATCAAATTTATGTCAGGATTGAACTGTAATGATGCCAACATCAAGCTTACGTATACTTACCATCATAAGGATTTCTCCTTACTGAACATCATGTTACAGATTCAAAATACCGGCTTGATCTATACAGATGTATATTGAAAGGAGACCTTAGCTAACACATTATTGCATGCTTCATCAGCACATCTGAATGCAACCATTAAAGTAGTACCGATAGGACAATTTCTGCGTATGCAGAGAATTTGCACCTCGGATAAACTTTTTGAGAACCAGGCAGTGTGGAGAGATTCATGGAGCGTAAGAGAAATATAAAGAGGGGTTACCTCAGGGCTAAAAATAAAACTTCGAGAAATTATCTTCTTTCATCCAAAAGAAATGGGCGATAATGCGGTCCGTTTTATATTAACGTATAACCACCGTTGGGACGTGATGAGAAAAATTCTTCACAAACGTTGGTCGATATTAAAAACTGAACCTACCCTATCAAAATATATCCCAGAGTCACCTCTTACGATGGCACGAAGAGTAGGAATCTGAAGGATATTATAGTAAATAGCCACTATGTGGCTAAATCCACTAACCCATTTAATGCTGGAAAACAGAAACTCGACTGCTACTCTTGTGGTAATTGCGTTACATGTAAAAATCTTGTCCGAACCACATCGTTCACATCAGCTGATGGCCATAAAGAATACAAAATCAGAGAGTACATAACCTATAATACAACACATGTTGTATACTGCGCTAGATGCACATGTGATTCGATCTATATTGGCCTCACCACCTGTGAAGTACAAGTGAGGAAGAGGGAACATATGCGGGACATTTTGGGTGCAAAAGACATGGACAAGGTGAGCAACTTAAAAATGATTCCCAGGCGTCTCAGTATATACCACAAGTGTAATCCTAGTGAATTAAAAATATGGGAAATTGATTGGACTCAAATGGGCATAAGAGGGGGAGATAGTCAACGCCAAGAAAGTGTAGGTGGATTAGGGTTCTGGGGACTATGGCACCTGCTGGCCTAAATGAACATCTGAGTTTTGTTCCCTTTCTTTAATTTGATATTGCATTTTAATCTGTGTATAAAAAATAAAAATACCTTTGACAAGTGTCTGCATTTTAAATATCAAGAAATCAGCATAATAATTCAATAGCAGACAGAAATAGATGGACAATAAGGACAATCGCAATCTACCATGAGAACAAACTGAGCAAAGCTCCAAAAAAAGTGACTATAAGTCAAAAGTAAAGTCAAATTTTTTTTTATTATTAAGACACATCCAGATACAAATGGGGGGGAGTGGGCAATAAAATGCAAAACTGCACACCGCATGGATAAAAAGAGGATTGCTGTACAACCAGAACCTATGCAGTAACAAGACATACATAAAGTTACTAAATTGTCACAAAGTGCATATGGTGCATGGCAATGTATGGCAATTAAGAATGCACTCTTAATTGCCATACATTGCCATGCACCATATGCACTTTGTGACAATTGTATCTGGATGTGTCTTAATAATAAAAACATTTTTGACTTTACTTTGGACTTATAGTCGCTTTTTTTGGAGCTTTGCTCAGTTTGTTCTCATTTTAATCTGTGTGTTTGTCTCTTTTTTATCGCAGTTTTTAAATTGTCCTATGATCCCAGATTAACATGATGATGTTGCCTGCATTCCGTCAAATAATATTGAATCAAACAGTACTGACAAGAAGATGCCGTGTGATACTAAGGCCTCTTTCACACATCAGGTTTTCGCCGTCAGGCGCGATCCGGCGCTTTTGACAGAAACCGGATCCGGCGAAATGCAATGCCGGATCCGTTTTCCCCCCCATTGACTTGCATTTGCGCCGGATCGCGCCGGATGGCCATGCGTTTCATCCGGTTTTCGCCGGATCCGGCAATGTGTCGCGATCCGGCGTCTGGAAAAAACGGTGACTGTAACGTTTTTTGTCTCCGTCGAAAAAGCCGGACACGCCGGATCCGGCACGTCCGGCTTTTTCACACAATGAAAGCCTATGAGCGCCGCATTGCGCCGGATCCGGCGAAAGCCGGATCCGTCGGCCGGATCCGTTTTTTTGGTCTGAGCATGCTCAGTAGCTCTGCCCACAAGACATATATAAAAGCAAGACAGTGGGACCCACAGCCACACCCAACATGCCACCCAAGACAGCAACCAGGCGCAGGAGAAGGCAGGAGACCACTGCAGCACCATCCGCACCACCACACCCCAAATGGAGCAGCAAATAGAACATGCTGAGGAGGGGAGGCCAGCAGCAGATGAGAGACGGTAATTATCAAATAACCCATTCCTCCAAACTAGGGCTATTGAATATCAAGATATTCATTGGCCCTTTGTTTCTCTTTATTCAACAGCCGCCCAATAGATGCAGCAGCAGCAATGGCAGCAGCTGGAACACCACCCACAGGCATGGAGTGTGGCCACCACAGCACATCATCTTCTGGGAGTCCTCCCTCGCATCGTCAGCGTTTGACGGTAAGTTTTTATTTCCAAAATCCATCTTCTCTGTAATATATGTCTATTCATTGCCTTTTATTTCAAAACAGGAATCACAAGATGAAGAGGAGCTCCCAGAAGAAGAAGGAAGGGGTGGACAGACACCTGGAGTGGGCTCACAATTCGTAAGTTTTTTGCATCAAACGCAGAAACACAACATCACACTACACACAACACATAGAAAACAATGTTCTGCAGACCACACACAGCAAACAAATGCCTACATCCAAAGACATAACATTTTTTGTTTTCTTCTCTAGTCTTCCCAATCTGGTGCTTGGCCAAGAGGTCCTTGCAGTGCCTCCCAGGGTCGTCGGCGACAGCAACGCGGCGGTCACCAGCGTGTAAGTATAAATATTTTTGCTTTGTTTTTTTGCACTTTTTATTTCATTTCTTTTGTGGAGGCTAATTATGTTATTTTTGTCTTTTTCTTTAACAGCCTTCACAGCGTGCTCCCGGCTCTGACGGTGAGGATGGAGGGATTGATGTGGACCGCCTCATCGATCTCGTCAGAGAAAGGGAGCCGCTCTGGAATATGGCTGACCGCCGCCACGCTGACCTGATCGTTACCCGACGACTCTGGGAGGAAATCTGTTCGCTCCTTGTTGGCCGCTGGGAGGACCTCGAAGCTCGGGCCCAGATTAAAGAGCGTAAGTATATACAGTACCGGTTGCTTGATGTAAACCAGTGTTTCCCGAACTCCAGTCCTCGTGGTCCCCACGGATCATGTGTTCAGGATTTCTATTTACTATGGAAATCATGAAAACATGACCCCTGGGGACCATGAGGACTGGAGTTTGGGAAACACTGATGTTGTATACTAACCACTCCTTTCTCGTTTCAGGGAACAGAATTGTGAATCGGTGGCGGTCTGTGAGAGATCGTTTCAAGAAGGAGTTCAATAAAGAGATGCGGGCCCCGAGTGGATCTGGAGGACGCAGGAGCAAGTACAAGTACGCAGAAGCCCTGTCGTTCCTCCGGGAAACAATGGTCACCAGAAGGTAAATATTACACACCACATGTGAAAAAAAATGTTATATGTAAATTTTTTTTTCAGCCAGGGCCATACCATGTCAGTATTTTAATTGTTTTTTTTTCTCTTTATTCCACAGCACGGTGAGCAGCACTCGGGAGCCGGCACGATTGGACCCTTCTGAGGCGATCCCTGAGGAGACCGGCACCGAGGGACACTTCGACCACCCCGGTACATCTGCACCTTCCCAGCCTTCCCACACATTCGACCCATCTGTCCCATCCACCAGCACAGGAGCATCGTGGCCGCCTACATTACATGAAGCTGCTGGTGAGGAGATCGCTTTCCCTTTACCCCACCCTTCTGCCCCTGCCACCTCTAGTACACCTGCGGGTACTGGGCGGCAGCGGCAGAGGGGTCAGGAAAAGACTTATGCGCCAGAGTTCTTGCATCTGAATGCATCTTTCCAGAACTGTCTAAAAGTCTTGTCAGAGCAAATATCCGCAGGCTATCAGCAGATCAACTCCAGCATTCTGGAGGTGAAGACACTTCTGCAAACCATGCATTCAGAAGCAAGATCTTCACCAAACCACACCTTTTTCAGGTCTGTTGTGGAGCGCATGGAAACGCTCTCTCCTGCCCAGCAGATGCATGTAATGCATTCATGCCACGCTGCTCTCCAGCAAGTTACCTCCCAACCTCCTCCTCCTCCCACCACAGTAGTTCCTCCACCTGCACCCCCTCCAGCCACTTTCCATCCTCCCCCTCCTATTACATCTACACCCCCTCCAGCCACTTTCCATCCTCCCCCTCCTATTACATCTACACCCCCTCCAGCCACTTTCCATCCTCCCCCTCCTATTACATACCATCCACCTCCAGCCACTTTCCATCCTCCCCCTCCTATTACATACCATCCACCTCCCCAGCACCATCCACCTCCCCAGCACCATCCACCTCCCCAGCACCAGCAACCTCCCCAGCACCAGCAACCTCCCCAGCACCAGCAACCTCACCAGTACCAGCAACCTCCACAGTACCTGCAAACTCCCCAGTACCAGCAACCTCCCCAGTACCAGACATCTCCCCACTTCCAGCAACCTGCCCCGTACCAGACATCTCCCCACTTCCAGCAACCTGCCCCGTACCAGACATCTCCCCACTTCCAGCAACCTGCCCCGTACCAAACTCCTTCCCCCTTCCAGCAACCTGCCCCGTACCAGACATCTCCCCACTTCCAGCAACCTGCCCCGTACCAAACTCCTTCCCCATACAACTTGCCATCAACATCATCTGCTCCTACAGTCCCTGCCCAACCCTCCACTCCACCACCCACCACCTCTTCTGCTTCCCACATGTCCACCCATTCTGTAGTTTTTTCCACACCTTCACCTCTAACTGTTCCTTCCCCACCACGATCCCAGTCCTCTCTCCACACTCCCAGTGTCGAAGTGTCCCGCAGCCCCTACAGCAGTATTTCCACCACACACTACACAGAATTATAATGTGTGTATTTAAATAAAAATGACCAGTTTTATGGTTTCAGTTTTATAGTTTCAAAGTTTTATTAAACAAGTTTATTAAAATTTTAAAAAAGTTTACTAAAAAAACATTTTTCAATAAAAGTTAAATTATTTTACACTGGTTGTCTGTCATTTCTTTCTGCGGCGAAAAAGGTTAAATACAGGGTATTTAAAAGGTGAAATGGTATTCAAAACTAGGTATATAACTGTGGGTAAATTTTAGCTTTTTGCCACAGTTGTGTTCCTGGTTGTGTTTGAAGCAAAGTATTTCACCTAAAAAGTTGTGTTTATTGTTGGTGATTTCCTAACAATGTACACAACTTTTGTTAAAAGGTGAAATACTTTGCATAAAACACAACCAGGTACACACCTGTGGCCTAAAGCTAAAAATAGAGACCATGACAAGATAGCCAACTTTGGTTGGCAAAGGTATATACTGCTGGTCCAGAAGGTACACAAGTTTGGTTAGGGCATAAATCTTTCACACTCTGTCATCCTGCCAGTGTACTCTGCCTTGAGGTGACATAAAGTATAGTGCAAAATTGTCCCTCATTACTGAAACCGTCACAGAACTTCTAGTGGTAATGTCATGGTAATCTTGCAAGGTGGTTTCTTCAGAGGTGTCCTCAATGGAAATGGGTTCCTTGCAGATAACAAAATTGTGGAGTACCACGCACGCTTTGATCACCTCGTCCACAGTTTCTGTCTTGAGGTTGATCGCAGTCAATAGGACCCGCCATTTGGCTGTCAGAATACCAAAGGTACATTCAACCATTCTTCTTGCTCTTGTGAGGCGGTAATTAAAAATGCGTTTTGGTCTTGTCAATCCTCTGCTAGAGTACGGTTTCAAAAGGTGTTCTGACAGCTGGAAGGCTTCATCCCCTACACAGACAAATGGCATAGGTGGACCAGATGTTTGCGGCAGCGGTCTAGGTGGGGGGAACTGGAAGGTGTTTCCATACAGTTTACGCCCCATGGCAGACAGTTTGAAAACTTGAGAGTCATTGGAGCGGCCATAGGCCCCAATATCAACCGCAATAAATTTGTATTCCGCGTCAGCGATGGCCATGAGGACAATTGAAAAATATTTCTTGTAATTGAAATATTCCGATCCCGATCCAGCTGGCTTTACAATGCGGATATGTTTCCCGTCCACAGCGCCCAAGCAGTTTGGAAACTGACATATCTGTTGAAACTTGTCAGCAATTTCAATCCACCTCTCTGTTGTGGGCTCTGGTAAAAACTCTTCAGCTAAGGAGTCGCACAGTGCGCGGCATGTGTACTTCACAATTCCAGATATGGTGGAAATCCCGAGTCTGTACTGGAAATGCAGTGACGAAAGGGATTCTCCAGTTGCAAGAAATCTGTGGGGAATTAAAAAACAATAAATTAGTTTTAAATCACAGCATTACATACCAAAACTGACCTATAACACTTGGAGATACAAATTACCACCAACAAGATTGCAGTGAAAGTGTGCTCTGATGCGATCATATCCAATAAATGTGGCTTACCTTAAAGTCACCATCAGACGCTCTGCGGGTGAAACAGAGAAGCGGCAATAGGTGTCCGCTTTTCTTATGAGGTGTGCAATGCGCTCCACCAAGTAATCAAAATTCTCCATTTTCATCCTAACATATCCAAAAAATTTATCCGGGTTTCGTCGAAGGTCCATGCATAGTGTAGAATAGACCCCACGCGTCATTCTCTTGGCTGTGATGGGGTGGATCCACAAACGTCGTCTACGATGCCTGATGCGCTGCTGTCTCGCTCTCTCCTTCTCCAGAACAATCACCCTCAAACGATTTGCCTCCGCTGTAAAATCCGCCAAATTCTTCAAAATATTTCCAATGACAACATCCATCTTCGCCAGTAACTTGCTCTTCTCTCCAACCTGCACTTTCTCCTCTACAACCTGTCAAAGAAGGGCTGTAGGAACACGCTATATATAGTTTTCCAGTAGCCAATCCCGTTCGGAAGGCCACAAGGGTCAATTTTAAAAACCGGATCCGGCGTAATCCGTCGAAAAAACGGATAGAAAAACGGATGAACCGGATGAGACGGATCCGGTTTTGTCTGTCCAGAAAAAGACGGATCCGGCAGAAAACCGGATCCGTCACATCCGGTTTTAAGAAACATTTGCCGGATCCGGCGTTCCGGCACGACGCCGGATCGCGCCTGACGCCGAAAACCTGATGTGTGAAAGTAGCCTAAGAGACAGTCCGGACAACCCTTCATGATCACTCGAGAGACCTCACAATTCTTTGATATGGGATAAATGTCTGCTGGATATTTAAATATATCTAAGGTGTTATTACTATTTAGAGATGTTTTATTTGTGAAGTTTTTTGTTTTGTATCTCACCATATACACCTTTATATGTTCCTAGTGGTAGTTATGATATGGTCGAGTCACTTTGACCAAACATACTTTATTACCATCGTATTATGCACTGTGGGGATATATATGTAGTTTTTATAATTAGTGTGGTTCCATTGGAGCACTATTATGATTTTTTTATTAAATATATGTAGCTTTATCTTGCTTATATTGTGATTATATGCACTTTGCACTCTAGTTTCTGATTCTTTGATCTTTATGCACCGGGTAATATTTACCCACAAAAAAAAATTCTTATATATATATATATACAGTATATATTCAGTT
Source organism: Dendrobates tinctorius (assembly GCF_039654945.1). Lineage (NCBI taxonomy): Eukaryota > Metazoa > Chordata > Amphibia > Anura > Dendrobatidae > Dendrobates > Dendrobates tinctorius. The sequence goes on along the minus strand of NW_027361782.1, from coordinate 432,466 downwards.
TTGTTATGTTTCTTTGATCATTACAGTATATTCCTATCTATTAGCTCATTGATGATTGAGCCGTTTTTAGATGGAAATTTCTCCATCAGATATATCTATTTAGTGGTTCTCTTGAGGTTTAAATTAAGGGAAGGAGTCCTGACTAATGGTTTACCTTTCTAATATCCAGTGCATTGATTAGAGCGTGTACGGGCATTACTGGGGGTAACTCCAGCTGGTAAGTCCCCGGGCCGAGAATGGCCAACACCCGATACGGCCCGATCACCCGAGAACTCCAGGAGCATACTTCCACCGGATGTTTTTGGTGGACACCCATATGTACTCATTCACACACAGATCCGGACCTGAACGTTTATTGCCACGCATGCGTCTGCCACAAGATGGTGAACTCTCTACCGAACCGACAACAGAGGCGTCCCCCTGTGTCACCAGACTCATACACTCATTATGCACAGAGCGAACCACCACCCTCCCCTGATCCCTCCTCTTAGGAGGACTCCGACACTCAGGGTTAGCATGTGGCGAGGGTTGAGATTTGCCCCTACTCCCTGTCAGCACCTCTGCTGCCCCCACTGGAGAAGAAGAGGATGGTTGTAGAAAGACGGCAGAGACAGTAGCCCTCAGACAGCAGCCCTCACACGACTGATCCCAGCTGACTACTTCCCTGAACCGGGTTGTGTCTTTTCAACCAAGTGACGCCTAAAATGATGGGTGATGGCATTCCCCCCAAGACGTAGCACGACAGGGACTCTTCATGATGAGTTCCTATACTCAGATGTATATCATCCGCAACTTGGGTCAACCTCCCCTGGCTATGTGGGACAGAGTCAATGGCCTGGACGTTTAGGGGTTTTGCTAGCGTCCTACACCTCAGGCCATGGGTCTGGACAAAGTGAGCATCCACCAGATTGACACCTACTCCACTGTCCACAAGCAGCGGTATACCCTCAGTTACCCCACCAACCACCACTTCAGCAGACAAGGTACACTGAGGGGGAAAAATGGAGGAAATATACACTCCCTGGTCGCCTCCTTCCACACGACCAGGGGGACGCGGCTTCTTAGAAGGTACAGATATTTTGGCACGAGCTAGGCAGATAACGATGAAATGACCTGTCTGCCCACAGTAAAAACATGCCCCCACACCACGACGAACCGCAGGCAACACCGTTTGAGATCCAACTTCTCCCACCTGCATAGGCTCGTCTGTCTGCACCGGTGTGCCCTCCTCCCTAACAAGGACTACAGGGGGCACATTTGATGTATGTCTCTCCCTCAACCGTCTATCCACCCGGACAGCAAGGGAAATGGCGGCCTCCAACGACCTAGGGGCGGCGTACTGCACCAGAGTATCCTGCAACCTTGCAGACAGACACTACATAAAATTACTCCTAAGGGCAGAGTCATTCCACCACATGTCAGAGGCCCACCTCCTGAACTCTGAGCAGTACTCCTCAGCCGGCCGGCCCCACTGCTTGATCTTACGGAGTCGGGATTCTGCCAGGGAGACGCCATCAGGATCGCCATACACCAGCGCCAAAGCCACAAAAAACTCATCCAATGACCATAGAGATGGTAAATTGGCTGGCAGGGAGAAAGCCCAGGATTGGGGATCACCCTTAAGAAGGGATATGATGATTCCCACCTGTTGTTCCTCACTCCCTGCTGAATGAGGGCGGAGCCTGAAGTACAACTTGCAGGCTTCCTGAAAAACAAAAAAAAAACAAAAATGTATCTCTCCCTCAAGAAAACCTGTCAGGGAGAGATATCTTGTGTTCTGGTTGAGCCTGCACCTGAACTGAGGCCCCGAACCCCACCAACTGCTGCAGCTGCTGCATGACCTCACCACACAGCACCCTAAGCTCATCGGTGAGGGTCTGAAGCCGTTGGGCAAAGGCCTGCATTTGGACCATGGCTCACCAGAAAAAATGGAAAGGTCAGTGTTAATGTCACGGAAGTGACTGACCAGGTATGAAACGACACAACAGTAGGTTGGTCACCAATAGCACAACAAACAAGGGAAAACCATGGACACAATTACAATGGTGGGCTCTACGATAGGGAATGGGGAAATGGACACCTCCTGCACTCTCCTAAGAATGTGCCCTGATCTCTCTGACATACCTATACAGGTTTTTTCAACCTCTAACCGAGCAGGATATCTAAGCCCTCACTTGCCCTGCACCTATCCCTAAGTAGGGAATTGGCAAGTGGGGACACAGCTCCCACCACTGCACTAATACTTCACAAAGGGAAGTATGACAGACAGCAAAAGGAACAGGGTAACAAAAATACAGCACTTAGCTTTCTGCTGTAAATCACCGCACAGCAGGATAATGACACCAGATTCACCATAAATATCTGAGGCACCACTGCTGCCAGCAAGCTCCTTCTCCCAGCATGGTCACTGCAGAATGAACTCTAACCTTTTATAGGAAGGTGGGAGTGATCAGCAAACTCAGCAGCAATGTAATTTCACCAGCGGCCACCGGGGGAAAAAACTGATATTAACTCCCAATGGCCTGAAAGGAAAAAAGTTTTAATGTGTGAATCCAGATCTGCCACGGATCCAAAAATGGATTGTGACACACTGTCTCCCCACTTTCACAGCTTTTGGTATTTCCAGCCGGTATAGTGTGCCGTCAGAGCCTATGTTCCTCCAGATGATGGATATCACGACCGTTGCTCATGGATACCCCTCCAGCCAACAATCCATCTCCAAAACTCCATAGTCCATCCATCCCAGCTCAGATCTTCTCTCACTGAAGCCACTCCAACAACTGCCTGATTCAACCCATGTGCCTTTTTTCTCCCTCCCCTTAAACATTTTCTTTTTTCCACAGAACAAAGCATATTCAATCATCTGAGGCTGATGTGAAACCCCCTGTGGTGATGGCCCCCCTGGGTCTACTATCACCATCCACACAATGGGCCTAGGCTGGTAGAATAATGGATTGATAGGATGATTGCTTTACACTTACCCTTAGAAATCTACTGCCTTGCCTTAGCTATACATAAGAGCTAGACTGCTCGTCTTCCCCTGCTTACTGTCAGTGTATGTAAACATTGATTCCTGAGGATAAACTGAGGAGCAAGCAAATCACTAATAAAATACATCAAGAAAATATTGAATAAAACACAACAAAACTGGTGCTCAAATCACATCAGTGACTGCTCTCAAAGTCAGCACGATCGTCGTGGGACATTATGGATTATCTTTGCTGCGGATAGGTTAGGAATATTGTGGTTTATTATTTTATTTTTGCTGCAGGAGATGTTGGCTTCAGTGGATTAGGCATTCAGTGAGCATGGTTTAATTAAGATTCATTAAAGGAGTCTGTGTCATTATTTCAAATAAAGGACTTTATTCTGGGTGTCTGTGTTTTTATACAATATCACTATGGGTTTACTAATGGATAGATGTCTTATAGACGCCTCTGCATTACTAACCTGTGAGCTTGATATCACCTGATAATACAGTGACAGCAGCCCAACAAATATGAACCCCACTTGCCACCGCTACAGAGCAAGTTTGAAGAGCGAGGCTAAGCGCCAGATTTGACGCATCTTATAGATTTCTCCTACTCTTCCACTGACTAGAAGCATTTCACCTTCATTTTAAATGGTGCATGTTTATTCTAGTAGTGAAGAGGTTAATTTGCTCAGTTGAGAGCTCCTGGAAGCTTGCCTGTCTTAAGGCTCTCAGCTGATTACTGTTGGCCACTCCCCTCTCCTATACAAGTTGGACTCTGGCAATCAGGAAATTCATTGCTGCATGGTACAGATCTTGGTGGTGTGTTGCTTGAGAAGGCATTTGTTGGAGTTACCTAAGACTGCTGCTAAGGCTAGGTTCACATTTGTGGCTGGGCGAGCTGCGGAGGGCTGTGGACGTCCTCTGTGAAGCTCCGCCCACAGTCGCTCCTCCTCCAGTCAGCGCCGCCTACGGCCGCATACTTCTGCATGCGGCCTGCGTACCCTATCTTATATATAGCATTGGGTATGCAGGTCATGCCGCAGTATGCGGATGCCTCCGCATGCGTTGTTTTGGCGATGCGGCAACCCACGTCAAACACACCATGTTGGAATTTGTTTTTTTGTCGCATCATCAAAACCGACGCATGCGGAGGCATCGGCATACTGTGGCACGACCTGCGTACTCAATGCTAAAGATAGGGAACGCAGGCCGTATGCAGAAGTAGGAGGCGGTGCTGACCGGAGGAGGAGCGGCCGTGGCGGAGCTTCACGGAGGACGTCCACAGCCCTCCGCAGCTCGCCCAGCCGCAAATGTGAACCTAGCCTTAGTTTTGTCTGTGTGCAATTCCTCTCATTTTCTACTTTGTTTTTTCCTTCCTTCAATCTCTGATGCTCTCCTCTGTTGTTTGTGTGTGCATTTTTGTATGATTGGTATTTTTCACATCTCTAAGATGCGCCAATTCCGGCACTTAGCCTCTCTCTTCCCACTGCCCTGTAGTGGTGGCATATAGGTTAATAGCTATCCATTACTAATCCTAGAGTTGGTAAAGGGTTAAAAAAAGATACAGCCAGAATAAATTATTTTAATGAAGTAAAACACTAAACACAGTTTCCCATCTTTATTGTACTCCTAATTCCTGCAACGCCCTCGATCATCACCTGTAAAAAAAATTAATAAACCAATAGTATACTCCCTGTTTCGACATATTCCATTTAATAACGAGTGTCCCACTATGATCTCCCCTATAGAGCTGTCACATCAGGAGATGTGACTTCTCTACAGGGCCTTTAGTGACACACTGACAAGAGACAATGGCTCCTGCAGTGTTATCACTGAGGGTTCACTGGAGTTCATGCTCTCACTTTACAGCATTGCTGCGTGAGAATTTTCTCACACAGTGGTGCCGCAAGTGACAGCATGAACTCCAGTGACCTCTGATGGCGGAGTGATCCACTGCGGGAGGATACCTGTCATCATTGAATCACCAGAGCTCCCTGGAGAGCAGTCACATATGCCGATGTGACAGCTCTCCACGGGAGATCGTCGTGGGACAATTGTTATTATACAGATTACGTAGGAACAGGGAGTATACTATTGCTTTATTATTATTATTTTTTTTAAGATGATCGAGGGGGTCGGGGACTAGCTGTATGGTAAGTATGTACTGTATATGTGTGTATGTGTTCTTTTTTTTACACTTGAACACCCTAGCTGGATGATGGAACTACTACTGTCCCATCATTAGCAAGATTTCACCGTAGCAGGCATAGCCGGATGGGACTAGTAGTCCCATTGGACGATAACTGCCTACATACAAACCCGCACACACACAGCCCCGCAGACCCCAACACACACACATATACACACAGACACCCGCACACAGATCCACACAGACCCGCACACACACACAGCCGCGCACACACACAGCCCCGCAGACACCTGCACTCACACACACATACACAGACACCCGCACACATTCTCCGCAGACACATAGCTCCGCCCACACACTCTTCCTCCTCCCGATCTGCAGCGTTTCTCGCAGGCAACTCTGCAGCAAAACCACAGATCTTTTTAAACCTGCGGTTCTGCTGCAGATTTGCCTGACTCAATGGAAGTCAATGGGTGCAGAAACTCTGCAGATCCGCAAAAAGCATTGACATGCTGCGGAAAATAAAATGCTGTAAATCCGAGCATATTTTTACGCAGTATGTTCACAACAAATCTCAATTTCCTATTCACTAACGTTGCTGGTGCACTATACTGCAGATTTGATGCAATTCCGAGTGTCCAAAAGCACTGTGAAAACGTATCAAAATAAGCAACGTGTGCACACAGCCTAAGGAAGCAACAACAACAGATCTGGAAGGAAGAACATGAAGCGCCTTGGCAAGACAAGCCGCTGCATGGGATGTACCATCAACAGATAATGGAGGTGGCTGATATGGAGAAATCCTACCAATGGCTGGAGAAAGCTGGACTCCGAGACAGCACAGAGGCACTAATCATAGCAGCACAAGAGCAAGAACTAAGTACCAGATCCAGAGAAGCAGGAATCTACCACACAAGACAAGACCCAAGGTGCAGACTATGCAAAGAAAACTCAGAAACAGTCCAACACATAGTGGCAGGATGCAAAATGCAAGCAGGAACAGTGTATACCAAACTCTACAACCAAGTAGCCGGAAATGTATACAGGAACATCTGCACAGCATATGGGCTAAGTCCAGGTGGGAGACCCCAGAAAAAGTGGTGGAGAATAAAAGGGCTAAAATCCGGTGGGACTTCAAGATCCAGATGGATAAGCAGGTGTTGGCTAACTAACCAGACAATGTGATAGTAGACAAGGAACAGAAGACAGCAATGATAATAGATGTGGCAGTGCCAAGTGACAGCAACATCAGAAAGAAGAAATATTAGAAGCTGGAGAAATACCAGGGCTATGTAGGTTTAGTCAAGCACTTGGATGTTTCACTGAAGGCTGCATGAGATCCTGTGTCGTTTTATTGCTGTTGTAAATTAGGCAGAGAATTAGAAATTCTTACTGTCTTTTCCATTGTACACAGGAATGCCAAGGGTGGAGGCTACTCTGCTCCTAGCTGTAGAGGAGCTTGCATACAATCTTGCTGTTTATAAGAAGCACATACAGTGTCTTCAGACTCTATATAAGCTGCTGTGTCTTCACAATTAGCTTTATAGATATTCCTTGCTCTGTATTGTAAGCTGTATATTGTTCTTGGTGGCAGGCCACTCTTTCCACTATTCTGACTCTTCAAGGCAGTATGAGTCTCTTAATCCTTAGCCATCTATCCCTTAGATAACTGTATGATTGTTGTACTCACATGCCAGGCATCCTCAGATAGTGCCAACTCAGCCTGCAGTGACTTGTAATAAGAGTACAAGAGAAAAAGAGTTGATATTCTCTGAAATCTTGTATTAAGTACAATGCAGCAGGTGGAAAGAGTAATCCCAAACAGAGACGTATACATGTGCATCCAAAGATGGCTACAGGAAACTGATAATGAGGGAGGAGGGAGGAGCAATCAACTACAGAAGGGAAGGGACAAACTTCAGAGGGCAGAGCATCTCCCTAGCAACAGCAAAATGAAATGCATAACATAGAAAATACATAACAAGTTGTTCATGGGACACAACACTCCCCATCTGAAATCTTCAGATTTCACAATGTCTCTGTATGACGTGATGAGTCATTGCTGTTCATTGCCAACATGGAACCTGAAAAGAGGAGCGAGAACAAAACACTATGCAACAATAATGCAATAATTCAATTCCATACTTAAGCAATGACGCATAGTCCTTGAAAAAAGAAGTAAAAAAATGAATATGAGTTCAGTAGAAAAACTCATCTTCAGGTTGGGGAAGCTGCAACAAGCCAACTCTTCCACCAACCCAACAATCCAATGGTAACATTTAATTCACGGGGGTGTTCAAGTTCGGTTGCACACAGAGCACTTTATGCCCTAAAACAGCTGGGGTATGAAGGAGTATGCTCCCCGTTGTGACTGAGTCCAGCAACAATGTTCAGTTTAAGTGATGTCCCCCTTCGGTAAAAGTAGCACCAGTTCAGTGACTGGGCGAAAAAGATTTGAGTTGAACCCCCGTTTGTCACCTTGACTTCTACCCTCCGAGTCTTTCCATCATCACTGGGCACAGCCAGTGGTTATGATGAGCCTCTTTGTCTTTTAAAAGGATGAGATCTCCTTCTTGTAGGTTAGGAGTTGGCTCCCGCCATTTGTGACAGTTTTGAAGCAGATGCAGATATTCAGTCTTCCACAGATGCCAGAATACATTAGACATATGTTGTACCTACTTCCATTGACATCTGAAAATGTCCTTTTGCTCAAAGTGTCCGGGAGGGACTGGAACAGCTCCAATCTTCCGCGTAAGGTGTGTAGCTGGAGTGAGAATCATTGGAGCATCAGGGTTGGATGATACCAGAACGAAAGGTCTGGCATTTATTATAGCTGACACCTCTGCGAGGAAAGTGACCAGCACTTCATGAGTGAGAGGAAGATATGGTCCAGCAACATGGAATTTAGAATTCTATGTGCAATTCCAATCATGCGTTCCCAGGATCCGTCCATGTGTGGTGAGTGTGGAGGATTGAACACCCAGGTGCAGCCGTTATTGGTCAAGAAGTTGACTAACTGCAATTCCTTGCAAGCCCCTACAAAGTTAGTTCCACAGTTGGACCGGAGTTGTTTTAGGACCTTCAGTGACTTCTTCCAGGCCTCCCATCTTTGCTGCTTCTGGGAATGGTAGCGGAACATCCCAGTCGGTATTTTCGCCAGTGAGCCGTCTTAGCAGAATCATGCCTTGAATAGTGATGGGTGTGATGAACCCAAGAGGATCGTAGATACTGTTTATGACAGATAGGACTCCTCGTTTGGTGAATGGTTTGTCGCAGGGTGACACTTGAAAAGTAAATGCGCCCTGTTTAATATCCCATAGCAGACCAAGGCTGCATTGTGTGGGAGGGACATCGGAACCTAAATCAAGGTCTCAAGCTCGTGGCATAGTCTTCAGATGGAAACGCTTCCATTACATCTTGACTGTTAGAGATAATCTTGTGGAGCCTGAGATTTAATGACGAGAGCATTTCCTGAGTCCTGGAGAGCATATTGATAGCCTCTTCACTCGAGGATAAAGACTTGAGCCCTTCGTCCATGTAGAAGTTCTCTACAAACTGACGAGCATTGCTGACATATTCTCTCTCACCTTCCTGGGCTTCCCATCTCAGTCCATAGATTGCTACAGCAGGTGAAGGGTTGTTGCCGAAGACGTGTATCTTCATCCGGTAGTCTATGACCTCATCGTGGATGTCATTGCCCTTGTGCCATAGGAACCTGAGATAGTTTGTAATGTCTTCCTTCACAATGAAGCAATGAAGCATCTGCTGGATGTCGGCCATTATCGCCATGGGTTCCTGCCTGAAGAGAATCAACACTCCTATGAGTCTTTTGTTCAAGTTGGGTCCAGTAAGAAGCAAGTAGTTGAGGGAGACACCTTCATGTTAGCCACTGGAGTCAAATACCACCCTAATCTGGTTAGGTTTCCGAGGGTAGTAGACCCTGTAGGACGGAAGATACCAGCATGCATCTCCTTCCTTCAGTGGTGGTGCGGGTTCTGCATGACCTCTGTCAAAGATATTTTGCATGAAATCGATGAAATGTCTTTCCATCTCTGGCATTCTTTTTAAAGTGCACTTTAGAGAAGAGAACCTTGCAGTTGCTTGCTGCAAATTGCTTGGCAACCTTGGTCTTGGAGAGCGAAAGCGTAATGGAGCCACACAGCTGTTAGAGTCATCTTGAGCGAATTCTTTGTCTGTAACCCTTATAAACGCTTTATCTTCTCTTGTGGGTGCCAACTTGTCTTCACTTGTGGAATTGAACACTGTTGACCTGAGGTCGTCGTCCCAGGGACCATCCATGTTCACACTGTCAAGTGGTGGCCGTCACGTGATCGGTTACTCTGATCATCCAGGATGCTATATACCTTCATGGCCTTCTCTGGGTGACCCTTGGGATATACCTTTAGCAGGCAAATCTTCGCACGAGACTTGTCCCAAAGACCTTTTCCGCAGACTTTTGCGCATGAAGAAGATACTGTGAGATGACTTGCTGCTTGGCCTGAACTCTCCCCGCCATAGCTTGTGGTGGGAGAAGGCATAGGTGTAGGGTTAAGCTGGGATGGGCGGAGCGCTTGCACATGGTCCTCGCTGTCACACTCCAATCATTTCAGTGTAACCTTACAGTCCTTAGCAAGGTGCTTGGTAGAAGCACAACATCTGAAGCACACTACAAACTTCTTTAGAAGCTCCTTGCATTCTTGGAGTGGTTTCTTTCTGAAGCCAATACATTTCTTCAAAGGATGTGGCTTCTTGTGGATGGGACTCTGATGGTTTTGGATTCTTGACTCTTTCACCCTTGATGCCCTTGTCAAGAACCAATGCTTGTGTGGGAAGAATGTCAGTCTTTTTTACCAATACTGGGCCTCTACGTTTTCTGTCAATTTGACGAGGGCTCTCATATTTAGGAGCGGGTGAAGCTGTGCCGGTGGGTTCTCTGCTGGTGAAGCTTGGGTTGGCCTTATGCTCTGCAATGTCCTTGATGAACTCTCAAAAGTAGGAGAACGGAGGAAAGGACACCCGGTGTTCCTTTTTGTAACTTGTCCCTAGCGTAGTCCACCTTTCTTGCAAGTTATATGGAAGCTTGGCGACTATGAGTTTCACCCCACGTGCGTAGTCCAGGTAGCTGAGGCCAGGTAGATGCGTGTCTGTCTTGGCCAGTTGGAGTTCAAACAGCAAGGCATTGATTTTCTGGAATTTTGAAATGTCCTTTCTGGATATTATAGGGAAATCCTGTAATTGTTTGAGCAGTGCGTCTTCCATAGCTTCAGGACTGCCGAGACCTTTCTCTAGCCCATCCCATGCAGTTGTGAGACCAGCCGCTGGATCGCCGATGTAAACGGATCTGAGTCTCTTGATTCGCTATGTGGATTATTGTCCCAGCCTCCTGATCAGGAGATCAGCAGGTCCAGCACTTTAACAGCAGTAAAGAGGTCACTAGTTGCAGTTTTAAATGCACATTTCCACCCTATGTAGTTTTTGGGTTGGTCGTCGAACCTTGTGAGACCGGTGTTGGTGAGTTCTCAGCGAATCATGTACCTTGCTGGCTGAGTAGTGCTGTTCACTTTGGTTGTAGTTTCTTGGTTCAGAAACATGGGAAGGTATGGAGTGGCATAAGCATTTAACCCAGCAACCAATTTGGTTTATACAGTCTCTGTCCTATGCAGGGCTGAAGCCATGTGGTTGTCAAAGGTATAGTGACTTGCTGTCATGTTAGGTTGCATGTAGACATCAGCTGGAGTTTGCTGAGGTTCAGTGTTTGGCTGCGTGTTGGAGCGTGAGTGAGATTCAGGTTTGGTCATTGGTTGTGCGTTGGACTGACCTTTAAAGCTGGGAGCTGCAGGCGGATCAGCGTCTTGATGCCTTGGAAAAGTGTCGGAACTGACAAGAACGTTAGTGGTGGTCAGTGGTTCGTTGTTTTGGCTTAGTACATAGTCTCTTGTGCGCTTAAGGGGTCTTCTGTATCTATCTCACACAAGCTGATACTTTCCCCTTGACTTCCACGTAGAGCTTGTTCAAAGACTTTTAACCTCGCCATGGCTGTTGCATGTTCGTATTCCTTCTCTAGGACTTCTATTCCCACCTTCTTATGTGCAGCCTCAGCTTCTGCCCTTGCTGTCAACGCTTGTCAGGAACACCTCACTGCACTTGCTCACTGAGCCAGTGCGTGTGTCCTGAGTACAAAACAGTGCTCAAAGATACCTGTGGAGCAGGGAAGTAGTGGTGTGTGCTTCAGACTATCAGGACCTGAAGCACGTGACTGCTGGGGGCGTGACCTAAGCTCCACAGAGCTAGGAGCTGCAGGGAAACTCCTAGAAAGGTAACTACGGGACAAGTTACCAAGAGGCATACACAGGGACGGAAACCAGATCAAGCCGGGGTCAAAGCACGAGATAGCAGGACAGTACCAAAGGGTTAACCAGAGCGGATAGTCAGGACGTAGCAATATATCATAAAACCAGAACGGGCAATAGACGGTACAAAAGGGGCAAACAGTAATGGAGTAACAATAGCCAAGCCAGGAGGTCAGAACCAGAGAAGACAATAGTACCCAAAACATGAGACAGAGGACAGAGTGAGGGGACAGACCGGGTCATACATGGGAATCAAACAAGCAATGCAGTTTACCAGCACACCGGGGGGGTCAGTCACACTGTCAGAAAAACGGTATAGCTGACAGGGAATCCTAGTCTGGAGTGAGTATAAATACCCCTCCCAGATCCAAAGAGAGGCCGGCAAAATTAACCCTGAGAAACCAGGACATTAACCATGTCCTAACCATGAGACAGCTTCCATGTCTGCTTCCTTTTGGCAAAGATGACTTGCACTTTTGTAGGGAAGGTGAACTGATGGACGAGCTTGTTTGCATTGGGAAGGCAGAGGTGTGGAGTAGTGAGGGTGGACTGCTGTGGTGAAAGATGGGAAACAGCTGGAGATAAAGAGGAAGGGTGTAGTAGTGGAGTTTGACCATTAGAGGGCAGTGGAGAGTGTGAGGATGGGACTGAACAACTGCCATTGGCCGAAGAAACTGTCCAGTCATGGGGGTGGGGTTACCAGAACATGAGGGAGATAAAAGGCTGAGAGAAGGTTCTGGAAGGTTCCATCAGCGAGGGGAGCACAGGAGACAGAAAGGTCTGCTGAAGGGAGAGGACAGAGAAGAAGCTCCAGAAGAGACTGAAAGCTGAAATAGGTCATGGGGGTGGCCCGGACAGGAGGGGCCGCAGACAGAGACAGACTGGGGTACCATAACAAGAACGGACTCAGACTGGTAAAACGTTGTGGTGGAAGGCCTAGGGCAGCCACAGTGAAAGAGCCGCGAGGGACGTTTAGTAGTTAAAGGAAGAGAGTGAGGGTACCCGGGCCTGTGTACAAAGTCAAGCAGCTGCTGTGTGAAGCTGCGGAGATAGTCAAGCAGCTGTTGTGTGAAGCCGCAGAGTTTATCGAGCAGCTGCTGTGAGAAGCTGCGGGGCCTGTCAAGCAGCTGTTGTGTGGAGCTGTGGAGTGTATTGTGCAGCTGCTGTGTGGAGCTGTGGGTTGTGGATCAATAAAGAAAACCTGTTAGACACAATCCTGTCTCTGTCTCAAGTCTGTCTGCGGTCTGTAACGGACCACCCCCCTGTCGGTTAATCTACCTACACTTTCATAGTTTCCGCTTCGACACGCGCTCTTATAAGCTGTTCACTGAGGGTAGAGAATTTTGATGCACTTGATCTGGATGAGTGCTTTGAGTACTTAGTGGACCTGGATTTGCAAGATGACATTTCCAACATCTGTGCGATTTTTGCTTACGTTTTATTCACGATGTCACTCACAGTGCAGTCTCCTTCAGAACTGAGTTGTTGAAAGCCCTGAAGTTCCTTTAGAGACTGTTTAGTCTCACCAAGATGGAGGTATATTTCTCACTAGTGTCTGTGGCGCCCCCCAGGGGTATGGTCGCCACAGTGGCTTGCCTTCCTCCAGGGGAGAGTAATGCCAGGCTTGGAGGCAATGATGGGTCTCTCTCTCGCAGTCAATCTATGCATGCAACACAGCTCCACTCCAGGCCAGCAGGGGGAACTCTGAACTGGGATTAATGGGACGAGTGCTCTCTGAGGGTCAAGAGGAAGGAGTAAGTAGTTAGTCTGCGGTGGGTGAAGTGTGCAGACGTGTGGAAGGAGCGCTGAGATAGAGCAGAGAGGACGAGCTCATCTCGGGAGAGAGCACATGAACTGGAGCCTGGTCTCCACGGTTGTACGGATACTAACGGTCCTGCAACAGACACCAGAGGAGTAGGAGGCTGTAAATGCCCTGCTCCCATCTAAGACTTGAGGGCACAACAGCAGCTTGGATAGTGAGCCGGGACTCAGGAGAAAGGAGTCCCCGAGAGAGGCTACAGCTGTCTGCCATGCAAGTGAGGTTCTTGAGAACATCTGTCCGGAGGAACTCCAGTGTATCTCAGTACTGGGAGTTCTGCATTTGAATAAGCGCTAGTAAGGAGACTGCACAGCCCATCTGCTGAGAGAGAATCCCGGAGTTGCTTCCAGGCTAGCCTGCTCCAAATCCATCTGTAATCAGGACCCTGGACCGCAGTTACCAAGTAAAGGTACAGAAATTGCACCCCGCTGTGTCTTGTCTGCTTCCTACCTTTCCAGCACTGCTACATCCCCGTGCCGACCACATCTACACTGCCCTGGGACTATAGCTTCACCTGTGGGGAGCTTATACATCTTTGCTGCACCATACCATCAGTCCCAGAGGATCTGTCTGCAGCGTCGGCTTAACACCTCCCTTGCCGAACACCACAGGTGACGTCACGAACTATTCATCTAACTACATTCCACCATTCACATCTCCCTATTACTTGGGCGCCCAGGGCCACGGTCCGGGTCACCGCTGCTGTGACACATCCCACTGATACCGGCCCGGTAGCGAGTACCCCACAGCCCTGGGAGGGCGACTCATGTCCTTGAAAGACTGGTATGCTGAGTACAATCGTTCCAGGGCTCCTTCTGGTGGTAACTTATGAGCTCCAGGTATAGATAAGACAGTCACTTGATTCTGCATTGTTTCCCATAGGGAAGTTACAGTGGGAAGTAACTCACATTCGGCGGTTTCTAGATTGTCTTTGACCTTCTATGTAGGTTTAGTCAAGTGCTTGGATGTTTCACTGAAAGCTGCATGAGATCCTGTGTTGTTTTATTGCTGTTGTAAATTAGGCAGAGAATTAGAAATTCTTCCTGTCTTTTCCATTGTACACAGGAATGCCAAGGGTGGAGGCTATTCTGCTCCTAGCTGTAGAGGAGCTCACATACAATCTTGCTGTTTATAAGCAGCACATGCAGTGTCTTCAGACTCTATATAAGCTGCTGTGTCTTCACAATTAGCTTTATAGATATTCCTTTCTCTGGATTGTAAGCTGTATACTGTTCTTGGTGGCAGGCCACTCTCTCCACTATTCTGACTCTTCAAGGCAGTATGAGTCTCTAAATCCTTAGCCATAAATCCCTTAGATAAGTGTATGATTGTTGTACTCACATGCCAGGCGTCCTCAGATAGTGCCAACTCAGCCAGCACTGACTTGTAATAAGAGTTCAGGAGAAACAGAGTTGATATTCTCTGAAATCTTGTATTAAGTACAATGCAGCAGGTGGATAGAGTAATCCCAAACAGAAAAGTACACATGTGCATCCAAAAATGGCTACAGCAAACTGATAATGAAGAAGGGAGGAGCAAGGGCTAACATCATCAACTACAGAAGGGAAGAAGAGACAAACTTCAAAGAGCAGAGTTTACCCCTAGCAACAGCAAAATGAAATGCATAACATAGAAAATACATAACAAGTTGTTCCATTCATGGGACACAACACTCTTTGTCCAGAAAAGCGAAATGCTGGGAACAATTAATATCCTGCGCAGAACCTTCAAAATCCCAGGCCTCTAGTAGAGGACTGAGAATGAGAAAGGACAATAAAGACCACCCTCATTAGGGGTGAGAAGGAAGTTTTATATATATATATATATATATATATACACTCACTGGCCACTTTATTAGGTACACCATGCTAGTAACGGGTTGGACCCCCTTTTGCCTTCAGAACTGCCTCAATTCTTCGTGGCAGAGATTCAACAAGGTGCTGGAAGCATTCCTCAGAGATTTTGGACCATATTGACATGATGGCATCACACAGTTGGCGCAGATTTGTCGGCTGCACATCCCTGATGCGAATCTCCCGTTCCACCACATCCCAAAGATGCTCTATTGGATTGAGATCTGGTGACTGAGGAGGCCATTTGAGTACAGTGAACTCATTGTCATGTTCAAGAAACCAATCTGAGATGATTCGAGCTTTATGACATGGCGCATTATTCTGCTGAAAGTAGCCATCAGATGTTGGGTACATTGTGGTCATAAAGGGATGGACATGGTCAGCAACAATACTCAGGTAGGCTGTGGCGTTGCAACGATGCTCAATTGGTACCAAGGGGCCCAAAGAGTGCCAAGAAAAAATTCCCCACACCATGACACCACCACCACCAGCCTGAACCGTTGATACAAGGCAGGATGGATCCATGCTTTCATGTTGTTTACGCCAAATTCTGACCCTACCATCCGAATGTCGCAGCAGAAATCGAGACTCATCAGACCAGGCAACGTTTTTCCAATCTTCTACTGTCCAATTTCGATGAGCTTGTGCAAATTGTAGCCTCAGTTTCCTGTTCTTAGCTGAGAGGAGTGGTACCCAGTGTGGTCTTCTGCTGCTGTAGCCCATCTGCCTCAAAGTTCGACGCACTGTGCGTTCAGAGATGCTCTTCTGCCTACCTTGGTTGTAACGGGTGGCAATTTGAGTCACTGTTGCCTTTCTATCAGCTCGAACCAGTCTGCCCATTCTCCTCTGACCTCTGGCATCAACAAGGCATTTCCGGCCACAGAACTGCCGCTCACTGGATTTTTTTTCTTTTTCGGACCATTCTCTGTAAACCCTAGAGATGGTTGTGCGAGAAAATCCCAGTAGATCAGCAGTTTCTGAAATACTCAGACCAGCCCTTCTGGCACCAACAATCATGCCACGTTCAAAGGCACTCAAATCACCTTTCTTCCCCATACTGATGCTCGGTTTGAACTGCAGGAGATTGTCTTGACCATGTCTACATGCCTAAATGCACTGAGTTGCCGCCATGTGATTGGCTGATTAGAAATTAAGTCTTAACACACAGTTGGACAGGTGTACCTAATAAAGTGGCCAGTGAGTGTATATATATATATATATATATATATATATATATATATATATATATATAGAAGCCATCATATCATATATAGAGGGACCATCATACTATATAGAAATATAAAGGGGTCATCATATTATATATAGGGGGCTAAGAGGCCATCATACTATATATAAAGGTTAGAATCAACCTGAACGATCCAACCAAAATAAATGTGCCTAATATTAATGCTCAACCAACCAATCTGTTACACATAATACAAAGAAACATAACAGAAACTGGCACAATATAAATCCAAGTATAAAAATAATTTTATTAATCCACATGGAAATTTATAAAAATATACAAAAGAATTTTAAAACAAGCCAAAATACCTCAATGGTGGGACCATAAAGGCTAAAGATCACAAAGATATGTAATAAATATGTGCACCAATTAAATATAACCTTTAGTACTGGCCCTTTAAATTATAATTATAAGGGGTTAATCAAGATAATATGAACCAATTCAATTAAAGCCCCGTATATCATGATAAATGCACATGGGAAATGCATCAAGCACTATCTCTATAATAACCCCATTATCGGAACAGTCACCACATACAGGTTATACTGAAAACTTACATATAGTGTCTTATGCCACGTCCCTCACTCCGATGTTCGTTTCGTCCTCTTCATCAGGGGGCGTCGGGGTTAGGGACGTGGCATAAGACACTATATGTAAGTTTTCAGTATAACCTGTATGTGGTGACTGTGTTCCGATAATGGGGTTATTATAGAGATAGTGCTTGATGCATTTCCCATGTGCATTTATCATGATATACGGGGCTTTAATTGAATTGGTTCATATTATCTTGATTAACCCCTTATAATTATAATTTAAAGGGCCAGTACTAAAGGCTATATTTAATTGGTGCACATATTTATTACATATTTTTGTGATCTTCAGCCTTTATGGTCCCACCATTGAGGTATTTTGGCTTGTTTTAAAATTCTTTTGTATATTTTTATAAATTTCCATGTGGATTAATAAAATTATTCTTATACTTGGATTTATATTGTGCCAGTTTCTGTTATGCTTCTTTGTATTATATATATAAAGGTGCTGTGGGTCATCATACTATATGTAGATGGCCTTTAGAGTCATAGAGAGGCCATCTTATTATATACTGTATATACTGATGGTCCTCATACTGTATGCAGTGGGGCTGCGAGGCAATCCTATTGCGAATTCTGGCTCATCTTTCATCGTTTTTAAGAAATCTCAATATAGAAGAGGCCAGTGTCACGTCGCCGTCAGACTCGGGGCCGGCTGGTCCACCCTCAGCCACTAGGAGACGAAGGACTGTCACGCCGCCCTCGGGCTCGGGGCCTGCTGTCCAGGCCTCGGCCATCAGGAGACGCCGGACTGACATGTCGTCATCGATCTCGGGGCCTGCTGTTCCGCCCTCAACCACTAGGAGGCGCCGTGGCTCGCGCCCGAGTGAGGGCGGCAACAATGAAAGGGCTTCTGCGCAGGTGTCTACTGGACGCAGACTCCGCTCCTCTGTCAGTCATGAAGGGGCTGGTGCATCATCATCAGGTCTGGTCCTGGGGGCGGTCCTGATGACATCACCAGCCCGGGAGCCTGTGAGGGACGACCTGATCCCGCAAATACCTTGGGACTGGGCTTGCAAGCCGCCGGATATATTCTTGGTTCCCCTACGTGTTACTTGAGATTGCCTATCGTTAACTCCGACCTCAGCCTGAACTTCTGACTACTCTGTTGCCTGCCGTTTTTGTACCTTGCATTTCTCCCTATTACTGACGCTGACCTTGGCCTGGATTCCTTACCCCCTCTACTGCCTGACGATTTTGTACCTCTGCTACTCTCCCGGTTTTTGACCTCTGCCTGGACTCTCGACTCTGCCTCTGCCTGCCGTTTCTGTACCTCCACTGCTCGCCTGGTTTCCGACTCCATTTTTGGCTCCCTTCCTGCTGTTCTATTGCGATCGTTCTGCTCTGGCACTCTGCTCCTGTTCAGACAGCGCTTCCTGGGCTCTGCAGTAAATCCAGATCCCTGTATAGGGGTAAAGGGTGTCGGTGCTACTCGGGGCGCTGTCTGTCTGCAGCCCAGACTTGCAGACGGACGCGACATTATATTCGGCCCAAATAAAACTGTCTCTTGTGTGTATATATATATCACACCTATATAAAGACAGTTTCTCTGAATTTTTTTTTCTTTCCTCTCTTGCCTGAGCTGATTGTTGGCCTAAAACACCTGTTACTAAGCCTCAGTATACAGCCTGGAGGATCAGTCTCACCTTCCTGCTCGAGCATGCTGCAGTTAGGAGACTCCAGGGACAAAGCTGAACGTCAGAGATCCGTACCCCGGGAACATCAGCCTCTGAGCAGCTCTGGCTATGGTTGCGCAGAGGCTGAGGTATTGCCTGCAGATGCGGCCAAAGTTTTACTACCTATTTCGTTGTATTTTGGTCAGGATTCTCTGTGTTTAAAAGCCTATGTCGATAGCGGGTCTGAAGGGAATTTTATGGACTCTTTTGCTGCTAAAAAACTTGGTGTCCCACTACTGAAACTTAATATTCCAATTAAAACCACGGCTATTAATGGCACATCCATTATTCAGGAGGGGGTTAAATTTGTTACTGCTAAGATAACTATGTCAGTAGGAGCACTACATACTGAGCTTATTTCCTTTTTTGTGTTGGACAATCTATCTTCTGCAGTCATTTTGGGGATGCCGTGGCTACGCCAACATAACCCTGTCATTGACTGGCACCTGGGTGATGTGGTGCGCTGGAGCTCGCAATGCCAGGATAATTGCATGTCTGTAGCAGTAAATCAAACCAAGCTAAAAAAACACCCCTTCATACCGTTTGCTCTCAGGGATTATGGAGATGTCTTTTCCGTTATAGAGTCTGAGAAACTACCACCCCACAGAGAGTATGATTGTCCTATAAACCTAATTCCAGATGCCCGTCTTCCAAAAGGGAGAATATTTAATCTCTCTGGTCCAGAGCGTCAGGCCATGAATGAGTACATAGCGGATAGCTTAAGAAAGGGGTTCATTAGACCATCCATTTCACCAGTTGGAGCTGGGTTCTTCTTTGTAGAGAAGAAAGATGGTGGTCTCAGACCCTGCATTGACTACCGGGAATTAAACGCAATCACTATAAAGAACCAGTACCCGCTTCCACTCATCCCTGATCTTTTTAATCAGCTAATTGGAGCCCATTGGTTTACTAAACTTGACCTCCGGGGGGCATACAATCTAATCCGCATAAGAGACGGCGATGAGTGGAAGACAGCGTTTAATACACCTCTTGGTCACTTTGAGTACCTAGTAATGCCTTTCGGACTCAGTAATGCTCCTGCAGTGTTTCAGCACTTTGTTAACGATATTTTCAGGGACATCTGTGGTGTGTATGTCGTTGTGTACTTGGATGACATTTTGATTTACTCCACTGACCCAGTGACACATGATCAACACGTCCGTTCAGTACTGCAGAGACTGCGGGAGAACTCCTTGTTTGCTAAGTTGGAGAAATGTGTCTTTTTCGCTGAGGAGGTACAATTTTTGGGGTACATGGTCTCAGGTAGGGGGTTCCGCATGGATCCTGCCAAGATCCAACCTATTAAGGCGTGGGTGCAACCCAAATCGCTGAAAGCACTGCAGCGATTTTTGGGATTTGCCAATTACTATCGTAAGTTTATCAGGAGTTTTTCTGAGATTGCCAAGCCACTCACGGATCTAACCCAGAAGGGGGCAGACGTGGCCAACTGGAATCCCGAGGCCATTCAAGCATTTTCTACGTTAAAAGAATGCTTTGTGGCCAACCCGGTTTTAGTACAACCTGACTTAGACCGCCCATTTATTGTGGAGGTGGATGCCTCCGAAGTCAGAGTGGGAGCAGTGCTATCGCAAGGCACGGCAGCCCTCACTCAGCTGCGCCCATGTGCTTTTTTTTCCCGAAAGTTCTCTGCCACAGAGAAGAACTATGATATTGGGAATCGGAATTACTAGCAATAAAATGGGCCTTCGAGGAATGGCGTCACTTTCTCGAAGGCGCCAAGCATAAGGTCACCGTCATTACAGACCACAAAAACCTGACCTACCTGGAGTCAGCTAAAAGACTGAATTCCAGGCAGGCCAGGTGGGCCTTGTTCTTTTCAAGGTTCGATTTTGTAATCACCTTTCGCCCTGGTACGAAAAATGTGAGGGCCGATGCCCTCTCTCGCAGTTTTTGCCCCACACAAGCCGAAGACTGTGAACCCATTCCTATATTAGCCAATGGGATCGTCGTGTCGGCAGTTTCCTTGGACCTTCTGGAGGAGATCCGTAGGTCTCCGGAACGAGGTCCTGACACTACACCCCCCAAAAAATTGTTCGTTCCGAATTCCTTTCGCCTTCAAGTTCTTAAAGAGTCACATGACTCTGTTCTGGCAGGCCATCCTGGGCTCAATAATACCACCAGGTTGGTATCTAGGAACTTTTGGTGGCCGACGGTGGTCAAGGACTGAAAGAACTATGTTTCAGCATGTGAAGTCTGTGCCCGCGCCAAATCCCCCCATAATCGCCCTGCTGGCTGGCTTCAGTCCTTGCCCACCCCTGAGAGTCCATGGACCCACATCTCCATGGACTTCATCACAGACCTGCCGACCTCAGATGGGAAAACATGTATCTGGGTGGTGGTAGACAGGTTCAGCAAACAGTGCCATTTTATTCCCCTGTCTGGCTTACCTAACTCCGAAACCTTGAGCAAATTGTTCCTTGTGCACATTGTACGTCTTCATGGTGTTCCGTCAAATATTGTGTCCGAGAGAGGTACCCAGTTCGTCTCAAAATTCTGGAGGGCGTTCTGTAAACGCATCGGTGTTGAGTTATCCTTCTCCTCGGCTTACCACCCCGAAACCAATGGGCAAACCGAATGTGTTAATCAAGCTCTGGAGCAATACCTCCGTTGTTACGTGTCAGGACACCAGTCCGATTGGGTAGAACATCTGCCATTGGCTGAGTTTGCCTTAAATAATCGCTACCAGGACTCCATTAAAACTACCCCTATTTTTGTAACCTTGGATTGCATCCACGCTTTGGGTCGTTCTCGGCTAGGATGTCGGAGCTCCCTGGGGTAGAGAAAAACATACATCGCTTGAAAACAATATGGTATGAAGTAAATACGAATTTGAAAGGGGCTCAGGTTAGACAGGCTTCAGCTGCAAACAAACGACGGTCCAAGGGGCCACACTTGGGGGTTGGGGACAAGGTTTGGTTTTCTACAAAAAACATCAAACTGAAAGTACCGTCTGCCAAACTGGGTCCCAGATTTATCGGCCCATATGAAATTATAGAAGTGGTTAACCCGGTAGCCTTCCGTTTGAAACTTCCGCTGTCATTTAAATTACCTAACGTGTTCCACAAGTCTCTCCTCAAACTGTATCGCTCCCCAATTCACCCTGTCCAGTCCCCTCCTCCTCTTGTTTCGGTCGGAGGGTCCTTGGAGTATGAAGTCCAGGGTATCCTTGACTCCCACCTTGTGAGAGACTCCATACAGTATCTTGTACACTGGAAGGGCTACGGCCCGGAGGAGAGGTCCTGGGTCCCCGCAAGGAACATCCATGCCAAGGCATTAATTAGGAGATTTCATCTCCTTCACCCTGACAAACTGGGTTTTGAGGGTCCGGAGGCCCCTCCTGGGGGGGTACTGTCACGTCGCCGTCAGACTCGGGGCCGGCTGTTCCACCCTCAGCCACTAGGAGGCGAAGGACTGTCACGCCGCCCTCGGGCTCGGTGCCTGCTGTCCAGGCCTCGGCCACCAGGAGACGCCGGACTGACATGTCGTCATCGATCTCGGGGCCTGCTGTTCCGCCCTCAACCACTAGGAGGCGCCGTGGCTCGCGCCCGAGTGAGGGCGGCAACAATGAAAGGGCTTCTGCGCAGGCATCTACTGGACGCAGACTCCGCTCCTCTGTCAGTCATGAAGGGGCTGTTGCATCATCAGGTCTGGTCCTGGGGGCGGTCCTGATGACATCACCAGCCCGGGAGCCTGTGAGGGACGACCTGATCCCTCAAATACCTTGGGACTGGGCTTGCAAGCCGCCGGATATATTCTTGGTTCCCCTACGTGTTACTTGAGATTGCCTATCGTCAACTCCGACCTCAGCCTGAACTTCTGACTACTCTGTTGCCTGCCGTTTTTGTACCTTGCATTTCTCCCGATTACTGACGCTGACCTTGGCCTGGATTCCTGACCCCCTCTACTGCCTGATGATTTTGTACCTCTGCTACTCTCCCGGTTTTTGACCTCTGCCTGGACTCTCGACTCTGCCTCTGCCTGCCGTTTCTGTACCTCCACTGCTCGCCTGGTTTCCGACTCCATTTTTGGCTCGCTTCCTGCTTTTCTATTGCGACCGTTCTGCTCTGGCACTCTGCTCCTGTTCAGACAGTGCTTCCTGGGCTCTGCAGTAAATCCAGATCCCTGTATAGGGGTAAAGGGTGTCGGTGCTACTGGAGGCGCTGTCTGTCTGCAGCCCAGACTTGCAGACGGACGCGACAGCCAGGAGCCATTTGGTGAGCTGCACTTCTTGCTACATGTTCACAGACTTACCAGTGGAAAAGCCAAACTTCACATGCCACAAATGCAAGCTTGTGTCCCTGTTGGAGGAAAAGTTGCAAAATCTCGAAGAGAGGTTAGCTACGTTGAAGATCATTAAGGAAGGTGAAGAGTTCTTAGACAGAGCAGAATTATCTCTTCATGTTACAGAAAGAGAAGAAATTCGAAGTGCTCCTGAAGAAACAGAGGAATGAAGACATGTGACCCAGAGAAGCAGGAGGATCAGGAGGCAGTCAGCACCCATTCTTCTCAGGAACCAGTACCAGGCTCTCACGCAGGAAAACGATGGAGAAATACATCAGGATAAGACTTTGCCCACAAACAGCAACCATGTACGCCTTCAGAGTCCTCCTGGATGGAGAAAGAAAAATGTTGTGAAGAAGAAACGGAGAGTGGTGGTCATGGGGGATTCCCTGTTGAGAGGAACAGAGGCCGCTATCTGCAGACCGGATATAACTTCAAGAGAAATGTGCTGTCTTCCAGGTGCAAAAATTAAAGATGTGTCTGACAGGATATCAGGACTCTTCAGACCTACAGATGACTACCCATTCCTGCTACTACATGTGGGGACAAATGACACCGCAAGAAACGACCTGGAAACCATCTGCAGAGACTTTGAAGACTTAGGCAAGAAAGTGAAAGAACTGGGAGCGCAGGTGGTCTTCTCTTCCATCCTCCCAGTGGATGGCCATGGAACAAGGAGGTGGAATAAGATTCTGCAGGTGAACAACTGGCTACGTCGATGGTGCTGTCAGCAACGATTTGGATTTCTGGATCACGGAGTGAATTACCTTTACAATGGACTACTTGCTAGAGATGGGGGGCACCTTATGAAGACTAGAAAACATGTATTTGGAAGTCGTCTTGCTACACTTGTAAGGAGAGCTTTAAACTAGAACAACATGGGAAAGGAAGCAAAAGACCAGAAAAAGCCATACACTTGACAAATGCTATTGAGAACTTTGCTATTAGAAGTGGAAAGGAAGAACAAAGACAAAAGAATCTAATTAATAAAAATATTGGAGAAAGAGAAACCAATCACAAACTAAAATGTTTCTATACTAATGCACAAAGCATGGGCAACAAACAAGGAGAATTGGAACTACTAACACAGGAAAAGAAATATGATGTCATTGGAATCACTGAAACTTGGTGGGACAATACACATGATTGGAATACAAGACTAGAAGGATACAACTTATTTGAAAGAAACAGACTTGATAAACGAGGAGGAGGTGTCGCATTGTATGTTAGAAATGCGTATATCTGCACAGAGATTGAAGCTTCAGAGACTGGGAGTTCTGTGGAAACTGTTTGGGTAAGAATACAAGGACAGAACAATGGAAAGGACACCATTGTAGGCATTTACTACAGGCCGCCTGTGCAAGCTGAAGATATGGATGAACTCTTTATGCATCAAATGGCCAAGTTCTCCAAAAAATATGACATAGTTGTCATGGGAGATTTCAACTATCCAGACATTTGTTGGGAATCTCTCTCAGGCAAGACGAACAAGTCAAGGAAATTCTTATCCTCTCTTGCTGACAATTTTATCTTCCAAAAGGCAGGGGAGAAAACAAGGGGAACTGCTACCTTGGATCTAATCCTTATAAACAGGGAGGAAATGGTTGAGGAGGTAAAAGTGGCTGGGACCCTAGGAGGTAGCAACCATGCTATTTTAGAATTTTGGATAACTAGTGGTGGAAGACCTGTGAAGACTCAGACGTCAAGGTTAGATTTCAGAAAGGCAGATTTTAAGGGATTCAGAAAGAGAATTGGAGAAAGACAAAAATGCCCAGGAAGGATGGGAAATCTTGAAAAATGAAATTCTCAAAGCACAATTGTTAACAATTCCGAAAAGAGGGAAGAATATGAAGCATTTAAGGAAGCCAGGATGGATGAACACTGAACTTAAGCACATGCTAAAAAGGAAGAAAAAAAGTTTATAAAATGGAAAGAGGGAGGCATATCTAAAGAATATAATGATGTCTGCAGAACCTGCAGGGCACAAATCAGATTATCTAAAGCTGACAATAAATTGAGGCTTGCAAGAGATGTCAAAAGCAATAATAAAGGATTTTGGGGATATGTCAAAAGTAAAAGAAAAGTCAAAGATGCTATAGGATTTTTACAGGATGAAAATGATGAAATGGTAAGACAGGATGTTGAGAAGGCCGAACTTTTAAATTCCTATTTTGCATCTGTTTTCTCTCAGAAAGGAAATGTAACATCAACTGTTCTTCACTGTCCTGTTAAGGGAATAGAAGAATCCAGGATATCTATAAACAGAAAGATAGTGAGGAAACACTTAGCTAACCTAAATGAATTCAAGTCTCCAGGTCCAGATGAATTACACCCCAGAGTACTGAAGGAGATAGCAGAAGAAATTGTTGAACCCCTCTCCATAATCTTTGAAAATTCTTGGAGAACAGGAGAAGTCCCAGGAGACTGGAGAAGAGCAAATGTTGTTCCTATCTTCAAAAAGGGGAAGAAGGTGGACCCAGGCAACTATCGGCCGGTGAGTCTGACTTCTATACCAGGAAAGATCTTTGAACAAATTATTAAACAACATGTATGTCAGTACCTGGATAAGAATGAAGTGATTAAACAGAGTCAGTATTGGTTTGTAACTAATAAGTCGTGTCAGACTAACTTAATTTCCTTCTATGACGGAATCACTGATTGGGTGGATCAAGGAAATGCTGTAGATATAGTATATCTTGACTTCAGCAAAGCATTTGACAAAGTATCTCATACAATCCTTATTGAAAAAATGACTAAGTATGGAATGGACAAGGCAACTGTTAGGTGGATTCATAACTGGCTTAGTGATCGGACCCAAAGAGTGGTCATAAATGGCTGCATATCCAGTTGGAAGAATGTCTCAAGTGGGGTACCACAGGGCTATGTCCTGGGCCCTGTATTGTTCAACATCTTTATCAACGATTTAGATGATGGAATTGAGGGTAAACTGATTAAATTTGCTGATGACACAAAGCTAGGAGGGATAGCTAATACTAGAGAAGAGAGAGAGAGGATTCAAAAAGATATAAATAAGCTGGAGAAGTGGGCAGCAACTAACAGAATGGTTTTTAACAGGAAAAAATGCAAAGTACTACATCTGGGCAATAAAAATGTAAAAAGCATATACAGAATGGGAGGAATAGGGCTAAGCAACAGCACATGTGAAAAAGACTTGGGTATACTAATAGATCACAGACTGAATATGAGTCAACAGTGTGATGCAGCAGCAAAAAAGGCAAATGCATTTCTAGGATGAATCAACAGAAGCATACAGTCTAGATCACGTGAAGTCATTATTTCCCTCTACTCCTCTTTGGTCAGACCTCATCTGGATTATTGTGTCCAGTTTTGGGCACCACATTTTAAAAAAGACATCAACAAACTGGAGCAAGGTCAGAAAAGAGCGACCAGAATGGTGACCTGTCTGCAAACCTTGTCTTATGAGGAAAGGTTGCAGGATTTGGGAATGTTTAGTTTGCAAAAGAGAAGACTGAGAGGAGACTTAATAGCTGTCTACAAATATCTAAAGGGCTGTCACATTGTAGAAGGATCAACTTTATTCTCATTTGCACAAGGAAAGACTAGAAGCAATGGGATGAAACTGAATGGGAGGAGACACAGATTAGATATTAGAAAAAACTTTTTGACAGTTAGAGTGATCAATGAGTGGAACAAGCTGCCACGAGAAGTGGTGAGTTCTCCTTCAATGGAAGTCTTCAAACAGAAGCTGGACAGACATCTGACTGGGATGATTTAGCGAATCCTGCTTTGAGCAGGGGGTTGGACCAGATGGCCCAGGAGGTCCCTTCCAACCCTACGATTCTATGATTCTATATAGAAGGGTCATCGTATTATATATAGAGGGGTTTTTGGGCCATCGTACTATATGCAGAGGGTTTATGGGGCCATCTTGTTATATACAGAGGGACTGAGGAGCCATCATATTATAGATAGAGGGACTCAGGGTCCATCAAATTATATACACAGGGCCTGAGGGGCCATCATACTATATGCAGAGGGGTTGTGAGGCCATCATATTATATATAGTTGGATTCAGAGGCCATCAAATTATATATATAAGGGCAGAGGGTCCATCATACTATATGCAGAGGAGTTATATATAGAGGAGTTGAGGAGATCATACTATATGCATAGGTGATGTGGGGACATCATACTATACAGTCATGGCCAAAAGTATTGACACCCCTGCAATTCTGTCAGATAATACTCAGTTTCTTCCTGAAAATGATTGCAAGCACAAATTCTTTGGTATTATTATCTTCATTTAAATTGTCTTAAATGAAAAAACACAAAAAGAATTGTCCTAAAGCCAAATTGGATATAATTCCACACCAAACATAACAAAGAGGGTGGACAAAAGTATTGGCACTGTTCGAAAAATCATGTGATGCTTCTCTAATTTGTGTAATTAACAGCACCTATAACTTACCTGTGGCACCTAACAGGTGTTGGCAATAACTAAATCACACTTGCAGCCAGTTGACATGGATTAAATTTGACTCAACCTCTGTCCTGTGTCCTTGTGTGTACCACATTGAGCATGGAGAAAAGAAAGAAGACCAAAGAACTGTCTGAGGACTTGAGAAACCAAATTGTGAGGAAGCATGAGCAATCTCAAGGCTACAAGTCCATCTCCAAAGACCTGAATGTTCCTGTGTCTACCGTGCGCAGTGTCATCAAGAAGTTTAAAGCCCATGGCACTGTGGCTAACCTCCCTAGATGTGGCCGGAAAAGAAAAATTGACAAGAGATTTCAACGCAAGATTGTGCGGATGTTGGATAAAGAACCTCCACTAACATACAAACAAGTTCAAGCTGCCCTGCAGTCCGAGGGTACAACGGTGTCAACCCGTACTATCCGTCGGCATCTGAATGAAAAGGGACTGTATGGTAGGAGACCCAGGAAGACTCCACTTCTTACCCCGAGACATAAAAAAGCCAGGCTGGAGTTTCCCAATACTTACCTGAAAAAGCCTAAAACATTTTGGAAGAATTTTCTTTGGTCAGATGAGACAAAAGTAGAGCTTTTAGGGCAAAAGCATCAACATAGAGTTTACAGGAGAAAAAAGAGGCATTCAAAGAAAAGTACATGGTCCCTAAAGTCAAACATGGCGGAGGTTCCCTGATGTTTTGGGGTTGCTTTGCTGCCTCTGGCACTGGACTGTTTGACCGTGTGCATGGCATTATGAAGTCTGAAGACTACCAACAAATTTTGCAGCATAATTTAGGGCCCAGTGTGAGAAAGCTGGGTCTACCTCAGAGGTCATGGGTCTTCCAGCAGGACAATAACCCAAAACACACTTCAAAAAGCACTAGAAAATGGTTTGAGAGAAAGCACTGGAGACTTCTAAGGTGGCCAGCAATGAGTCCAGACCTGAATCCCATAGAACACCTGTGGAGACATCTAAAAATGGCAGTTTGGAGAAGGCACCCTTCAAATATCAGGGACCTGGAGTAGTTTGCCAAAGAAGAATGGTCTAAAATTCCAGAAGAGCATTGTAAGAAACTCATTGATGGTTACCGGAAGCGGTTGGTCGCAGTTATTTTGGCTAAAGGTTGTGCAACCAAGTATTAGGCTGAGGGTGCCAATACTTTTGTCCGGCCCATTTTTGGAGTTTTGGGTGAAATGATCAATGTTTTGCTTTTTGCTTCATTCTCTTTTGCATTTTTTTATTTAAGACAAATTAAATGAAGATAATAATACCAAAGAATTTGTGTTTGCAATCATTTTCAAGAAGAAACTGAATATTATCTGACAGAATTGCAGGGGTGTCAATACTTTTGGCCATGACTGTATATAGGTGCCTGTGGGGGACATAAAAAAGTTTATACAGTCATGGCTGAAAGTGATGGCAACCTTGAAACTCTTCCAGAAAATTAAGTACCGTATTTTTCCCAGAAAATTATTACAATTACACGTTTTGTTATACACATGTTTATTTACATTGTGTGTATTGGAACAACATAAAAACAGAGAAAAAAAGGCAAATTGGACATAATTTTACACAAAACCCACAAAAATGGGCCAGACAAAATTGTTGGCACCCTCAACTTAATATTTGGTTGCACTCCCTTTGCAATATATAACTGCAATCAATCGCTGCCTAAAGTATAACCTCCAACAAGCTTCTTACACTTCTCAACTGGAGTTTTTGACCACTCTTCTTTTGCAAACTGCTCCAGGTCTCTCATATTTGAAGGGTTCCTTCCCCCACAGCAATTTTAACAGGCGTTCGATGGGATTTAGATCCAGACTCATTGAGGGCCAGTTCAGAACTATCGCTTTTTTTCCTTTCCATTTCTGGGTGCTTCTTGAATTATGTTTGGGGTCATTGTCATGTTGGAAGAACCATGACCTAGGACGCAAACCCAGCTTTCTGACGCTTTTCTGACACTACATTGTGACCCAAAATCTGTTTGTAATGTTCAGATTTCATGATGCCTTGCATACAGTGGACATATCCAGTGCCAAAGGCAGCAAAACAGCCTCAAAGCATCTTTGTTACTCCACCATATTTTACAGTAGATACTGTGTTATTTTCTTTGTTTAATTTTTGATAAACAGAATTATTTGCTTTATCGAAAAGCTCTATCTTGGTCTTGGACGCTTTCCCAGAAGGATTTTGGTTACTCAAGTACATTTTCGCAAACTACCGTCTATCTTTTTTATGTCTCTGTGTCAGCAGTGGGGCCCTCCTGGGTCTTCTGTCATAGCGTTTCATTTTATTCAAATGATGGATAATTTGCGCTGACGCTCCCTGAGCCCACAGGACAGCTTGAATTTCTTTGAAACTTGATTGGGACTGCTTAGCCACCATCCGGACTATCCTGCGTTGCAATCGTTAATCAATTCTTCTCTGCTGTCCATGTCCAGGGAGATTAGCTACAGAGCCATGGGTTGAAAACTTCTTGATTATTATGTGCAACGTGGACAAAGGAACATCAATATCTCTGGAGATGGACTTGTGACCTTGAGATTAATGATATTGTTCAACAATTTTGGTACTCAGGTCCTCAGACTGTTTTCTTCTCTTTTTTCCCTTCTCAATGCTTAGTGTGACACACAGACACACAATGCTAAGATTGAGTGAGGTGAGTTTAAACGAGCATCACATGCTTGAAACAAAGTTGTTTGCCCACAATTTTGGAAAGGTGCCAACAATTTTGTCCTGCCCATTTTTGAACTTTTGTGTGAAATTATGTCCGTATATATAGGGAGTTGTGAGTGACATTATGCAGTACTAGGAGGTGGGGGGCATATTGCAGTATATAAGGTGATGTGGGGGCAATTAGGACATTGTTTTACATAAGGCATTGTTAGTTTTGATTGGGGATCTCAGAGGCATTATTACTTTTTTGGAGTCATCGTTACTTTGAGGGCACACTTGCTTCAAGGGGGCACTTAGAAAAATATAACTTTCTTAGGAGCATACGGAGCACAAGAACGGGTGTCAAACTGAGTTTTTGCCCCAGGATCTCAGAAAACCTACCTTTAAGTTCAGTCATTATATGGTGGTAGGCAGGGCTGTGGAGTCAGTAAGCCAAACCTGCGACTCCGACTCCTCAATTTCCCTTACACCGACTCCGATTCCACGACTCCGACTCCCACATATATTGCTTATATTTAAGTGAAAAATTTATTGTAGTACAATGTGAACATCAGACATTTAATCATTTCTATGATCCAATAATCAAGATATTTAGATAGAACAGAATATATATTTATTGGAATACAACTTTAGAACACAAAAAACTGTAATAAATTGTAAATATGTAATACACTATATAATATTGATTACATATATACAGTACAGACCAAAAGTTTGGACACACCTTCTCATTCAAAGAGTTTTCTTTATTTTCATGACTATGACAATTGTAGATTCACTCTGAAGGCATCAAAACTACGAATTAACACATGTGGAATTATATAATTAACAAAAAAGTGTGAAACAACTGAAAATATGTCTTATATTCTAGGTTCTTCAAGGTAGCCACCTTTTGCTTTGGTTACTGCTTTGCACACTCTTGGCATTCTCTTGATGAGCTTCAAGAGGTAGTCACTGGAAAATGGTCTTCCAACAGTCTTGAAAGAGTTCCCAGAGATGCTTAGCACTTGTTGGCCCTTTTGCCTTCACTCTGCGGCCCAGCTCACCCCAAACCATCTCGATTGGGTTCAGGTCTGGTGACTGTGGAGGCCAGGTCATCTGGCGTAGCACCTCATCACTCTCCTTCATGGTCAAATAGCCCTTACACAGCCTAGAGGTGTGTTTGGGGTCATTGTCCTGTTGAAAAATAAATGAGATGGTCCAACTAAACGCAAACCGGATGGAATAGCATGCCGCTGCAAGATGCTGTGGTAGCCATGCTGGTTCAGTATGCCTTCAATTTTGAATAAATGCCCAACAGTGTCACCAGCAAAGCACCCCCACGCCATCACACCTCCTCCTCCATGCTTCACGGTGGGAACCAGGCATGTAGAGTCCATCCATTCACCTTTTCTGCGTCGCACAAAGACACGGTGGTTAGATCCAAAGATCTCAAATTTGGACTCATCAGACCAAAGCACAGATTTCCACTGGTCTAATGTCCATTCCTTGTGTTCTTTAGCCCAAACAAGTCTCTTCTGCTTGTGGCCTGTCCTCAGCAGTGGTTTCCTAGCAGCTATTTTACCATGAACGCCTGCTGCACAATGTCTCCTCTTAACAGTTGTTGTAGAGATGTGTCAGCTGCTAGAACTCTGTGTGGCATTAACCTGGTCTCTAATCTGAGCTGCTATTAACCTGTGATTTCTGAGGCTGGTGACTTGGATGAACTTATCCTCCGCAGCAGAGGTGACTCTTGGACTTCCTTTCCTGGGGCGGTCCTCGTGTGAGCCAGTTTTTTTGTAGCGCTTGATGGTTTTTGCCACTGCACTTGGGGACACTTTCAAAGTTTTCCCAATTTTTTGGACTGACTGACTGACCTTCATTTCTTAAAGTAATGATGGCCACTCGTTTTTCTTTACTCAGCTGCTTTTTTCTTGCCATAATACAAATTCTAACAGTCTATTCAGTAGGACTATCATCTGTGTATCCACCAGACTTCTGCACAACACAACTGATGGTCCCAACCCCATTTATAAGGCAAGAAATCCCACTTATTAAACCTGACAGGGCACACCTGTGAAGTGAAAACCATTTCCGGTGACTACCTCTTGAAGCTCATCAAGAGAATGCCAAGAGTGTGCAAAGCAGAAATCAAAGCAAAAGGTGGCTACTTTGAAGAACCTAGAATATAAGACATACAGTATTTTCAGTTGTTTCATACTTTTTTGTTAATTATATAATTCCACATGTGTTAATTCATAGTTTTGATGCCTTCAGAGTGAATCTACAATTTTCATAGTAATGAAAATAAAGAAAACTCTTTGAATGAGGTGTGTCCAAACTTTTGGACTGTACTGTATATATATATCTATATATATATAGAAAAACAGCCCTCTTTCCTCTTGGTATTTGTTATAATCTATGTGATTATTGTTATGCTGTAATGTCTATTGTCTGTACAAATCCCCTCTGAAATGTAAAGTGCTGCGGAATATGTCAGCGCTATAGAAATGTATTATTATTATTAACACATAGACCAGCTAACCTCCGAGCTCTGGATGGTAAATACCTGTCTCCTCTGTGTTGCACGGACCAAGACTGGGAACAAGTCCAACAATGTAGAAATCAAGGCAGAAAAGTCCGGCAAGCGGAAACTTCAGGTGGTATAATAAAATCTAAGAATTTTTATTGCAGATAATTTAAAAGCTCCAGAGTTCAGTGACAAGATGCAGACATAATGCTGAACAGACTGCGCGTTTCGGCGGTAACAACTGCCGCCTTCTTCACGGGCTCAAACTGCTTCTGGAATACTCCAACATTCTTAAGTAGAAAAAACATTTCTTAACCTCATAATCAAAAAGTAGTAACAGGTGTGGATAACATCCTTCAATGTTAACTCTATGGCTTCCGGAAACAAGTAGAGAAAAAAAGCATCAGTGTGAACAGTACCTGCGCTAACAAAGTTATCTGACCAGGATAAAGAAATAATTAAAAGCACACATTATTACATTGATACAACGGTGTTATATAATGAAAACATTATGACTGAGATATAATAGCGCTACTTGGAAAAACATGATATAAGAAATTATTTATAATGTATTGCTAGATCCATTCTATTATTGAATCCATGCGGTAACCTTGTATCTAAAAGAAACATCCATTTGCTTTCTCTTGCAAGAATTTTTTTGTGATAATTCCCCCCTCTTTCTGGTTTTTTAACCTGTTCAATGCCTGTAAAAGAAAAACCCTTGACATCACCCCCATGTATTTGTGAAAAATGTCAGGAAACTACAGAGGCTCCTGCTGGTGGCAAATTAACTGCATCAGAAAGATGTTTTCTGATCCTTTTTTTAAAGTATTCATAGTGCAGCCTACATACTGTTTGTTGCAAATTTCACAATTAAATAGATAACATTGGCGGTATTACAATTAATATATGAAAGAATATCAAAAGTCTTATTCTTGTGCATAGACATTAATGTTTTAGATTTTTTGGCATGCTTGCAGCATTTGCACACATTAGCTCCACACCCATAGAAACCTTTGGTTTTTAACCAGTTGGTATCCTGTGAGTTAAGAGACAAGGGATCCCTGCAATATTATGAGGAGCCTTGATGTTGACTTGCAGGCTTTATCTATTTTGGCCAAAATACTAACCAATACCTCATTTAATGTATTCATTGTATGCATTAATTTTTGCACTTATCATATCAGTTATTGCAGGATGCAGCCGAGCCTCTTTCTGTTGGCTTGGTCTGGGGCGTCTGTCACTGTGCTTTGCATACTATAGTGCTGTAGCAGCCCGCCTGATAATACTATGGGCGTCATTAATAGGTTGCAAGCCAGACACTTTGCATCACACCTGCCTGTGTGACTGGCATCCAAAGCAAGCCTTTATCTATGTGCATTTCTACTAGGCAGCTAACCCCTCCATGGTCTGGTAGGTGTGGGGTGGTTGTTTTATCAGTGGATTGCACCTGTGCTGCTCCTTGCCTTTATTAGTGGAGGCCGGCTGCAAACAGGCAGCTTCACCAGCGACGCCGAGCGGGCGCGTCGCTGTGTACGTTAGTTACCAGCACGCTGATGCAGGGAGCTGGTAACTAAGGTACACATTGGGTTTCTAAGCACCGCGCGCTGCTTAGAAACTCTGCGTTTACCTTAGTAACTCAGCTAAAGACTTCCATCTTTGGAAAGATTCTGGCAGTCAAAACTTTTATCCTTCCCAAAATTTTATACATATTTAGGACTTTACCAGTTAGCTTTCCGCACCAAACCATTGATAGAGCTCAAGAGCTCATCCAACTATTTATTTGGAAAGGTAGAAAAGCAAGAATATCTGCAGACTTGATGTACAAAAATAAAAAACATGGGGGCGCAGGACTGCCCAACATATACGCTTATTATCAGGTCTCGCTCATCAAACTGA
The DNA here is from genome assembly GCF_039654945.1 of Dendrobates tinctorius. Taxonomy (NCBI): domain Eukaryota; kingdom Metazoa; phylum Chordata; class Amphibia; order Anura; family Dendrobatidae; genus Dendrobates; species Dendrobates tinctorius. The sequence goes on along the minus strand of NW_027361782.1, from coordinate 397,970 downwards.
GCTGGCACTGGTTTACTGAAAACATGACGCATCCAGCTTGGTATGGCTTGGAGAGAGATGCTAGTGATAGAGGTTCCTTGCAAAAGCTTTTCTTTCACTTCCTTCTGCAAAAGCCCAGTGCGAACTCATCTCATCCTATATTCCGGCCGATAATCTCAGCCTGGAGGGAACTCATTAAGCCGGCTAAAAATATCAAAAAAGCAGAGCAAATCTTAAAGTTGCCTCTATCTTCATTGGCACTGATGGATGATCTCCCGATAATGGAGGTTTGGGGGAAATCTGGAATTAAAAGGGTGGGGGATGTTTTTAGTGGAGTGGAGTTCCTGAAATTCAGTGAGATCAGGGTTAAATATAATTTACCGTCATCTGAGCTGGTCTTTTACACCATGTTGAAAGACAGAATTTGGAAATTCATAAAAGGGAAGATTTTGAATTATGAAATGCTATCTTCACTATTGTGCAACCTTAAAAATAAAAACCTCTGGAGTCTGCGTAATTTGTATAGATCTGTTGTCAAAGACCTAACGAGCCACAAAAACATATACATGAAGAGATGGGAGTCCAATTTTGGTGCTGATATCCGTCTCGAGAACTGGAACGATGCCATCAAAAACACTTACAATTCCAACATATCAATGGGTCTTCATGAGTTATTTCAAATTGTTAAATAGGTGGTACTATACCCCGACGAGGTTATTACATTTTAACACATAGCTATCTTCCTTGTGCTGGAGAGATTGTGGACACCAAGGGAACCTCTACCATATTTTCTGGGGTTGTTCAAAAATCAAAAACCTCTGGCTTCAAGTCACACAGCACATTAACCTCATTGCTAAGGACTTCACAATTACACCCGAAAGAGCACTTCTTTCATTAGACATGGAACAATTTGATGATTCGGTAAGACACATTATCATACACATCCTCTTAGTGGCCAAGACCATGTTAGCACAATGGTGGAAGAAAGCAGAGGTTCCCAAGTTTTCAGACATACTTGACAAGATAGGCCAACACAGCGATTTAGAACGCAGATTTGCGATTAACAACAATCACATTCACAAATACTCAAAAAAATGGAAGACCTGGAACAACAAATTTCAAATCAAATAGACTTAACAAGAGGCACTATATTTTGAAGTTTAAACCTGGGCGCTTTAGTACTGGGATGCTGTATCTCCTTCCAAGAATGTTACCCCATAATAAGGATTGTCGATTTTTTTTTTCTTTTATGTTGTTATTCGATATATGTTATTCTATGCCTATTTGTGGGTTCTCTAGTTTTTAAATTTTTTTTCCGTTCCTGTACAAGGTTGTTTATTCCCCACTCCCTTCCTTCCCTCCCTTCCTACCTTCCTTTCCCTACCCTGTTTATTTTTAAAAAACCAATAAAATTATTTGAAAACAGGAAAAAAAAAAAAAAACCTTTCAGGTGATGCATTTTTTTAAAAAGCTGATCTACTTTTGCAGCTGAAAAACGTATCCTCAAAAAACGCAGGAAAAACGCTGTGTGTGAATGTAGCCTTAGATCAGGAATAGAACATTTCATAACTTTCCCAAATTCCTATGAAAAAATATTCAGCATATTCTGCATTGAATTACTGTACCTAATTTATTATATATTTTAGGAGTCGGTCCATTTTATACCGACTCCGACTCCACCAAAATGAGCTCCGACTCCGACTCCACAGCCCTGCTATGCACCACTGTATTCTGATGACAGATCCACTTTCTATACAGCACTGTAATCTCATGACAGACCCACATTCTATACAGCACTATATTCTCATGACATTTCATAACTTTTCCAAATTCCTATGAAAAAATATTCAGCACATTCTGCATTGAACTACTGTACCCAATTTATTATATATTTTAGGAGTCGGAGTCGGTCCATTTTATACCAACTCTACCAAAATGAGCTCCGACTCCACAGCCCTGCTATGCACCACTGTATTCTGATGACAGATCCATTTTCTATACAGCACTGTATTCTGATGAAAGATCCACTTTCTATGCAGCACTATATTCTGATGACAGATCCAATTTCTATACAGCACTGTATTCTGATGACAGATCCACATTCTATACAGCACTATATTTTGATGACAGATCCACTTTCTATACAGCACTGTATTCTCATGACAGATCCACATTCTATACAGCACTATATTCTTATGACATTTCATAACTTTCTCAAATTCCTATGAAAAAATACTCAGCACATTCTGCATTGAACTACTGTACCCAATTTATTATATATTTTAGGAGTCGGAATCGGTCCATTTTATACCGACTCCACCAAAATGAGCACCGACTCCGACTCTACGACTCCGACTCCACAGGCCTCTTTCACACATGAGTTTTTTGCCATCAGTCACAATCCATCAAAGTGTTCAAAAAACGGATCCTGTGCAGATTGCAAAAAACTGATGCACCGGATCCGTTTTTGTGACGGATCCGTCTCAGGAGCTTGCTGCAGGAATTAAAGGGAGAGAGATAGAAATTTTTTTTGTGCCAGAATGGAAAAAGCAGCCGTAGGGGTTAAAATAAAGAAAGAGTAATTACTCATGCTCAGTTTTAAAACACGGAATCCGTTGCTGGATTCCGTTTTTTGACGGACACCAACGGATCCTGCGCCCATAGGCTTCCATTATAGCCAACGACGGATGGCGCTGGATCCGTCACTGTCCGACTTTTAGATGCATACAAAAAACGTTACTTTGCCCGTCATCTCCGGTTGACGGACAAAGATTTTCCGATAAATGAAATGTGTGGCCATCCGTCACAATCCGTCACTAATACAAATCTATGAGAAAAAAACGGATCCAGCACAATTAGTTGCTGGACCCGTTTTTTGACAAAACAACTGATTGTGACTGATGGCAAAAAACGGATGTGTGAAAGAGGCCTAAATTGTCTCTTCAGAGAGGAAGAGGACTACAACTCTAGTGCCACCTATTGGAAGTAGCAATCCTAAAAGTCCATGTTGACTCTTTAACACGCCTTGTTATATTACTTAGGATAAAAGCCAAACCAAAATCTCAATTTGCAGACATTGTGTTTCGTTGTACTGCCCCTCATCAGTGCAAAGTGTGAGATATGGTTTGGCTGTGAGAGAGGCGTCTGACCGATATCCAAGAAGTATCATTTCTCCTTGCGGAGATTGACATGCAAGGAGAAAAGATACTTCTTGGATATAGTGGTAGGTGTAATGTGATCCTAGTGGTGACTGGTATCTACTATGATATGGTCACAGTAATGGGGTACTACCAGTCATTTTGCTAATGTATTTTTTAATTTTTTAATTAGTAACTCTTCAATGTAATCATTAGGTAGTGGAAGGCGTATTGTGATATTATTGTTAACATTGGTCTTTGTACAGTGTGCTTTTTTATGTGAAGGGAATGGTCATATTATAGTATGTATTCACTGTGTAGTGGACATTGTGTAGTGGTATTATTTTGGTCTTGTATAGTAGTAATTTTAGTCATATTGTGTGTTTTAGGGTTTGCAGTGTTATACAATAATTTTATATATATATAGATAATCTTAGTAGTTGGAGGGGGATGTTATGGAAAGCCATGTACTTTGTTTCTTGGGCCTGTGATCTTTCAGGAGCTTAGCAATGCCCCTGGTAAACAGACTTTTAAATGAACAGCGATCATCAAGTTATTCATCGCTGGTCGTTCAATGCCACCTATCATTAAGTGTAAACGGACCGTAACTCTCTGAGATCAGATTTTATTGGGAATAGCTGTAAGCAGCAAATTAATATAAACATGAAAAAAACACTACACATAGGCACTCTGTGATAAATGCAAAATACCATTACTGCTATAAACATAAAAAACTTAGGGCACTTTGATAGCATTATTTGATACAAAAGCATTCCCAAAATGACAATGTATGCCCAATCAGGATGGCTCCTTACTATAGTGACTTACTTTTCTGTGTCTGCAAAAGCCTCAGATAGATGGGGACAGAGATAGGATCCATGTTTGACTGTGATTAAAACTTGACTGGGAAAAGTTAGGTGGATAAAGGTGCACAGTCCAGGGAAGGTGCGGGGTATCATATGGTATGAGCCAAATCTACTTATTACAAGAACCATAGGCACATGGTGAGGTGAGCCATTAGAGTTAGGGACCACCCATATCAGGTGCATATTGATGTGATTGGATTGCTTTTAACTACCGTAAGTATCCTATCTTTTTTATGTACATAGCAATAGTGGTATTTTTGCATTTATTTACCGCAGTGTGCCTACTCATAAGTTTTTTCTTTGTGTTTATATTCTTAAAAACAGCACATAACAAAAGGACAAAAAAACTTTACAGAAAATGAACAACCTTACCAACACTATCAGATTACAAATGCCCTAGCAGTAGACCCCCATGTTAAAGACAGGGTTAGCCCAGGCGCAAAATAATAATACTCACAAACCTACCAATTTATGGAGGGGATGGCTGCCTAGTATTAAAAATGCACACAGATTAGGCTTGCATAGGACACCAGTCACACAGGTACGTGTGATGCACAGTGTCCTGCTCACAGCCTATTGATCAGGGCCACCATCAGGGCATTACTGCCCTTATCGCTGTATGGGGCTCAGTGAGCAGCAGTACAGAGGGGGGCCCATAGGTTCAGGGCCCGCTCTTGTGCATCTGCTCATCGGGCCCCATAGTGCATTAAAGTGGTGTGCACTGCGGCACACATGTCGGCGCTCTGGCCTGGGAGCTTCTCTTGTAGCTGTGCACTGCCGTCTAACCTTGACAGCTGCGCAGCTCCCTCACCCTCCGCCTTCTGTGCTCTTCCAGTCAGGTGACAGTGCGTACACACCGAGATGTACCGAACGCTGGAAGCAGAGCTGCGCTGCTGGGGAACGTCTGGGAGGTAAGTATAAAAAATGTTTTTGTTTTCTCTATAAAATGGATTTAATGGGTGAGTGGAGGAGGGGAACTGCAAATGATGATGGGGAAGGAGTAAGGGGAACTTCACATGATGAAGTGGGGGGGTGAGAGGGACTGCAACTGATGAAGTAGGGGTTAAGGGGGACTGCACATGATGATGTGGGGGTGAGAGGGACTGCAACTGATGAAGTAAGGGTTAAGGGGGACTGCACATGATGATGTGGGGGGTGAGGCAGACTGCACATGATGAAGTAGTGGGGTGAGGGGGACTGCAAATGATTAAGTGGGGGTAAAGTGGACTGTAAATGATGAAGTGAGGGTGAGAAAGACTGCACATGATGAAGTGGTGGGGTGAGGGGGACTGCACATGATGAAGTGGTGGGTTAAGGGCGGCTGCACATGATGAAGTGGGAGGTAAGGGAGACTGCACATGAAATGGGTGAGAGGGACTGCACATGAATTGGGGGGAGGTGAGTGGGACTGCACATAATGAATTAGGGGGTGAGGGGGATGGCAAATGATGAAGTGGGGGTAAGGGGGACTGCACATGATTAAGTGGGGGGGTGAGGGGACTGCACATGATGAAGTGGGGGTTGAGGACTGCACATAATGCAGTGGGGGTTGGTGAGGGTGACTGCACATGAAGTGGGGCGAGTGAGGAGGACTGCACATGAAGTGGGGGGTAAGGGGGACTGCACATGATGAAGTGGGTGAGGGAAGGGGACTGCACATGAAGTGGGGTGGGGAAAGGGGGACTTCACATGATGAAGTGGTGGAAGGGGACTGCACATGAAGAAGTGATGGGTAAGGGAGACTGCACATGATGTAGTGGGAGGAAAGGGGAACTGCACTTGATGAAGTGGGGGAAGGGGACTGCACATGATGAAGTGGGGGGTGAGGGGGACTGCACATGATGAAGTGAGTGGGGGGGCGGGAGACTGCAAATGATAAAGTGGGGGTGAGGGGGACTGCAAATGATGAATTGAGTGTGAGGGACTTGGACAGCAATTGAATTGAAGGTGTTGGATGGGGAGAACAAATGATGAATTGAAGGTCGGGGTGGGGAGAGCAAATGATGATCTGGGGGAGAGCAAATAATGATGAGGGATAAGGCAGTTGATAATGACTAGAGGGAGAGAAAGACATGAAAATGAATTGGGGCGGTAGGGGCATGTAAATATAATGAATGGGGGTTAGGGTTAGCGCCGAAGGTACATAGTGGGGGTGTTGAGGATGAAGTGACTGGTAATGAAATGGGGGGAAATAGTACAGGTGCTAATTAATTTATATATTTATTAGGTGGGGAAAGTGGATATGTATAGTTAGTGGATTATAATTTATATTTGGAATGGTGGGTTGCATAATAACCAATTATATATTAATGGGGATGCACGTCTGTATTCAGATGTGTAGTGTAGAAGGGAAAATGTTATGAAATAAGTCACCGTAGGAGGCAAAAACAGAAATACTAGCTAAGTCCAGAAAACCAGAGAAGTTGGCAGCTATCGGATTGCAGACCCCTGAACCTAACAACAACAACTAGCAGTAGCCGTGGGGGGTTCCTACGGTGCCCTAGACCCCTCGATCACAGCCGGAGAACTACATAGCCTAAAGACAGAAAGGGAAATCTAAACTGCCCCAGAGCAGACCCCAAAGCAATAGGCAGCCCCCAACATACAATGACGGTGAAGCAAGATGAAAAAACACTCACACAGATAGAAAGATAGGCTGAGCAAATGATGGGGCCCAAGCTAACTAAATAGGACAGAAAAGAAAAGCTGCTGTCTGCAATCCGCCAAAACCCTCTCAAAAACAAGAGCCAACAGACTGATAGGGAAAAAAGCCCTGAAGACGCTAGGCTTCAAAAAGACTATATCAGTACTCAGGTATTTTCTGAAGACAGAGCAAAAAGGAATTCAACTCACCCAGCAGGGAAAGGCAGAAATCCAGAAAAACAAGGCAAAACAAAACCAAAAACACAAATGCAAAAAGTAGAGCAGAAAACTTAGCTTTTGAGGAGCAGGAATCAGACTGGTCTCCAAGAATCCCTCAGAGTAATCACCCGCAAGGCTGAAGGGCGTCGGCTGCCTTATATCCAGTCAGCAATTCTAGTCACCCAGTCATAATCATTCTGCTCAGGTGCTTTGTAATCAGCCTCACTACCTTCCTTCACCAGACGAGGGAGTTCATCAGACCTCAATGATGAAGGGGAAAATGAACTCACAACAGGAAAAAGTGGGAAATGTGCTCTGGAATTGGTGCACTAGATAACTATGTGTTATTTTATGCAGAGACGAGTCCTGGCTGGAAGAAGTGATGGCGGTCTGCGCTGCATGAAAAAGAAAAGTAAAGATGAAGGACTTCAACTAGAGACGTCACTGGTGAGTCAATGTGTTACCTGTACACTGACAATATACACTGTATACTATATACAGATCTCCTGTATATAATGTCATTGGTGATCCCTGTATTATGTGTGCACTGACACTGTATACTATGTACAGAACTTCTGTGTATAATGTCACCAGTGATCACTGTATTATCTGTACATTGACACTGTATGCAGAGCTCCTGTGTATAATGTCACTGGTGATCCCTGTATTACCTGTACACTGACGCTATACACTGTATACTATATACAGAGGTCCTGTGTATAATGTCATTGGTGATCACTGTATTATGTGTACACTGACACTGTATACTATGTACAGAGCTCCTGTGTATAATGACACCAGTGATCACTGTAATATCTGTACACTGACACTATATACAGATCTCCTGTGTATAATATCACCAGAGATCACTGTATTACCTGTACACTATACACTATGCACAGATCTTCTGTGTATAACGTCACTGGTGAGTACAAATTTCAAAAAACTGACCGTCACATCCAAACATAAACTAGGTCTGAACAGGTGCTTACCTAGAGTCACCAACTCATATACAATCAAACAAATAAAGCAGCACTCTGTAGAGCCATAGCATGCAAATAAGAAATATGAAAATTGAATTGTGTTACTGCACTAGAAATATGCAAAATTGAGAATGCTTAGCACATAAATTGGCCAATTCATGTGTACCTGGTAAACCTCCTTAAGGCGATTCTCATTTCCAGGACCTAACCTAATGCCAATCCTCTCTTAGACTAAAGTCTTCATCTGTAAGGGAACCTAATGTGAATCCTCTCTTGGACTGAAATCTATATCTCTGTGGAGGAGTAGGGTCCTGCTGTGTTGTCACTGGTGATCACTGTATTACATGTACACTGACAGTAAATACAGAGTTCCTGTGTATAATGTCACTTAGTATTGTGTTGTTGTTTTTTTTATTGATGATCAGTATTGTACAGGGTGGGCCATTTATATGGATACACATAAATTAAATGGTTGGTGATATCAACTTCCTGTTTGTGGCACATTAGTATATGGGAGGGGGGAACTTTTCTAGATGGGTGGTGACCATGGCTGCCATTTTGAAGTCAGCCATTTTGGATCCAACTTTATTTTTTCCAATGGGAAGAAGGTCATGTGACACATCCAACGTATTGAGAATTTCACAAGAAAAACAATGGTGTGCTTGATTTTAATGTAACGCAGGAGAAATGCTAGCAAAGGCTTCCAGTATCCGTTGTTTCAGATGCTGCACATCTCTTATCTTCACAGCATAGACAATTGCCTTCAGATGACCCCAAAGATAAAAGTCCAAGAGGGTCAGATCGGGAGACTTGGTGACCAATCCACTTTCCCGGAAACTGTTCATGTAGGAATGCTCGGACCTGACACCATAATTGATGGTATGGTGTGATATATGGGGTACAAAGATAGTGGGGCCATTCTTCATCAATGGAAACCTCAATGCCACTGGATATCTGAAATTGCTACATGATGTATTGCCCTCTTTATGCACTGAAGATGGCACATTCCCTGAGTTTTTCCAGCAAGATGGTGCACCACCACATTATGGGTGTCAGGTCTGAGCATTCCTACAAGGAATCAGACCCCCTTAGACTAGCATTTCTTCTGTGGTGTTGCTATCAGTGTGTCAAGAGTGGGAGAAGTGGGTTGCATTGACAATCCAACACAATGGGCATTTTGTAAATGGTCATAAACTTGTAAATAACTCCTAAAAGAATAAAGTTACATTAAAACCAAGCACACAATTGTTTTTCTCGTAAAATTCTCAATGTTTGATGTGTCACATGACCCTCTTCCCATTGGAAAAAACAAAGTTGGATCCAAAATGGATAACTTCAAAATGACCGCCATGGTCCCCACCCATCTTGAAAAGTTTCACCCCCTCCCATATTCTAATGTGCCACAAACAGGAAGTTGATATCACCAACCATTCCCATTTTATTTAGGTGTATCCTTATAAATTGCCCACCCTGTAGTATTCAGTCACTATGTGGTGGCAATATGTGATCTGGTCATGGTGTGGTGGTATTTTTTCCTTGCATGTGGTATTATTTGGTCACTATGTGATGGTAATATGTGGTCTGATCATGGTATGAGGGTATTTGTCCCTTTTATGTGGTATTAATTGTTATTTAAAAAATATGTTTGTGACTCATTCTCTTAAAGAAAAATACACAAAAAATATATTTATATTTAATAGGTTAGAGTAGAGTAAAGCCCGGCCAAAAGAGTCTACCATGCCATGGTGGCGGCTTAACATTTCTTTTGGCCAGAACAAAAGCTGCTGGATATGAATGTGATCTGGTGTCTGATGGGAACTGTTAATATCTGATTGGTGAGGATGTGGTGGAGAAGAGTTTTTCCAAGTATTGGCCGCTGGACTGTTGAAGGTTCGAAGGGTGGAGGTGGAGCTGGGGTGGAGCCTGGGCGGAGTCTCAAGGGGGCCTGAAAATTTTGCAAGTATGGGGCCCTAAATTCCTAGTGGCAGCCCTGATGACACTAATACTGTTAGATCAGGCGGGCTGCCCAGCGCTATATAAGTGCATCCCACAATGACAGGCACCCAAGTAATTTCTAATTTGACGTGGTGTTGGTAAGGCTGTTCTTTTTCTGTTATGATTATTTTTCTAATAATGGCCTTATTGTATACATGTGCACCTGCCAGGGGCGGACACTGACAGCTTGGGCCCCCTGTGCAAGAAATGTATTTGGGCCCCCTTCCTTTTATGGTGACAAAGCTACAGTGCTGTGCAAATTAATTGGGACAAAGCATTTTTTTTAAAGTAAAATCGTAAGTTGGTTACCAGTCAGTGATTCAAACCAGTTTTAACTGCTTTGAACAGGCAGTCACACCTGCACCAACAGCACAGGAAGCTATATAAGGGACGGCACCATTTATGACTAGAGAGGATGGTACGTAATAAGAGATGGTGTTATACATAATAAAAGAGGAAACTATGTAACTAAGGATGGTGTTATACAGATATAGTGAGTACACTATAAGCTAAGGGACTGTGTTATACATAATAAGTACGTATACTATATGCTAAGGGACTGTGTTATACATAATAAGTACGTACACTATAAGCTAAGGGACTGTGTTAGACATAGTGAGTACACTATATACTAAGGGACTGTGTTAGACATAGTGAGTACACTATATACTAAGGAACTGTGCAAGGTATAATATGTGAGTACACTATATACTAAGGGACTATGTTAGACATAATAAGCGATAATGTCTTCCTCCACCTCCCCCTGTTCTTAAGGCCATTATAAGTCCCCCTTCCTCCCATCCCAATCCCCCACACCCCTCATTGTCCTCCTCCCCCCGCATCCCATTATTGTCCTCTCCCCCACCCCATCATTTCCCTCTTCACCACCTCCATCATTTTCTTCTCCCCCACCACTATCTTTGCTTTCTCCCTCACCACTCCCATCATTGCCCAATCTACCACCTCCATCATTTCCTCCTCCTCCACCCAGGGCTGTGGAGTCGGTAAGCCACAGTTGCGACTCCGACTCCGACTCCTGGATTTTATCAGGCTCCGACTCCGGCTCCGACTCCTTCATAAATGGCCAATTCATAACAACAAATTTACTGTTGTAAAATATTAAACATCGTGCTTATTCAGTTTCTCACCATCATATAAGTAATCAGACCACTTAGAGCAAAAACTACATTTATTAGAATACAATTAGAATATAGCAAATAACTTTTATAAACTTTTCTAAACTGTAAGTAAATATGCAATAAACACTTTTATGCAGTTAATAAGAAGAAATCTATAAATTTGTCCTCAGAAAAAGTATTGCCTCTGTCAGATCCTCCTTCATGGATGCCCTCAAATCTGATCTAATTATTTTGAGAGCAGAGAACAACCTCTCTACACTAACTTGTGTTGGTGGCAAAGCAGTAACCACTCGGGCAACATCTCTGACAATGTCAGGATACAGAGGAATCGCTTGTTGCACTGTTATTTTTGATGAACGGTCAAATTTCTCAATTTCTTTTAGTGCACATGAAAAATTCTGCTGAAATGTACTGGCTGTGTTCCTTGATGGGGATGACTCTTCTTCTATGCGGGAACGCTTTGCACGGTCCTTGTGATCCAAATATTTTTCGAAATTAAATTCTTCATCAGTTGATGATGAGGGTGAAGATGTGGCAGGACGACCAAATTCTTCTTGTTCCTCCTGACTGTTCTGCAACCCTTTCATCCTTACTGCTATTTCAAACAGAGCTTCTTTTCCTTTACTTAGCTGTTGATCATCTAGAAGAATCCGATGCATTGGGTCTACATAAACAGCTGCCAAAAGAATGTTATTTTGTAATAGTAGCTCCTCTCTCCGTTTCATTGATGTAGCAATGCCACTTGCAATTAACCCTCCTCTTTGGGACAGGCGAAACATCAGGTTCTTCCACTCCTTTAAGAAAATACCTGGAGTTAAGTCCTCTGCTTGTAAATTTTTAGTCACTGTAAATGGGTGCTCTAGCAATTTTTCCAGCTCAGTCACCTGATTCCACTGACTTTCATTTAGCGTCAGTTGAGGGTTAGCCATGTCTACAAGAATGGTTTTCAGTTCAACCAAGCGCTGAATCATTAAGTAAGTACTGCCCCATCGTGTGGCTTGATCAATAATTGCCCCTTTTCCAGCACGTCTCTTCAAAATTGAGTCAACTTTAGGGGTTCTGGCAACAGTAGCCAATTTTCTCACCTTGCCAATCAGTGCAGCAGCATGTCCTTCTTGCAGACTGTCTCTTATAGCCAGCTGTAGCGTATGCACAACACAGCGCATGTGATGAATGAAGGAACATATTGACACAGTTTCAACAAGATCATCTAAACTATCATGTTGCTGTTCATCTGAAGCAACTTCAGTTTGCTCCTCAGTTACAATACTGTGTTCCTCTATTTCAAACATTTCTGTGTCTGTGGACCCAGAATGTTCTTCTAGCTGCTGGTCACCATCATTACTCTCATTCATTAGTTTAATATTACTTATCATATTTGAAGCATTGTCAGTTACGACAGAAAGAACTTGCTCTTTTTTAAGTTCATAGTCTTGCAGAACCTTTTCCACCAAGACCTGGAGAAACTCACTGGTGTGATGAGCTTTGGTGTCTTTTACTGCCAATGTCTTGGTAACTATTTCATTTTTGTCACAAACAAATCGGACATTGATGGCAAAATAGTTCACTCTGTGACGTGTGCAGGCATCCATTTTAAGAAACAGAAAGCGTCCCTTGAGAGTTTTTTTAAGTTCTTCCTTTTGTTTAAAAGCTTCTTCGATTACTAATTTTCTAATACTCTCTCTCTCCAGAGAAACACCAAGCTTGCGGGCCATTTCCCCATTCAGACACATAAAAGCTGGTCGCGAAAATAATGAAATAGGCACACTATCCTTTACAACAAGCTCTATGATCTGTTTTTTAAATGTATCTACTGTCATTGTCACAGTAACTTTGTCACTGACAAAATATCTTGCAACTGATGGCTGCAAAGTTCTCTGCTCCTTTGTTTGGCTGGAAGAGCTGGGCACTGGTTCATTGGTTTGGATGCAGTCTTTCTCATCCACTGCTTTCAGTACTTCTGGATGAAAGCGCTGTAAATGTCTCTTTAGATTAGAAGCTCTGGTAGGAGCATTTTTATCTTTGCCTGAATATGCACTCATCTTGGCTTCACAGCATTTGTTTTCGTCTGGATCATTTGTCATACACTGACAGACATAATGTTTTCTATCTTGAGTGATGGTGAAATGTTCAAATACAGCTGATTTAATGTGATGCTTCTTTGACATTCTCAGGTTTTTAATTCTGCATTCACAATCCAAATGACAATTGTTTTTCCTAAAAACAATTGTACAAAATTATTGCCAGGTCGTACAACTGATATAGTGGTCAGTAATACTGTTATTATTCCTCATGTACTCACAGTTAACTGATGCAAAGTTTGTTGAAAGGATAATACTTCTTACAGTCTTCCTCTTCTGAGTAGCAGGCATCTGTGAGATGCTTGGAAGACGCACACCTAGTATGATCTAGTCTAGAGGAGGAGCTTTCCTACTAAGAATTTGCAACACATTTTCACTTTCAGTTTCATACATTGTAAGTAGGGGGGTTGGGGCAGCATGAGGTTAACCAAGTATAAGATTAGATAAGGGCAGTGGAGAACAGTGACACACAAGAAGTAAGAAATGTCTCTATCTCCAGCAGAACTGCTTATCACTGTTTTTCATAGTTTGATAGAACATATATATTTGAGTAACATTTATAAAATTCATATGAAAGTTCAATTATGAAATATTAATACATTTTTTTAAAGCTGGAGTTGGAGTCGGTACATTTCTACCGACTCCGACTCCAACCAAAACTAACTCCGACTCCACGACTCCGACTCCACAGCCCTGCCTCCACCACCCCCATTATTGCCCTTTCCAACACCTCCATCATTGCCTTCTCCCCTACCACCCCATCATGGCCTTCTCCCCATCACCCCATCATGGCCTTCTCACCATCACCCCCATCATGGCCTTCTCCCCATCACCCCTTCATGGCCTTCTCCCCATCACCCCATCATGGCCTTCTCCCCATCACCCCATCATTGCCTTCTCCTCCACCTCCACACACACATACATACACACACACACACATATATACACATACAGCAACTCTCACCTGTCCACAGCATTACAAGCGCCTGCGCTTTCTCGCCCTGGCACAGCGGCTAGCTGGCCGCTGAATGATGTCGTCATCCAGCGGCGCTGCTCTCTGTATCAGAGACAGGAAGCGTTGGTGCCACCATGCCCCCGACCACAACTAGCCACACCCATGTCCACGCCTCAACCACACCCAATTAGCACTGCTGATCACACTGACTGGTAATGAGGGCACAGTGGCTGGCATTATGGGCACAGTGGCTGGTACTGTGGGCCCACTGACTGGTACTGAGGAAAAGAAAGAACAGAGAGAGAAAAAAAGGAAAGAGAGAGAAAGGGAAAGAAAGAACAGAGAGAGAAAGAAAGAGGGGAAAGAAAGAAAGAACAGAGAGAAAGAAAGAAGAACGAAAGAAAGAAACAGAGAAAAAAGAAAGAACAGAGAGAGAGAGAAAGAACAGAGAGAGAGAAAAAAAGAAAGAAGGGAAAGAAAGAACAGAGAGGAGAGAGAAAGAAAGATTCTATAAAGATACCACAGCAGCCCGGCTCCCATTGTAGTGCCCACCTGAGTCTCCCGGTGCAGGATATATCACGATCCATTCACAAGGCCGACATCCCCACGTTCAAGGTGATCCCGCTGTCAGCGTTCCGCTCCATACACCTCGTACACACATGGCTCTGCTCCGTACACCTCGTACACACATGGCTCCGCTCCATACACCTCGCACACACACGGCTCCGCTCCGTACACCTCATACACACATGGCTCCGCTCCGTACACCTTGTACACACACAGCTCTGCTACATCCACCCTGTAAACCCCTCCTGTCCCCACACAGAAACTTCCCCTCATCCAGCATGATGACATTGACAACCAGCACAGCAGAGTCCTGCAGACACCGAGGCCCCTGATCATGTGACCACTGACTCCTCCCCTCCTGTGACCTCATCACAGGTCCTGTGCGCACAGAGCAGCCCAGCAACATCATTGCTGGGATTTGTGAGTGAGGGGCTGCGGTGGCCGGTGGGTCACTCTGGGAGCGGGTGAGGATAGGGTCGGTGCATGGGGGGGACGTGCGGCTCAGTCCAATGCTGGAAAAAAGCTCCCGCCTGTGACGGTTGGGAGGTATGCATAAGCTGCCCTGCAGGGGACCCCTGGAGCCTCTGGGCACCGGTGCAGTCGCATCAGTTGAACCGGCGGTATGTCCGCCTATGGCACCTGCATATTACATTGATACTACAAGTGTGCTGGCCCTTATTTATTTTAAGGCTATGTGTAGATAGTGTCTTTAAGACACCTGCACAGATGCCGAGTTTTCGCTTCAGGAAAACAATGTCATTTTCTTGGAGCTGCATCGCCGCCATTTTTGCCATCGTTCTTGCGGCAGCTTTCTTTTCACTTTATCCTTTCACGTGGAAGCGTCCTGAAGAATGAGCATGTCACTTCTTTTAAGAAATCCTGAAACAGTTTTAAGACAAGACATAAGACAAGGCTTGTGCACAGAATGTTGTTTTGACATTGCTGTCCATTATGTTCATTTTCTTGGGTGCTTTTTCAGACGTATTCTAGACGGAATCTGCCAGAAATAGATGCGGTGTACACAAACCCTAAGGCACTGTGCATGGCATACATGGCACATGACAGGTAGAGGGCCCTGTTGTATTTTTGCATTGTTATATTGTCAGACTTTATTGTAAAATCAGAAGGGATTATACTGTATTAAAGGTGAAGACAAGGTTTTGCCATTGACAACACTAAAGGTATTACATTAGTTTCTCCAGATTGCAGTTGCTTTTAAGAAGGACATCCTTTAAAGTACAACTAGGATGAAGACACTATAGAAAAGACAATAAGCAAGTTGGCCAGGACTTAGGTCATCAATACCAGATCGCTGGGGGTCCTTCATTGGCACCCCTATGATCAGCTGATTAGAGCTCTTGCTAGTCGGAGGTACACAGTCTAAAGTGTCAGAATATCACGATTCTGGTCACTGCGTAGTGGTGGCTCTCTGGTGCTGCAGTTCAGCTCCCATTTACTTCAATAGAAGCTGAGCTGCAGGACCTGAAAATGGCCACTACACAGTGTAAGCCATGGAGCTAAGCATTATATAAAACCTGGACATACGATTTAAAGGGGTTGTCTAGTACTTTTATATTGACTTTATATACTTTCTTTTTTTGTATCAGCTGCTCCTGGTACCGGTCAGAAGTGTGTAAGCAGAAGCAGGACCGGGCTAGGGGTACCTTTCTTGTGCCGGGTCCGCAACTGTCAGGGCTGTCTCCTATGTTGTCCAGGGGAAAGCTTAAAGAACCAGACCAACCTTTCTACTTGGCAGCAGGGGACATGTCTCAGGCTAAAAAGCAAAACCGCTCTCAGAAACACTCAGACTTGGCGGGAACTGACAGCGCGCAGCAGGGGGAGGAGAGTGCTCCATCCCTCGAGCACCGTAGCAGCGCAGGCCGGGTGTATGACCGTGAATTGAACTCTGACTCCCCGACGCTTATTTATCGGGCCACATTGGGCTCCGACATTGCTGTGGCCTGTGCCTTACCCTCCACCGCACCCGCTGGACTCCGGGTCAAACAGGAGACATCAGAGACTCATCGCTGCTGGGAGGACTCAGATCGTCGTTGTCTTCAGGACTACATCGGATTAACCCCGCACTGACCGTTGTTAGCGCCAGCATCTGTTTCATGGACTCTGCAGTCTGGAAGTCGTTGGATTGGATAAGTTACATCTTAAGAACTGCTACAGTCGTTGTCCCTTGTACTTTCCCATACTTCATACCCTTATTACCTATTACCTGCATTATCCCTGTTTAACTCTTTATCTCCCTGCATGGAGTACATACTTGTTAAAGTAAAATATGTTAACCCTTGCTCTGTCTCCTGTCAGTCACTGCATCCCACAACATGCTCACACTTGACGTAGTCGCCAGGATGCAGTCCACCGGCGCAGAAGGGACAGACCAAGCGGTTCGGGGAGCCCCGAGGACCAGCATATACCTGGGGGCTATGTTGAGCAACCTCCCCAAATTTACAGGTCAACACACTGCTATGGGTCTGGACTGACCAGGTCAGGGGAATGTTGAAGATGCACCCCTTGACCCCCGCAATGGAGGCAGAGGTTGCCCTGATGGCACTGGATGGGAAGGCGAGGAGTTCCATCATGCTCCAGCCCCCCGTGAACAAGACACTTTTGACAAGGTGCAAATTCTGGAGGAAATGCATGGAGACCCCACAGATGTCGGAGAGTTGCGCATGCGGTTGTTTAGCCGTGTTCAAAGGGAGGGGGAGACTGTCACCCACTACATGAACGCGCTGCAGGAGATCCACGCTGTGATTGCTTAGCAAGATGGCGTAGGTGTAGGCCCTCCAAATATAGTGCTGCGAGACCAGCTAGTTGCAGGCCTTAGAAAAATGCTGCTGAAACAGGCCTTGCGCGAGCGCTTGCGGGTAAATCCACCCAAGGCCATCCAGCTGACAGTGAAACAGGGAGATCCTTGGACAGTGGCAGTAAACGTGTCCTCTGAACCGAAGCTCCATCAGCTGCAGGAGGGATGTGAATCCTGGAACAAATGCAGGCTGAACTAACAGAGCTCTCACCGCAGCAGGTACAACAGGTGTAAACCCTACTTTGGCGGTGCCAAGAAGTCTTTGCCGGCCATGATGATGATTTCGGGTGTACCACAGCAATCACCCACAAGAATCCAACAGGGAATGCCGCACCCATTAGAGAACGATATCGACACATCCCAACACAACTATACCAGAAGGTGAAGGGAATGCTGACACATATGCTGCAGAATGCAGTTATCCGAGAAAGTCAGAGTCTCTGGGCTGCCCCGATTGTACTCGTACAGAAAAAGGATGGGACTCTGCGTTTCTGCATAGATTATCAGAAACTGAACGCTCTCACAAAACACACAAAATAATGGTCTTAATATGGTCTATAACTTCTTTGGAAAGACGACTTGCCTTTCCTCTGTTCAGGCTTTTGGGTGTCCTTTAAATGTTTCAGGCTTTTATAAGCGTCAAGCGTTTAAAAAAAATGGCGTGTCCATTCTTCAAATGTTTTCTGCTGGGAAGAAGGTGCATGATTTACAATTTAAGTCAATAGGAAAACTAAAAAAATTGCTTTGCTTAAAAAAAATGCTAGTATCTTATTCATCGCTTAATGGATGTAAAAAAAAGTCCATAAATCGCGTAAGAAAAACAAAAAGTGACAGAAAACAGGATAAAAACTCCAATAAAATTCTAGACAAGGTGTGATTCCTGAAGTGTCTTCCACTTGATAAATGGATGTTTTAAACCCCCAATAAAATATTGTAGTGTGAATATACTCTAAAATTGCCTAGAGCCCTAACGACAGTAGCACCGGCATAGCCGTGACGGCAGTGCCGCTAATCTGCTGCATATAGGATAGAATTAGGGTTGCAAACTATGGATTCTAGAATGTTTAGGATTACTTATGAATTTGGGGACATTGATTTTTACTTGTGTCATGTGTTCATTCACTAATGAGACTGATATTTGATAACAATGTATCCTTTGCTTCGTATGGCTGCTATTGTAGCTGAGACTTCACTTCCTCCTTGTTTGAACCCCTCCCTGTCATCTAGGTCTTTGGTGTTTACAGTCATCACCAGCAGAACAGATCTGTCTCGTGGGAACCGGAGGCAAAGAATTACTGACTGCGTGTGAGTGGAGAGAGGAGGGTAAGTACTATCATAACCTGAGTACTACTGTACAATGGGCCTTATCAGAGCTCCTACACAGGGTTATTCTCTCAGATTACATGCGAATCTGAAAGAAAAACAAAGGATGGCACATTGTGTTATGGGACATGAATATGAGAAGATTATCAGGGTATGAATGTTCTTATTCCCAATTATCTGCCTGTGTAAATATGGCAATGATCACCCGATAAATGAGCCCCTTTCTCAGGTGGTTGGATTTTTTATGCCGGCAAAAAAATCATTGCTACTGTTACAACACCACCTCGTGTAAACAGGAAAAGAGCTGCCGATGACACTGTATGGGCACAGAATGATCGAATGAGCGATTGTTCTGCTCCAGTCATTGTTAGTCGGACTGTGTAACCCTGTGTATGGTCGATCAATGCTTATTAACCCCTTTACCCTCAAGGGTGGTTTGCATGTTAATGACCAGGCCAATTTTTACAATTCTGGCCACTGTTCCTTTATGAGGTAATAACTCTGAAACGCCTCCATGGGTCCCGGTGACTCGGACAATATTTTCTCGTGACGTATTGTACTTCATGTTAGTGGTAAAATTTAATTGATATAACTTGCGTTTATTTGTGAAAAAAATGGAAATTTGGCAAAAATGTTGAAAAATTTGCAATTTTCCAACTTTGGATTTTTATGCCCTTAAATCAAAGAGATATGGCACACAAAAAACTTAATAAGTAACATTTCCCACATGTCTACTTTATGCACAGTTTTGGAACCCAAATTTTTTTTGTTAGGAAGTTATAAGGGTTAAAAGTTGACCAGCGATTTCTCATTTTTACAGCACCATTTTATTTTAGGGACCACATCACATTTGAAGTCACTTTGAGGGGTCTATATGATAGAAAATACCCAAAAGTGACACCATTCTAAAAACTGCACCTCTCAAGGTGCTCAAAACCACCACATTCAAGAAGTTTATTAACCCTTTAGGTGCTTCACAGGAATTTTTGGAATGTTTAAAAAAAATGAACATTTACCTTTTTTCCACAAAAAATTTATGTCAGATCCAATTTGTTTTATTTTACCAAGGGTAACAGGAGAAACTGGACCCCAAAAGTTTTTGTACAATTTGTCATGAGTACGCTGATACCCCATATATGCAGGTAAACCACTGTTTGGGCACACAGCAGAGCTCAGAAGGGAAGGAGCGCAGTTTGACTTTTCAATGCAAAATTGGCTGGAATTGAGATCGGACACCATGTCGCTTTTGGAGAGCACCTGATGTGCCTAAACAGTGGATACTCCCCACAAGTGACAACATTTTGGAATATAGACCCCCTAAAGAACTTTGAACTCCCAAGTGCTTCACAGAAGTTTATAACGTAGAGCCGTGAAAATAAAAAATCATATTTTTTCCACAAAAAATTATCTTTTTGCCCCCAAATTTTTATTTTCCCAAGGGTAACAGAACTTGTACCCCAAAACTTGTTGTGCAATTTGCTCTGAGTACGCTGATACCCCATATGTGGGGTGGAATCACTGTTTGGACGCATGGCAGAGCTTGGAAGGGAAGGACCATCGTTTGACTTTTCAATGCAAAATTAGCTGTAATTGAGATCACAAGCCATGTCGCATTTGGAGAGCCCCTGGTGTGCCTAAACAGTGGAAATCCCCCAATTCTAACTCCAACCCTAACCCCAACACCCCCCCAACCCTAACCATAACCCTAACCACAAACCTAACCCTAATTCCAACCCTAACCCTAATTCCTACCCTAACACTAATCCCAACCCTAATTTTAGCCCCAACCCGAACCCTAACTTTAGCCCCAACCTTAACCCTAACTTTCACCCCGACCCTAACCCTATCCCTAACCCTATCCCTAATGAGAAAATGGAAATAAATACATTTTTTTATTTTATTATTTTTCCCTAACTAAGGGGATGATAAAGGGGGGTTTAATTTACTATTTATAGCGGGTTTTTATGTTTGGCAGCTGTCACACACTAAAAGACGCTTTTTTTGTAAGAAGTTTTTGTATCATCGTATTTTGAGAGCTTTAATTTTTCCATATTTCAGCCAACAGAGTCATGTGAGGGCTTGTTTTTTATGTTTAGGTACATCAGAGGCTCTCCAAACGCGACATGGCGTCTGCTCTCGATTCCATCCAATTTTACGCTCAAAACCTCAAACGGCGCTCCTTCTCTTCCGAGCTTTGCCGTGCGCCTAAAGAGTGGTCTTCCTCCACACATGGGGTATCTGTATAATCAGGAGAAATTGCACAACAAATATTGTGGTTAATTTTCTCCTGATACCTTTGACAAAATTAAAAAAATTGTGTCCGAAGTAAAATTTTTATGAAAAAAATGTTCATTTTTTCCTTCTACATTGCTTCAATTCTTGTGAAGCAACTGAAGGGTTAATAAACTTTTTGAATGTGGTTTTGAGCACCTTGAGGGGTGCAGTTTTTAGAATGGTGACACTTTTGTTTTTTTTTTGTCATATTGACTCCCCAACGTGACTTCAAATGTGAGGTGGTCCCTAAAAAAATGGTTTTGTAAATTTTACTGAAAAAATGAGAAATCTCTGGTCAAATTTTAACCCTTATAACTTCCTAACAAAAAAAAAATTTGTTTCCAAAATTGTCCTGATGTAAAGTAGACATGTGGGAAATGTTATTTATTAAGTATTTTGTGTGACATATCTCTCTGATTTAACGGCATAAAAATTCAAAGTTTGAAAATTGCAAAAAAATTAGACATTTTCGCCATATTTCCATTTTTTTCATAAATACAAGTTATATCGAAGAAATTTTAGCACTAACATGAAGTACAATGTGTCACGAAAAAACATTCTCAGAATCAGTTGGAGCTGTTGAAGCAATCCTGAGTTATAACAACATAAAGTGACCTACAAAGTGACTTGGTCATTAAGGGGTTAAGACAAGATTACAAAGCGCCAGTCTGCATGAATTGTGGCCTGTCTCTGACCCTGCACTACAAATCTAGCAAATGCTCATTTTGTCTTGAAAATTCCATGCATTTTAACAGCGAATTTCACACATCACAAATATGAAAAAAAATCGAAATGCAACACATGCTGATCCTACCACCGATACTTGGCAAAAAAGCTCTGTAGTGCATGGATTCGGCATAGGCCTCCCATGTAAGGGGTCACAGCAGAGTATAGGTGCCACTATACAGTCTCCTCCAAACCAAATGGTTATTATACCTCGTTCATATTTATTTTTTAACTTTGTGAAGAAGACCTCACTGTACAATCAAGAAATAGTGCCGACTCATCCCCTTGCATGGTCTTTGACACTAGGCCTCAGTTGGGCTCCAAGAAATCAGGAATAGATCTGGCATCGGGGGGTTAATATATTAAATCTTCATTACATCTTCATAAAAGCCATAGCGTGCTATGTGTTTCAAGAGTTGTCTTTTATGCATTTCTTTAACCACTGTTCTTAACAGTGACATAAGGGTTAAAAAAAGTATGTCAAATACTTTCCAGCAAGTATGTGTTTTCTTAGAGAAAACTTCCTGCTCAACAACATACCAGGGCAATATTCACTGTTACTTCCTTTGGGAACTACTTTTAGTGTTAGAGCAGGGGTGGGCAATTAATTTTCCTGAGGGGGCATATGAGAGTCCATGACTTTTGTGGAGGGCCGAACCAATATCTTGAAATTAATTCTACTGAATATTAATTTATTAATATTAATTGTATCACTTATTATTGAGCAGAATTAAGTATGCTGACACCCCACCTATATATCTTTAAACCCCCCCAGCCCCTTATATACAGCATGAGCCTTACACAGCCTACTACATATGCGGCATGAGACCCACACAGCCTCCTCCATATGTGGCATGAGCCCCACACAGCCTCCCCATATGCATGGTGACCTCAGGTTTCCAGCCCCACGGCTGTCTCGGTCCACGGGCCGCACTTTGCTCTGTGTACATCTAACTGTTAGAGAATGCAGCCCCTCTCCCACTCCACTCAAACTGCGGTGTGCGCTCTCCTTCGAAGCTGGGCTGTGAGTCTCCGTGGCAACATGCCCGTAGCGTAGCTGGCTCCATCCCCCGTCCTGACATGTCGGATGGGGGAGTGGGCCAGTCACGTGGGACGTTGAGCCGCCTGACGGCACTCCCAGCTACTACACTGCCGCGGTGCCTTATGGGATTCGGTGACAGCGGCCAACTGGTGATTATATATGTAGATGGCTGCATGACTGAGCAGAAACCACTATGTGGGTGGGAACATATTTTAACCCTAAGGAAGGGATTAATAGGTGATGGCTAAAATCACAATATGCGCTGTAATATAAAAGTTAACTGCAGCCAAGTGATAGAATCATAGAATCGTAGAGTTGGAAAGGACCTCCTGGGCCATCAGGTCCAACCCCCTGCTCAAAGCAGGATTCAGTTATCAGGTCCACAAGGGGCAAAAAAAAACATTTTTAAAAATATATAAAAACACATATATTTTAACCCATTCCCGATGCTGCCAGATTTGACCTTAAAGAGGTTGTCCAACCCCCAAATCCAAATTTTTTTATGCTAATTATTATTATAATTATTATTTATTTATATAGCGCCATTAATTCCATTGTGCTGTACTTGAGAAGGGGGGTTACATACAAAGTTATAGATATCGTTAACAGTAAACAAATTTACAATGACAGACTGGTACAGAGGGGAGGAGACCCTGTCCTTGCGGACTTACAGTCTACGGGATAGTGGGGAAGAGACAGAAGGTCGGGGGTGCAGCAGCTCTGGTGGTGATGAGGCGGCAGCTCAGGCGGTGGTGAGGCGGCAGAATGGTTATTGCAGGCTGTAAGCTTTCCTGAAAAGATGGGTTTTCAGGTTCCGTTTGAAGGATCCGAGGGTGGTGGAAAATCGTACGTGTTGAGGCATGGCATTCCAGAGGATAGGGGATATTCGGGAGAAATCTTGGAGGCGGTTGTGTGAGGAATGAATAAGTGTGGAGGAGAGTAGGAAATCTTGGGAGGATCGAAGATTACGTGAGGGAAGATATTGGGAGATTAGTTCAGAGATATAGGGAGGGGAAAGGTTGTGGATGGCTTTGTAGGTCAGTGTTAGTAGTTTGAACTGGATTTGTTGGGGAATTGGGAGCCAATGGAGGGATTTGTAGAGGGGGGAGACAGGGGAGTAGCGAGGAGCGAGGTGGATTAGTCGGGCAGCAGAATTGAGGACAGACTGGAGTGATGCAAAAGAGATAGCAGGGAGGCCACTGAGGAGAGTGTTGCAGTAGTCAAGGCGGGAGTTGATGAGGGCATGTCAAAGAATTTTAGTAGGTTGAGGACTGAGGAAGGGACGGAAATATTTTTGAGTTGAAGGCGACAGGAGGCGGCAAGAGATTGGACATGTGGTTTGAAGGACAGGGCAGAGTCGAGAGTTATTCCGAGGCATCGGATTTCACGTGCTGGAGAGAGCGTGATGCCGTTTACCATAATAGATAGATCGGGTAGGGAAGATACGTGAGATGGAGGAAAGATAATGAGTTCAGTTTTGTCTACATTGAGTTTTAGGAGGCGAGAGGTGAAAAAGGAGGATATGGCTGATAGACACTCTGGGATTCTGGACAGCAGAGAGGTGACATCTGGGCCAGAGAGGTAGACCTGAGTGTCATCTGCATTCAGGTGGTACTGGAACCTATGGGACTTTATGAGTTTTGTTAGGCCAAGAGTATAGATGGAAAAAAGTAGGGGCCCCAGGACAGAGCCTTGGGGTCTTCAACAGAGAGGGGGCAGGATGAGGAGGTAGTGTGGGAGTGGGAAACGCTGAATGTGCGGTCAGAAATGTATGAGGAAATCCAGGACAGGGCAAGGTCTTTGATGCCAAGGGAAGAAAGAATCTGTAGCAGTAGGCAGTGGTCAACTGTGTCAAAGGAAGAGGACAGGTCAAGAAGGAGGAGGATGGAGAACTGTCTGTTAGCTTTGGCTGTGAGTAAGTCATTAGTATAGTAATTTTGGTCAGGGCAGTTTCAGTGGAGTGGTGGGGGCGGAAGCCAGATTGCAGGATGTCAAGGAGGGAGTTGGATGAGAGGTGGGAGGAAAGTTGAGCATGGACATGCTGTTCAAGGAGTTTGGAAGCAAACGGGAGCAGTGATATGGGGCCATAGCTGGGCATAGCAGTTGGGTCAAGGTTTGATTTTTTTGAGGATGGGTGTTATGGTGGCATGTTTGAAGGCAGAGGGGAAGGTACCAGAAGTTAGGGATAGGTTGAAGAGATGGGTTAGGGCTGGAATGATCATGTTAGTGAGGTTGGGGAGCAAGTGGGAAGGAATGGGGTCAAGTGCACAGGTGGTGAGGCGTGATTTGGAAAGGAGATTAGTAAGCTCTCCTTCAGTGATGTTGGAGAGGGAGGGTATTAGGGAAGGGCAGAGGTCTGGTATATGGAGCGGTTGGGGTGGTGGAACTGTAAAGGTTTGCCTTGTTTGGTCAATCTTGTTTTGAAGTAGGTGGCAAAGTCCTCAGCAGAGATGAGGGTAGTTGGAGGTGGCAATGGTGTGTGGAGGAGAGAGTTGAATGTGCTGAACAGTTGTTTTGGGTTGTGGGATAATGAAGATACAATGTTTGTGAAATAGATCTGTTAGCAGAGGTGAGGGCTGATTTAAATGCAAGTGTAGCTTGTTTGAAAGCAGTGAAGTCGTCTGGCAGGCATGTTTTCTTCCAACGCCGCTCCGCGACCCCGGATGCTTGTCGAAGTTTTTTGGTGAGGTTGTTGTGCCAGGGTTGCCTATTGTTTTGTCGCACTTTGCCATGCATGAGAGGGGCGACTGAGTCTATGGCTGATGTGAGGGTGGCGTTGTAGAAAGCGGTGGCACTGTACGTGTTGTGGAGTGAAGATATGGAGGACAGAGGTAGAAGAGAGTCTGAGAGTCTGTGGATGTCTAGGTGTGCGAGTTTTCTGCGAGGATGTGCTAGTAGCTGGACATGGGGGGCAGGTGAGAAGGACAAGGATGAGAAGGTGAGTAGATGGTGGTTAGATAGAGGGAAGGGAGACGTTGTGAGATTAGATAGGGAACAGAGGCGGGTAAAGATGAGGTCTAGTGTATGTCCATCTGTGTGGGTGGCTGTGGAGGACCACTGAGTAAGTCCAAAGGATGAGGTAAGTGACAGGAGTTTGGAGGCTGCTGGATGTTGAAGTCCCCCATGATTATGGTGGGAATGTCAGAAGAGAGAATCTGTGCTGTATTGTAATACACAACACCCCTATGAATTTAGTTTTTTGTTTCTATCATTTGTACCTCCTGAATTTCACTTAATTCGCTGCACCCATTTTGTTTACCTACTAAACTTGACAGCCTCATGTGCTTTATTATCTAACCTCATAGCCAGAACTGACACTGCCAGGCCTCTATGTCCAGCACTACCCTCTACCCACCCACTGCACACTCATTGACTGTCAGTATCTGCCCCTGTGCTGACCTCTATCATCACTTCAGTATTGGAAATAACAGAGCAGTGATCTTGTGTCCTCATCTGTGGAAAACTGCTAACATAGATAAAAATTAAAAAAAACTCATACCACAAGATATGGCCTTCCCAAAACCCTGTCTGATGACAAATGCACATATAGCAGGATGCAGCAGGCCTCCACTAATAATGGCAAGGGGCAGCTCAGGTGCAAACTACTGATAAAAACAACCACCCCACACCTACCAGACCATGGAGGGGTTGGCTGTCTAGTAGAAAAAATGCACACAGATAAGGCTTGCATAGGACGCCAGTCACACATATATAAGTGTGATGCAAAGTGTCTGGCTTGCAATCTATTAGTGACGCCCATATTCTCAGGCGGGCTGCTCCAGCACTATAATAATAGTGGAGGCCTGCTGCATCCTGCTATATGTGCATTTGTCATCAGACAGGGTTTTGGGAAGGCCATATCTCATCTGTGGAAAGCAGCACAATCACTACATTCAAAACCACATCCACAGTGGTGACAGAGCTTCACATGTCCTCACATCGCATCCACAGTGGTGATAGAGCCTCACATGTCTCCACACCACATCCACAGTGGTGATAGAGCTTCACGTCCCCACATCACATCCACAGTGGTTATAGAGCGTCACATGTCCTCACATTGCATCCACAGTGGTGAAAGAGCATCACATGTCCCACATCACAGCCACAGTGGTGATAGAGCTTCACATGTCTCCACATCACATCCACATCACATCCACAGTGGTGATAGACCCTCACATGCCTCTACACCACATCCACAGTGGTGATAGAGCTTCACGTCCCCACATCACATCCACAGTGGTGATAGACCCTCACATGTCTCCACACCACAGCCACAGTGGTGATAGAGCTTCACGTCCCCACATCACATCCACAGTGGTTATAGAGCGTCACATGTCCTCACATTGCATCCACAGTGGTGAAAGAGCGTCACATGTCCCACATCACATCCACATCACATCCACAGTGGTGATAGACCCTCACTTGTCTCTACACCACATCCACAGTGGTGATAGAGCTTCACTTGTCTCCACACCACATCCACAGTGGTGATAGAGCGTCACGTCTCCACATCACATCCACAGTGGTGATAGAGCTTCACTTGTCTCCACACCACATCCACAGTGGTGATAGAGCTTCACATGTCCCCACATCACATCCACAGTGGTTATAGAGCATCACATGTCCTCACATTGCATCCACAGTGGTGACAGAGCGTCATATGTCCCACATCACATCCACAGTGGTGATAGAGCTTCACATGTCCCCACATCACATCCACAGTGGTTATAGAGCATCACATGTCCTCACATTGCATCCACAGTGGTGACAGAGCGTCATATGTCCCACATCACATCCACAGTGGAGATAGAGCTTCACATGTCCCCACATCACATCCACAGTGGTGATAGAGTGTCACATGTCCCCACATCACATCCACAGTGGTGATAGAGCTTCACTTGTCTCCACACCACATCCACAGTGGTGATAGAGCTTCACTTGTCTCCACACCACATCCACAGTGGTGATAGACCCTCACATGTCTCCACACCACAGCCACAGTGGTGATAGAGCTTCACGTCCCCACATCACATCCACAGTGGTTATAGAGCGTCACATGTCCTCACATTGCATCCACAGTGGTGAAAGAGCGTCACATGTCCCACATCACATCCACATCACATCCACAGTGGTGATAGACCCTCACTTGTCTCTACACCACATCCACAGTGGTGATAGAGCTTCACTTGTCTCCACACCACATCCACAGTGGTGATAGAGCGTCACGTCTCCACATCACATCCACAGTGGTGATAGAGCTTCACTTGTCTCCACACCACATCCACAGTGGTGATAGAGCTTCACATGTCCCCACATCACATCCACAGTGGTTATAGAGCATCACATGTCCTCACATTGCATCCACAGTGGTGACAGAGCGTCATATGTCCCACATCACATCCACAGTGGAGATAGAGCTTCACATGTCCCCACATCACATCCACAGTGGTGATAGAGTGTCACATGTCTCCACATCACATCCACAGTGGTGATAGAGCTTCACATGTCCCCACATCACATCCACAGTGGTGATAGAGCGTCACATGTCCCACATCACATCCACAGTGGTGATAGAGCATCACAAGTCCCACATCACATCCACAGTGGTGATAGAGCGTCACATGTCCCACATCACATCCACAGTGGTGATAGAGCGTCACATGTCCCACATCACATCCACAGTGGTGATAGAACCTCACATGTCCCACATCACAGCCACAGTGGTGATAGAGCTTCACATGTCTCCACATCACATCCACATCACATCCACATCACATCCACAGTGGTGATAGACCCTCACATGTCTCTACACCACATCCACAGTGGTGATAGAGCTTCACGTCCCCACATCACATCCACAGTGGTGATAGACCCTCACATGTCTCCACACCACAGCCACAGTAGTGATAGAGCTTCACGTCCCCACATCACATCCACAGTGGTTATAGAGCGTCACATGTCCTCACATTGCATCCACAGTGGTGAAAGAGCGTCACATGTCCCACATCACATCCACATCACATCCACAGTGGTGATAGACCCTCAGATGTCTCTACACCACATCCACAGTGGTGATAGAGCTTCACTTGTCTCCACACCACATCCACAGTGGTGATAGAGCGTCACGTCTCCACATCACATCCACAGTGGTGATAGAGCTTCACTTGTCTCCACACCACATCCACAGTGGTGATAGAGCTTCACATGTCCCCACATCACATCCACAGTGATTATAGCGCATCACATGTCCTCACATTGCATCCACAGTGGTGACAGAGCGTCATATGTCCCACATCACATCCACAGTGGAGATAGAGCTTCACATGTCCCCACATCACATCCACAGTGGTGATAGAGTGTCACATGTCTCCACATCACATCCACAGTGGTGATAGAGCTTCACATGTCCCCACATCACATCCACAGTGGTGATAGAGCGTCACATGTCCCACATCACATCCACAGTGGTGATAGAGCGTCACATGTCCCACATCACATCCACAGTGGTGATAGAGCGTCACAAGTCCCACATCACATCCACAGTGGTGATAGAGCGTCACATGTCCCACATCACATCCACAGTGGTGATAGAGCGTCACATGTCCCACATCACATCCACAGTGGTGATAGAACCTCACATGTCTCCACATCACATCCACAGTGGTGATAGAGCTACACATGTCCCCACTGCCACATTGGTGAGAGCTACACATGTTCCAACATTACATCCACAGTGGTGATAGAGCGTCACATGTCCGCACATCACATCTACAGTGGTGATGGTGCTTCACATGTCCCTACATCAAATCCATAGTGGTGATAGAGCATCAGCAATCAAGCCTGCTTTATGCTATACATTCTCCCGCACATACAGACTGTATATTTCCAGAGGTCACTACTCCTGTCGTCTCTGACGTGACTAGTACAAACCATTCTGCACCGCTGACCATTTCGGTCCCGCGACACAGGACCCAACAGACAGTGCACGCTGAAGCAGTTAGCGCGGCCTCCACTCCTAGACTGAGTTCACTAGCCGCGGGGCCGCAGATTACCACTCGAGCAGCACCGTGTTCCAGGACCACAAGACTACGCGTGAGGAGACCGGGATGCGTCACTTCCGTTCGGAGACAGTGCGTCACTGGACCAATTCGGGAACTTTGTGCGTCATGTATGACGCCACCGTGGGATCTTCCAGCCTCCTCCGTCTGGGAATCACAGACTGATAAGCTAACCCATTATCTGTACCCTTACTATTGCTCTATTGTGGTTTATTCCTTATATAGCTTTATTACTTCTTTCGCTGCGTGGAGTATTTACTGTTCCTACAACTCCTTATAAAATACCCGTTAACTCTTGTTCTGTCTCCTGCTCGTCACTGCATCCCGTGTTCCTGCTAGTACCTTACAGAGCTTCACATGTCCCCACATCACATCTACAGTGGTGACAGAGCGTCACGTCTCCACATCCACTGTGGTGATAGAGCTTCACCTGTCCACACATCACCCTTGACATATGAGTACTGTGAGGTGAAAAGTCTACAGTAATGTGTATATCTAGATATATACCACATAATACACTTCAGCTGCTGCAGAACCTCAGACTATAGTGATGTGTGTGTGTGTGTGTGTGTGTGTAAGTATTGCATCATGTAATAAATTTTATACGAGAACGAAAAATTAAAATATATAAACTTCATTGAACATGAATATTAAAAGGTTGCTAAAAAGTGGGAAACCACAAGGTGGCACCACTCACCCACAATGATAACTAGAAATTATATTGCAATGAAAACATCCCAATTAATACATATAGATAATGTCTTCATTCAAAAAGGAAGGACTCAAAGTGGGGAAAGCATCAAAAGCACATAGCACAAAAGTACAAATGATCTCTTTTGGGTAGTGGTGCCTTCCCCAGCCCATGTTTCATTGCTCTGCCTTCTTCTTCTAACCCCCAGAGGAAGGTGCTGCAGAGCCTCATAATACACATCTCAGCTGCTTCACAACCTCATAGTACACACCTCAGCTGCTGCAGAACCTCACAATAAATCTTGACTCATTGTTCTTTTCACATGCCACTATCTATATGTGGATCAGCTTGCATTTTTCTGCGTTTGTCTCATTAATCAATCAAAACCTTAAACCTTTAGTGTGGTGCGCATGATTGAACACACACTCTGTGCCATTAATAGCACTGAAAAAGAACACGAGAGCCAAGTTTGAATCTATGCTTTAATTCTCTTTCGATACATTTATTTAATTCCCATTTTTTGTCACATTTAACATGATGAGACATATGAATAAAACAGACCATTTAACATGTGTTAGACTATTACCACTTCTGAATTTTGATGGTTTGCAACATGTGATTTGTAACTGCTGACCTCAGGTGAAATGTCACTCCATGGTCATCTGATTCTCCTGACCCCTTCTGTCATGCAACTTTTTTTCAAATGTTGTGTATATTTATACTGTGACTTCCGTCTTCTGCTGAATGTATTTTAATTGTGGTTGTCCTGAAGAAGAACCATGTATATTTCGAAACACACTGAGAAACAAACCACCTATACTCGGTTCCTTCATCCTTTCCACATGGCAGCGAAGATTTATCGCTTCTCCATTGCCTGTACCGGAATAAAATGCATTCAAGAAATTACTGATTTTTATGGGTTAAAAGGAACTTATCACAAGAAAAAACACTATTAATTATATTAATATATGTGGTTAATCTGCAGGTTAATAGCGTTACTAACCTGTTCGACGCCCACACTAAGCCAAACACTGCGGGGAGAAAATTAACTTTATTTCCCCCACAGCGTTCCGGTTTCAGTCACAGGGGCAGGGCCGGCTCAGTCAGTCAGTCACTTGTCTTAACTGACAGCCAGCTGCAGTGCAAAGCCGATATTCTCTGTATTCTCAGAGCGGTGACTGAACCAGCACCAGCGCCCACCCCAATTTTCTCCCTTCAGCCTTTGGCTTAGTGCAGGTACCAGGCAAGTTAGAAACGCTGTTAACCTGCAGATTAACCCTATATCTGCAAGTTAATAGCATTTTTTTCTGGTGACAGGTTCCCTTTAAAGATGTGCGGAGATAATGATGCAGAGAGATAGATAATAGGTAGGAAGATATTTAACTTCACAACCACACAAGATATTATAAAATTGCACCTTTTAGTACCTAGCATGTGGCGCTTATTGTCCAGATTTCTATTAACCAAATAAATAAATAGAAAAAATTATATGGGGTCCCTCCTATTTTTGATAGCGAGCCAAGTTAAAGCAGACAGCTGTGATCTGATATCAGGCTGTGAAGGTCCATGGATATTGGCCCTTTCCCAGCCTAAAAATACAAGCATGCTGTCGCCCCATTAGATGCTCCAATTTTGGTGCTTAGCCTTGGCTCTTCCTGATTGCCCTAGTGCGGTGGTAATGGTAGTTGGGTTGATGTCAATTGTGTAGTGTCAGCTGGCATGAAGCCTTAGCGTTAGTAATGGAGAGGTGTCTATCAGAAAACCCCATTGCTGGCCCAGTAATAAAAAGGAAAAGGACACTAAATACCATATTGTAATAAACATTCGCGTATTCACCACTTAAAAAAAATGCCACACAGGTCAGGCATAGTCTACCTAGTCTGACGAAGTCCAGCAAATTCAACAAAGTGTATGGAGCCTCGTTCTGACATTCCTAAGACTTTGCCAACAGCCACTTCCATGTCACATTGTGCATGACTCAGAAACTCTAAACTAGATAGATGGATGAGAGAGGGAGGAATGAAGGAGGAATGGATGAGGGATGGATGAGTGATAGATGGATGGACAAGCTAGGGATAGATGAATAATGGATGGATGGATGATGCATGGATGAATGGAGGCAAGAGAGATAGAGAGATAAATGGATGGATGGGTAGGCATAAATGGATGACGGATGAATCAGTGATTGATGGATCGACGAGTGGTAGATGGATGCATGAGAGATGAATGGATGGGGATGGGTAGGCATAAATGGATAAGGGATGGATGGGTAGGCATAAATGGATGAGGGAAGGATGGACGCACACAGCACGTTATACACACCTATGTAGAAGCCTTTTCTTTCCTGGTTAGTCCAGTCATTTGAGTCATTCCCCTGCTACCTGGCATTGTGTTTTGCATTGGGAGGCTGCAACAGGAGGCAAGGGGACTGGGGATGGTTATAACCAGTCTCTCCCAGACAGGAAAACTCTAGTCGGTGAGTGAGCAGCTCCTCCAGAATTAGGAGAGAGCTGCTCACATGACTAAGTGCGATACCTAGGACACCATGCAGAATGTATATTACATACTGTCAGCATTCTGCACTCCAGGTACACACACAAATTATACAGAAAGATCAGACAACCCCATTAAAGGCGCAGTCAAACGGCCATAACCAGAGGTGTAGCTAGGGTTTTGGTTTGGGAAGGCTAAACTTTTGAGTGGGTCCCTAACCAGGTAACTTTGATTACAACTGAGTGATGCACCTTAATAGTGGGTGTAGGAGAACCTCAGCAGATGACTGCGCTGTTGTTGAAAATAATCTCTATACAAAGACCAACATTGATATTACTGCCATCCCCATCTGGAGGGCACACAGTATCCCACAGTTGGTGCTGTAATAGGGATATATAGGGCAGCAGAGGCTCAGTATTGGGTTATTAGCAAGATAAGGAGTTTGTGCAGGGTTGGAATACATGGGGACGGTGCTGAAATTATGAGAAGTTAGTCTTGACTGGAAGAAGTTATCATGTCTGTCTTGGCCAGATGGAAAATATGGGAAAAGTGAACGATTCCATCAGATAGAGCGTCAGCTGTAAGTCAGCATCTATAACTGTGCTGTAATCTCAGCAGATGACTGTGCTGTTGCTGAAAATAATGTCTATACAAAGACCAACTTTGACATAACCGCTTTGTGGTCAGTAGTAAATACCAGTCCTACAGAACATATAAGAGATCACAGTACGGTTATAGATGGTGACTTACAGCTGACATTCTTTCTGATGGAACCATTCACTTTTCCCGTCTTTTCCACCTGGCACAGACCGACATGTCAACTTCTTACAGCCATGATTTAGCTGCAGAGATTACAACAAAGACACATTTCACTTCTCAAATTTTCAGCACCGTCCCCATCTATTCCCAACCTGCACAAACGTCTTATTCTGCTAATACCCCAATACTGAGCCACTGCTAACGTATGTATCCTTATTACTGCACCTACAGTGTGGTACTGTGTGCACTCTAGATGGGGGTGGTGGTAATATCAATGTTGGTCTTTGTATAGAGATTATTTTCAACAACATCTGCAGAGCTTCTTCTACATCCATACATCCACTATTATGGTGCGTCACCAAGTTGTAATCAACATTACCTGGTTAGGGGCCCACTCAAAAGTTTCGCCCTCCATGAACCAAAACCCTCGCTATACCTCTGCCCAGTGCAAGTGCTCTAGAACACAGTGCCCACATTTTGTCCCCTAGTAAGTAATAATGCCCTGTGTGCCCCTTTGACAGTCATAATAACCTGAGTGCCCCTATAACAATAAGTCCCCACTTTACATTTAATAATGTCCTGAGTCTCCCCCTGTACAGCTCCCCTACACATAGTATAATGCCCCCAAACTGTATAATAGAGTGTTTATCCATACAACCACAATAAGCCATACACTCCATAGACGTGGCCTTTAGGGAAGAGTGGGCAGAAAAAAAGCCTTTACTTACACACAATAAGTGTAAGGCTCGTTTTGACTTTGCCAAAAGACATGTGGGAGACTCCCCAAATGTATGCAGGAAAGTGCTTTGATCAGATGAGAAAAAATTGAACTTTTTGACCACTAAAATAAATGCTGTCTGGTACCAAACCAACACAGCTCATATCCCAAGAACACAATCCCCAAAGTGAAACATAATGGTGGCAGCATCATAATGTGGGGATGTTTTTCCGCAGCAGATACAGGGAAAATGGTCCCAGTGGAGGGGAGGATGGATGGTGCAAAAAGAAGGGATATTCTTGAGCAAAACCTCTTTCAGTCTGTCAGTGATTTGAGACTGGGTCGGAGGTTCACATTGCAACGAGACAATGACCCAAAGCATACTGCTAAAGCAACACTCGAGTGGTTTAAGGGGAAACATGTAAATGTTTTGTAGTGGCTTAGTCAAAGCCCACACCTTAATGTAAATGGAAATCTGTGGTCAGACTTGAAGATTGCTGTTCACCAGAAGAAGCCATCTAACCTGAATGAGTTGGAGCAATTTTACCTTGAGGAATGGGAAAAAACCCCAGTGGCAAGATTTGGAATGCTCATAGAGACTTATCCAAAGCGACTTGCAGCTGTAATTGCTACAAAAGGAGTCTCTACAAAGTACTAACTTTAGAGGATGAATAGTTATACACACTGAGGTTTTCAGTTATTTTGTCCTATTTATTGTTTGCTTCACAATAAAAAGAAAACCAAATGTTCACAGTTGAAAGCTTGTTGTTTACATGAACTGATGCAAACCCTCAAAAAAAGTGAAATTGCAGGTTATGAGGTAGTAAATCACGAAAAATGACAAGGGGGATGGTGAATACTTTTTAAGCCACTGTATGTCTATGCAAATGCTATTGATCAATGCTCATATGATTGTAACCACAATCATACTGTATGTAGGCTTTTAAGTTTCTCATGTCATCATAGAAGCACAAACCACCAAATAAAGTAGCACTCTGTAGTGCTATAGCATGCAAACATGAAATATTTAGCTAATAAATTGGCAAATTCATGTGTACCCGGCAGCCACGATAAGGCAATTATCATTGCTGGTAACCTGCCTAATGTAAATCCTCTCTTGGACTAAAGCCTACATTTATATGGGAAGGTAGGATCCTGCTGTAATTAAAAAAGCCTGAGGCTGAGGGATGGAGTGCTCAGTCAGAGAGCCTATCTATACAAATATCAAAAGACTGACCATCACTTCCAAACAGAAATCAGGTGTGTACAGGTGCTTACTAAAAGTATTCATCTCCATATATAGCAAACAAATAAAGTAGCACTATCTGGCGTTATGACATGCAAAAGTGAAATATATGAGATTTAAACTGCAACTGATGGGTGGAGTGCTAAGTCAGCAGGATCCTATCTTCCTATATAAATGAGGCTTTAGCCCAAAAGAGGATTCACATAAGGCAGGTTCCCACTTCTCAGCAATGAGAGTTGCCTTATCGTGGCTGCTGGATACACATGAATTGGTCAATTTATGCTCTAAGTATTCTCAATTTTCTAGAGCAGAAATGTCATTCATATTTCATATATTTCATGTTTGTATGCTATAGCGCTACAGAGTGCTGCTTTATATAGAGATGGCTATTCTTCGTAAGCACCTGATTTCTGTTTGGAAGTGACGCTTAATCTTTTGATATTTGTAATCATAGAAGCACAGTCTTACATGTTACTGATAAGCTTTTCATACACATACAAATTAATTTACCACTACACAGACATAAGCACTTATCTTAGGCTAGTTTCACATTAGCGTTTACGGCCGCAGCGTCGGGCTGTGCATGGCCGCCGCTAAGCCCCGCCCCCTATTGTGCCTCCGCCGGTAGCTCCGCCTACGGGTGCATGACGCTGCATGCGTCCTGCGTCCCCTATCTTTAGCACTGGGGACACAGGCCGAGCGCAGGTATGTGTTTGGCGGCGCATGCGTCCTTTTGACGGTGCACCGACCAGCGCCAAACGCAACCTGTAGCAATTTGGTGCGCTCGGCGCACCGTCAAAAGGACGCATGCGCCACCAAATGCATACCTGCGCTCGGCCTGCGTCCCCAGTGCTAAAGATAGGGGACGCAGGACGCATGCAGCGTCATGCACCTGTAGGCGGAGCTACCGGTGGAGGCGTGTCAGGGTGCGGGGCTTAGCGGCGGCCGTAAACGCTAATGTGAAACTAGCCTTACATTCATTAAGCTTCATTATTATGCTGTTCTCTCCAAAAAATTAAGAAATATGTTACAAGAACTAGCGCATATAATTATGTAATTAATAAATTTCTCATTAATATATGCTTTAATGTTAAAAAGAAAAAATTCAGACAAGTTTGATACATTTGGCTCTTCTCTTTAAGTATTTCCCATAAGTCTGACAAGATGTCTATCAGCACAGTAAAGAGTGAAAATGGCAACGTCTCATGTGAGACCCCTGATGGAACAGTGGTACACATCAATATTAACCAGCGTTCTACCTTGGACTGCTGTCTGGACGCCTTCCGTTTCGTCTATGACATGAAGAAAATGCAGAAAAGTGGGCAAAAGGCAGAGCCCTCCCATACATCAGGCTCGGCAGCACCCCTAGGATTTGGGGTAAGGTGTATGACTACTCTTCAAATAATAATATGATTGTTATATTTACATGGATTGGTAGAAGTGTATTAGCACCCAGAGATATTTTGTAAAAACAGAAATCGTGAAGAAATATTTCGTATGATCTACAGAATGTAGGGGGCAGTCAGATTTATTGATTGTAAAATACAATATGTACATGTACAGTCATGGCCAAAAGTATTGACACCCCTGCAATTCTGTCAGATAATACTCAGTTTCTTCCTGAAAATGATTGCAAACACAAATTCTTTGGTATTATTATCTTCATTTAATTTGTCTTAAATGAAAAAACACAAAAAGAATTGTCCTAAAGCCAAATTGGATATAATTCCACACCAAACATAACAAAGAGGGTGGACAAAAGTATTGGCACTGTTCGAAAAATCATGTGATGCTTCTCTAATTTGTGTAATTAACAGCACCTATAACTTACCTGTGGCACCTAAAAGGTGTTGGCAATAACTAAATCACACTTGCAGCCAGTTGACATGGATTAAAGTTGACTCAACCTCTGTCCTGTGTCCTTGTGTGTACCACATTGAGCATGGAGAAAAGAAAGAAGACCAAAGAACTGTCTGAGGACTTGAGAAACCAAATTGTGAGGAAGCATGAGCAATCTCAAGGCTACAAGTCCATCTCCAAAGACCTGAATGTTCCTGTGTCTACCGTGTGCAATGTCATCAAGAAGTTTAAAGCCCACGGCACTGTGGCTAACCTCCCTAGATGTGGCCGGAAAAGAAAAATTGACAAGAGATTTCAACGCAAGATTGTGCGGATGTTGGATAAAGAACCTCCACTAACATCCAAACAAGTTCAAGCTGCCCTGCAGTCCGAGGGTACAACGGTGTCAACCCGTACTATCCGTCGGCATCTGAATGAAAAGGGACTGAATGGTAGGAGACCCAGGAAGACTCCACTTCTTACCCCGAGACATAAAAAAGCCAGGCTGGAGTTTGCCAAAACTTACCTGAAAAAGCCTAAAACATTTTGGAAGAATGTTCTCTGGTCAGATGAGACAAAAGTAGAGCTTTTAGGGCAAAAGCATCAACATAGAGTTTACAGGAGAAAAAAGAGGCATTCAAAGAAAAGTACACGGTCCCTACAGTCAAACATGGCGGAGGTTCCCTGATGTTTTGGGGTTGCTTTGCTGCCTCTGGCACTGGACTGCTTGACCGTGTGCATGGCATTATGAAGTCAGAAGACTACCAACAAATTTTGCAGCATAATTTAGGGCCCAGTGTGAGAAAGCTGGGTCTCCCTCAGAGGTCATGGGTCTTCCAGCAGGACAATAACCCAAAACACACTTCAAAAAGCACTAGAAAATGGTTTGAGAGAAAGCACTGGAGACTTCTAAGGTGGCCAGCAATGAGTCCAGACCTGAATCCCATAGAACACCTGTGGAGAGATCTAAAAATGGCAGTTTGGAGAAGGCACCCTTCAAATATCAGGGACCTGGAGTAGTTTGCCAAAGAAGAATGGTCTAAAATTCCAGCAGAGCATTGTAAGAAACTCATTGATGGTTACCGGAAGCGGTTGGTCGCAGTTATTTTGGCTAAAGGTTGTGCAACCAAGTATTAGGCTGAGGGTGCAAATACTTTTGTCCGGCCCAATTTGGAGTTTTGTGTAAAATGATCAATGTTTTGCTTTTTGCTTCATTCTCTTTTGTGTTTTTTCATTTAAGACAAATTAAATGAAGATAATAATACCAAAGAATTTGTGTTTGCAATCATTTTCAGGAAGAAACTGAGTATTATCTGACAGAATTGCAGGGGTGTCAATACTTTTGGCCATGACTGTATGTGTATATATAATCTCATGTGTGTTCTCTTTAATCTAGGCCGCCTATATCACCTTGGGTTTGGTTTCTGTCATGTTGGCCATTATCATAGCCATAGTCCAGCCAAGCTCGGTCATCTTCTATACAGGGACCAACTTCTGGGTAGGATTTCCGGTAAGTACCAGTAAATGATGTCCTTCTGCCCCTTTGCATCCCAGATATATCCTGGTTGATATCTTTTAATATTGACGCATACTTAGCCTACACTGCCCCTGTAGGCCACACAGAACATTACAGTTCATGTATTAGGACTCTACCCTTTATGGCTCTTTAGTGTGGAAAGGAAAGACCTTAGAATTAGCAGTACAACAAGCTGCCATAAAGAGAGGCTATGAGTATATTGTATAGATTTTATGCAACTATGGCAAAGTGAAAACTGATTTGATAAGTTTTTTCTAGGAATTTTTTCTTAATAAACATAAATCTTAAAATTGGCAAAAATATTTTGGTATTTTGGAGGGATCAAGAGGAAAGGAACTAATATCAATAGCAAGCAGTCCTATAGTAGACTTCATTACCTAAACATAATCTGTGGCTAGAGTAACTCTTCCCTTAAGCCAGATTCATACAGGCATTCTAGTCCTAGACCAATAAAAATAACACATTGTTTAAATCAGGTTTTTGTGTCACATGTTTTTCTTTTGTTGTTTTTTTTAATATTGGCAATATTTTTTTTATGTCACGAAAAAAATAAATTGCAACTCTTCCAGAAACCAGCAGGCTCCATATTATCTGTGCAGGATTTCAATGACAAGTAACACGTCTATATATAGCTGATAACACAGGATCCACCAATCATATAAGTGACGTCTATCCGGCCCAGCTCCCTTTTTTTTTGCTGATATCAGCCTACATCATTGGGAAAATAAGGGACATGCAAGTGCTTCTCACTAAATTTTTTAAACGTTTAGGAAGCCTTTGCAGGGTTTTTTTGTTAATTATTCTAATTTACTGAGATAATGACTTTTGGGTTTTCATTGGCTGTAAGCCATAATCATCAACATTAACAGAAATAAACACATGAAACAGATCACTCTGTAATGACTCTATATAATATATGAGATTCACTTTTTGTATTGAAGAACTGAAATAAATTCACTTTTTGATGATATTCTAATTTTGTGAGAAGCACTTGTATGTGTCTGATTTTCCCATTTTTTGATGACCAAAAAGAACCTCTAAAATACAATAAAATATGTGTTCACCATTATGTAACAATTATTTTTATATATTGGATACTTTTTTTTTACAGGGTTGGGTCTATTAATAATAATTTGGATGGACAGTAGCAATTTTATTTATTTACTTTTTACCAGCTACTTTTCATATATTAATTTATTTATTTTTCATATTTTTTACACATTGTGATTTTTTTTTTTTGGGCAGAGGGTGGGGGGTCATTTTAATATTTTCTCCTTTATCTTATGTCCCTTGTAACTGGGGCTGGTGTATTAGCCCAAGTTACAAGGTTAATGTAACCTCCTGGCTGCATGGAAGAGCTGTCTGAGACTCCTATGACCCAGCAGCTCCTGCTCCCTCACTATGTACAGTGATCACAGGACCACTGTGTATGGAGGAGGAAATGCCATCAGTGCTTCCTATTACAAAGTGCTTCTTTAGCACTATGTGTACATCACAGACAGCAATAAACTGTGTCTAATTTCTCTATGGGGATTCCAGCTGTCAGATCCACTGCGCTCCTATGCAGTAACATTTTAGAACATCACTGCAAAGTTGGAGCAGGACCTCCGAGACATTTATAGTCTACTAGATTATGGCCCGATGCTATCGCATCGGGAGGATGCGATAGCATCACACCTCTTGCCATGTTAACCCTCAACACACACACTCCTCTCACCTTTCACCATCTCCACTCACTCTTTCACTCCACATACGACCCCTTCTCTCACTCCGTCTCTCATACTCACGCCGTCATCGCTGCTGCTCCACGATCCCTGACATCTTCTTCCACCGGCGCCATCCTGGATCCAGACGTTGTCCACGCCGGCGACATGTTCTTGCGGCGACGCCATCTTGAGTATCGTGAAATCCCGCGAAGTTTTCGCCGACGCCATTTTGGATCCCGACGTCGTCCTCGCTGGCGACATGTTCTTGCGGCGACGCCATCTTGAGTATCGCGGGATTTTGCCGATCCAAAATAGCGTCGCCGCAGGAACATGTCACCGGCGTGGATGCCGTTGGGATCCAAAATGGCGTCGACGAAATCTCGCGAGATTTCGCCAACGCCATTTTGGATCCCGACGTCCTCCACATCGGCGACATGTTCTTGCGGCGACGCCATCTTGACTATCGCGGGATTTCGCCGATCCAAAATGGCGTCGCCGCAAGAACATGTCGCCGGCGTGGAGGACGTCTGGATCCAGGATGGCGCCGGCGGAAGAAGATGTCGGGGATCATGGATCAGCGGCGATGACGGCGTGAGTATGAGAGTCGGAGTGAGAGAAAGGGTCGTATGTGGAGTGAAAGAGTGAGTGGACGTGAGTGGAGATGGTGAAAGGTGAGAGGAGTGTGTGTTGAGGGTTAACATGGAAAGAGGTGTGCAGTGACGTCACCGGTTACAACTGGACGGAAGTTGTTACAACCGGAAGCTGCTTAGGGCATTTATTATTATAGATGGACAGTCCACAACAGTAGGTCATTTGCTGATATGAGCTTTCCTGTACAAGGTTGGTCTCGTCATAATCAAGCAATTTCGGATTGCAATTACAGTCGGTTCAGCATCAGGCATTCCAGTTCCTAATTTGCTGAGGGAAACTTCTTCTGGCAAGACTCTCAGATTTAAAGGTTTAGAAGTACTGGAGAGTGTGTTGTTCTCCCAGACCAGTGGTCACCAACTCCAGTCCTCAAAAGCCACCAACAGATCATGTTTTCAGAATTTCTTTAGTATTGCACAGGTGATAACTCTGTTCTAGACCTTCCTCTATGACATCCAAATAGTGGAGCATATAGACAGGAATTGTCTTCATGTGACAACCCCTTTCAAGGGAACCTGTCAGAAGAGTATGATTGTTCAAACCAAGTACAGGCGCTTGGGCTATCATGGTGGGGCCAATTATTTAAGGATCCTCCTACCTACTTATTTTCTCTCTATCTCCATGTCCCCCTCTTTTTCATTGACAACTCTAGCAGTAGCAATATGTAGTCAGAAAAGGGTGGAGAGAGATGAAAACCAAGTTGGTCAGAAGGTGCACTTAAATAATTGGCCCAGCCATCAAGCACCCGGCCCCTGTACTTGGTTTGAACATTCTGTACTGACAGAGTCCCTTTAAAGGCTCATGCAGATGACCTCATCATTTTGACGGGTATCACTCATCTCCATGTTATTCTAAGGTGTTGTGCACGTTTGACTTTTTTATTTTTTTTTCCTGGGACCTAGTTGGTCTAAGGAAAATGAATCGCAGCATTGCACGGTTTGAATCGGATGGCACTCGCCCATTCAACTATACGGGTCGGTGGGAAAAATCATATCACACTTGGATAAAATGTGATGCGGTCCAATTTTCACAGACTGAAATTCTTCTGAATTATCAAAGTGAGCGCTTCTCACACTGTCAGGATTCTCTGGTATTGTTGTTCTCTCTCAATACAAGTGTACTGAGCGAGGCCGAGCACGTCTAGTTTGAATGTTGTCTGAAGTAAGCAAATCGCAGACTTCT
This sequence comes from Dendrobates tinctorius, assembly GCF_039654945.1. Taxonomy (NCBI): domain Eukaryota; kingdom Metazoa; phylum Chordata; class Amphibia; order Anura; family Dendrobatidae; genus Dendrobates; species Dendrobates tinctorius. The sequence continues at coordinate 355,349 of NW_027361782.1, read as the reverse complement.
ACTCACGTGACCTCCCGCCCGTGCTGGCAATACTGGAGACCCCTGACATCTTGTGGTGCGCACCCTGTAAGGAGACAAGCACTTTAATTGAGAGATCATTAATTCACGTATTTTATTTCCATGCTTCGTGTTTTTCTATGGAATGAAAAAAAAGCCTATATCTTGCTTTGGTAGGATGTGTTCACATTGGGTTTTTTTTTTTAGTGTTTTTTTCCGAGTTTTCGGAACAGAAACTCTCTTATTCTCCAATTGTGTTTTTGAACTCCTTGTGATTTTTAAAGTGTTTCTCATTCAAAGACAAACTAAAAAAAAGCTCAGTGTGAACACACCCTTAATTTAGAAAGCTCAATGAAACCAATTTTACCTGTTGCCTCTTTCTTCACAGTTCATTGTATCTGGGATACTGAATCTTGTGGCGTACAAGTTTCCAAAAGCATGCTGGGTAATTATTGGTCTTTCGTTACAGAATAGCTTGGCAGAGTAGGTTCTACAATAATACTCTATTTCAACTTATCATGTTCTATTAAACAGTTTTTGTGTTTTTGAGAAATCTATAGTTGAGCGTCTTTAGTTGAAGCCTCCATTATACATTAGTTAGGCTATCACTAACGTATTGGATGTTTTCTAATGCTGACTACTTTGTTTTTTCTCATTTACCCATACAGGTGGCACTTGTCTCCCTTTCCCTTTTAATGAACTTTAGTGTGTCTATTGCGGGCATGGTCATGGCAGTTCGTGATATTCAATATTATGGCTGGGATAGAGTCGATGTAGGAGTCTGTGAGAATCTCCTTAAAAAATCTGATGGTTACTACAGATCAACAATGCCTCCAAGAAACTACTATGGATATGACACTGATTATAACCTGAGGAGATGCAAGACGGGATTGCAACAGTGCCAGGTTGATGCTTATGACATTTACATAATTGCTGCAATAATATTCCTTCTCGGACGTGTATGAAAATGTATGGCTCGTTAAATATCTCTTTTGTATTCTAAATTTCACACCTAAAGTAGAAAAAAGCTTTATTTTGAATGCCTGTCATCTCTGCCTTCGGAAACATTATAATTTCCTTCTCTCAGGCATATATATAATATATACATATATGTACAATAGGGCTAAATGTATAGGAAGCCAATTAATATGTTTTCGTAAAAGAATTATCAGAAATGGGGAAAATTGTCAAACTGTGTAAACCAGTGTGCAACCTATAAAGAAACTGAAAAAAAGATATTAATACACTGTGTGCAGAATTATTAGGCAAATGAATATTTTGACCATACCATCATTTTTCTGCAGATTTTTCAACTCCAAGCTGTATAAGCGTGAATGCTTATTGGGTGAAGCAGATCAGGTGATGAGTATTTGTGCAAAAAGGGAGGATGTGGCCTAAGGATACAACACCCTTTGTTAAGATGCGCAGAATTATTGGGCAGCTTACCTTCCTCAGGCAAAATGGGCAAAAAAGAGATTTATCTGACTCTGAAAAGTCAATTTTTTTTAGAAATTTCTGAGATATTGGCGAGTGAGCACAGAAGAATTAAACGTTTTGTTGTAAATAATCAACAGGGTCCCACAAAACTTGTTGAGAAAAAAGATGCACATTAACTACCACAAATTTTAGAAAAATCAAACTTGAAGCGACAAGGAACCCATTATCCTCCAATACTATCATATTCCAGATCTGCAACCTCCTTGGAGAGTTCAGAAATACAATGTGTTCAGTGCTCAGAGACATGACCAAGGTAAGGAAAGCTGAACCACGACCACCACTGAACAAGACACAGAAGGTGAAACGTCAAGACTAGTCCAAGATTTTTCAAAGGTTTTAAGGACTGAAGATGAGTTCAGTGATTCTTGAAGGACCAGATGGATGGGCATATGGCTGGATTAGTATCGAGCACAGACCTTCACATTGACTCCAACACCAGCAAGGTGGAGGTGAGAACTGCTATGGGCTGGTATTATTAAAGATGGGCTAGTTAGATCTTTTCAGTCTAAAGATGGACTCAAAATCGACTTCCAAACCCGCTGCCAGTTTTTTAAGACACTTTCTTCAAGCAGTGGTACAGGAAGTCTAAATCTTTCAAGAAAACCATTATCTATATTCAGCACAAAGCTCCATCACATGCATAAAAGTATTGTCTAGGCAATAAAGGGATTATTGATGAAAGAATAATGACATGGTCCCTTCCTCACCTGACCTAAACCCTATTGTGGACTTGTCGGTTCTTCTTAAGCAAAAAATTTAGTGAAGGCAAGCAATATACCTCTCTGAACAGTGGCTGAAGGCTTTGATTGGTGCTGCCCAAGAAGTTGATCATCAACAGATTAAGAAACTGAAAGTCTCCATGGGTGGAAGGATATTGGTAACTGAGACTTTTTTGTAGAAATGTCAGATGAAATTAACAATTGATCTGGGAAAATGTACATTTTTCATTTTGTTGCCTAATAATCCTGCACACACAAATATTCTAAAAAAGACAAAACCTCCCTTTTACTTACTTAAATATTCAGATTTATTCACCTTTTGGATTGACCGACAGGGCTGTAGTTGTTCAATAATAAAATAAATCATCAAAAATACAAATTGCCTAATAATTTGTGCACATTGTAGAGAATAGTAAAGAAACTCTAAGAGCGGCCACTATTTTACATCTAAAAAAAAATAAGCAAAAGTGACAACTCCAGCTTTTTTCTCTGCTTATTTTACACTATTGTGGAGAGCAGCTGCCTGGTAGAAACAGCCCAAAGAATCAGCATTTTACTGCTTTTAACCACATCAGTTTCCAAACCCTGAAGTGGTTAAAAGACAAGTCATTTTGACATTGCTGTGCACTTATGTTCATTTGTTGTGGCTGTTGTTTTTCAAGTGTATTCAGGCAATATCAGCCAGAAAAAAAAAAGGTTTTCTGCACCATAAAAAGTAGAAAAACAGGAACAAACTTACTCGAACTGCTACAACCAACCTCACAACCTGTATACAATATGTACAAAAATATTTTTCTGACGCTCTACTTGTAGTTAGAGATTAGCAAACCCGAACGGTAAAGTTGAAGGTTCGTACCGGACGCCTAGTGTCTAGTGTGGTGCTTCAAACATGGACTTCTCCCAGAAGAGAGAGAGAGAGAGAGAGAGAGAGACCATCCATGGGTCTGCTCATCCCTACTTATGATGATCACCTTGCATTTTCAGACTGTTAGCACTATCAGAGAAGGTTGTTATGGTCAGATAACCTTTTTAAACTGTTGATCACTTGGGGTATGTGTACATAAAGTGTTTTTTAGGTGAACTCCACCTTGAGACCACCTGAAAATGTGCTAAAAACATGCCAAAAAAGGAACATGTGCATAGCAATGACAAAATGTCTTGATGTTCATATGTTCTGTCTTTTGTAACTTCAATTAATCACGTCATGCTTGCAACGCTGTGAAGCATCTGAAAGAAGTGACCGGTACATTCTTCTTGGAAGCCACCAATATGTTATTTAAGGGATAAAAAAAATAGCCACAAAAATTATGAAAAAAAATGGCACAGAAGATTTTTCTGAAAAAACACTGCCTGTGTTTCCTAAAAGTGCACATACACTTAGTGTGATTCACCCAATTTGCCTTAAGAATCTGACGATGCGTGTTCTTCAATGTATAAGGGCAGCAGTCACTTTCTGATGCAATGTGGCAAATTTCTGCAAATGTGGATACTTCATTTCTGTTTTATACGTCTCATGTATGTATAATGTTTTCTTTTTCCAGATTTTACTGGACAGCTTGAAAATTATGACTCTGCTACTGATGATTGGGGGTCTCTGCCTTACGATTCTTTGTTTGGGCTTAAGAGTCAAGTCATGTTGCAGTTCCTGCAAATTGGAGGTTAGACATAGAATATCTCTTTAGTATTCAATGGTGATAATCCTGCAATGTGTGATAAAAATATCAAAACTGCTGTAGGACTTGTAAATCCATTTCATTAAAGGTGAAATTTACATGTTACCTGCGCTATCCAATTATTGTTTCTTAATGGATTATATTCCCTTCTCTGCCTTTCAAAGCCAAGACATGATTAACCCCTTAACGTCCAGTGACGGAAACAGTTCATCATTGGACGACGCCCATTGCTGGAGCCCGCACCTTTTCTGGGACATGACAGCTGATCATATCAGCTGATATTTGCCTGGAACAGCCGCGGGTGGAATCGCAATTCACCCACAGCTGTTCAGATGTTAAATGCCGCTGTCAAACTCTGATAGCAGCATTTAACATGCACGCGCAGGAAGCGCGTCCTTTCTTCCTCCCATCGGCGCCCGGGTCGCCGACGGGTTGGCATGACAACCCGGGGTCAGGAGAAGACCCCTGTGGTTGTCATTGCTGGATCACTATGAGCACCGCCTGGTGGTCGGCGCTCATAGCAAGTAAGAATTTCTGATACATACAGTCATGGCCAAAAGTATTGACACCCCTGCAATTCTGTCAGATAATACTCAGTATCTTCCTGAAAATGATTGCAAACACAAATTCTTTGGTATTATTATCTTCATTTAATTTGTCTTAAATGAAAAAACACAAAAAGAATTGCCCTAAAGCCAAATTGGATATAATTCCACACCATACATAACAAAGAGGGTGGACAAAAGTATTGGCACTGTTCGAAAAATCATGTGATGCTTCTCTAATTCGTGTAATTAACAGCACCTATAACTTACCTGTGGCACCTAACAGGTGTTGGCAATAACTAAATCACACTTGCAGCCAGTTGACATGGATTAAAGTTGACTCAACCTCTGTCCTGTGTCCTTGTGTGTACCACATTGAGCACGGAGAAAAGAAAGAAGACCAAAGAACTGTCTGAGGACTTGAGAAACCAAATTGTGAGGAAGCATGAGCAATCTCAAGGCTACAAGTCCATCTCCAAAGATCTGAATGTTCCTGTGTCTACCGTGCGCAGTGTCATCAAGAAGTTTAAAGCCCATGGCACTGTGGCTAACCTCCCTAGATGTGGCTGGAAAAGAAAAATTGACAAGAGATTTCAACACAAGATTGTGTGGATGTTGGATAAAGAACCTCCACTAACATCCAAACAAGTTCAAGCTGCCCTGCAGCCCGAGGGTACAACGTGGTCAATCCGTACTATCCGTCGGCATCTGAATGAAAAGGGACTGTATGGTAAGAGACCCAGGAAGACCCCACTTCTTACCCCGAGACATAAAAAAGCCAGGCTGGAGTTTGCCAAAACTTACCTGAAAAAGCCTAAAACATTTTAGAAGAATGTTCTCTGGTCAGATGAGACAAAAGTAGAGCTTTTAGGGCAAAAGCATCAACATAGAGTTTACAGGAGAAAAAAAGAGGCATTCAAAGAAAAGTACACGGTCCCTACAGTCAAACATGGCGGAGGTTCCCTGATGTTTTGGGGTTGCTTTGCTGCCTTTGGCAGTGGACTGCTTGACCGTGTGCATGGCATTATGAAGTCAGAAGACTACCAACAAATTTTGCAGCATAATTTAGGGCTCAGTGTGAGAAAGCTGGGTCTACCTCGGAGGTCATGGGTCTTCCAGCAGGACAATGACCCAAAACACACTTCAAAAAGCACTAGAAAATGGTTTGAGAGAAAGCACTGGAGACGTCTAAGGTGGCCAGCAATGAGTTCAGACCTGAATCCCATAGAACACCTGTGGAGAGATCTAAAAATGGCAGTTTGAAGAAGGCACCCTTCAAATATCAGGGACCTGGAGTAGTTTGCCAAAGAAGAATGGTCTAAAATTCCAGCAGAGCATTGTAAGAAACTTATTGATGGTTACCGGAAGCGGTTGGTCGCAGTTATTTTGGCTAAAGGTTGTGCAACCAAGTATTAGGCTGAGGGTGCCAATACTTTTGTCCGGCCTATTTTTGGAGTTTTGTGTCAAATGATCAATGTTTTGCTTTTTGCTTCATTCTCTTTTGTGTTTTTTCATTTAAGACAAATTAAATGAAGATAATAATACCAAAGAATTTGTTTGCAATCATTTTCAGGAAGAAACTGAGTATTATCTGACAGAATTGCAGGGGTGTCAATACTTTTGGCCATGACTGTAGAGCAGGACAGCAGCCTTGCTCTGTGTATCAGAGGCGATTGGACAAGTGCAGCTTCTAGTCTCCCATGGAGACTATTGAAGCATGCAAAAATAAAAAAAAAGTTTTAAAAGACTTATTTTTTTGGATGCTGAGCTGATGTTTTTATTGATACCATTTTGACGTAGATATGATGTTTTCATCGCCAGTTAATGCATTTTAATGCGTCGACCAAAAAAACATACCGTATTTTTCGGACTATAAGGCGCACCAGACCATAAGACACACCCCAAATTTTTGGGTGGAAAATAGGGGGAAAAAAATAATGTGTCAAATGGGGGTCCATCTTACAGTCCGAATTCCGTGGGGTGGCTGTGTTCTGTGGGGTGGCTGTGTTCTGTGGGGTGGCTGTGTTCTGTGGGGTGGCTGTGTTCTGTGGGGTGGCTGTGTTCTGTGGGGTGGCTGTGTTCTGTGGGGTGGCTGTGTCCGTGGGGTGGCTGTGCTCTGTGGGGTGACGAGATCTAGTTGCCGTGATTTGAATTTGAGTATGCGCCGCTCCCGGCGGCCATCTTTCTGGAGGCCACCGCGCTGCAGCAACGGAGCTGCGGGGGGCTTTCGGGCTTTAACTAAATGCCGGCGGAGCCCCTCACGCAGCACAGAGCTCCGCTGCAGCCACACTACAGAGCCCCGACCCCACCGCACCACAGAGCACAGGGAGGCTGCATTGGGACCGCCGCTACGGGACCACCGCACAAGGATTTGTAAGTATATTGTGACCATAAGACGCACCCCCATTTTCCCCAAAAATGTGCGTCTTATGGTCCTAAAAATACGGTAATTCATTTTTACATTTCTCGTTACACTGTTTATCGATCGGATTAATTATTTTTAGGTGTTGATATATTGGGCGATTCTGAACGTGGTGATACCAAATATGTGGGGGGTTTTAAATTGTTTTATTTTGAACTTTTATATTTTTAAAATTTTTAAAAATATTTTTTAAAACTTTTTTTTTACTGGTTTCAATAGCTTCTGCCCTGCAATTTGTAGCTAAAATGCTCATTTGCTGTAAGCGCTGGCCACAGAGCGGCACTCATAGTAATCTAGCAATGCAACCACAGGGGTCTCTTGCCGACCCAAGGTTGTCATGCCAACCCATCAGCGACCCGCGGTAATGTGACACGGGCACCAATTTTCGCGATTCCTGTGCAAACATTTTAAATGCTGCTGTCAGGAATTGACAGCACCATTTAACATGTTAACAGCCGCTGGTGGATCGCGATTCCACCCGTGGCTGTTAATTTCATCAGCTGACATGTGCACTTAAGGCTATGTGCATGTGTAGTTTTTCTAGGTGTTTTTGGAGCAGAAATGTGCACAGTCGTTTTTTATTGGAAACTGAGCTGAAATTCTTAGTTTCTGCTTCAAAGAGACAATGAAAAACTCTGTGTGCACATAGCCACTAAGCAGAAACTTTTTCCCCTTAGGCTATGTGCACATGGTGTTTCCAAGGCAAAGCCACTTCAGGAAGATGTCGACAGACTGTTTCCTGGAATAGCATTGCCAGCGGTCTTGCCGTTGTTCTAGTGTTGCCGTTGTCTTTTATTCTGTACTGTGAAGAATGAGCATGTCACTAACATGTGACATAAGATGGAATCTGCCTGGAAAAGTCTTCGCGTGCGCATGGCTTTAATCTCAAAGCTTCTCAAAAACGTTCTGTTTTCGTTCAGTAAAGGCCCCGTCTCACTAAGCAATCTCGGTAGCGAGATCGCTGCTGAGTCACAACTTTTGTGACGTAACAGCGATCTCACCAGCGAGATTGCTGTGTGTGACAGCGATCAGCGAGCGGCCCCCCTGCCGGTATCGCTGATCGCTGCAAGAAATCTCTGGACATTTCTTTGGTCGCTGGTCTCCCGCTGTCACACACAGCGATCAGGTGTAAAAAATAATAAAAAAAATAAAAAATACAGTTATTCTCACCTTCCGATGTCCCGTTCAGCCATCCTGCCTCTCTCCACGCTCCGGTCCCAGTGATCCTTTGCACGAATGACCGCGAGACTTTGTTATCCCGCGAGACCGTGACATCTCGCGGTCATTCATGCAAAGGATCACTGGGACCGGAGCGTGGAGAGAGGCCGGAAGACTGCGCGGGACATCGGATGGTGAGAATAACTATATTTTTTATTTTGATCCTATTTTTTACAGGATGGCCAGCGATGCCGGGCGCTCGGCATCGCTGTGCTGATCGCTGGTGAAGCTGTCTGTGTGACAGCTCACCAGCGATCACATAGCGACTTACTAGCGATCCTGACACCTTGATATCGGTGTCGGGATCGCTGGTAAGTCGCTTAGTGAGTCTCTGCTTTGAAAACTCTGCAAAAAGGCTGTGTACACACAAAGTCTATCTCTTTCAATGAACCATAAGAACGTCCACATCCTCAGTCCTCTTGTGGAAACTCTCAAGCGGTTAAAAGGAGTGAAATGCTCATTTCTCTATTCTTAACAAGAGAGAAGTTGTGGTCACAAAGCCTTGGGGGAATTTCTGTTCAGTTTCCATTACAAAAACTCAGCAAATAGACTTTGTGTGCATGTAGCCTCTTTCTGCTCAAAAACTTCCTCAAAAACCAGGAAAAAAAAAACGCCAGAATTTTTTTTTTTTGCAGAAAGTTGCTTCAGGAAAAAAGTCAACGTCTTTTTTCCTGTAAGGCTTTGTGTACACAACGTCTTTTCAACTCAAGCAAATCTGACAAGTTTTTTTTAATGTTTCACCGCTTTTATACAATAAAAACTATTTTATATAAAAAATAATTGTTTTGGCATTGCTGTATTCCGAGAGCTATACTTTTTTTTACACTGTTAGAGGTGTATTGCAGCCTGCAAAGAATTCAAACAAAAATTATGCTTCAAAAGTCAAATGGTGCTCCTTCGCCCTTGGGCTCTGCTGTGTGCACAGGGCAGCTGACCACATATGGGAAATTCCTTTACTCAAGAGAAATTGCATAACAAATTATGTGGTCCATTTTCTCCAGTTACCCTTGTACAAATTAAAAAGTTGGGACTTCAGCAACATTTTTGTTGAAATAAACATATTTCAGTTTCAAGGAACAATATTATACAGTTCGGTCCATTTATATTTGGACAGAGACAACATTTTCTTATTTTGGTTCTAGACATTACCACAATGAATTTTAAACAAAACAATTCAGATGCAGTTGAAGTTCAGACTTTCAGCTTTCATTTGAGGGTATCCACATTAAAATTGGATGAAGGGTTTAGGAGTTTCAGCTCCTTAACATGTGCCACCCTGTTTTTAAAGGGACCAAAAGTAATTGGACAGACTAAATAATTGTAAATAAAATATTCATTTCTTGTTGTGAGTTCATTTTCCCCTTCGTCACTGGGGTCTGGTGAACTCCCTATTCTGGTAAAGGAAGGTAATGAGCCTGATTATTAGGCACCTGAGTCTAATGAGGATGACTGGCTGAGTGGAGTGACGGACTGGATATAAGGCTGCCGACGCCCTTCTGCCCTGCGGGTGATTTCTCTGTGGACTTCTAGGACACCAGTCTGATTCCTGCTCCCTAAAGCTAAGTTTTCTGTTTTGCCTGTTAGCTTTTTTGTTTTGTTTTTTGTTTTCCTTGCTTTTCAGTATTCTGCTATTCCCTGCTGGGGTGAGCTGAATCTCCTTTTGCCTGTAGCTCTGTCTTCAGTATATTCCTGAGTACTGACATAGCTTTTTTGAAGCCTAGCGTCTTCAGGGCCATTTTCACTGTCAGTCTGTTGGCTCTTATTTTCATAGGGTTTTTCACGGATTGCAGACAGCAGCCTTCCTGTCCTTTTCTATCTAGTTAGTTTGGGCCCCTCTTTGCTCAGTCTATCTTTCTGTCTGTGTTAGTATTTTCATCTTGCTTCACCGTCATTATATGTTGGGGGCTGCCTATTGCTTTGGGGTCTGCTCTGGGGCAGTTTAGATTTCCCCTTTTTTTCTTTAGGCCTATTTAATTCTCCGGCTGTGATCGAGGGGTCTAGGGCATCGTAGGAACTCCCCACGGCTACTGCTAGTTGTGTTGATAGGTTCAGGGGTCTGCAATCCGATAGCTGCCAACTTCTCTGGTTTTCTGGACTTAGCTAGCATTTCTGTTTTTTGCCTCCTACGGTGACTCAATCATAACAGAATCACCCGCCATACCGCAGATCCTAGGGTATCCTAGGCTAAAAAAAAAAAAAAAAAAGGGTGTGTGTATATTCTTTCCTCTATATCTCTGAGACCGTAGGGGGAATTTTTTTTTTCTCTCAATGGAGATAAAGCAATTGTCTGATCATGTGGAGCAGCTCGCTGCGGAAGTGCGGGGAATTTCCGCCTACCTTGCTCGTTCGCATGCTGTTGAACCAAAGATCCCTACACCTGATGTATTTTTTGGGGATCGATCTAAATTTTTGAGTTTCAAAAATAATTGTAAATTATTTTTTGCCTTGAAGCCTAACTCGTCAGGGAGCTCCACGCAGCAGGTTAAAATTGTCATCTCTTTGCTGCGTGGCGATCCCCAGGATTGGGCGTTTTCTTTGAAACCAGATGATCCTATTCTGACTAATGTGAACGCATTCTTTCACGCTTTGGGGTTGTTGTATGACGAACCTAATGCTATTGATCAGGCTGAAAAGACCCTGTTGGCATTGAACCAGGGTCGAGATTCTGCAGAGTTGTACTGTCAAAAGTTCCGAAAGTGAGCGGTCCTTACTACCTGGAATGATAATGCCTTGGCTGCTCTCTTTCGGAAGGGTTTGTCAGAAGCCGTAAAAGATACTATGGTGGGATTTCCTGTTCCCTCTGGTCTGGACGATTCTATGTCATTAGCCATTCAGGTTGATCTGCGTTTACGTGAACGCAGGATTGCACGAGAGGTGTTGCCACCGGTTGAACAGACGTCCGAACCTATGCAATGTGATAGAGTTTTGTCTAAGGCGCAACGTCAGGAGTTCAGAAGGCGTAATAAGCTGTGTTTTTTCTGTGGAGATGCCTCGCATATTATTTCTGTTTGTCCTAAACGAGAGAAACGCTTTGCACACACGTTTTCTGTTGGTGGTGTTCAACCTAAGTTTCTTCTGGCAATTACTCTGATCTGCTCCCTGTCCACATTTTCCGCCAAAGCTTTTGTGGATTCGGGAGCAGCGCTAAACCTAATGGACTTGGATTTTGCTAAACGTTGTGGATTTCCAATGACACCTCTGCAGACGCCTATCCCTTTGAGGGGGATTGATGCTACTCCTTTGGCTAAAAATAAACCTCAGTTTTGGACTCAGGTGGTCATGCGGGTCGCCCCAGACCATCAAGAAAATTGCAGATTTTTAGTATTGCATGGTCTGCATGATGCCGTTGTTCTGGGGTTTCCCTGGTTGCAAATTCATAATCCAGTTTTGGATTGGAAATCTGTGTCTGTGGTGAGTTGGTGTTGTCGGTGTGCCTTTAGTGAGGCTCCGTTTTTTTCCACCTCTCCTCAGTCGCATGATGTTCCTGACTATTTGGCGGACTTTTATGATGTATTTAGTGAGAATGAGTCTGCGTCCTTGCCTCCTCATAGGAGTTATGACTGTGCAATTGAACTAAGCCCGGGGTGTAAATTTCCCAAGGGTCGACTCTTCAATTTATCTGTACCCGAGCACGAGGCTATGCGGTCCTATATTAAGGAGGCATTGGAGAAGGGTCATATTAGACCATCCTCTTCACCCTTAGGTGCCGGTTTTTTTTTTGTGGCCAAAAAGGATGGTTCTTTAAGGCCTTGTATTGATTATCGTGCCCTCAATAAAATTACTATTAAATATCAGTATCCGTTACCCCTGATTTCGGATCTATTCTCTAGAGTTAGAGGTGCTTGCTGGTTTACCAAGCTTGACCTCAGGGGGGCGTATAATCTTATCCGCATTAAGCAGGGGGATGAATGGAAGACGGCGTTTAATACTACGGAGGGACATTTTGAGTACCTGGTGATGCCTTTTGGGCTCACTAATGCCCCTTCTGTCTTCCAGTGCTTCATGAACGATATTTTCCGAGACTTTGTCGATAAATTTTTGATTATCTATCTGGATGATATTTTGATCTTCTCCAAGGATTGGGATTCTCATGTGGAACATATTCGGACTGTGTTCCGGATCTTGAGGAAGAATTCCCTGTATTTCAAAGGATCGAAATGCCTTTTTGGAGTACAGAGGATTTCATTTTTGGGATTTATTTTGTCTCCGTCAACTATTGAAATGGACCCGGCCAAGGTACAGGCCATTTATGATTGGGTTCAGCCCACTTCTTTGAAGGCCCTCCAGAAGTTTTTGGGTTTTGCTAATTTTTATCGGAAATTTATAGCAAAATTTTCTAGTATTGCCAAGCCATTGACTGATCTGACTAAGAAGGGTGCTGATGTGTTGAATTGGTCTCCTGAGGCTGTTGCTTCCTTTCAGGAGCTGAAGCGAAGATTTATCTCCGCCCCGGTTTTGCGGCAACCTGATGTCTCACTCCCGTTCCAGGTAGAGGTGGATGCTTCTGAGATTGATGCAGGAGCTGTTTTGTCCCAAAAGGATCCTGTAACATCTAAAATGAATCCCTGTGCTTTCTTTTCCCGAAAGTTCTCTCCATCTGAACGTAACTATGATGTGGGGAATCGGGAACTGTTGGACATGAAATGGGCATTTGAGGAGTGGAGACATTGGTTGGAGGGAGCTAAACATCAAGTTGTGGTCCTCACTGACCACAAGAATTTGATTTACCTAGAGTCGGCTAAACGCTTGAACCCTAGACAGGCTAGGTGGGCCTTGTTTTTTACACGTTTTGATTTTGTGGTCTCTTTTCTTCCTGGAACTAAGAATGTCAAGGCAGACGCCCTCTCTAGGAGTTTCTTTGCTGATTCTCCTGTGGTGACCAAGCCTGCTACCCTCTTAGGCGAAGGGGTAGTTCTTTCTGCCATCTCGCCCGATTTGAGACTTGCTCTGCAAGAGTTCCAGGAGGACAAACCTGAGCATTGTCCCAGTGGAAAGTTGTATGTTCCTGACCAGTGGAAGAAGAGAGTGATGTCTGAAGTTCATTGCTCTGCATTGGCTGGTCATCCAGGTATTTTTGGTGCTAGAGATCTGGTGAGTCGCTCTTTTTGGTGGCCCACCTTGTCTCATGATGTCAGGAATTTTGTGCAGTCCTGTGGGACTTGCTCCCGGTCTAAATCTTGTTCTCGCTCTAGTGGGTTGTTGATGCCTTTGCCGGTCCCCAGGAGGCCATGGACCCATATTTCAATGGATTTCATCTCTGATATGCCCGTCTCTCAAAGAATGACTGTTATTTGGGTGATTTGTGATAGGTTCTCTAAGATGGTTCATCTTGTACCACTCCCTAAGTTGCCATCTTCCTCTGAGTTGGTGCCCCTGTTTTTGCAACAGGTGGTTCGCTTACACGGGATTCCTGAGAACATTGTATCTGACAGAGGAGTTCAGTTTGTGTCTAGATTTTGGAGGACTTTTTGTTCCAAGCTGGGAATTCAGTTGTCCTTCTCCTCTGCTTTTCACCCTCAGACCAATGGGCAGACAGAGAGAACAAACCAGACCTTGGAGTCGTATTTGAGATGTTTTATTTCCGCTGATCAGGATGATTGGGTTTCATTTTTGCCCTTGGCCGAATTTGCTTTAAATAGAGCTAGTTCTGCCACTTTGATGTCACCTTTTTTTTGTAACTTTGGGTTTCATCCTCGATTTTCTTCAGGGCAGGTGGAGCCTTCTGCCTGCCCAGGTGTTGACACTGTGGTGGAGAGAATGCACCAGATCTGGGACCAAGTGGTGGATAAGTTATCTCTCTCCCAGGAAAAGGCCCAGTGGTTTTCCAATCGACATAGGACCATTGGTCCCCAGTTTAAGATTGGTGATATGGTGTGGTTATCATCAAAAAATATTGAAGGTGGCTTCTCCTAAGTTTAAGCCTAGATTTATTGGACCTTACAAGATTTTGGAGATAATTAATCCGGTCTCTTTTCGTTTGGCTCTTCCTGTCACATTTAAAATCCATAATGTGTTCCATAAGTCCTTGTTGAAGAGGTTTGTTGAACCAGTTGTTCCTGGGGTGGCACCTCCAGACCCTGTATTGGTTGAAGGTAACATGGAATATGAGGTAGAGAAAATACTGGATTGCCGTCTGGCTAGACGGAGACTCCAGTAATTAGTTAAATGGAAGGGTTATGGTCAGGAGGATAATTCCTGGGTCTCTGCCTCTAATATTCATGCCAAAAGATTGGTGCGTGCACTTCATCGGGCTCACCCTGATCACCCTGGTGGCGTGGTTGAGGGTTCGGTGACCCCTCCTCAAGGGGGAGGTACTGTTGTGAGTTCATTTTCCCCTTCGTCACTGGGGTCTGGTGAACTCCCTATTCTGGTAAAGGAATGTAATGAGCCTGATTATCAGGCACCTGAGTCTAATGAGGATGACTGGCTGAGTGGAGTCACGGACTGGATATAAGGCTGCCGACGCCCTTCTGCCCTGCGGGTGATTTCTCTGTGGACTTCTAGGACACCAGTCTGATTCCTGCTCCCTAAAGCTAAGTTTTCTGTTTTGCCTGTTAGCTTTTTTGTTTTGTCTTTTGTTTTCCTTGCTTTTCAGTATTCTGCTATTCCCTGCTGGGGTGAGCTGAATCTCCTTTTGCCTGTAGCTCTGTCTTCAGTATATTCCTGAGTACTGACATAGCTTTTTTTGAAGCCTAGCGTCTTCAGGGCCATTTTCACTGTCAGTCTGTTGGCTCTTATTTTCATAGGGTTTTTCACAGATTGCAGACAGCAGCCTTCCTGTCCTTTTCTATCTAGTTAGTTTGGGCCCCTCTTTGCTCAGTCTCTTTCTGTCTGTGTTAGTATTTTCATCTTGCTTCACCGTCAATATATGTTGGGGGCTGCCTATTGCTTTGGGGTCTGCTCTGGGGCAGTTTAGATTTCCCCTTTCTTTCTTTAGGCCTATTTAATTCTCCGGCTGTGATCGAGGGGTCTAGGGCATCGTAGGAACCCCCCACGGCTACTGCTAGTTGTGTTGATAGGTTCAGGGGTCTGCAATCCGATAGCTGCCAACTTCTCTGGTTTTCTGGACTTAGCTAGCATTTCTGTTTTTTGCCTCCTACGGTGACTCAATCATAACAATTTCTAGTACTTGGTTGAAAACCCTTTGTTGGCAATGACTGCCTGAAGTCTTGAACTCATGGACATCACCGGACGCCGTGTTTCCTCCTTTTTGATGCTCTGCCAGGCCTTCACTGCGGTGGTTTTCAGTTGCTGTTTGTTTGTGGGTCTTTGTCTGAAGTTTAGTCTTTAACACGTGAAATGCATGCTCAATTGGGTTGAGATCAGGTGACTGACTTGGCCATTCAAGAATATTCCAATTCTTTGCTTTAATGAACTCCTGGGTTGCTTTGGCTTTATGTTTTGGGTCATTGTCCATCTGTAGTATGAAACGACGACCAATCGGTTTGGCTGCATTTGGCTGGATCTGAGCACACAGTATGGCTCTGAATACCTCAGAATTCATTCGGTTGCTTCTGTCCTGTGTCACATCATCAATAAACACTAGTGACCCAGTGCCACTGGCAGCCATGCATGCCCAAGCCATCACACTGCCTCCGCCATGTTTTACAGATGATGTGGTATGCTTTGGATCATGAGCTGTACCACACCTTCGCCATACTTTTCTCTTTCCATCATTCTGGTAGAGGTTGATCTTGGTTTCATCTGTCCAAAGAATGTTCTTCCAGAACTGTGCTGGCTTTTTTAGATGTTTTTTTAGCAAAGTCCAGTCTAGCCTTTTTATTCTTTATGCTTATGAATGGCTTGCACCTTGCAGTTAACCCTCTGTATTTACTTACTAGAGTGTTGTTCACTTGGTTGGCTGTTGTGAAGGGGTTTCTCTTCACCATGGAGATTATTCTGCGATCATCCACCACTGTTGTCTTCCGTGGGCGCCCAGGTCTTTTTGCATTGATGAGTTCACCAGTGCTTTCTTTCTTTCTCAGGATGTACCAAACTGTAGATTTTGCCACTCCTAATGTTGTAGCAATTTCTCGGATGGGTTTTTTCTGTTTATGCAGCTTAAGGATGGCTTGTTTCACCTGCATGGAGAGCTCCTTTGACCGCATGTTTCCTTCACAGCAAAACCTTCCAAATGCAAGCACCACACCTCAAATCAACACCAGGCCTTTTATCTGCTTAATTGAGAATGACATAACGAAGGGATTGCCCACACCTGTCTATAAAATAGCCTTGGAGTCAATTGTCCAATTACTTTTGGTCCCTTTAAAAATAGGGTGGCACATGTTAAGGAGCTGAAACTCCTAAACCCTTCATCCATTTTTAATGTGGATACTCTCAAATGAAAGCTGAAAGTCTGAACTTCAACTGCATCTGAATTGTTTTGTATAAAATTCATTGTGGTAATGTCTAGAACCAAAATTAGAAAAATGTTGTCTCTGTACAAATATATATGAACTTAACTGTAACATTCTGTGAAACACGAATGGGTTCAAGATGCTCAATTATTTTTGGTGTAGTTTCCAAAAAATGGGTTCTCTTTTTGGGAGCTTTTGCAGTGTTTGAACCTCGATAACGCTCTAAATGCGACATAGCATCTGCAATCTATTGCAGACAATATTGCACTTCAAAAATCAAATAGCGCTCCTTCCCTTTTGAGCCAACCTAAAGTCAAATGGTGCTCCTTCCCCCTTGAGCTCTGCTATATGACCAAACAAGAGTTTCTAGCCACATTTAGGATATTCCTGCACTCAAGAGAAATTGCACAACAAATTTTATGATCCATTTTCTCCAGAATCCACCGGAGCACTAAACAGAGGAGGGCATGACTTTGGGAGGGGTGGACCTTGAATTCCTGCAGTTTTGTTTGTATAGCAGTGTAGATTCTAAGCAAGAGTGATGTTGCTTTAAGACGATGGAGCATAGTATAGAATGCCGGTGCCTGGTGTGTTACTATGAGGTGGTCTATCTCTGTGAGGAGAATGGGGGCTGGTCTCTCTCTGTGAGGATGGTGGGGGCTAGTCTCTCTCTGTGAGGAGGGTGGGGGCTTATATAAAGGAGGACTCTAGCTCTATCCTTCTTTCTCTCACCAGACAAACTCGAGCAAACATCACGGCAGAAGCAGAAAAGTATAATACTGGGGTTATCACTTCACATTACAGCTGATAGGAGCACATACACCTCAGACATCGTGTACTAGTGTAGTATCAGCTCCTACATCATAGATGGAATTAATATTACCTCAGAAGTTCATGTAGCCACCTGGTTTCCCTCATGCGGCTACTACAAGTAACCTCACACACTGCAGAGACAGCTCCTATGTGACCTCCCTGCAGACATGGCTGATATATCGCATTACTGCTGTATTATACAGTCTTCATGAGCTTTGGGTGCTACTGACTGTATAATATGGGAAGCAAGAGCTGTGTGCAGATATTGGCCATGCCACAGTCACATGTTTCTAGAGACTGGTGAGAGGAGAGCAGTCGGGGAATGGTATATGTAGGATAGGACAGAGCATGGGCACATACAGTGTCTGCCATCACTAGGCTGAAGCTGGGCAGTCACATGTACTAGACACTGGTAAGAGAGGAGTAGTCAGGGGATAGTATTTGTTTCCTCCAAAGGGGTTTTTTCCTCTCTTGGGTGCAGTAGGGTGACTCTTTGTGAGTCGGAGGTTTTGCCAAGTTTAGTCCCCTGAATGCTTTTGCAGGGACTTCGAGTTTATAAGTTTCCAAAAAAAATGATTGGAAAAAAAAAAAGAAAGGTGTCAAATGCAACTTGGGATTTATAGCCCTTCACAGCTCTGCGGTTTAGGAGTTGCAGACAAGTTAAGGGGGACTTATTTTAACTAATAGAGGATGTTCATCACCTCATGGTGGTGAACAGGCTCGGCTTTGGTGGCCAGCCTCAAGGACGTTGTAATAGTAACATCAGTCAGGGGCGGGCACAGCGGTAAAGCACAGGAGTGAGAATAATAGGGTCATTGGTGCCCTGAAAGTTTTACTGGCTCTGCTTGAATGGCAAGGCAGGGCGTGCTGCCCCTTTATGGCTGTCTGTCCTGGGGCTGTATGTCAGACAGCTGGGGATATCACAGTACTTATGAATCTCAATGTACTAGCACTTCACCTGACTCCTACTGAGATTGTTTTAATCCTGTGATTTAAAATAAAGCTGTGGTCGTTTTGAGAACCAAAATAATGTGCTTTGTGTATTTATTCTAGTGCCTAGGTTTACTGTTATGGTTGTTTTAAGATGGAGTGGGGTCCGTCCTATATCCAAAAGTTATGTTACCCTTGTGAAAATGAAAAATTTGGAGCTAAAACCACATTTTTGGGGAAGAAAACATGATTTTTAATTTATTACGGTCCAATGTTTTATATTTCCGTGAAGTATCTGTGGGTTTAAGATGCTCACCACACCTCTAGATAAATTTCTTGAGGGGTATAGTTTCCAATTTGGGGTCACTTGCGGGGGATTTCAAGAGTTTAGGCACATCCGGGACTCTGTAAGCGCGACATGGCGTCCACTATCTGTTCCAGACAATTTTTCACTTTTTTTAAAGTCAAATGGTGCTCCTTCCTTTCCGAGTCCTGCAGTGTGCCTAAGGCTAGTTTCACACTAGGGTTTTTTAGCACTGCGCATCATGCGCAATAGAATCGCATGTGGGTCGCCCTCCCAGGGCTGTGGGGTACTCGGTACTGGGCCCGATGAGCTTCAATGGGAGATGTCACGGCAGCTGGGCACCCATTGTAAAACAGTGGGGAAATGTTCAGTGTGCTTATGATGTTTAGAATGAATGAGTCATGACGCCACCTGAGGTGTTCGGCAATGAAGGTGCTAAGCCGACGCTGCAGACAGATCCTCTGGGACAGATGGTGTGGTGCAGCAATGATGTTATAGCCCTCCACAGGCAGGGCTTTAGTCCCAGGGCAGAGTAGGGGAAGTGACACTTAGATGGTGTGGTGTAGTGTCGAGCGCAGGGGATGTAGCAGTGCCGGGCAGGTTGACACAGGAATAAGTGGAGGACACCAGGGCATGTAGTTGCAAAGCTTTACTCAGTCTGTTGTGGCACAAGAGCCCGCATCCGTGTCGTGTCCTCCGGGTCAGGAGCTCAGCCAACTTCCAGGCAAGATGAAGTACTCCTTTCCAACACTCCGCCAACTTATGTTCCTTTTCTGAACGTCTCCATCTTAGTGCCTTTAGTGAAGTACTCACAGTACTGAGTTACACTGGAGTTCCTCCTGTCAGATGTTGCTATGAACTCTACTTGTACGGCAGACAGCTGTAGCCTGCTTCGGGGACTCCTTACTACCTAGTCCCGGCTCACTATCGTTGCTGTTGTGCCCCAAGTCTGGTGTGGGAATAAAGTGGTGACAACTTCTATTCCTCCAGTGTCTGATGCAGGACCATTAGTATCCATACAACCTCGGGGACTGGACCCCGGCCTTGCGCTTAGAGCTTGGGAAGGGTTCTCCTCTAACCCTAATCCTTAGTTCTCTTCTTCTCCTCACGTTCCGTACTAATCCTTTCCTTCTTATGGAGAGTCAGGCTTTCTATCAAAGTTCCTTTCCTGTGCCAGCAGACCCAGGTCACTGAGGTCGGCTGCAGCGCTTCTTCATCCATCCCACTCAGGGGATCTTCTCTCACAGACTGACTAAATCCTAAACTCTTCCCGCTCTTTTAGTGCAGACTAAACTCCACCCAACTCCCAGCACGCTTCGTGTTCCAAGTAGGGAGCCACCAAAGGGTGCTTTGCTACAGTACTATGTTGTGTGGGATGCAGGTGTTGGAGCGTGGTCAGGTGTCTCCACCTTACCTGAATGGTGGGGTACCACACCTCAGGAGGAGGTACAGTACCTCTGTGGCGACTGAACCCTCAGGGGCGCCACACATGCAATAAACGCATCACGCGTTTTGCATGCGTTTGCTTTTTGTAGGCGAATGCGTTTTAACCAGTTTCTAGCCATGTTAATTCTTAAAACGCATGCGATTTTAAACGCAGGCCTGCGCATATCCATGCGCATACCTGCTTTCCCATAGACTGTAATGTGTTTCTTTGCGCATTCCGTGCGCAAGCGTTTTATTGAGTCAGGTCGGACGGACCAAAAATGCAACAGGTTGTGTCCAGCGAGGCTAGGCGCACACTACAAAAAAACGCATGCGCATGAAAACCCATACGAACGCATGCATACGCTAGTCCATGCGCCCCCATGTTAAAGATAGGGGCACAGGACGCATGCGCATGGACGCGCACGAAGCACAGCGCTAAAAAACACTAGTGTGAAACCAGCCTACAGTAAATACTAGGTTTCTTCCACATATGGAGTATCGGCATACTCACGAGAAATTGCAGAACAAACTGTATGGTCCATTATCTCATTCTCTCGTGTTACCCTTGAGAAAAGAAAAATCTGAGGCTAAAGCAAAATTTATCACTAATATGAAGTCCAATGTGTCATGAATAAAACAATCTCAAAATCACTGGGATATGTTGAAGCAGCGTTATTACCACTTAAGGTGACACTGGTCAGAATTGAACAATGAGGCCTCGATCATTAACATACAAAGTGGCTTGGTCCTTAAGAGATTAACTGTAAAGATTTGTGGAATATGTTGAAGCTATATAAATGAAATTATTATTATTATTTGTAGTTTAAATGCAGTATAGTGTATTATACACTCTTCAATAATTACATTGCAACACCAAGAAGGAAATATTGAGGAACTATAGAAAGCACTGGATTGATAGACATGTTAACGATAAAGTGATGAAAACATGAAAACTGCTTCTGAGACGCTTTGGTTAATTCATTGTACCACTGTTCCACCACCAAATCAATGTAACACTGAGTTATTAGTATGCCTGGAATGAAGACTAAAGGGGTATTTCTACTGTACATAATTCCACACCACATCATAATGCCAGGAGTAGGGCTGGTGTGATGTTCCCTCATGCAGGCTGTCATGCTGGTGGGTGTGTTCCTACTATGCCACGAGCCGGGTTTACCCTGAAGGGGCGTAACTAAGCAGATACCTGGTCTTCATTGGAGCTTCTGATTATGAGGTCAGCCTTGAGCTGCATGTAGCCGCCAGGTACCACTCCAGGGCAGTGTCCAATACTGCAGCAGCTGACCCCAAGGGTCAGAGATGCTGGAATGGAATCAGAATCTTGTACAGGGACGCAGGTATGGACACGGAGTCCCAGGCAGAAGGGGAATCGGAGTCCCAGGACAGACTCTGTTTCAGACAGGATTAGTGCAGGTTCAGGTAGCGGTTCAGACAGGACAGGTTCAGGTTTAGGTATTGACAAGATGGGAAAAAGGTTGAGGAGATGGTTCCGACTGGACGGGTTCAGAAAGGCAGAACAGGTTCAGGTTCTGAGTAACAGGATGGGTATAGCAACAAGGACCTGAAATGTACTTAGCAGCTTGCAGACAAACTAATTACTGATGTTGCTCGGGCACTTTTCTACAGAGGAGGGCGCCTTAAATGCATGATGCCTTCCAACTATAAACCAGGGACACTTTATGGAGTGCGCACACTGACCCTTTAAGAATTGGTAGGCACACATCCTCTCAAACGCCACCACTCTCAAAGGCGATCATGGTGTAGAGCAAGGTGGCAATGGAGGCTAGAATGGAGATCTATACCCTTCAGCGATGAATCCTGTTTTTGTCTTGGATGAAATGATAGCCATAAATTGGTCAGAAGACCACATGGAAATTGTAATCAAATGGCCTTCATTAGAGAAAAATTCGATCTGTCCTTCTCCTAGAATTATGGTGTGGGGTGGCATAATGTATGATAGTCAGACTCCTCTGTTCTTCTTTTCAGATACTAACTTAGAGTTGCATTAGTTTGGTCATTAAATCAGTGGTACAGCCATTTTTACAAAGTGTCCCCGAAGCCGTTCTTTTTTCTTAACATGACAATGCTAGGTTGCATTTTGATCTTGCTGTTCTAAGCAGTCTTGGTAGCCTAAATGTGTTAACGTGGCCTGCAGTGTCTCCAGACTTGTTTCTCATTGAGCACATCTGGGACATCATTGACAGTCAATTGCAAAGACAGCTGCCAACAGCGGATCTTGATAATTTTTCCATGTACATTCAGCATGCAGAACATTCCTCAGGTAACCATGAATATTCTCATTGATAGCAGCCAAGGAGTGTAACTGCGGGGATTTCTGTGCATGATGCTCATACTCTGTATTAAATGAATTGAGATGTTTGCAAAATTTTGTTTCAATTTTGTCATCAATATCATATCACTAACATGCCTTCTGATCCTGTAATTTTCATCACTCTACGACTTTTCCTACTTGGCAATTTCAATGTTGAGGAGTGTATTTAAATGAGTGCAGCATATGGAATCGGCTATATTTTCCCTCTTCAGAATCTCTGTTGCTCCTTCTCAAAGATTTACCAAAGTTGGTTAATATGCATTAGAATTTTAATTTTAATGTGCATTGTACAGTGGAGAAAAAAAGTATTTAGTCAGCCACCAATTGTGTGAGTTATTCCAATTAAAAAGATGAGAGAGGCCTGTAATTGACATCATAGGTAGACCACAACTATGAGTGTCAAAATGAGAAAACAATTCCAGAAAATCACCATGTCTGATTTGGCAAGATTTATTTTGCAAATTATGGTGGAAAATAAGTATTTGGTCACCTAAAAACATGCAAGATTTTTGACTCTCACAGAACTGTAACGTCTTCTTTAGGGCAGAGACACACTGGCGTATTTCTCCTGCGATAATCGCATCACACTGAACGGAATGGCCTGCACCTATCCTGACCTGAGCATGACAGCATGATAGAGTACTATGCATCTGTCAAGCTCAGGTCAGGAGAGCAGACAGCCAGGATGAGTTTTACAATGCGATTCTCGGACGAAAAATATGGCAGTGTGTCTCTGCCCTTAAGAGGCTCCTCTGTCCTCCTCTCATTACCTGTAGTAATGGCACCTGTTTGAACTTGTTATCAGTATAAAGACACCTGTCCACAACTTCAAACAGTCACACTCCAAACTCCACTATGGTGAAGACCAAAGAGCTGTCGAAGGACACCAGAAACAAAATTGTAGCCCTGCACCGGGCTAGGAAGACTGAATCTGTAATAGGCAAGCAGCTTGATGTGATGAAATCAACTGTGGGAGCAATAATAAGAAAGTGGAAGACATACAAAACCACTGATAATCTCCCTCGATCTGGGGCTCCACGCAAGATCTCACCCCGTAGGGTCAAAATAATCACAAGAACGGTGAGCAAAAATCGCAGAACCACACGGGGGGACCTAGTGAATGACCTGCATAGAGCTGGGACCCCTGTAACAAAGGCTACCATCAGTAACACACTACGCCGCCAGGAACTCAGATCCTGCAGCAGTGCCAGATGTGTCCCCATGCTTAAGCCAGAACATGTCCAGGCCTGTCTGAAGTTTACTAGAGAACATTTAGATTATCCAGAAGACTATTGTGAGAATGTCATATGGTCTGATGAAACCAAAGTAGAACTGTTTGGTAGAAACAAAACTCGTCATGCTCGGAGGAGACAGAATGCTGAGTTGCATCCAAAGAACAGCATACCTACTGTTTCTCTGCAAAGGCACGACTGATCCATGTACATGAAAGAATGAATGGCGCCATGTATTGTGAGATTTTGAGTGCAAACCTCCTTCCATCAGCAAGGGCATTGAAGATGAAATGTGGATGGGTCTTTCAGCATGAGAATGATCCCAAGCACACCGCCAGGGCAATGAAGGAGTGGCTTTGTAAGAAGCATATGAAGGTCCTGGAGTGGCCTAGCCAGTCTCCAGATCTCAACCCCATAGAAATCCTTTGGAAGGATTTGAAAGTCCGTATTGCCCAGCGAAAGGCCCAAAACATCACTCCTCTAGAGGAGATCTGCATGAAGGAATGGGTCAACATACCACCAACAGTGTGTGGCAACCTTGTGAAGACTTACAGAACGTTTGACCTCTGTCATTGCCCACAAAAGATATATAATAAAATATTGAGATGAACTTTTGTTAATGACCAAATACTTATTTTCCACAATAATTTGAAAAATAAATCTTGCCAAATCAGACAAGGTGATTTTCTGGATTTGTTTTCTCATTTTGGCTCTCATAGTTGTGGTCTACCTATGATGTTAATTACAGGCCTCTCTCATCTTTTTAAGTGGGAGAATTTGCACAATTGGTGGCTGACTAAATACTTTTTTTCCCCACTGTATATTCTCTTTCACTATTCAGAGCATTTTGTGTGGGGGTAGGGGATGTTGTGCTCCAATCTTGCACAGGGTCCTTGAGTCTTTAGTCCACCACTTACATTTTGGCCATGTTTACTCGTATACTGTTCTTTGGTATATTATCATGGTAGCCATAATGTTATATACATTTACTGTCTTTTACAGAAAACTGAGGAGAAGGACGATAGTCTGATGAAACCGGATCTTCATGATGGCATCATTATTGCTTAAGGAAAATACTGTCTTGTGCACATAATCAACAAATTATGAGCTGCTTATAAAATCACTTGATGAAAGGGGGAAAATGATCATTAGTTATGCATTCTGTCTGAAATACCCAATGAAATTGAGATGACCTTATAACTAATTAATCACTGCCACTTCTTTACTGACCGATTTACCAATTCTTGTAAAATGTGATTTAATAATGCTGAGGGCCTGGTAGTACAGTATAAGGCTGGCACCTGGCTCGCTAGTATCTGTGTGCTCTTTAAAGTCTCCTCCATCTTATTTTATATTCAGTCCTTTTTATTTGTTTTCTAAGTTTCCTAAATAAGGACAGTTCCCAGGGTACAATCTAAATAGGTTCTGCAGGTTTGTTCATAATCCAAATTGGCTCAGTAAGTAAGGTAACACAGGGATGGCAGAAAAAACAAACAAAAAACAAATACCTCATTATTTACCTCTCCGGCTGTCCCACTTCCATTGTCCGATCCTCTTCTTTCTGCCGTTGTTCGCCGCTTCTCTGACCATTTCATTAAATGCCTTCTAGACTGCGTCCAAGCCTCGAAAGGATACTGCGCATCATAAGGTCTTGGCGAACGTCTTGACATCACATTGTCGCATCTTTAAAACACGCAGTGACGTCTGAGGCCTGGATGCAGCCGGAAGTTCTGGCCTCAGGGCCGGCCCGAGAGATTACGGCGCCCTAGGCGAAACTATTTTGTTGCGCCCCTACTTGGCAGTAGATGAAAACTTGGGATATAAATTTAGGAGCAAAATAAACCACAACAACAATGATTAATTAACTCTCTCCTAACTCTTTAATCTTCTGAGAAATTGTATAGGAAAAATATATACAAAGTAATCAATAACACAAAACAAAAACTACCATAGGTAATTAAAATTTTTGTTTCCTTGCCTTTTTTTTTTAAAAGGATGACACTAAGTCACTGAGATTAATTTGTTTAGCAACTTCAGATTCTATCGAAATTGTTGCCAACCCAACCAACCTCTCTTGCATCATATTTGCCCTTAAATATGTGCACTTTTCTTTCCATCCCTAAAACTTTTTGCCTTTTGAAAAGATTTTTTATAATTTTTTTCTATTTTTTCTCTGGCGCCCCCTTTGGGTCGGCGCCCTAGGCGGGCGCCTAGTTCGCCTATACGTTCGGGCCGGCCCTGTCTGGCCTACATTAAAAAGGACAGAAGTGTGGCATGATAGTGGAAATAACAGGACTTGTTGGCAAGCAGCATAGCTCTCAGAGAGGTGAGGGATTAGGTGTTAGGTTTTTTCCTAACATCTTACGTTTGGAACTAGTAAACATTCATAAGTTGGTGATTGCCCCTATATCCAAAATAAGTGATCACTGTGAAAATAATGTTTCTAGAGGAGACATCAAATAAATGAAAATACATTGCCTTTCTAGCATACCTGAAACTAGGGGTCTAAAAAGCCTCATTATTTGGCATGGGACAAAAAAATAACCCTTGCCAGATCATAAAAACTTCTAGGGGAAGTCCGCTGACGTCACTGAGGCTGCAGGGAGTCCCCGCAATTTTTTACAACAAATTATCCCCTTAAATTAACACCTACAACTCCAAAATTTTACACAAAAGCCCTCATCTAATTACTAGTGATAGACATAAAAAAAAACATGAAATGAAATGGTTAACTATATGTAAACCATGTGTCATTTCATGTCGGGTAGGGAAATGAACTTACAGAAGCCGGCAAATGTTACAGTGGCTATTCTGCTATTAAGAACTGCATGAATTTTATATATATATATATATATATATATATATATATAGAATACAATATATATATATATATATATATATATATATGTGTCAATATCTATTCTTTCGTTTCTTTATTTAACCTGTCACTGTGATTTTACTGTATTGCTAAATGAATTGCCGGCTTTTTGTAAAGGGTGCGACACCGGGTGCGATTTTATCGCAACTCACATATCTGGTCCATTTGTAATCCGATTTTTTATCGCCCCCATAGACTTGCATTGGTGAGTCCGATCCGAAAATCGGTGACAATCGCAGCATGCTGCGATTGTCTCGGTCCGAGGAAACGTTCAGCAAAAAAATCGGATGATGTGAGCTGCCCCATAGAATAACATTGGGACGAATGCAATGCGATTTTTTATCGCATTGCATTCATCCGATTTAATCGCTAGTGTGACTCCGGCCTAACTGAAAATTGCTGTATTAATCTATATAAAATTAAAACTTAAGTGCCCTGGGATTATCAGAGCACTTCCCAAGCCTCTGCCTTCCTGGCTCTATTTATTGCCCATTCCCATCCTCCCCTGCTTGACTGATCTCTCAGTAACTGTGTACCATAATCGAGCCAGTGAGCTGTCAGGCAGGCAGGAGAAGATGGAGCTGGAAGAGTAATAGAGTCAGGGAGTGTGGGAAATGCTCTGATCACCCCCAGAGCACTTAAAGCTCATTTGCATATTAATTTAAACAGTGATTGTTCTTTAAGGGAGCAACAGATTTCAGAAGCAAGTGTGTGGATCACATTATCTTTCAGAGAGCAACATGACCATAGAAAAAGTTTAGAGGGGAAGATATATAAACCGACACATATATATATATATATATATATATATATATATACATAAATATATATGTATTTAATATATATATATATATATACACACACACAGTATATATATATATATATATATATATTGTCAGTAGCCTACATAGAATTAATTACATTCAGAATTAATATAATATTGCCGTATGAATTCATTACAGATTGCACTCTTGCCCACCATGCCGTGAAATCTGGCTACCTCCTAGAAAGTGCAAGTTCTATAGTTTCTGATGATAAATACTATGTACCCCATTCATCAAAAGAAAAACTGTCTTAGTTCCCCATGGCAACCAATCAAAACTATGCTCTCATCTTTCAAGAACAGAATACAAAATGAAATCTGTGCTGCGATTCGTTGTTTTGGGAAACAAAGACCGTTTTTCTCTTAGGGGCTGATTTATCAAAACTGTCTCTCTTCTATTCTGTCATAATCAAAGATATACTGTACTTGCGTTTTTTGGGCTATGTACTGCTGTGTAACTGACATTCAATTGCAATATATAATAAAGTATAACCTTATCAAGCACCCTTTAAATTCTATCATTTATTTTGAACCAAACCACGTTCCAATTCACCAAACAATTTTGCCCCTATCTACATAATGGGGAAAAAGTGTGTGTGTATCAAGCCCCGCCCCTCATTATGATGTCATAATGGTTGACTATGGGATGGAGGATGTGTGATGGGTATATTGGCACTGGACTATGGGATGGTGGATATGTATGATGGGTATATTGTCACGGGACTATGAGATGGAGGATGTGTGATGGGTATATTGGCACGGGACTATGGGATGGAGGATGTGTGATGGGTATATGGGTACTGGACTATGAGATGGAGGATATGTATGACGGGTATATGGGCATGGGACTATGGGATGGAGGATGTGTGATGGGTATATGGGCACTGGTCTATGGGATGGAGGATATGTATGACGGGTATATAGGCACGGAACTATGGGATGGCAGATATGTATGATGGGTATATGGGCACGGGACTATGGGATGGAGGATATGTATGATGGGTATATAGGCACGGAACTATGGGATGGCTGATATGTATGATGGATATATGGGCACGGGACTATGGGATGGAGGATATGTATGATGGGTATATGGGCATGGGACTATGAGATGAAGGATGTGTGATGGGTATATGGGCACTCGACTATGGGATGGCGAATATGTATGATGGGTATATGGGCATGGGACTATGGGATGGAGGATGTGTGATGGGTATATGGGCATGGGACTATGGGATGGAGGATGTGTGATGGGTATATGGGCACTGGTCTATGGGATGGAGGATATGTATGACGGGTATATAGGCACGGAACTATGGGATGGCAGATATGTATGATGGGTATATGGGCACGGGACTATGGGATGGACAGCTTGAAAACGTGTAGAATGTCTGTTTGTTAGGAAATTCCCACATGTATTCAGCCTGTCTACAAGTCGCCAGTCATTCAGCTGAGACAACGAAAACTAAATCTCAGAGCACGCCAAAATACTCGGAGATCACCCGAGCATGTTTGAGGAGACCTGAGCAACAATGCTACTCGCCCATCACTAATAGTGATGGATCAGTGATGTCCCACTCCCTCATACTGTCTACGTCCAGCCGCCAAATATCACGTGCCTCCACCGCCCAGTCTGCCACCCTAGAGTCGGTGGATGACACGGGCATGGGCACAGGAACGTGCGGATGCTGGCCGTAATTGAGGAGGAATGGGGTCTGTCCGGTGGAGTCGGCCACAGCGTTGTTGAAAGCGAACTCCGCCCACGGCTGCAAGGATGCCCAGTCATCCTGCCTGGCTGAAACAAAATGTCATAGATATGTGACCAGGGTCTGGTTGGCTCTCTCCACCATCCCGTTCATCTTGGGATGATAGGCCGAGGAGAGATTTAGCTCAATGCTGAGCAGACTACAGAGCTCTCTCCAGAACCGAGACGCAAACTGGGGACCCAGGTTGCTGACAATCTTTTCCGGCATGCCGTGCAGGCGGAAAACGTGTTTAATGAACAATACTGCCAGGCCCCATGCAGAAGGTACCAGGTGCACCATCTTGGAGAAATGGTCGGTCACAACCCAAATGACCGTGCTGCCACTGGACTTGGGCAGTCCCACCATGAAGTCCATACCAACCATCTCCCAGGGCCTGTCCGCTACCAGCAGGGGGTAAAGTAGCCCAGCTGACCGCTGCTGAGGGGACCTATTCTGGGCGCAAGAGACGCACGCCCGAATATAGTTCCTGACGTCACAGGCCATATGCAACCACCAGTATGTCCTCACCAGAAGCTCAGAGGTCCGTTTTGTCCCGAAATGTCCACCCACCCTGGACGAGTGAGCCCTAGAGAGGACCTCCGGTCGCAGATGTCTTGCCCAGAGGTACTGACTCAAGGGCGACCGGAGCCATGGTCCTCAGGCTCTCGGACAATCAGCCAAGGCTCCTCCTCCGATGACACCATGGAGAGGGAGAGAGCATCGGCCCGGACGTTCTTCTCACTGGAGAGAAAATGGTGGGTAAAGTGGAACCGGGAGAGGAACAAGGACCATCTGGCCTGGCGAGAATTTAGCCGCTGGACTGTCTGCAAATACACCAAGTTCTTGTGGTCTGTGAACACCTGGAAAGGGTGGCGAGCCCCCTCTAGGAGGTGTCTCCACTCCGGTCAACTTCATCACTAGCAACTCCTTGTCCACGATGGAATAATTCCTCTCCGCCGTTGTGAAGGTTAGAGAAAAACAGGACCGCTCCAGCACCGACGGACGAGGCATCCACCTCCAGAATGAAGGGTTTATCTACATCAGGGCGATGTAGAATGGGAGCGCTAGCGAAATGGGACTTAATGGAGGAGAAGGCCTTGGAGACAGGTTCCGACCACAACTTGGGATTTGCACCCTTCTTGGTGAGGGCCACCAAGGGGGCTACCAAAGTCGAGAAGTGTGGGATGAATTGGCGATAGTAATTTTTGAACCCCATAAAGCGCTGCACGGCTTTGAGAGAATGGGGCTCCTGCCAATCCATCACCGCCTGTAGTTTCGCAGGATCTATGGCCAATCCCTGGGCGGAGATTATATAAGCCAGGAAAGGCAAGGACTCCTGCTCAAACACACACTTCTCCAACTTGGCATACAGGGAGTTTGCCCGCAGGAGGTCGAAAACTTTGCAAACATCTCTTCGGTGGGAGTCAATATCTGGAGAATAGATGAGAATATCATCCAGATAGACTACTACCGAGGTGGTAAGCATATCCCGGAAGATATCGTTCACAAAGTCTAGGAAGACGGCAGGGGCATTACAGAGCCCAAAGGGCATCACCAGGTATTCATAGTGCCCATCCCTGGTGTTAAATGCCGTCTTCCATTCGTCCCCCTCATGGATGCGAATCAGGTTGTAAGCCCCCCGCAGATCGAGTTTGGTAAACACTCTCGCTCCCCGTAGCCTATCAAACAGCTCTGATATCAGGGGCAGAGGGTACTTATTCTTAATGGTGATGGTGTTAAGACCCCTGTAATCGATGCAGGGACGCAGTTCTCCGTTCTTCTGGACGAAGAAGAATCCCGCCCCTGCTGGTGACACCTACTTCCAATGAATCCCCTTGTCAGATTCTCCCTGATATACTGAGACATGGCCTCTGTCTCCGGGAGAGAAAGGTGATATACTCGACCCCGAGGAGGCTCAGCACCAGGCAAGAGGTCAATATGACAGTCGTAGGGGCGATGAGGCGGAAGAGTCTCTGCAGCCCGCTTGGAGAGCACATCTGCATACTGTTGATAGTGTGTGGGGAGAGAGGAAAGATCTGCGGGGACTTCGGTGGAAGCAACCTGAACGCACTCCCTCTGGCATCTACCCTCACAGGCTTTACCCCAACCGAGAATCCTCCCCGAGGACCACTCTATATGGGGAGATTGGAACCTTAACCAGGGAACCCCTAAAAGAACCTGATCGATATCCTCGGGTTTGACAAGGAGGGATATCATCTCCTGATGAGACGGAGACACCGAGAGTATCAACGGGGTGGTCTGGTGGGTAATTTGTGAGGGTAGAGTTGCGTCGTTCACCACCCTGATGGTGACTGGCTTTGTCATCATAACCAGGGGTATTGCGTGCCGTTGAGCGAAGTCAGAAGACATGAAATTGCCCTCCGCTCTGGAGTCCACGCAAACCTCCACCACCAGAGTAGATGAACCAACCTCAAGTGTTCCCTTAAAGGTTAGCTTGGAGGAAAATGCCGCTGATTCTAGTGAGCTCCCTACTATGACCACTAGAGGCGAGCGTTTCCCTGTCCGCTGTGGGCACCGGTTGGCAAGGTGACCAAACTGCCAGAAAACATGACAGACCACAGGTGCTCGAGCGGATTGGGACCTGAATCCCGTGCGAAAAGCATCTAAGGCCCCCTGAGGCTCGGATGCCCGATCGAGAGATTCAAGGGATTTAGTAAAACTAGATGCCAACCTCAACCTCTGCCTACACTGGGACCGCTCCAACCCTCACTTGACGAAGCGACGGTCTGTATGGGTAGAGACGGTAATAAGCTCCTCCAGTGTGGCGGGAATCTCCCTGGTGGACAGGGCGTCCTTCACGTGGTCAGCCACACCTCTCCAGAACACTGGGCAGCCACACCTCTCCAGAACACTGGGATGAGGACCTTGTCTGGCCACTCCAGCTCCGAGACCAGGGTCCGGAACTAGATAGCATAATGGCTGACCAAGGACGAGCCCTGTTACAGTGCCAGCAGCTGGAGTGCGGTGTCATGGGTGACTCGTGGTCCCTGGAAGACCTGCTTCAGAGAAGCCAAGAACTGCGAGGCACTCTGCACCACATGATCACCACGCTCCCAACGGTGTGGCCCACTCCAGAGCCCTGCCCGACAAGAGGGAAACTACAAATACCACCTTAGCCCGCTCGGAGGGGAATCGAGCGGCAAGCAACTCAAGCTGAATGGCACACTGGCTGACAAAACCCCTACAAGAAACATCGCCCCAGAACTTTACGGGGAGGGGAAGGCGGGACATAGTTGAGGCAGGGATGGCAGTGGTCACACGGGAAGCAGCCTCCGTAGCTGCCTGAACAGCTACCGCGGTTACATCTACAGCTGAGGTTGAGCGCTCGAGAGCCGCCAACCAACCTGCCCTCCAGCTGCTGGATGCACCTGAGAAGTCGCTGTTCATCCGCCATTACTAGCGAGACACTGGCGCTAGTATAATGTTAGGGTTGCGGATCGCACTAAATATAAAATTTAAGGAAGTGCGATCGCAACCCGGGGTCCACCGTCCAGAGATGGAAACTGCTGCTCAGTAAAGGGGGAGCACAAAACACCGGGGGTTAACCGTTGAACTGGTGTGTACAGGAGCGAACTCTGTCACCTCACAGAGCCGCTGGAACAAGTGCCAGAGCCTGTTTATCCTCACAGGACTCGGCAGGAGAGCGTTAGTGCTAAGACACAGGACTCTGCTCCAAGGACACAGGGTTAGAGCCCCTCTAGTCCCACTAGCGCTCAGCACCGCAACAGCGATGCCTTAACAGACACTTATTGAATGCTGTGCACTGTTAGAAGTCACAGGGTGCAGCTGAACGTTGCTTACCGCACTATGTGTGTACAGCGCAGCTCTGGCGGACGCCACTAACCAGCCTAAAGCATAGGACGCGCACGGCGCCGCACTAACAGATGCTGCAGTACCTGCGGTAGCGTAGTGCCTTAGGTAGAGTGGCACACTCTGGCGCTAGCATGTGTGAGGAACTGGGAGCACTACGGCACTAGGCAGTGCCACAACTCGGCGCTGACTCTGAACTCTAAACCCTACTAACATGCGTATCAAAGGAAAGGGGTTTCATAATGAGTCATTCAGCGGTTCACAAGCATCCATCATCACACACATCATCACACACATCACTACCAATTACTGTCTATACTAGCCATGCGGCCATGCGACTCTTTTATAGCAGCGTCCTTCCGGGACCTTCCTAATAGTCCAATGGGAGCAGCAGTAGGACCTGAGCATGTGACCTCAGACCTCTAATGAGAGGACTTCCCACGGGCATGCTCAGTGGGCCGAAAGAAGGACTTTGTCTCAAGAGCTGCTCGCTGCTGGCTATTGCAGGTTACTATAGCTGAACCCTGATTGGTAGCAGTAACCAAGCCAGCATTCGTAGACTGAGCAAGACGCCAGGAACAACGATATTGCTTAGCAGGCTCCTCTGCAGCCGGAGAGGAATGGGAGACCGCAGAAGGCAAGGGTCGGGATTCCTCCTGTGCAGAGGCAGGAACCCGACGCCTAACAATTAGGCTACATTTACACATTTGTGTGAGTGTTACTGTAAACTGGCTGAGAGCAGTAGCTGCGACCGATCTGCTGCACCTTACAGACAAAGGGTGTCCCAGTTAGAGATGAGCAAATATTTCAATGTTCAGTTCGGATTACAATTGCCGATTTTGCAATTTTCGCCGAATTGTTCAACGAACGTTCACCGATTATAGCCGAATGCCACTGGAGTCAAAGGAAGGCAAAAACAAATGCAAACACAACACCTTCAAACAGGCCCAAAAGCTGTCAAAACACATCATATTAGCTGCAGACACCAGGAAAGTGGCCTCAATTGACCCACAGTACAAATTTTATAATGGAACGGCAGCAGTCAGCCATACATGAGGTATGAGAATCTGGGCCAGCATTTACAGCTTTGAATTGAACTTCAAATTAAGATGAGGTGGGTGAGGCAACAGTGTAGGCCTGCTGTGCTGGGAGCCCGGATACCACATATAACAGCTCAACCTGCTTTGATATTCAGCCACATTAAGGTGGCACAAATAACAGTTTCATAGACTACTAATGTAAGAAAAATGTAAGGATAGTGACACGGGTAGTTGACTCCAAGAGAATGGACCGCTGGCGGTTGGCAGGATAGCCCTCTATAGATGCTTTATTGATGACTTGTTTATAATTTGGACTGGCTCGGAATTGGAAGCCATTGAATTCACCCATTCTTTGAACCAGAATACTTGGGGTCTCCATTTTTCCTCTAACACATCTACTACAGGAATTCAATTCCTGGACCTTATGATCAATGTTGATCATTTTGGGAAAATTTCAACATCCACCCATTTCAAGAAAGTAGATGTTAAAAGCTATCTGAACTTTTCAAGCGGCCATCTCCCAAAATGGATTTCAAATATTCCCTATGGGCAGTATTGGAGAATCCGAAAAAACTGTACGAATAATATAGAATTTTTAAAAGAGGCTAAGATTTTGGAGGACCGGTTTGTAGATAAAGGCTACCCCAAAAAATTATTGAAAGATGCCTTTAATAGGGCTAATAACCTTTCACAAAAAGATTGCACTGAAAAAATCAGCAACAGGAGTAAAAATGAAAATAAAATTGAACTTCAAAGAAAGGCTGAACCTCCAGACATGGCGAAATGGAGCCTGGTTACCACCTATAACCAGTCCCATGTATCTATACGTATGTAAAATAATGCTTATCCTGTAAAATACTCAGGACTAGTTACCAGATAAAAATATAGTGGTTTATTTGGATTCTTCCATCAAAGAAAGGTTATTACAGAAAAACAGGTGAATAAAAATAGGTGAAAGATTGTCCATCAGTTCATAGCAAAGCAACGTGTATTCTTCTTTCTCTCCGGGATCTCACATGGCAAATGGCGTCTGTCTCTCAGTTCGGCTTCTTCGTAGTAAAGTAACATACCAGCTGTTATGTCATGTCATGGCCCAGAACAGATGACATCTTCGTGTCTGTCTCTCATGATGGTGAGGGAAGAAGAGCGACCTCTACAGTTAGCCATGAATTATATACGTCTCCTAAAGCACGTGGTCTCTACATATATGGAGCTGTCTTTCTACCATGAGCCAAGCTTAAAAATAGCCTATGTCATGTAAGCTAAAGCAATGTACAGAACTGAGTCTTATAAGAAATTAACGGATTATTAATATTTAACAATTCCCCCTTTTGAGGGAGACAGACATTAATTGGAACCCTCAAAATATAACAAGATCTTCTTTCTTCTTTTCTTCTTCTTTGACAAAATAATTTAATATCAATAATAATAATAATAATAATAATATCAGATTACCGTTATAAGTACTCAATGACATAATTGATGTGAATTCATGTTATGGTAAGCCGTGAACAATATTCATATAAAATATGTATAATTATACTTCCCTAAGTCTAAATTGAAGCATCTCAGGTCCAGTCATCATCATCTGATGTCATCTGGTCTTCATTTTGATGTCTTCTATCTTCTTCTTGATTCTTTTAAAAACACAGTTTTTCTATAGCATAAAGATGTTGTAGAAATCGTGTTGTGTAAAAATTAAAGTCCATAAATTCAAATGTTGATAAGAAACAAAGTCTATAGATGAAATGCAGCTTTAATATCTGTGCAGTGTCATCTTTAAAAACCTGGGCTTACATTGGCTCGCCTTGGATATTCTGGAATCCTCCATCGGCACTGGTCTTTGAACAGGTGTGACGTCTTTGGTCAGCAAAGCAAGGGTTAAAATGACTTTCTTGCTAAACATAGCACCATAACCACTCCTTGTCCTAATGCACAGGACATATGTCAGGGTTGTAGCCTCCCGACAATTACCTTATTGTTCACCAGCCTTACATCGAAGCTTTACAGGTGATTGAAAACTTCTGGAACTTGATAAGAACGTGATAACACAGTTCATCTCAGCATCATAGGATCATCGTCTTCTGGTTGTCAGGTTAGACACTTTAATTGTGACTGTCAGTGGTGGATACTGCACTTGTGACTGTCAGTGGTGAATACTGCACTTGTGACTGTCAGTGGTGGATACTGCATTTGTAATTAACACAGTCTATTACTCAGTAATCATAACTTTGTTACCTTCTGGGACTTCTGGATCGCGGCATTCTTCTTGCAACTGATAAGAATCAATTTTAATATGAAAAGTCTTTATTAACATAATTTCAGTATCTTGCTTGAAGTCTTCATTCCCTAGTCTATACCAAATCTGGTAATTTTCCTATCCTATAATATCACAGCGTACCATAGCAATCAGTAATATCCATATAATTATTATCAGAATTTGTACCATATATGGATTTCAATATTTGAAATAATAAACCAATAATAAGTGATAATACATTATTATCCATATTTTTCATGTGATAGAACATTTTGATGTCATAGGTGTAATTACCTTTTTCAACCCATAGGTGTCACTGTGTTTTATGTAACCAGTGTTTTCATCTTTATTAATAAGGAATATATTTATTATACTAATAATATGTAGGAATGTATAGCCATGAACCAAAATAAGAATATATGAGTGAGCGAATGAATGAATAAAAGAATTGTTGCATATAACTCAGAAGTGAAACATTTCCTTAGTAATAGAACCATATAATTGCTATATTTAATGAAGCAATATTCTCAGTAGATATTACTTTACTAAATATTGGTGAAAGAATTAAAAATAATGAAAAATAAGAATAAAAATAAAAATAAGAATAAGGCCTTTATGTTGATGCAGAGTAGTTATGTCTTCAGTAACATATACCCTTAATATTTCCATGATCTGGATTATTTCATAATTGTCATAAACTTGTGTTATCAAAATATTCAAATCATGCAACTTTGCATGTAATTCCTCTTAGTGTAAAGAAATGACTCTTTATAATACTTGTTATTATACCCAATACTTATACCATTGTACCTTATTAATATTTTTTCCTATTAAAATGTGTGAAGAAGAGGTATTAATCAAATGTGATGATGTAGTCAGGATAAAAAACATATTTTCCCCCTTAATACCAAAAAAAAAATATTGTTTCATGAAATAATTCATTTATCAAAACCAAAATTAAAAATAATTAATGAATAAATTGTGTAAATATTATACTTGCTTATACCATTATTTGTCTGAAGATGTGTAACCATTAAAATTAATTTGAATATCATAAAATTATCCTTTGGAAAAATTAATTTAAATGTAGATTTTCTTCATAAACCATTTTGATGTGCGATGGCACTTATCCACAATTAACTAAATCAAGAAATAATAATTACTATAGAAATATAGAAATATATGTTGTATAGATAATATTTCATTATGTATCTTAATATTCTAATAATTTAACTGATCTGCATATTTCTCCTAAAGATAAAAGCTTTTGGGGTTTTTTTTTTTTTTCTCTCATGCATTCAGGATCCTGAGGCCTCTTACAAACATATCACATTACTCGCTCAGCAGCTGCTCATACACTCAGTCACTGTCACTCAGACTGTGTCACATATTAAGTTTAAACCAAATACCTCACATACGAAGGTGTGATGAATACACGTGTTTTAACCCAAATTATCCTAATCATCAATGCATTGTAAACTATTTCAATTTAGTCTCTTAATATTTCTTTGAATATTCCCCAAATACACATGACATAAATATATGTATAGCTATACTTGACATTTAGGCCTGAAAAAAAAATTCCATTGCTTTGCAAAAGCTGAGACCCCTTTAAAAATTCTTTCCCTAAGGAACAGGGACATAGTATACTGGTCTGGTATTATTAGAACAAGGTTCAAATTTCCCTGCTGTGGTTGTCATTCGAGCCATGCAGTGAAGGCACAAACACAGAACATATTTTAAAATGCAGTTAGTTATATGCATATTATTTCAGTGTTAAATATATAAATTCATGCAATTATTGCAACTTCCTGTGTAAATAAAGGCATAAATCCTTGTAAGAAAATTTTTCCCGATTAAGTCCTGCTTTGAAATGAAAATTCTAAGGAAACATAAAAGAGAAGGTTAATATCATATTCATATTCTAAATATTATTACTGATGTAGATTTTAATTTTCATTAAAAAATACAGTTCTACTATTTCTACTTCTACAAACACTCTATATATACTGTATGACTATGTATATATCCACAAACCATAAAACTACAGGATTATACTCTATAAAATAATTACATATAACTCACTAATTGTATAACACTGTTACACAAAATATATATATATAATTACTTTTTCTAGCCAATTCCTAAACCCATACTTATTTCTCTGCAAAAAATATCCTGAAAGGTTCTTGCCATTTTAAAGCTGATAGATTCTTGGAGCAGAGTATTCAGTTTACAGGCCATGATGTCACTCACCACCTGTTTCTGTCTGTCAAATTCGGCCATCTTGGTTACAGAAAGAAGATCAAAACTCATCATTTTTCTTAATTCAATTTGTGTCTTTTCAGTGATACTTTGCATCATTCCGTAGGGCTTAAAGCAAACATGTGATTTCCTTTGTTCTTCATAAATTTGATTTTGGGGAAAACTCATTTTAGAAGGTTTTGCTAATACAGGCTTCTGATAAGATTTTACTCTGCCTGTCTTCACAAAATTAGCACAATTTACTTTCCTTTCACGATTCTCGTGTTTTCTGGCAAAATCAAGGGATTGCGCACATTCAAACAATGAATCTTTTTGTGACGCAATAACACGAGATGCAGGATTTAAAAACCAAAATTTGCTTACAAAACTCCTTATGAGGGACGGTGTTTTGACATTCTCATTCAGGATTTTGTACAAACGTTCATATATTGACATGAACGTAAAAATACATTCCTTCCGACCAATCCTTAATTTTTGAAGAATATCAATATCTGGATGATTTTCATTTGATGAACAAAAAATGAGAATTTTTAATCTGTCTTTATCAGTTAAATTCTCATGTGTTTCACCAGATAACTTTAAAGATAACCTCCTGGAAAAGGTTACAGGGATCAACATTTTGAACAACTGATTCTTCTCCTCGTTAGATAAATCAAATTTGTCAACACAACTTTCAAAAACCTCAGAGTTTCTACAAACATGCATTTTGTTGTCATATGCAGGTATTATTTTACATATCGATAGCAAACTTTTCCTTATTTGCCTTCGGATTTGGGCCTGTGAGTCGTCTATTTTTAGTGATACGTCTTTCCCTTGTACGTCCTCTACGTCAGTTCTGAAGTCTCCTCCTACTTCTCCATCTTGTTCCACGTCTGCAAGGTCACCTTCAATGGCTGCTGCTACTTGTAACTGTTTCTCCACATTACAGTGAATCTCGGGAATATCACTATCCTCTACACAATCATTTTTAGATTTCTCTGACACAGATCTATGAAATATATCTACCATCTGTAGAATATTTTTTAATCTCTCTCTTTCTCTATTGAAAAACTTAGAATCTAACCTCTGATTCTCGAGTTCACACTCGGCATATAAACTCAACCATAAAACTTCTGAATTAGAATTGTCTACAGACTTAAATTTCAATCTACTCTGCTTAGCATAAGAATTAATTACATCCATTTCTCTTACCTTGAAATTTCTCAGCTTGTTCCTTTGATGGACAACACTGGGCTCTTGTCTTCACACGTCTTGGCTTCAGCATGTCTGGCACTTTGGCACTTGTAGTACTTCTCAATCTATCTGGCAATTCTTACTTCTAGGTTCTGTGTGATTCTTGTAAGTAGTGGAATTCCCGATAACTTGCACATATGATTTGACGTTAGCAAAGTCCAATCCCCCTTTTGGGCAAGTGGAGGGAAATCCGCAAAAAAGTACAAAAATTCAGATCTGGCTGGCTCTCCAATGTAAAATAATGCTTATCCTGTAAAATACTCAGGACTAGTTACCAGATAAAAATATAGTGGTTTATTTGGATTCTTCCATCAAAGAAAGGTTATTACAGAAAAACAGGTGAATAAAAATAGGTGAAAGATTGTCCATCAGTTCATAGCAAAGCAACGTGTATTCTTCTTTCTCTCCGGGATCTCACATGGCAAATGGCGTCTGTCTCTCAGTTCGGCTTCTTCGTAGTAAAGTAACATACCAGCTGTTATGTCATGTCATGGCCCAGAACAGATGACATCTTCGTGTCTGTCTCTCATGATGGTGAGGGAAGAAGAGCGACCTCTACAGTTAGCCATGAATTATATACGTCTCCTAAAGCACGTGGTCTCTACATATATGGAGCTGTCTTTCTACCATGAGCCAAGCTTAAAAATAGCCTATGTCATGTAAGCTAAAGCAATGTACAGAACTGAGTCTTATAAGAAATTAACGGATTATTAATATTTAACAACGTAACCTGATAAAGAAGTACTAGTTTATATTGAGAGGGGATCCTGTTCTGTCAGATAAGATACCAGTACAACTGATGACTATCTTTAGGAAAAACCGGACTATTCGTAATTTTATAGCCCCAAGTAATACATCTATTGGACACCCTCCCTTATCCACCTCCCAAGATTCATCCAACCCAGGGTGTTTTGCATGTAGGACCCCGAAATGCTTATGCTGTACATCAATTATGAATGGGGTACAATATTTTGAATCTCGGACAACTGGCGCTAGTTTTAAAATCAAGGGTCACGTCACATGCCAATCAAGCTATGTCATCTACCTGATTGAATGCGACTGTGGGTTACAATATGTGGGCAGGACGATTCAGTCTATGCATAATAGGCTCAACAAACACCGCCAGAATATCAGAAACGGGTATATGTTGCATAGCCTTTCTAAACATTTTTTGCATACACACAAAAAAAATCCCAGTTTATTAAAACTCACAGTCATCGAACACGTAAAGGAGGACGTGACCAACCGCTATGAAAATCTTATTAGGAGGGAAAGTTTTTGGATTTTCAAATTGGGCACATTGGCACCAGAGGGGTTAAATCTTACTATTGAGAAACCTTAGGGTGAAGTATTTCTTTTTATAAAGTGTATTTTTTACATAGTATTTTATTAATCCGTTTTTATTAATCTGTTTTTTTGATGTCTTGTTAAGTTATTACATGTATTTATGTTTCATTTTTCCCATTTCCCCACTCCTATTTTAAAATCCCCCATGTTTTAATCATCATGACGCACTGATTATATGTTATCTCGGATTGGCTATTGTCCCTTTATATACCTGCCCCTGATGTAACCCATGTATTGCCACCTGAGGAAGACAGATGTCTCTGTCGAAACGCGTTGTGGACTGCAATAAAATAAGATTTTAAATCTATACTCTTCATCCTTTGTGCTCCTTCTGACTGGGCTCCACCAGCACTGCAAGCCCTGGGAAATGGTTGGCATGGACTTCGTGGTGGACCTGCCCAAGTCCAGTGGCAGCATGATGATTTGGGTTGTCACCGACCATTTCTCTAAGATGGTGCAATTGGTGCCCCTTTCTCGGCTACCTTCCGCACAGGGCCTGGCAGTGTTGTTCATCAAGCATGTCTTTCACCTACACGGCATGCCAGACAAGATTGTCAGTGACCGGGGTCCCCAGTTTGCATCTCGGTTCTGTCGCTTGCTCAGCATTGAGCTAAATCTCTCCTCGCCTTATCATCATGAGACGAACGGGTTGGTAGAGGGCCAACCAGACCCTGGTCACATACCTACAACATTTTGTCTCAGCCAGGCAGGATGACTGGGCATCCTTGCTACCTTGGGTGGAATTTGCCTTGAACAACGCTGTGGCAGATTCCACCGGCCAGACCCATTCCTCCTTAATTACGGTCAGCATCCGCGCGTTCCGGTGCCCATGCCCGTGTCATCCACTGACTCTAGGGTGACAGACTGGGCGGTGGAGGCACGTGATATTTGGGACCGCACCCAGGATGCCATCCGGGCCTCCAAGGAGAGAATGAGGGTCTCCGCGGATGAACACCGGTGCCCTGCTCCGACCTTCGCCCTTGGAGACTTAGTGTGGCTCTTCGCTCATAACATCAGGCTGCGGGTCGAGTCCACTAAGTTCGCGCCTCACTACATAGGTCCTTTCAAGATCCTCGAACAGGTTAGCCCTGTGGTCTACTGGCTGGCCCTTCCTCCACACCTGGGTATCACCGATACCTTCCACGTGTCCCTCCTTAAGCCCATCCACATGTCCTGGTTCTCCGAGTCATCTGCCGGGACATCGGGCTTGTCCTCGGACGAGTTCGAGGTGAATGCCATCGTGGGTTGCAGGATGATACGTGGAAAAAAGTATTATCTGGTGGATTAGAAGGGTCATGGCCCAGAGGATCGGACCTGGGAGCCTGTGGAGAACATCCGCACTCCGCTACTTGTTGCGGCCTTTGAGCATAGCGAGGCTCAGGGGGGAGGGGTAATGTTAGGC
Source organism: Dendrobates tinctorius (assembly GCF_039654945.1). Taxonomy (NCBI): domain Eukaryota; kingdom Metazoa; phylum Chordata; class Amphibia; order Anura; family Dendrobatidae; genus Dendrobates; species Dendrobates tinctorius. The sequence continues at coordinate 313,040 of NW_027361782.1, read as the reverse complement.
ATCAAGTTTCCCCCACTGCACAAGGGGAATCTCAAGCCATGTCCTCTGCAGTCTCCCATTTCTCTATAGCTGCAGATATTCCTGCTCAGCAGAGACTTCGGTCCCGGTGTCTTGCCCAGGCTGATGCTAGGCGTCTGGTTGCTCCTTTTGGCTCTGCTATAGCACCATGCTTGAGTCAGCAGCAAGCAGACGCTCCTGGGAATAAGTCCTGTGTTTTGCTTATCAAGAATGCCCGTGGGACGACCTCTCATTGGAGGTCGGAAGTCACATGCGCAGGTCCCGTTCCTGCTTGGATTGGTCCACTAGGAAGGTCCCGGAAGGACGCCGCTATAAAAGTCTCATGGCCGCTCGGCCATGCGCTAGTATAGACTCAAATGTTTATGGTGTGTTTGATGATGGATGGATGTATCTGGTGACTGACTCATTATAAAACCCCTACCCTTGGTTGTGTCTGTTGTTAGGGTTTTGTGGTTAGAGTCAGCGCCTGTCAGTGGCTAGGCTATACGCCACAGTGCATCCCAGTCCTCTGCACTTGCTAGCATCCTATTGTGCCTCTCTGCTCAGGGCACTGTCGTACCACGCTAGGTAGCATTAGCCGCCAGTGCGGCGTCATGCGCAACTCTAGCGCTTTCCTCCTCACTCTGGGTGGTTAGTGGCGTCCGCCGAAGCAGTACAGTGTACACTTGGCACAATTATATTCCTTTCCTTTTGCTGGCACTGCAGCCACGGCGCCGAGCGCTGAGAGGAACTCTAGCCCTGTGTCTCTGGGACAGAGTTCTGTGACCTTTAATTAGCGGTCACCCAGCCGAGCTCTGTGAGTTCAACAGGCTCCGGCGTTTGTTTTAGCGGCTCTGTGAGGTAACAGAGTTCGCTCATGAGCACACTGGGTCAGTGGTTAACCTGCCGGTGTGCGTTTTGTATTCCTCCATTACTAAGCAGCAGTTTACCATCTCTGCACGGTGGACCTCGGGCTGCGAACGCACCTAGCCTCTACTTTATATTATTAGGTGCGTTCCGCAAGCCCTAACACATGAAGCCAGAGAGGAAGATGTAGTTGCGAAAATTGTGGCAGCTGTAGGCCCTCAGGAGAGCATCCTGGAGTATAACAAATCCTCGCCTGTGGAATGGCAAGTTAAAAGACAGGGAGAATGTAGGGAGATGGAGATGACCACGGGTACCTGTATGTCGGGTCTGGAACTGGTAAGACTGCATCCTCTGTTCCCGGGGGGAAGCCTGAGTGGGGCGGACCTTCCCCTGCTGTTTGGGGGAATCCTGAGTGAGGAGGACCTTCATGAGGATGGAGAAGGGTGGGGGGAGAGCCAGGAAAAGGTGCGCAGCATCGGATATATAAAAGGAAAAAGCGCGCGAAGCGGGGCAGTCTGTCGCCGGCGGTGAGCAGCGTGCAGAGCGGTGAGCAGCGCGCTTTGCTTCCACCACCAGAGAGTACCGGTGTGGCGATGGGTCATATAGGGTCACCTGCAGCGAGAGCCATGCAGAGCCAAGTTGTGTCAGCAGAGCAGAACCATGCAGAGCCGTGTTAGCAGAGCAGAACCGTGCAGTGGAGCCGTGCACACAGAGTAGAGCCAAGCCGGGTGTTGCAGCAGCGAAAGAGAGGAGCGCTCCATCCGGGGAGCACCAGCCTCACACAGACCAGTGACTGCTGTTGTCCTTCGCTAACAGCGGGGACCAGAGAGAGAGAGACGGGCAGTGTGTGCCCGGTGACCGACATAAAGCCAGGTGCCAGATGCTTCAGGATCGTGAGTACCATGCGTGTGCCACCTGAAAGAGACCGTAACCTACACCCTGACTGTGCTAGTAAATCTCGGCCCCAGACACTTGCACCTTGACTTGACCATTGTATAGTTGCAGAGGCACTTTGGGCTCCTACAGGACTGTGGCCCTCACTGTTGTTTAGCCCACCACAGTATATGGACTAGGGGCAATGGAAGGTACCAGAGTCTGACCACTGTCATCAGAAGATGGGGTATTGTGTGCTGGATCCCATTATTAAGGACACCGTGTCGGCCGTTGCCGGCACCATTGAGTCCGCAGCAGGAGCTGCCGTTCAGGAACTTCCTTACTTTATTCCTGGTCTAACGAACTGCCGATACTTCAACCGTTGTTCTTCACCTCAAGTTATCCTTTGTCTTTATGTACTGTCTCCCCTGTTTAACCTTTTACCTCCTTGTATGGAGTATTCCCCTATAAATAAACCTGTTAACTCTTGTTCTGCCTGTGTCCCGTCACTGCATCCCGTGTTGCTGCTAGTACCTTACATGCCATCCCTGCGCTACACAAGCAATCTGGACCGAGCTCTCACCAATGCCGTAACCAGGAAGGTCCACCTAACAACAGACACCTGGACAAGTTGTTGTGGACAGGGATGATAAATTTCTGTCACAGCACACTGGGTGAACCTGGTGGAAGGTGGGACAAAGGCTCAAACTGGAACATCAATCACACATTCTACCCACGCCAAGAATAGCGAGCCCAACTTCTGTCAGGGTTTCCGCCTCTTCATATCCACTTCCTCTCTCCCCTCCTCCTGCTCCTCATCCTCTGCTGAAGTACCCTCCCCATCGCTGCCAAGCTGGGACCTGAGCAGCAGCGCATTGGCAAAGCAGCAACATTGTCTGCTAAAGCAGATCTGTTTAGGTCATAAACCACACACTGCAGCAGAGTTGTGGCAAGCTTTAAAAAAACAGACCAATCACTGGCTCTCCCCGCTGCTCCTTCCACCTGGTTTGGCCATCTGCGATAATGGGCGTAACCTGGTGGCGGTGTTAAAGGGCGGCAAGCTGGTACACGTGCCATGCATGGCTCACGTGCTGAACCTAGCTGTTCAGAAATTTCTGAAAAGTTACACTGCCTTACCTACTTGAGAAGGTGCGCAATATTAGTGCCCATTTCCACCATTCCTCTACTGCTTTTGCTGGTCTTACAGTGCTGCAAAAGAGCTTGAATTTACCAAGTCACTGACTCATTTGCGACCTGCCCATGCGGTGGAACTCGACCTATCATTTGTTGGCAAGGATTAGTGAGCAGCATAGGGCAGTAGCTGAATACCAGCTTCAACATGCCTGTCAGACTGAGAGTCAGCCACCACACATAACAACTGTCGAGTGGGGGTGGATCGCTGACATTTGTGAGGTTCTTGAGAACTTTGAGTACTGCACCAAGCTCGTGAGCGGTGATCAGGTTATTATCAGCGTAATCATCTTGCTGCTGTGTCTCTAGAAACAATCACTGCATAATCTCAAAGAAAAAGCTTTGAGTGTCCAGCATGTTGGGTTGAGAGCCAGATTTTACAATGGGTGATACTACCTAGCCCAGTCAATATTCTGAGGCAACATTGGGTGATGATGAGGAGGAAGATGAGGAGTATGAGGAGGGAGAGGACTTGTTTTTCTGTGAAACCGAGGGGACTCCTAATGCTACAGAGGGGACACCCAACCCAGGTTTCATGTCTGTGCAGCCTGGATGGGCTGGAGAGGAGGAGGTGGATGAGGAGGAGGAGGCTAGTCAGCATGAGGAGAGGATGGGTACTGTTCCTACTGTTGGGGACACAGAACATTTGCCTTTTTGCAGCTTGGCTCATATGGCACAGTTCATGTGTTAGCGTCTGTGGCAAGACTCTCGTGTGATACACATTTTATCCAACATCCAGTACTGGTTTGCCACTTTTTCTCAATCCACGGTACAAGGAGAAATTTCCTTCTCTCCTTTTGGAGTCACCAAAGAGTTTTACAATGGAATCGTTCAAGAGGGCTGTTGTAGATCAGTTGCTGAAAACATCACCCTCAGACAATGCTGGTGGCAGAATTAGCAGCTGTTTTCAACACCAAGGGATAATGGGGAGAGACACGAACACCAGGTCCAACAGAGGTGGGGGGAAAATGTACACAAATTGGACAATTTTCAATAAACCAGCACAACAGCAAGGGCTATCTGTGCCTGTAACAATGCCAAGGAGAGAGAAGTTGCAGAACATGGTCAAGGGGTACGTAAGTGACAATATGTGTGTCCTTTCTGACGCTTCAGTTCCCTTTAATTATTGGGTGTCCAAGCTGAACACTTGGCCCAACCTCTGCTTATACACCTTGGAGGCGCTGGCCTGCCCTGCTGCTAGTGTGATGTCAGAGCGTGTTTTCAGTTCCGCTGGGTCAATCATCACTGATAGGCGCACATGCCTCTGTGGCGCCCCTGAGGGTCCAGTCGCCACAGAGATGTATCCCACAACCAGGTAAGGTGCATGCACCCGACTAGATTCCAACACCCACACCCCACACACACTAGTAGTGTAGCAGAGCACCCTTTATGGCTCCCTGCTTGGAACACGAAGAGTGCTGGGAGGTGGGCGGAGCGTAGTTTGGGAGGGAGAGTCTAGGCTGAAGTTAGGTTGAGTCCCCTCAGAGGGAGGGAAGGCGAAGGACATGTTCTGAGCAGCTCCTGACTTGTACCTGGAGTTGCCGGACGGTTTGGGACTAAAACAGAAGATTCTCCATAGGAAAGATTGGTTCTTCCAGAGACAGGGTTGGAAAGTTATCCCGTGGGTCTCGTTCCATGCTGATGGCTGTCAGGAGGAGGAAGGAACCAGACTGGTCGCAAAGGGAACGGCCCCTAGCCTAGATCGCATTCCTTTGGGTGCCACTAGCAAGCTGATAGCTTTGGTTACTTCACGGACCATCGGACCACAGTTAGTCCGACTGGAAAGGCGGCTATATAGAGTCACAGAAACGGTGAGGCGTTGTCTGAACAGGATTCGCAGCTGCTGGCCCAGAACGATAACTGTGAAGTGCTGGAGTGGAAGTAAGGCAGGAAAAGCAGCATATTCTTTGGAGACGGCCAGGAAAGGCACACACTGACTGGGAAAGCTGGAAAGGTGTATTTCATCTTATCTGGAAGTTGGCTAGACCCCTCACCTGGAGGACACAGCACTGAAGCGGGCCTCTGTGCATGCCAGCACTGTGAGTAAAGCTCATTGAACTACATGCCATTGTGTCCGCCATATTCTTTCTGCGCTTCACGTCCAGCACTGCTACATCCTCCACTCCACACTACCTCACCAGATACCAACCCATCTCTACTGCCCTGGGACTACAGCTCTACCTGTGGAGAGCTTAAACATCATTGCTGCACCACAACATCTGTCCCAGAGAAGCATCACCGCAGCGCTGGTCATTCTGACCAGAAACCACAGGGGTGTCGTCACGAATCACTACATAAACTTTATCCTCATTCAATTCTACCCCTTATACATGACCACCTGAGGCCACGGACCGGGTCACTGCCACTGTGACATTTCCCATTAAAGTTAACGGGCTCAGTGCCGAGTATCCCATGGCCTCTGGGGCACGTCATTTTTGGCGTCACGAACAGGATGACGAAGCCCGGTACCACCGGGTCCTGTATGCTGAAGATTTATTACATTTAAAATTGCTGAAAATGTGCAAAAGAACCAAAATGATAGACTGTAAAATGGACTCTCAAAATGGCTGCCAGAGCAGTGCTGAGGGGCATGCCATCGTGGGTGGCACCCCAAAAAGAGGGCAAACTGTTCTGGGCCTCCCCTGCCTGAATTTCTATGTGACTGCAACATGGCCAACCCCCAGGGGGGTTCGATACTGGCCTGGAATGGTGGAAAAGGAAGGAGGCACCGCCCCAAGAAGGAGGAGCAAAGCTCAGCGGCGGGAAGAAGGGCCAGGAAGAAACCACAATTCCCAGCAGCCATCATGGAAGGAGGACGGAGACCAGGAGAGCGCGGAGGAGAGGAGCATCTCTTCCCCGGCGCCTTCGGCGTAGGCTCCGGCCCGCTCGAATCCATGGACCAGAGGCAGCTAGAGGAGGAGAACGCCCTGCTGAACCACAGCCTGCGGCTGAGGTAGGCTCTGCTGGAGCTGAGTCGGCAGCGCACCCAGGAGGGGTCTGCCCCTGAAGTACCTATGCAACCGGTACCTGCCGACCCTGATGCTGACCCTGATCCGGAACCCTCGCCACCGGGATCCACTGCTACCATTCCGGTATCCCCACTGCCAGTACCTGATGCTGACTTCCAGGCCTCCCTGCTGGAGGACGCCGCCGTCTGCTGGGAGTCGTTACCATCAGCTCCTGAGAACATCATCGCTGCAGAGGCTGTATCCCTGCCAGGACCTGGCGCGGCTGCGCAGGTTACGTCGCTGGCCCTGTCTGATACCATCCCTGCACCGGCCTTACCACCGCCGGCATCTGTCGCGGTTGCTGACCTGGCAGCCCTGATGACCGCTGCCGACACCAATCTCCTCCCCTCACCTGCGGAGGACACTAGCGACCAGGAGGGAACAGGTATGGCCGCCGCCCCTGCGTCCTGGGAGGCCCTGATAGGCCCCGGTGAGTCCCCACCTGCTCCAAAACCCGGGCAGGTAGTGATAGATCTGGCTTGGGACCGGGACACTATACCCAGGGGGGAAAGCCAAAATCGCTTGCGGTACCACCACCATCCTCCGTAGGCGGAGACCGTCCGGAAGACCTAACCAGGGAGGAGTACTGTCAGCGGCAGATACGGAAGCTCGCGGCAGAGCAAAGGGAATGGGAGCAGCGTAGGGCAGCTGTACTTGAGAGGGACCTGTGGGAGAAGCGCCAGGCCCGGGCGGACTGGCCAGCTGGGCGTACTTCTGTTGGATGGGGCAAGGTCCTGAATTTTAACCTGGACAAAGGGTTCGGGTTTATCCAGGATGCCCAGGAAATCTAGGATCTCTTTGTGAGCTGCCGAGATGTGGAAGCGCATCTCCCCAGGGGGCAACCGCATCGTGACCTGTACCGCGGAGAGTACGTGTCCTTCACATGCCACAAGGGGGCGCACGGCTGGTACGCTCTAAATGTACGCCGCATAACCGCACCATTTGTAGAAGCTTACCAACACCAGGAGGCGCCCACCACCACAGCAGCTGTGGCTCCGACCACCATCTATACTCCCATCAAATCTATGGTAGCGATTGCGGCAGCACTTTGTCACCCAGCTGTACAAGTATCAGCTCCCGCTGCGCCAGCACAAGCAGCCGCAATACCAGCTGCCAGAAGATTACCCCCGGCAGCCACTAGTACAGCTACCTCTGGAGGAGCTCCTGCAGAAGGCTACCTCCAATGGGTTATGCCACCAGGGAGTGGACACCCTGATAATCTACCCTGGAAGCAGAAGAAAAAGCCTGCTTCATCCACCCCAGGGGGTGAACAGAAATAAACATGCTTGAAAATCATGAACATTTACCCATGAGGGTATGGGAACCGTCGTGCCCTCATTGTTGTTTCCCAGTTGCCCAGTAGGCACAAATATCCCAGTTTCCCCAGTTAAAAACTAGCGATCATGAACTTTGAGTGATCCAAAAACTTTCCCCTGTAAATAGTTTGCGCCCCTTTTATGGTGCTTCGTCTTGGTTTTATTTGAACTTTTGCAAGAATGGGACAACTCCCTCAGACCTGAACAAAAACCTGTGGGTGTGGCCGAAGACTGGGTCTAAAGAAAATCACCAGTAAGTCCTGCAGCCCACCCAGGACAACCGTTGGAGGTTTGGAGCGGGTCCTCTACCAGCAAAAAGGGACACTGCAAGACACCCCGGCTGGGATAGTGTCTACCTAGTACAAGAATAATTACTGTTTTAATGAAGCACTTTGTCTTCTTGTGTTGTTGCCTAGTATTTTATAGTGAAAGCATTTTTTTTCTACAAGAGTAGGTTGCAGTAGTAGTCTTTAATACAAATGTGAAGTTATTGAATAAAGCTTGTGGGACAAGTGATGAACCATAGTCAGCGGTTATCACCAGGAAGCAGTCAGTTTGTTAGATAATAAAGATAAGAATATTTTGCAACATTTAAAGTAAAGGTACCTCTCACAAGAGAAGAAGTTATACTAGTAGAATATATAATGTTAACTGCTGGTCAGTATTGTTTGAAAAGAAAAATAACAATAATTTTGTATGTTCTCTGTAGCATCTTTGTTTTATTTAAGCCCGCGGATGTGCCAAGTTTAACAGTTGGGAATGTGGTGCCCCTGAGGGTCCAGTCGCCATAGAGATGCTGCACCTCACCCAGAGGTGTAGTATACCATGACCAGGTGAGGTGCATGCACCCGACTAGATTCCAACACTCACACCCCACACATACCAGTAGTGTAGCAGAGCACCCTTTATGGCTCCCTGCTTGGAATATGAAGAGTGCTGGGAGGTGGGTAGAGCGTAGTTTGAGAGGGAGAGTCTAGGCTGAAGTTAGGTTGAGTCCTCTCAAAGGGAGTTGCTGGACGGTTTGGGACTAAAACAGAAGATTCTCCATAGGAAAGATTGGTTCTTCCAGAGACACGGTTGGAAAGTTATCCCGTGGATCTCGTTCCATGCTGACCGCCGTCAGGTGGAGGAAGGAACCAGACTGGTCGCAAAGGGATCGCATTCCTTTGGGTGCCACTAGCAAGCCGATAGCTTTGGTTAGTTCACGGATCATCGCCCCTACCACAGTTAGTCCGACTGGAAAGGCGGCTATTTAGAGTCACAGAAACGGTGAGGCGTTGTCTGAACAGGATTCGCAGCTGCTGGCCCAGAACGATAACTGTGAAGTGCTGGAGTGGAAGTAAGGCGGGAAAAGCAGCATATTCTTTGGAGACGGCCAGGAAAGGCACACACTGACTGTGAAAGCTGGAAAGGTGCATTTCATCTTATGTGGATGTTGGCTGGACCCCTCACCTGGAGCACTCAGCATTGAAGTGGTCCTCTGTGCATGCCAGAACTGTGAGTAAAGCTCATTGAACTACATGCCATTGTGTCCGCCATATTCTTTCTGCCCCTCACGTCCAGCACTGCTACATCCTCCACTCCACACTACCTCACCAGCTACCAACCCATCTCTACTCCCCTGGGACTACAGCTCTACCTTTGGAGAGCTTAAACATCATTGATGCACCAAAACATCTGTCCCAGAGAAGCATCACCGCAGGGCTGGTCATTCTGACCAGAAACCACAGGTGGCGTCACAAATCACTACATAATCTTTAACCCCATTCAATTCTACCCCTTTTACATGACCGCCTGAGGCCACGGACGGGGACACTGCCACTGTGACATTTCCCATTGAAGTTAACGGGCTCGGTGCCGAGTATCCCTCACCTCTCCAAGGAAAATGCAGACAGACTTACTCTGATTAAATTCAACAAGGACTGGATATCGCCACATTTTCATATCCCTCCAGTTGACAGCAAACCAATCTGAATTCACCAAAAATTCTGATTTATGCCACTGCTGTTAACGTCAACCCCTTCCCATAAAATCCCATTTCCTTCCTTCGTCAACCATGACTCAGCCCATAGGGCTAATTTAAAAAAAAAACCCTATGCACATTGTGCAGTGGACAAACCAGGACAGTATTCATACTCCAGCCTAACTACTATTTGTGATTGGAGGCCCTTGGGATGGTGGCTTCCTGCGTCAACCATGACTCGGCCCATAGGGCTAATTTTTACAAATCATTTGCACATTGTGCAGTGGACAAATCTTGAATGTAGAGTAGTCCTACCAAACCAATATTTGTCATTGGAGGCCCTTGTGACAGGTTGTCCCACATTGTGACTGTAAAAGTGGCATAATACTGCAACAAACTTATTCCCAGAAACCATATATGAGTCAGAAATGCATGCAGGCATATTCTCCAGGCTCTTCCCATTCTGTTTCATCTCTTTCCCATCCATTTCAACCTTTTCCTCAGGTCCCCAGACTCCTTTGTATGGTCCAGAAGAAAATTACTTGCATTTCCCGTTGACTTGCATTGTACTCGCTATTCGGAACCAATACGCGATTTTTGCAAAGTACTCGTTGCAAGTATAGCGGTTACGAATGTTACGATACTTGCTCATCACTAATTGTAAACCAACAAAATTTCACACAAACCAAGTTCTATAGTATAAATGACAATAGTCAATTTTTGAACAACCAAATTTGTATACCTGTAGCAGGCCAATTTAGTTTTTTTATTTCAAACCCAAAAAATCTCAATGGGCAAGAGATTTCTATTAATCTCATCTACTGTGCTTGTGCTGTACAATGCAGAGCGTTGGATGCAGTGAAAATATGCTTTGTCCACAATTCTAGACAGGGGTGGGACTGGGGAGCAGCCTTAGTAAGAGCCCCCCCATGACTGCGTTTGGGTGGGAAGGCTTTCAAATAAAGCTTTAGACAGGACTGGACAAGGGCCCTTTGAATATGGGAAAAGGGGTGGAGTATTGAGGGAGGTTGGGGGAGTCGGTGGGTGTTAGTGAGGGAGAATTGCGGGAAAGCCGCCATTCCGACCCAGGGAGTGAAGCAGGACAGACCAACAGAACTACCTGATGCAATCCGTGGACGTTCTGATGGCACGACTCCAGGAGGTCGTGCGCTCCAGGAGGGGAGGATGTCTCGAGGCCCAGCTGTCCTCTTTCCTCGGTGCTGCAGGGGGATCGGGTACCAGCCAGCGGGGCAGGAGGACCAGACCCCCTGAGAGGCTTTCACCCGAAGTAACAACGCGCAGCAGGCGAAGGCTGAGGAGCCCCTCCAGGGACCCTGTGGACAGCGACCGCGGCGATGCTCCCTTTTCCAGCAGCGCCCGATCCAGCAGGAATCCACCGGACCGGTGTGCGGGCGTGGGACCAGGTTTGGCTCGTACGTATTAGGCAGGCATTAAGGGGTTTTAGGAGAGGTAATTGGAGTTTCGATAGGCGTAAACCGATCTCATTCAGCGTGTTGGAAAGGTTGGGAAGAGTTTTGGAGACCAATTGTTGCTCTAGATTTGAATTGGCTTTATTTAGACTGGCTTTTTCATTGGCCTTTTTCGGGGCAATGCAAATAGGTGAACTTGTCTCTTATAGCAGGGAGAGGGCTGGCGGATTGTTAGCAGAAGATATGGAGTTTTGGGCGTGGGGCGTTACTTTTTGGATAAGAAAGTAAAAAAACCATCAGTTGGGGAAAGGCAGATGGGAAGTTCTGGGCCGGGTTGAGGGGTCGGTGATGTGCCTGCAAGGGTGCTTGGAGACTTATTGGCATCTTTGGTCAGTTCGGGCAGGCCCATTGTTGTATCATGCGAACGGGGCGTTTTTGTCCCGTTATCAATTCATTGCGGTCCTGAAGAAGGGACTGATAGCGTTCGGCCTCAACCCTGCCGTATTTGGGTCACATTTGCTTAGGATCGGGGCTGCTTCCGAGGCTGATAGTCTTGGTTTGAGTGCGGATGTGATAAGGTGAATTTTCAGGTGGAGTTCGGACCGATATTTGATGTATGTGCATCATTGGCTTTAGGGGTGGAATGTTAATTGATTTGTTTGAACTTGATCATATGTGTATTTTACATGTGGAGAACCCATTCTTGCCTGGATTTTTGGACACTCTTTCGTGCATTGGGGGGCGCTGCGGGCTGACGTCAGGCCAAACGGTAGGCAATTGGGTTTTAGGAGGGAACAGGTGGTGATTCGTTGGTTGGGATTTAGGGGGATGGTTTGGAATAGGGTCCTATCGGGATTTTCCAGGGCTGTTCGTCTGGACCGATCACCTGACATTCTGGTCATGCACGTGGGCGGCAATGACTTGGGGGTTAGGCCTGTTAGGGAATTAATCAGGGATATATGTTTTGATTTTTTGCGGTTGTGGCGTCTTGTCCGGGCATGGTAATTGTGTGGTTGGACACTGTACCTAGACAGAAGTGGAGGCATGCTAGATCGTTAAAAGGGATCAACAGAGCTAGGGTTAAATTGAATAGGGTGGTATCCGCTTTTGTTTCCAGGAACGGGGGTTTTAGCGTGAGAGAGTTTGAATTAGAAGCAGGTGTTGGTAACTTTTGGATGGAGGATGGAGTGCACTAAAATGCAATAGGAATCGATTTATGGGCATTGCTGATACAGGAAGGGATCGAGAGGGAGGGTGGCTGTGGGGCACTCACGAGCCTGAAGTGGTCAGGGCTGCTCGTGGTTAGAGGGGGGTGGGGGTTCTTGGAGTTGACGTTGATCGGTCGGGGGAAGGAATTGTTAGCAAAATTCCTAACAGTTTAAAATTGTCTGGTTGATCTGGTTTTGGTTATGGGCTCTGGATGGGGTTTGTTACTTCGGGAGCTTTGGTGGTTAATCTTTCCGGGACGGGATGTATGGTGCCCTCGAGCTGGTGATGGACGTCTGAGGGTAACAGGGTGGTCGAGTTTTCCAATTTGTTTGCAGGATTGTTAACCAGATCTTTTAGCTCCAAGAATCCCCCACCCCCTTTATATTTTACATATCGAATGTATTATTATTCATGGTTATATGTTTGTTAATAAAAATGGCCGCTGTGGCCAAAATTATCCAAAAGAATTCTTGTGTAGTGTTTTATTTATAGGAAGGGGTTGGCACATCAGTGTGTGGGCTGGCATGGAGGTCAGTTGCTGAAGGGGAAGCCGGACTCGCCATGCGCGGTCAAGTATTACTGATCGTGGGCACGCAACCTAAGACTCATCTAGGAAAATGATTTGAAAACCATCAGGATGAATGGATAGACCAGGTCATGCCTGGTCCAATATGTCACATTATAATTCTTCAAATTTCAGCAAACACATTATTCAAACCCTAACAGGTTTCTTCCATATCTCACTACATCAGTTTTTTTGTAACATGTTGGTGGTTCTTATGTGGTAATGGCCCGAATTGGGGGGTAGTCCACTGCTTACCGCGATCAGATGACACAGACACTAGACGGAGACAGATTTAGTTGCAACGGGTCGAAGTTTATTGGCCGTCCTCCTGACGACCGTAGCCATACACCGCAGCTCCTTTACAGCTCTCTGTATTCTGGCCCGGGTACCTTCACCTTCCTTGATTGTAGCCCCTTCTACTTAGATGCTGTTTTATACCACAGACTTCTTTTTTATAGTCCTCATGCCGGCTACAATTTATTTTTGTACGTGTCATTTCACCCACAGGAATACTTTTAATTGTATGCCTCTAATTGTATGCGTCTAAGTAGAAGGGGCTACAATCAATGGAGTTTAGATAGGGCGGAAAAAATTGTGTCTAAAAAATCTCGTTTCAAAAAACTACATAACGTAACTAAAAATCCTGTTAACCCTGTAACATTGGTCTTACAATTTAGTAGCCAATTTTCATGCATAAAAAGAATTATTCAGGATAATTTATCAATCCTCAAAGAAGATCCAGATATTGAGGAAGTAATAAAAAAAGGATTTGGAATAGTCTCTAGAAAAGCACCCTCAATAAAAAAGAGTCTATCGCCGAGCTTTCTCTGTACATCGCAGGATCACACAAGTAACTGGTTAAACATGAAAGGTATTTTTAAGTGTGGCGCTAATCCATGTAAAATGTGCAGTTATACTAAAAAAATGTACTAAATTTGGAGATTTTAATGATAATTAAAGATTTCCTAAACTGCAACTCTAAGAACGTTGTCTATGTCATGGAGTGCACAGCTTGCCAATTAAAATATGTAGGCAGCAGTAAGCGCGCTTTAAAAACAAGAATTAGGGAGCACATCCATGACCTAGAGAGCGCTAACACAGATAGAAAAACATCTCAGTTACCAAAACACTTTGTTGAAGTCCATAAAAATAAATTGGATTCATTGAAAGTATATGATGTAGAAAAAATCCATAATCGGATCAGAGGTGGCGATATAGAATCGATACTTAGGAATAGAGAAGCGTGGTGGATCTTCAAATTAAATACTAGAATACCACAGGGTTTAAATAAAAGAAAAGATATCATGCTTTTTTATTAATCTAATAAATTTAGGCTATTTTGAAAAATTCTGAAAATAAAATTATGATGAATATTTAGTGTCTTATTTTTGTTATGAATTTATAAGATTGTAAATCTGTTTGGGATTAACATTCTAACTAACGGATTTATCTATAAACAAATTATCTGCCACCTGTTGATAATGATAAAAGTTTAAAAAATGTATTTTTTTCTTTATGCAAATGAAATCTGAAATGGTTGCAGCTCATACTGCTGTGATTTGCCGCACAATTTTTCTAAAATTGCAAGTACATGTGGCATATTTATGCTACGAAAAAATTCTTCTTTGCACATAAATAAAAGGTAATTACTTCCTCTTCCCTCTCTGTTTTATACGAATAGTTTCTATAAAAATATAAACAAATATAAAAAATGTAATTTAAAGCAAAAATTTTTTTTATCTATTAAAATATAATTTATCTGTAGATCGTTGAATTGTACATCTTGTCATGCATAACCTAGGATTTCGTTAAGGATTTTAATTCTGTCTGTTTCACATGTCTCCCAGTTTTTGTGTGTTAATTATTTTACCGGTGTGCCGACCGGACATAGTATATAAGATCTATTTGTAACAAAGCTGTTCATCATGACTAAGGGTGCAAAGTCACCAGAAACGCGTTGAGAACGCAAGCCTTGTTTTTCTATGCTGGCCTTTTAACCTCACCTTTGAAGTGACTAAGTGAATAAAAAAATATTCAGGATTGAGAGTCCTCAGTAGTTGATACCTTTTAATGGCTAACTGAAAAGATGGTAATACATTGCAAGCGTAGTCTCGAAAGCTTGCAATGTATTACCATCTTTTCAGTTAGCCATTAAAAGGTATCAACTACTGAGGACTCTCAATCCTGAAATCTACTGGCTAACACGGTACAAAGATATACATCTTTCCTGTATCTAAGTGAATAAAAGGATTTATGTATTCACTACATCGTGGAGCTTGACATTGCTTTTTTCATTGTTTTAAATCAAGCACAGCGGTTTCCTGGTCCGATGTCAGGATGCTGTCTCTGGTGAGCTGGATCTTTTCATAGAATTTATTACCTTGAGTGTCTCCGTGCACCCAGGTGCATCTGTTTTAAAGTACAAGGCTATGTGCACACAGAGTTTTTTGGCTCTGCGGATTTTGTAGTAAAAACCGCAGATAAATCCGCAGAACTTTGCGGTTTATCTGCGGTTTTGCCCTGCGGTTTTACACCTCGTAATAGATGAAATGTGAAACTGCAGCATTTCTGCACTAAAGAATTGACATGCTGTGGATTGTAAACCGCAGCATAACCACGCGGAAAAATCCGCAGCATGTGCACTGCGTTTTCCAGTTTACCATTGAAAACAATGGTACTGTACAACGCACCTAAATCTGCTGCGGACCCGCAGCTGCAGAAACGCTGCGGATGTGCAGCAGAATCTGCACCATGTGCACATACCCCAAGAGGTTTGAAAATAGGTGCCAGCATCATGAAGTTGATTTACTTGGTATTCTACCATGGAAAACCAGACTAGACAGAATAAAGCTGCTAAACTATTTGCTGTGTCTACCGCTGAATCTGCACATGTACCAGTAAATTCAAACACTGAGCAGGAGGAGATGTTAGCTGCTATGTTAAAGGAAAACCGCCTATGGTGGAATGTGAGTTCTCTGAAGAACTACAGAGACAAGAATGTGATCCCGAGGGGATTGAGAATTAGAAAAATTCCCAGTACGGTGTACTCAGATGTTTTTGTCCAAGAATGGAATAGTATACTATCGGACTGTTCATTAAAATTAATCTCCTTAATCATAAGGAATGAGGAAGCTTTGTTGCAAGATCTACAAAAATGAATTGACACTTTGAAACAAGAAATACAAGGTAAATTGTCAAAAGAAGTTTTTGAGGATTTCTTGCAAAATAGTATCAATAAAATTAACAAAGCTGAGGAGAAAATAATGAAAACCAAGAAACGCAAATTGGAGCGTGATCTGTATGATTATTCTAATGAACAGGTGTACGAATGGGGCAGGTGGGAGAACACTAACAAGTCTCCCAGATCAATACTACGACGGCCCAAACGACACACCAGTGGAAATCAAGCTCATAGACAAGTGACTTTTAGTTCATCTGATGCTGAAACTTCGAATGGAGCTACATCTGATTCTGACATGGACATTGCAAAGCAGTCAAAAAACTTATACTACAAAAAGAACAAACAAAGAAGTAAAACAGAAGAAGGAAGAGAAGGAAGCATAGGAATAACCAAAGGTGTGCAGAGATATCACCTGAGGAATCTACAGTAGGAGACTGTGTGATTAATTTTTCATCACTGAACATAACAACTGACCAACGTGAGTTATTATTATTTGGCCTTTCTTTTGTTCCTAGTTGTAATTTTACTCTTTTTTCAACAATATGTGACATTAATAGATTTATTAGAAATCTCACTCTAAGGTTACATTTTGAAGAAGGTTCTGATAATTTTGTGAAAACTAGTAAAGTCTCTGAGAATGCATATAGCAATTGTTCCTTTTTGGAACAAATGTCAATAATAAGTCTACAGGATTTACAAAATGAAAATATGCCAAATAATGATAACCTCATTTCCCCAATAAAAAATATGAACATCCCGAATCCAAAATATTATCCAGTTAAAGCTAGGAGGCCAGTAATGGATAGATTTCAGAGTGCTGTTGAAAATGATTTGAGAGATTTATCTGAAAAAACGCACAGTATAGATGCGCTCAGCAACAATCTGAAACCATCCTTAAGAAAAGCATTGCGAGAATTAACAGAAAATGACAACCTTGTAATTAAAAACTCAGATAAAGGTGGATCGATTATGCTTATGAATAAAGGGGACTATATTAACTGGGTTGAGAAAATGTTAGATGATCCTATGATTTATAAACGGTTTTCTGAAAATCCTTCCTTGAAAATGAAAGATCGAACTTTTCAAATTATAGATGAAGGATTTAGTATGGGTTTTTTGAGTACGAAAGAAAAGGACTATTTAAAAGTTCTCAACCCTGTTACACCCACACTTTACGCGCTACCAAAAACCCATAAAAAAACTTCCCCCCCCCACATGAGACCAATTGTGTCAGGAATGGGGTCGGTGGGGGAGAGATTAGGGGAAAGGTTGGATCTTCTTTTACAACCCCTGGCCCAAAGGGTTCCTGGATTTATTAGAGATAGCACTGAGGTTCTGAGTATGATGGATGGTTTAATATGGGACACTAATTTTTCTTGGATAACCACAGATGTTATTTCTTTGTACACATCAACTCCCCATAAAATAGCAATTTATGCATTACAGTTCCTCTTGCAAAAATACAGCAATTTTCCCCCTGATTCCCAAAATTATATATTGGATGTCACACATTTGTTAATTTCGAACAATTATTTTTTATTCAATGAAAACTATTACATGCAAACAAATGGTGTTTCTATGGGGGCTAAATACTCCCCCTCATTGGCAAATTTAGTCATGAGTTGGTGGGAGGAGCTGTATATCTATAATATCGATAATCTTTTTATTAATTGCATTCAATTTTATGGGAGATATATAGACGATATTGTCATAATTTGGAAATCTGATATATTGACTGTGCATGAATTTAACATGCACCTAAACTGTAATCCTTTCAACTTAAAATTCCTGGTACGACATGAGAAGTCTAACATCGATTTCTTAGATTTGAATTTAACTGGAATACCTAATGAGTCTGTGGTTAAACGCACTCATCGAAAAGACACAGCTGGAAATACGATACTCCATGCTTAAAGTCATCACCCGAGGCATACAATTAAAAGTATTCCTGTGGGTGAAATGACACATGCAAAAAGAAATTGTAACCGGCATGAGGACTATAAAAAAGAAGTCTGTGGTATAAAACAGCATCTAAGTAGAAGGGGCTACAATCAGTGGAGTTTAGATAGGGTGGAAAAAATTGTGTCTAAAAAATCTCGTTTTCAAAAAACTACATAACGTAACTGAAAATCCTGTTAACCCTGTAACATTGGTCTTACAATTTACCAATTTTCAGGCATAAAAAGAATTATTCAGGATAATTTATCAATCCTCAAAGAAGATCCAGATATTGAGGACGTAATAAAAAAAGGATTTAGAATAGTCTCTAGAAAAGCACCCTCAATAAAAAAGAGTCTATCGCCGAGCTTTCTCTGTACATCGCAGGAGCACACAAGTAAGGCCTCTTTCACACTTCAGTTATTTGCATCAGTTATAATCCGCCAAAAAGGCAGACAAGCGGATCCGTTCTCAACTGATGTGAACGGATGGCACAGGATCCGTTTTTAGAATTTTTTTTTTGTCCGGCACCTAGACAGATTTTGGGGTTAATTCAGTGTCTGGAGGATCCGCCGCCGAAAAAAACGTTGCAAGCTCCATTTGGAAATCTTTGAGGATGTTGACGGACACTAACATTTTGGCGGATCCTCAAAAAAACGGATGCAATGGACGGCAATCAGTCAGGATCCGCCAATAATGAAAGTCAATGGGGAAAAAAAACGGATCCGCAAAGAAAAATAGCGGATCCGTTTTTTTTCAAAATTGGCGGATGTCAGATGCTGCCAGCCCGCCCTCTGTTCCTGAACTGCCAGGGTGCCCCTGGCCCTTGCGGCACATTATATGTAGGACCCCGAAAATGTTGAGGTGTGCACGTCCAACTGCCCACTGGCACGTCCACTGCCCATATGACCTCCCATTCCCCCATCCAACATCCTATTTGTCCACCCCCTGGTCCACCCACCCACTACTCTTCTTGTGCCCCCTCCCTGCTCATACAGTGTGAAGTTGGTAGCCATCTCTGTCTGCTGCTTGCCTGCAAACTACTAAGTACTACTAAGTTTAACCCAACTGACTGCTGCCTGTCCAACTGTCTGCAAAAAGGTACAGTTGCAAGTCTTATCCGGGATGCTCCAATAATCTAATACTTATCCCCTATACACAACATATGGCATAATTATTAGAGCTAGTTCACATGGCGGACAGCCACTGCGACTGTAAGAACCCTGCCGGTATCACTGCATGGCCTCCCATTCCCCACCTGCTGTACTCACTGCTCCGGGGAATGGTGTGAGTTCTGTATGCTGCCGGCTCCGTGCTGTATGCCTCTTGCCTGCTCTCTACATACTTCCTGGCTGTGTGCATAGGGGGGTGGCGCCGGCACTCTCTGGTTCTTATAGAATTAGTGTGCACCTGCCTATGGTGTTCCCAGCCAATTACCAAGAGGCCTCTAGTATTTAGGGCAGCTCCAACTGGTGGAAGCTGCCTGAGCAATGCCTTTACTCAGTCACTGTCTTGCTGTCTCTGCCTGCTCTGGGGACATCATACCCAGATCTGTTTCCGTGTGCTTTGTGTTATGTTTTCCGCCCACCAGGAGGCAGAATATCCTGGTGTCTGTATCCCTGTCTCTGTGCCTTGTGCATTTCTTGTTCCGTCCACCAGGAGGCAGAATATCCTGGTCTGTGTCCTTGTTCCTGTGCATTGACTCGTACCTTGCCTTGTCTGAACTCTGTCCTATACTTGTGTCCATCTTATCCCTGTCTCTGTGCCTTGCCCTGTACGTTGCCTAGTCTGAACTCTGTTCAATACTTGTGTCTGTTTTATCCCAGTCTCTGGCCTTTCCTTCCCTGCTTGGTGTACCCTTGTCTTTACTCCCTCTGTCTTGCTGCTACTGCAGCTCCACTCCGCTCTGCTCCACTTTTGCTGCTGCAGAACCTCTTGCTGCAGCTCCTCTCCGCATACATTGCGGTTCTGCCTTGCTTCGTTACCTTCATGCCTGTGGTTCCTCTCTGCTCTCCTTCTCTGTGGCACCTGCTATTGCAGAACCTCCTGCTGCAAACTGCAGCTCCTCTCCGCAGTCTTGCGGTTCTACCCTGCTCCACTCCTTGCACTTCTTCTCTGCTCTGCAACCCTGCCGTTCTGCTCTGTTTCCGTTCCGTATTAAATGGATCCTTGTCCTACTCTTCTGTATTGGTTCCTCAACCAGTTCCTGCATCTTCTGTGTGAACAGCTCTCTACCTGTTCCCTCATACCCTTCATACCTGTCTATGATCCCATCCTTCCCGAACCAGTTCCTGCACCGCCAGTGTGAACAGCCCCCTACTTGTTAACGTACTACTCATCCCAGTCCAAGTCTCCGTCCTGTCTCTCCGAGTCAGTTCCTGTCCCTTCTGCCTCAGCCGTGCCTGCCAGTGTCTCAGTCGTGCCCGCCTGCCTGCCAGTGTCTCAGCTGTGGCCGCCTGCCTGCCAGTGTCATAAGCCATGCCCGCCAGAGTACCCGTCGTGTCAGTTTGCACTAGCCTGCACCTGCTCGCAGTATCCTGTCCCTCAGTGGGATCAGCAGCCACAGCCAGACACCACCCTGGAAGTGGCACCTGGCAGATACCTGCCGCACAAGCCTGACCTCACCATCAGAGG
Organism: Dendrobates tinctorius; assembly: GCF_039654945.1. Taxonomy (NCBI): domain Eukaryota; kingdom Metazoa; phylum Chordata; class Amphibia; order Anura; family Dendrobatidae; genus Dendrobates; species Dendrobates tinctorius. The sequence continues at coordinate 292,868 of NW_027361782.1, read as the reverse complement.
CTCCAGTGAACACCAAGGTAGCTGCTTAGTTACGCCCCTTCCAGGGTAGTCTGGTTTGTGGTCCCGTGGGGTCACACCTCCCACGCTCATGGCAACCAGTCAGGGCGCGAGTGTTACACCGACATTCTACTGAACATTCGTGGCGGCCGTTTCCTTCATGCCTCCCATTCATCTATATGGGAGACAGTGATGAGGATTGTGGAACAACAGATTTTAGCCACAGCCATGCCAAGAAAGGACTTGTCGGCACCAAAATTCTGCTTGCCAATCTGGCGTGTGAGCTGGCCTTTACAATTGAGCGGCTGCACGCATGTCCAGTTAGCTGCTCTGCTCATTCCAGGAGGTGATGAACTCCAACCGATGCAGAGAACAGGGGCCCCATAACTCTAACCACTCCCTGAAATGAATGGATTTGCTGGTTAGACATGCGTGCAGCTGCTTGATTCAATCGATCAGGAGTTCCGGAAATAGCTGGAACTTCCATTTAAATGAATGAAGCATGCATGTTTGACCAGCTGCTTCGTTCATTTCAGGGGCTGGTCAAGTATTTTTTTTTTGTCATTTCTTCATCGTCATATTTCAATAGCTATCCCTTTTTTGCAATTGATGTAGCTTTATGGGCTATATTTATTGTGGGACAAGTTGTTTTTGATGCCAACATTTTTGAGCACACATAAATTACAGATTAATTTAATAATAGTGATGAGCGAGTATACTTGTTGCTCGGGTTTTCCCGAACATGCTAGAGTGTCCTTCAAGTATTTCGGCGTGCTCGGAGAGTTAGTTTTGGTTGACACAGCTGGATGATTTGCGGCTGCTAGACAGCCTGAATACATGTGGGGATTCCCTAATAAACAGGCAATCCCCACATGTATTCAGGCTATCTAGCAGCCGCAAATCATGCTGCTGCGTCAACAAAAACTAAATCTCCGAGCACGCCAAAATACTCGCAGGACACTCGAGCAACGAGTATACTCATTCATCACTATTTATTAACTCTTTCTGAGGGGATTGGGAAAAACAACAATACCGCCACTGACTTTTCACATTGCAAATTTTGTAACGTTTCTATATTCTCTGGGTCAGTACTATTATAGCGATAATAAATATTTTTTTTACATTATACTACTTGTGCCCCTTTTCAAAAATTAGGTAGTGTCTTTTTTTCATTGCCACCTCTCAAGATCCATAGATTTATTCGTCTTTCTATGGAACTGTGTAAGGGCTTGATTTGTGTGAGGCAAAAAAGGGGGAAAAATGGCAATTCTGTCAGTGTTTTTGCTGATGTTTTTAATTTTACATGTCAGTATTAGGGATGAGCGAACACTAAAAACGCTTGGATGCTCGCCTCTCGAACTGAACAATTTCTAATGGTCAGATGTTTGTTTCAAGTAAAAGTGTATAATGGGAGTCAATGGAAAATCCAAGCATTTTTGCAATAGACAATACATGGAGGTCTGGGGGGGCACTGAAAATGTTGAAATGAATGGAAAAAATGCTGAATGGAAGGAAAACAGCATGGAGAAGACCCCTGGATGCATCTCTGACTTCCAGATTGCTGCTGAGAATGATGTCACACTTTTACTCCACTTTAAGAACAAGGCAAAAATTTAAAAGGATTTAAAAATTATCTATATAATTTATGTAAACCAAAATTTGAAATTTCAGTGTAATCTAGTGTCAAATATTAGGGACTGAGAGGGGCTCAGATAGACCCTGTATTAAACAAAAAGGAGAGTCTCATACGCTTTCTGTTCAAATTGTCATGTAGTGATACTCCTAGACTGGGGAAAAGCTATGAACTAATTGCAAAGCCTGCCAAAAATTACTAGCAGGGTCATCCATACATCCTTCAAGGCATCATCTGTTGTACCTCATTCAAATATTAAAAAAGTGTAGTTGTGGTATATTCATTAAGGCTCTGCACATCATAGTGAAAAACATAACAGAAATTACAAGCAGGGTCACCCATACACACTTCAAGGCACCAACTGGAGTGCCTCATAGCAAAAAAATAAGAAAGTGAAGCTGTGGCACTTCCACACTCATAAAGGCTTCGCACCAAATTCAAAGAAAGGAAGAAAATGATAAAGAGGGTAATACAGTCATCCATAGACCTTTGAAGGCAACAACTGGCTGGCTTCATTCAAATATTGAAGTTTAAAAACATTTTATGTGCTGCTGTCATATAGTGGTGTGGACAAGTTGGGGTTAATCCAGGCTTTGTTCATTTTTATCAGAGTTGGGCTACTTTCACACTAGCGTATTTTTGCGCTGCGCCTCATGCGCATTCCAAAGGCATAAAAAAAGCATTAATTAAGCGTTCTGTATGCGTTTGCTGTTTTTTTGCGCATGCGATTTAACCAGTTTGTCGCCATGTTAACTCTAAAAATGCATGCGATTTTAAACGCATGCGTGCGCATGTCCTAGCACACACGTGCGATCCCATAGACTATAATGGTTTTTTTTGCACATTCCGTGCGCTAACGTGCGCATGCGTTTTTTGGCAGCAGTTGGGCGCACAGAAAAATGCAACATGTAGTGTCTGGCGCGCCTGGGCGCATACCTGGAAAAAACGCAGCGCACGAAAACGCACATGAACGCCTACATGTGCTATACCATGCACCTGCCATGTTAAAGATAGGGGAGCAATGCGCATGCGCCTGATAGCGCACGAGGCGCAGCGCAAAAAAACGCTAGTGTGAAACCAGCCTTAGCCTACCAGCACTTTCTGCTGACAGGCAAAAGCGCCTGTCTGTTATGACTCCTCCCCCCAAGCGACACAAAAAACCCACGCAGACAAGACACTATCAGCAGGGCAGCACAACACCTCCAAAATAGAGAGAGACAGCTCATGCCAGGTGTCCAGCTTGAAGACCCAATAACTGAAGGTTGCAGAAGAATTATTTAGTACACTGGTTTTGTCGGCCAGGTATTTTCTCTCCTTGTCAAAAATACCCAGACATCAGGGCATGGCACTGGGAGGGTGTCATGAAATTGGTACAGGACTTTAAAAGTGTTCCCCTGCCTCTGTTGTACCTGATGTGTGTCTCTCTCACCCCTCCTCCTTGGTTGGGCAAGGAAGCTTGCACCCTACCGGTAGCCTTGTTTGATGGGAATTTTTTCATCATATTTACCACATTGGCTTTTTGATATAGCACCATTTTAGTAGACCTCTCTGCCTCAGGAAGCAGAGATGCAAGGTACTCCTTGTACCGAGGTTGTAGCAGGATGAACAACTAGTACTTTTTTTGGCCAAAATAAATGTAACGCAAGGGTCACGGGGAAGGCCGCAATACATAAAGTCATACAAATGTGCCAATGTCCTGACAGGGAAGATTTCCCTGTCTCCACTATTATGACTATCCTCCATCACCTCCTCCTCCATCTCCCTCCTCTGCCCATCCATGTAAGAGAAATGGAACAACGCTTGTGTGGTTTCTAACCTCTCAGTTATCTGCTGTTCCTCCTCTTCCTCAGCTTCCACCTTTTTATTGTTACCCAATCTGCACTGAGCAGATGAGATGAGGCTGGGCTGGGTAATATCTCCACCTGGTCCGCATGTAAACCTTCATGTTTATTTGTCAGCAGCAACTGTTTAAGTAGGCACAGAAGTGGAAGTGTTTTGCGCTGATGATGGTGGAGCACCCCAGGGCAAGTGGGGTTCACTTCGTACCAGGCCGGTGTCTTAAAGGGGGATGTGTCACGGTGGCAAGGACCCAGTGCGTGGCCCTGGGTGTCCATGTAAATTAGGTGGAATAAAATTTATGAGTAGATAAGTTCATGACGCCACCTGTGGTATCTGGTCAGAAGGGGACCAGCGCTGCAGTGCAGATCCTCTGGGACAGATGGTGAGATGCAGCAGAGGTGTAATACCTCTCCACAGGCAGAGCTGTAGTCCCAGGGCAGTGATAGTAGATGCTGAGGTAGATGGTGTAGTGTAGTGCTAGGCACAGAGATGTAGCAGTGCTGAGTAGGTGGACGCAGGAAGAAGGCAGAGACACAGCTGAATGCAGTTCCAAAGCTTTACTCATGTACCTGGCATAGACAGGTGCCCACTTCAGTGCTGTGTCCTCCGGGTGAGGGGCTCAGCCAACTCCCAGGCAGATGGAATACACCCTTCCAGCACTCCCTTCCATATGTGCCTGAACGTCTCCTTACTAGCGCTAATCTGAAGTACTTGTAGTTATGAATTACACTCAAGTTCCTCTTTCTTGCTGTTACTCAGAACTCCACTCGCATGACAGGCAGCTGTAGCCTACTTCGGGGACTCCTTACAATCATGTCCCAGCTCACACATGTTGCAGCTGTGTTGTTGAGTCTTAGGTGGGAACAAAGTGGTCTCTACTTCTATTCCTCCAGTTTCTGCTGTAGGATCATTAGTATCACACACAGCCTCGGATACCGGTGCCTGGTCTTTGGCACATTAAACTTAGGAAATGGCTCTGCTCTAGCTCCGATCCCAATTCTCTCCTCCTCACGTTCCGTACTTTTTCTATCTTTCTTCTGAAGAACTGATCTTTCTCTTTCTCTCTTTCCTTGCCATGCCAGCAGCTCCAGCTCACAGGAGGCTGCTGCATGTACGTCCTCTCACTCCATCCCTCTCTGGGGATTCTGCTCTAACTTTCTGTCAGTTTTCCTCTCTTAGTGCAATCTAAGCTCCACCCACCTCCCAGCACCCTTCATGAACCAAAGCAGGGGCCATAGAGGGTGCTCTGCTGTTCTAAGGTTTCCGTGCTGGGTGCAGGTGCTGGAGTCTGGTCAGGTGTCGTCATCTTACCTGAGGAATGGGATACTACACCTCAGGAGGAGGTGCAGTACCTCTGTGGCGGCTGAACCCTCAGGGGCGCCACAATGGCGTCATCACCACTCACCATCTTACTGGAGTCCTCAAAGTCGGAGAACCGAACAAATGTCAGACATCCTTGTCAACACTTCAGTTGTTATGGAGGCTGACCAGAATACAGACAGGAGTGTTTGAGCTGGTATCCCACAAATGGCCTCTGCTGCACACCAAGCCTTGCCAGCATGTGCAGTGTGAAGTTCCAGTCATTGAGCTGGCACTTGCATGCTCTGCTGCAGCACTGCTAGTTGAACTACCAACTTAGATACATGGGCCAAGAATGGTAAGTGTGTGAGCTTGTCAAGCTTCACAGCTGCCACCAGGCTATGGCCATTATTACACATGACCATGCCTGATTGTAGGTTCAGCATCGAGAACCAGAGATCTTTCTGGTCTGTAATTCCTTTCAGTTATTCTGCAGCAGTGTGGTTTGTCTCCTAGACAAATTAGCTTCAGCAGAGCCTGTTGCATCTTCGCTGAGGCAGGTGTTGTGAGTTCATTTTCCCCTTCATTACTGAGGCCCGAGGAACTCCCTCTTCTGGTAAAGAAAGGTAGTGAGCCTGATTGTCAAACACCTGAGGCTGATGATTGTGACTGGCTGAGTGGAGTTACGGACTGGATATAATGCTGCCGACGCCCTTCTGCCCTGCGGGTGATTTCTCTGTGGGATCCTTGGAGACCAGTCTGAATTCCTGCTCCTCCAAAGCTAAGTTTGCTGCTCGGCCTTTTGCTTTTGTGCTTTGACTTTGTTTTTGCTTTGTTTTTCTGGATTTCTGCCATTCCCTGCTGGAGTGTGCTGAATTCAGTTAGCTCTGTCTTCTGAAAATACCTGAGTGCTGATTCAGTTTTTGCCCCAGAGCAGAGCAGACCCCAAAGCAATAGGCAGCCCCCAACATATAATGACGGTGAAGCAAGATGAAAATACTAACACAGACAGAAAGATAGACTGAGCAAAGACGGGGCCCCAAAACTACCTAGATAGGAAAGGAAAGGAAGGCTGCTGTCTGCAATCTGCCAAAACCCTATCAAAGACATAAGCCAACCAGCTGATATGAAAAAGGCCCTGAAGCAGCTAGGCTTCAAAAACTGAATCAGCACTCAGGTATTTTCAGAAGACAGAGCTAACTGAATTCAGCACACTCCAGCAGGGAATGGCAGAAATCCAGAAAAACAAAGCAAAAACAAAGTCAAAGCGCAAAAGCAAAAGGCCGAGCAACAAACTTAGCTTTGGAGGAGCAGGAATTCAGACTAGTCTCCAAGGATCCCACAGAGAAATCACCCGCAGAGCAGAAGGGCGTCGGCAGCATTATATCCAGTCCGTAACTCCACTCAGCCAGTCACAATCATCAGCCTCAGGTGTTTGACAATCAGGCTCACTACCTTTCTTTACCAGAAGAGGGAGTTCCTCGGGCCTCAGTAATGAAGGGGAAAATGAACTCACAACAGTAAAATTCCGAAAGTGGGCAGTACTTACTACCTGGAATGATAATGCCTTGGCTGCTCTCTTTCGGAAGGGGTTGTCAGAAGCCGTAAAAGATACTATGGTGGGATTTCCTGTTCCCTCTGGTCTTGACGATTCTATGTCATTAGCCATTCAGGTTGATCGGCGTTTGCGCGAACGCAAAGCTGCACGAGAGGTGTTGCCACCTGTTGAACAAATGTCTGAACCTATGCAATGTGATAGAGTTTTTTCCAGAGAGCAGCATCAGGAGTTCAGAAGGCATAATAAGTTGTGTTTTTTCTGTGGAGATACCTCGCATGTTGTTTCTGTCTGTCCTAAATGAGAGAAACGCTTTGCACACACGTTTTCTGTTGGTGGTGTTCCACCCAAGTTTCTTCTGGCTATTACTCTGATCTGCTCCCTGTCCACATTTTCCGCCAAGGCTTTTGTGGATTCGGGAGCAGCCCTAAACCTAATGGACTTGGATTTTGCTAAACGTTGTGGATTTCCGATGACACCTCTGCAGACGCCTATCCCTTTGAGGGGGATTGATGCTACTCCTTTGGCTAAAAATAAACCTGAGTTTTGGACCCAGGTGGTAATGCGGGTCGCCCCAGACCATCAAGAAAATTGCAGGTTTTTGGTGTTGCATAATCTGCATGATACTATTGTTCTGGGGTTTCCCTGGTTACAAATTCATAATCCAGTTTTGGATTGGAAATCTGTGTTTGTGGTGAGTTGGGGTTGTCGGTGTGCCTTTAGTGAGGCTCCGGTGTTTTCCACCTCTCCTCAGTCGCATGATGTTCCTGATTATTTGGCGGACTTTTATGATGTATTTAGTGAGAATGAGTCTGCGTCTCTGCCTCATCATAGGAGTTATGACTGTGCAATTGAACTGAGCCCGGGGTGTAAATTTCCCAAGGGTCGGCTCTTCAATTTATCTGTACCCCAGCACGAGGCTATGCGATCCTATATTAAGGAGGCGTTGGAGAAGGGTCATATTAGACCATCCTCGTCACCCTTAGGTGCCGTTTTTTTTTTTGTAGCCAAAAAGGATGGATCATTAAGACCTTGTATTGATTATCGTGCCCTCAACAAAATTACTGTTAAATATCAGTATCCGTTACCCCTGATTTCTGATCTATTCTCCAGAGTTAAAGGTGCTTGCTGGTTTACCAAGCTTGATCTCAGGGGGGCGTATAATCTTATTCGCATTAAGCATGGGGATGAATGGAAGACGGCGTTTAATACTCCGGAGGGACATTTTGAGTACCTGGTGATGCCTTTTGGGCTCACTAATGCCCCTTCTGTCTTCCAGTGCTTCATGAACGATATATTCCGAGATTTTGTCGATAAATTTTTGATTATCTATCTGGATGATATTTTGATCTTCTCCAAGGATTGGGATTCTCATGTGGAACATATTCGGACTGTGTTCCGGATCTTGAGGGAGAATTCCCTGTATGTCAAGGGATCTAAATGCCTTTTTGGAGTACAGAGGATTTCTTTTTTGGGATTTATTTTGTCCCCGTCAACTATTGAAATGGACCCGGCCAAGGTACAGGCCATTCACAATTGGGTTAAGCCCACTTTTTTGAAGGCCCTCCAGAAGTTTTTGGGTTTTGCTCATTTTTATCGGAAATTTATAGCAAAATTTTCTAGTATTGCCAAGCCATTGACTGATTTGACTAAAAAGGGTGCTGATGTGTTAAATTGGTCTCCGGAGGCTGTTTCTTCCTTTCAGGAGTTGAAGCAAAGATTCACCTCCGCCCCGGTTTTGCAGCAACCTGATGTCTCACTTCCATTCCAGGTAGAGGTGGTGTCATGTCGGACGCTGTTCACACCACAGCGTCCGGCAGGCAGCGGTAGTTCCATCTCCGTCCACTATAGCCTCAGTGGCGCCGGCTTGATTTTACTCAGGTTATCTGGGGTTAATCTAGCTGGAAATCAGGTGGGATGTTTGGTCACGCCCACGGTCTTTAAATAGTCGTGCAGGCCTGTGGGTGTCACCGATTATAGCTTGTGTTTTGTGCCAAGTGGTTCCGGTCTGGAGAGGAGGTGTTGGAGAGAGAAATTCATATCTGGTGTCGTATGATCCGTTGTTACCTTTTCGCCTTCCTATATTTGTGCTTTGTTTTGCCCTGTTCACATTATAGTATTGTCCTGTGTGGTTGCGGCGTGGTGTGGTTTGAGTTCTCCCTGTCTGTCATTACTGTGTGGGCTTTGGTGGTTTTACAACTCACTGGGTGAAGGGTGGAGGGTTCAGCTTAGGGCTGAGCAGGAGATAAGGAGAGGCTGGAGGCTCAGGCATTTGCACCTTTAGCAAAAACCCTGGGTTGAGGGTCAGACAGGGTTTTCCCTAGTTTGAGGGACTCCGCAGGGGCCCGGGTTTGTCAGCCTCCTTTGACCTAAGCCCCGCATAACATTATAATCGGCCTAACATTTTTTCCATGGATTCCATGACTTCCATTAACCGCCAGTTGGCGGCGCTGTCCGTACAGGTCACCGAGTTGAAGGGGGCAGTTCAGCAGCAGGGTCTGGTCGTAGCTAATGTGCAAGTGGCTTCTGCAGGTGCAGGTGCAGAGCCTAAGATTCCGCTGCCTGAACGATTTTCTGGGGAACGCAGCAAATTTGTCATCTTTCGGGAGACCTGCAAGTTATACTTTCGCATGCGCCCGGTCTCCTCAGGTAATGAGGCTCAGCGGGTGGGTCTGGTGTTATCTTTACTGAGTGGGGACCCCCAAGCATGGGCGTTTTCCTTACCAGCCGACTCTGCTACGTTTCATTCGGTTGAGAATGTTTTTTCAGCACTCGGGCTCATTTATGATGACCCCGACAGATTGGCTATGGCGGAATCTAAAATCCGCGCCCTCCGTCAGGGGGAACGTATGGCGGAAGACTATTGTTCAGAATTTCGCCGTTGGGCAGTAGACACACAGTGGAACGACCCAGCGCTGCGGAGTCAGTTTATTCATGGGGTTTCAGAAAGAGTTAAACAGGCCCTCCTGATGTATGAGACTCCTGCATCGTTAGAATCTGCCATGAGTTTGGTTATTCATATTGATCGCCGTTTGCATCAAGGGGCGCAGGAGACGCTGCCTCTGGGGGAAAGCAAGGGTGCCAGTGTGGTTGCTGCAGGTGAGCCCACGGAACCTATGCAAATCGCGGGGGTGTCGCATGTGCAGCGTCGCGTTCCTGGGTTCAGGAAGCATGGAGCATGTTTTTACTGTGGTAAAAGAGATCATTATGTAAATGCTTGTCCTGTGCTACCAAAGAAAGTCGCACCGGCGGAAAACTGGTAAGCTCAGAGGGTATGGAGGAGGCCCAACTGAGCGTATGCATATCCTCCATGATGGTATCTCAATGTATGCTCCCAGCCAGGGTTATTATTGCGGGCAGAGAGCTACCTATATCAGTGTTTGTGGATAGCGGTTCAGCCACCAATCTCATGGATGAGGAGTTTGCACGCATGGCAGGTTTCAAGATCGAAAAACTCCCTCATCCTATTCGCGTGGTTACCATTAATGCCGCTCCCCTCCCACAGGGGGAGATTACTGAGTTTGTAGCTGAGGTTAAACTCCACATTGGGGTCCTACATTCTGAGTGGGTTACATGTAAGGTACTCAATAATCTCCCAGCACAAATAGTCCTGGGTTTCCCATGGTTGTGTAAGCACAACCCGGTGATTGACTGGAGAACCCAGGACATAGTCCAGTGGAGCAGTTTCTGCCAGGAAAATTGCTTGGCCACATGTGTGTCCGCCGTGAAGTCCAGCCTTCCGGAGGCATTGCTGGATTTTGCGGACGTATTCTCTGAGAGGGGTTGCTCAGAACTACCTCCACATCGAGCCTATGACTGTCAGATTAGGTTAAAACCCGGGGCTAAATTGCCAAAGGCGAGGATGTTTAGTATTTCTGGTCCGGAGAGACAAGCTCTTAAGGATTACATTGCGGAGAGTTTAAGTAAAGGGCACATCCGACCTTCATCCTCACCTGTAGCAGCGGGGTTTTTCTTCATTAAGAAAAAAGATGGGGGGTTACGCCCGTGTCTGGATTTCCGGGAGTTAAACCAGATTACGGTCCGTGATCCCTACCCGATGCCTCTGATCCCTGATTTGTTCAACCAGGTGGCGGGTGCGAAGTGGTTTTCCAAACTTGACCTCAGGGGGGCATATAACCTCATAAGGGTCCGCCACGGGGATGAGTGGAAGACGGCATTTAATACCCCTGAGGGTCATTTTGAAAGCCTAGTTATGCCATTTGGGTTGACAACCGCGCCGGCTGTGTTCCAACATTTCATAAATGATGTATTTGCTCATGTGCTGGGGAAATTTGTGATTGTGTACCTGGATGATATCCTCATTTATTCGAGCGACCAGGACACTCATTTAGAGCATGTCAAGCAGGTGTTACAGCTGCTCCGTGAGAATAAGCTCTATGCTAAGCTTGAAAAATGCATGTTTTTTGTTCAAGAGTTGCCTTTTTTGGGATATATTGTGTCCGCCGCAGGGTTTAAAATGGATGCCGCGAAGGTGCAAGCGGTGCTGCGATGGGAACGGCCTGGTAATCTAAAAGCGCTCCAGCGGTTCCTTGGGTTTGCTAACTATTATAGGAAGTTTATTAAGAATTTCTCTACTATAGCCAAACCGCTCACGGACATGACGAAAAAAGGTACCAATCTCGCTATCTGGTCTGAGGATGCGGTGCGTGCATTTGAGCTTCTGAAGAACCGTTTTGCTTCAGCCCCCATTCTGGTGCAACCGGACGTATCTAAACCTTTTACGGTGGAGGTCGATGCGTCTGAGGTGGGAGTGGGGGCAGTACTGTCACAGGGCTCGTCCTTGAGAAATTTGCGTCCATGCGCCTACTTCTCCAAGAAGCTGTCGCCGGCCGAACGGAATTACGACATCGGCAACAGGGAGTTGTTGGCCATCAAATTGGCTTTTGAGGAATGGCGACACTTCTTGGAGGGGGCGGCCCACCAGGTCACAGTCATCACCGACCATAAAAACCTGCTCTATCTGGAGTCGGCCAAGCGTCTGTCTCCCAGGCAGGCTCGCTGGGCATTGTTTTTTACACGTTTTAACTTTCTGGTGACTTACCGTCCTGGGGCGAAAAACACCAAGGCGGATGCCTTGTCCAGGTGTTTTCCGGGGGGAGAACCTCGGGAAGATCCGGTACCCATCCTACAGGAAGGTGTAGTGGTTTCGGCTCTCACGACTGAGGTAGAGGCGGAGATTGCCGAGGCCCAGGAGGAGGTACCACCAGGACTTCCCGCTAATAAGTCGTTCGTACCCCTTCATCTTCGTCTTAAAGTGTTGGGGGAACACCACGACTCGGTCCTGGCCGGTCATCCAGGGGTTAGGGGCACCTTGGAACTGGTATCGCGCCGCTTCTGGTGGCCAAAAATCCGGCAGGACGTGGTTTCGTACGTGACAGCTTGCATCACATGCGCCAGGGCCAAGTCGCCCAGAACCCGTCCTGCTGGCACTCTACAGCCGCTGGAGATACCTAGTAGGCCATGGACAGAAATCTCCATGGACTTTATCACAGACTTGCCTGCCTCGGCGGGGAACACGGTCATCCTGGTGGTGGTTGATCGATTTTCGAAGATGGCGCATTTTGTGTCATTGCCTTCCTTGCCCAACGCGAAGATGTTGGCTCAGGTCTTTGTGCAGGAGGTGGTCAGACTGCACGGAGTTCCGTCAGACATAGTGTCTGATAGGGGTACCCAGTTTGTGGCGAAGTTTTGGAAAGCTTTTTGCTCACGATTGGGGATCAAGTTGTCTCATTCGTCGGCGCTTCATCCGCAGTCAAATGGTCAAACTGAGCGCATGAACCAAAATCTGGAGCAGTATTTGCGATGTTTTGTGTCTGACAACCAAGAGGTGTGGTCGACGTTCCTTCCCTTGGCCGAGTTCGCATTGAATAATCACCGCCAAGAATCATCGGGAGAGTCTCCGTTCTTTTGTGTTTATGGGCACCATCCTCAATTTTGTACCTTGCGTCAGGGGGGCTCTGGGGGCGTCCCAGAGGAGGACCGGTTAGGAGTTCAACTATCATCGGTCTGGAGGAGTGTGAAACAGCGATTGCTGAGCATGAGTGCAAGATACAAACGCGTGGCTGACTCTAGACGCGTGCCAGGTCCGGACCTGTGTGTGGGTGATTGGGTGTGGTTAGCTACTAAAAACATAAAACTCAAAATTCCATCATTGAAATTGGGTCCAAGATTTATTGGCCCTTTTAAGATTGCTGCCATCATTAACCTGGTCGCTTATCGGTTGGAGCTTCCTGCGGTATACAAGATACACAACGTGTTTCACAGGTCTTTATTGAAAAAGGTGGTAGGCTCTGTGGACACGACGCCGATGCCACCTCCAGTCATGGTGGATGGCGATTTAGAGTTTGAAGTCTCCAAGGTGGTGGACTCTCGAGTACTGCGCCATACTCTTCAGTATTTGGTGCACTGGCGGGGGTATGGTCCGGAGGAGAGGTCTTGGGTACCAGCCTCGGACATACATGCGGATCGGCTGGTCAGTTCCTTTCACCACCGCCATCCGGACAAGCTGGGTCCTATGAGTCTTGAGGGCCCTGGGGTCCCTCGTAGAAGACGGGGTACTGTCATGTCGGACGCTGTTCACACCACAGCGTCCGGTAGGCAGCGGTAGTTCCATCTCCGTCCACTATAGCCTCAGTGGCGCCGGCTTGATTTTACTCCGGTTATCTGGGGTTAATCTAGCTGGAAATCAGGTGGGATGTTTGGTCACGCCCACGGTCTTTAAATAGTCGTGCTGGCCTGTTGGCGTCACCGATTATAGCTTGTGTTTTGTGCCAAGTGGTTCCGGTCTGGAGAGGAGGTGTTGGAGAGAGAAATTCATATCTGGTGTCGTATGATCCGTTGTTACCTTTTCGCCTTCCTATATTTGTGCTTTGTTTTGCCCTGTTCACATTATAGTATTGTCCTGTGTGGTTGCGGCGTGGTGTGGTTTGAGTTCTCCCTGTCTGTCATTACTGTGTGGGCTTTGGTGGTTTTACAACTCACTGGGTGGAGGGTGGAGGGTTCAGCTTAGGGCTGAGCAGGAGATAAGGAGAGGCTGGAGGCTCAGGCATTTGCACCTTTAGCAAAAACCCTGGGTTGAGGGTCAGACAGGGTTTTCCCTAGTTTGAGGGACTCCGCAGGGGCCCGGGTTTGTCAGCCTCCTTTGACCTAAGCCCCGCATAACAGGTGGATGCTTCTGAGATTGGTGCAGGAGCTGTTTTGTCCCAAAAGGATCCTGTAACATCTAAAATGAATCCCTGTGCTTTCTTTTCCCGAAAGTTCTCTCCATCTGAACGTAACTATGATGTGGGGAATAGGGAACTGTTGGCCATGAAATGGGCATTTGAGGAGTGGAGACATTGGTTGGAGGGAGCTAAGCATCAAGTCGTGGTCCTCACTGACCACAAGAATTTGATTTACCTAGAGTCGGCTAAGCACTTGAACCCTAGACAGGCTAGGTGGGCCTTGTTTTTTACACGTTTTGATTTTGTGGTTTCTTTTCTTCCTGGAACAAAGAATGTCAAGGCAGACGCCCTCTCTAGGAGTTTCCTTGCTGATTCTCCTGTGGTGACCAAGCCTGCTACCATCTTAGGCGAAGGGGTAGTTCTTTCTGCCATCTCGCCCGATTTGAGACGTGCTCTGGAAGAGTTCCAGGAGGACAAACCTGAGCGTTGTCCCAGTGGAAAGTTGTATGTTCCTGACCAGTGGAAGAAGAGAGTGATGTCTGAAGTTCATTGCTCTGCTTTGGCTGGTCATCCAGGTATTTTTGGTACTAGAGATCTGGTGAGTCGGTTTTTTTGGTGGCCCTCCTTGTCTCGTGATGTCAGGAATTTTGTGCAGTCCTGTGGGACGTGCTCCCGGTCTAAATTGTGTTCTCGCTCTAGTGGGTTGTTGATGCCTTTGCCTGTCCCCAAGAGGCCATGGACCCATATTTCTATGGATTTCATCTCTGATATGCCTGTCTCTCAGAGGATGACTGTTATTTGGGTGATTTGTGATAGGTTCTCTAAGATGGTTCATCTTGTACCACTCCCTAAGTTGCCGTCTTCCTCTGAGTTGGTGCCCCTGTTTTTACAACAGGTGGTTCGTTTGCACGGGATTCCTGAGAACATTGTGTCTGACAGAGGAGTGCAGTTTGTGTCTAGATTTTGGAGAACTTTCTGTTCCAGGCTGGGAATTCAGTTGTCCTTCTCCTCTGCTTTTCACCCTCAGACCAATGGGCAGACAGAGAGAACAAACCAGACCTTGGAGTCAGGCCCGGATTGGCAATATAACTAACCGGGCATTTTCCCTCTGGGCCGCTGTCACGTGGGCCGCGGGCGGCAGCGCCCGATCATCTGGCCGCTTGCCAGCTGCTGTGGCCACTGTTGCTCCTGCCGCCGGCCCTCTGCGGGCACGGTGGTGATAGTTTCAAGTTCCTCCCGCACTGCAGGGAGATAAGCCGCCACGCCCCCCCCCACGCACCCCATCCTCGCCTTAGCATGAGACCCCCTCCCCCCAGCCACTCACAGCGTAGCACTCGCTTGCCTGCTCGCTCTGTTCGCAGGACCTGTGATGAGGTCACAGGAGGGGAGGAGTCAGGGGGTCACATGATCAGCAGGAGCCTTTGTCCAGACCCCCGATCATGTCACCCCCTGACTCCGCCCCTCCTGTGACCTCATCACAGGTCCTGTGCGCCCAGCCTTGCCTCTACCGTCTGCAAGACTCTGCTTTGCTGTTGTCATGGTGCTGGTTGAGGTATGTATGTGTGGGGTCAGGATTTACAGTGTGGATGTAGCAGAGCTGTGAGTGTACGAGGTGTACAGATCGGAGCCGTGAGTGTACGAGGTGTACGGAGCGGAGCAGTGTGTACGAGGTGTACGGAGCGGAGCAGTGTGTATGAGGTGTACGGAGCGGAGCAGTGTGTACGAGGTGTACGGAGCGGAGCAGTGTGTACGAGGTGTACGGAGAGGAGCCGCGCGTGTACGAGGTGTACGGAGAGGAGCCGCGCGTGTACGAGGTGTACGGAGAGGAGCCGCGCGTGTACGAGGTGTACGGAGCGGAGCCGTGTGTACGAGATGTACGGAGCGGAGCCGTGTGTGTACGAGGTGTACAGAGAGGAGCCTTGTGTACGAGGTGTACGGAGAGGAGCCGTGTGTACGAGGTGTACGGAGAGGAGCCGTGTGTACGAGATGTACGGAGCGGAGCTGTGTGTGTGTACGAGGTGTACGGAGAGGAGCCGTGTGTATGAGGTGTACGGAGCGGAGCCGTGTGTGTGTACGGAGCGGAGCCGTGTGTATGAGGTGTACAGAGCGGAGCCACGCATGTACAGAGCGGAGCCGCGCGTGTACGAGGTGTACGGAGAGGAGCCGCGCGTGTACGAGGTGTACGGAGAGGAGCCGCGCGTGTACGAGGTGTACGGAGAGGAGCCGTGTGTACGAGGTGTACGGAGAGGAGCCACGCGTGTACGAGGTGTACGGAGAGGAGCCGTGTGTACGAGGTGTACGGAGAGGAGCCGTGTGTACGAGGTGTACGGAGAGGAGCCGTGTGTACGAGATGTACGGAGCGGAGCCGTGTGTGTGTACGAGGTGTACGGAGAGGAGCCATGTGTACGAGGTGTACGGAGAGGAGCCGTGTGTACGAGGTGTACGGAGAGGAGCCGCGCGTGTACGAGGTGTACGGAGAGGAGCCACGCGTGTACGAGGTGGACGGAGCGGAGCCGTGTGTGTGTACGAGGTGTACGGAGAGGAGCCATGTGTACGAGGTGTACGGAGAGGAGCCGTGTGTACGAGGTGTACGGAGCGGAGCCATGCGTGTACGAGGTGTACGGAGCGGAGCCGCGCGTGTACGAGGTGTACGGAGAGGAGCCACGCGTGTACGAGGTGGACGGAGTGGAGCCGTGTGTATGGAGTGGAGCCATATGTGTACGGGATGTACGGAGCGGAGCCAAGTGTGTACAAAGCATACAAAGCGGGCTTTTCCCACGGACACAGGAGTACACGGCGGAGCCCCGAGGAGCATTTTAAAACACACACATGACGTTCCACCTGAAGTGATGTGCTGGAAGCTGACCGGAAATGAGAATTTCTTGAGGAGATTGTGACGGAACCAGGAATGCTTCAGATCCATCACCGTGTCCTCCTCCGACGGCGCAGACAGCAGGATCGCCTTGGAATCGGGGATGCCGGCCATGTGAGCGGATCATGATAGGTCCTGCACCGGGAGGCTCAGGTGGGCACTACAATGGGAGCCGGGCTGCTATAGTATCTTTGTAGAATCTTTCTTTATTTCTTTCTCTCTTTTTCTTTCTTTCTCTGTTCTTTCATTCTCTGTTCTGTCTTTCCCTCATTTTCTTTCTCTCTCTGTTCTTTCTTTCTCTCTCTATTCTTTCTTTTTTCTCTCTCTGTTCTTTCTTCCCCTCTTTCTTTCTTTTTCTTTCCTCTCTTTCTCTCTGTTCTTTCTTTCTTTTCTTTACTTCTTTCTTTCTCTCTCTGTTCTTTCTCTGTCTCTCTCTGTTCTTTCTTTCTTTCCCCTCTTTCTTTCTCTCTCTGTTCTTTCTCTGTCTCTCACTGTTCTTTCTTTGTCTCTCACTGTTCTTTCTTTCCCCTTTCTTTCTCGCTCTCTCTGTTTTCTTTTTTCTCTCTCTCTCTGTTTTCTCTCTTCCTTAGTGCCAGTCAGTGTGCCCATAATGCCAGCCACTATGCCCTCAGTACCAGTCAGTGTGATCAGCAGTGCTAAATGGGTGCGATTAGGTGTGGACATGGGTGTGACTAGTTGTGAAATGGGTGTGGCTGGGCGTGGCCAAAATTTGCTATGCGCGCCGCAGTCTTTGTCCATCTTTCCCTTCTTCAAAAGTTGGGAGGTATGATAGGGGCGGCTATGACCAGGGGGTCTGGTTGCCCAATAGAGAGCAGTTCTGCCAGGAATTCTGTAATCATGCATACAAAAGGGGACAGAGATTTGGGAGGAGTACTGTACCTAAAAGCAATAAATAGGACTGAGCTGAAATACTGGGCACAGCTGTGACTACATGTTATATAGTTGTGTTAATCTCCTCTCACTTCTTGTAAACTACAAGTGTACAAAGATATTATATAGTCACCATGTGACTAGTGGACCTGTGTAACTTCAAATGCCAGGGCTGAATTTTAGTCCCAGTCCGGCCCTGCTTGGAGTCATATTTGAGATGTTTTATTTCTGCTGATCAGGGTGATTGGGTTTCATTTTTGCCCTTGGCCGAATTTGCTTTGAATAATAGAGCTAGTTCTGCCACTTTGATGTCACCTTTTTTTTTGTAACTTTGGGTTTCATCCTCGATTTTCTTCAGGGCAGGTGGAGCCCTCTGCCTGCCCAGGTGTTGACACTGTGGTGGAGAGAATGCACCAGATCTGGGACCAAGTGGTGGATAAGTTATCTCTCTCCCAGGAGAAGGCCCAGCGGTTTTCCAACCAACATAGGACCATTGGTCCCCAGTTTAAGGTTGGTGATATGGTGTGGTTATCATCAAAAAATATTGCTATGAAGGTGGCTTCTCCTAAGTTTAAGCCTAGATTTATTGGACCTTACAAGATTGTGGAGATTATTAATCCTGTCTCTTTTCGTTTGGCTCTTCCTGTCACATTTAAAATCCATAATGTGTTCCATAAATCTTTGTTGAAGAGGTTTGTTGAACCTGTTGTTCAGGGGGTGGCACCTCCAGACCCTGTATTGGTTGAAGGTAACATGGAGTATGAGGTAGAGAAAGTACTGGATTCCCGTCTGGCTAGACGGAGACTCCAGTATTTGGTTAAGTGGAAGGGTTATGGTCAGGAGGATAATTCCTGGGTCTCCGCCTCTGATATTCATGCCAAACGATTGGTGCGTGCCTTTCATCGGGCTCACCCTGATCGCCCTGGTGGCATAGTTGAGGGTTCGGTGACCCCTCCTCAAGGGGGAGGTACTGTTGTGAGTTAATTTTCCCCTTCATTACTGAGGCCCGAGGAACTCCCTCTTCTGGTAAAGAAAGGTAGTGAGCCTGATTGTCAAACACCTGAGGCTGATGATTGTGACTGGCTGAGTGGAGTTACGGACTGGATATAATGCTGCCGACGCCCTTCTGCCCTGCGGGTGATTTCTCTGTGGGATCCTTGGAGACCAGTCTGAATTCCTGCTCCTCCAAAGCTAAGTTTGCTGCTCGGCCTTTTGCTTTTGTGCTTTGACTTTGTTTTTGCTGTGTTTTTCTGGATTTCTGCCATTCCCTGCTGGAGTGTGCTGAATTCAGTTAGCTCTGTCTTCTGAAAATACCTGAGTGCTGATTCAGTTTTTGAAGCCTAGCTGCTTCAGGGCCTTTTTCATATCAGCTGGTTGGCTTATGTCTTTGATAGGGTTTTGGCAGATTGCAGACAGCAGCCTTCCTTTCCTTTCCTATCTAGGTAGTTTTGGGGCCCCGTCTTTGCTCAGTCTATCTTTCTGTCTGTATTAGTATTTTCATCTTGCTTCACCGTCATTATATGTTGGGGGCTACCTATTGCTTTGGGGTCTGCTCTGGGGCAGTTTAGATTTCCCCTTTCTTTCTTTAGGCCTATGTATTTCTCCGGCTGTGATCGAGGGGTCTAGGGCATCGTAGGAACCCCCCACGGCTACTGCTGGTTGTGTGGATAGGTTCAGGGGTCTGCAATCTGATAGTTGCCAACTTCTCTGGTTTTCTGGACTTAGCTTGTATTTCTGCTTTTGCCTCCTACGGTGACTCATTCATAACAGACAGGGCTGCAAAGCTGATGTGGACGTCGTGCTCTGAGATAGCATACTGGAGATGGAGGCTGAGCAGGAGCAGGAGGTGGAGGAAACCCTCATAGAAGAAGGGCCAGCAATCCTCAACATCGGTAGCCCTCCCAGGGCTGTGGGGTACTCAGTACCGGGCCGGTATCAGTGGGATGAGTCACAGCAGCGGTGACCCGGACCGTGGCCCTGGTTGCCCAAGTAATGGGGGAATGTAATGGTTTGGATGAATAGTTCGTGACGCCACCTGTGGTGTTCGGCAAGGGAGGTGTTAAGCCGACGCCGCATGCAGGTCCTCCGGGATAGATGGTGTGGTGCAGCAATGATGGTATAGCCCTCCACAGGCAGGGCTGTTGTCCCAGGGCAGTGTAGATGTGGAGACACTTAGGTGATGTAGTGTCTGGCGCAGGGGATGTAGCAGTGTCAGGTGGACGGATGCAGGAAGGAATGGAGGACACCAGGGCATGTAGTTCCAAAGCTTTACTCACAGTCTGTAGTGCCCGCTTCTGTGACGTGTCCTCCGGGTCAGGGACTCAGTCAACCTCCAGGCAAGTTGAAAAGCTCCCTTCCACACTCCGCCAACTTATGTGCCTTTCCTGAACGTCTCCTCTATAGCGCCTTTAAGTGTGAAGATCTCCAGTACCGTGGTACTCTGGAGTTCCTCCTGACAGATGTTCCCAAGAACTCTACTTGCACGGCAGACAGTTGTAGCCTGCTTCGGGGACTCTCTACTCCTAAGTCCCGGCTCTCTATCCGTATTGCTGTTGTGCCCTCAAGTCTTAGATGGGAGTAGTGCATTTACAGCCCACTACTCCACCGCTGTCTGCTGCAGAACCATTAGTGTTCATACAACCTCGGGGACCGGGCCCCGGCCTTGCTCTTAGAACTTCTAGGCAGGGTTCTTGCTCTAACCCACGTCCTCTGTGTTCCCTTTTACTCCTACGTTCTGTACTTGTCCTTTCCCTTCTATGGAAGCTCAGGCTTCAGGTCAACGTCCTTCTCCTTCTCTCCTTTCCTTTCCCGTGCCAGCTGGCTCAGGTCACTGAGGCAACTGCAGCACTCCTTCCTCCATCCCTTCTTCCAGGGATCCCCACTCCTCCCGAGTGGCTTCCTTCCTCACTGACCTCCTGTCAGACTAACCTGCTATCCTAAACCATCCCGCTCATATACATATATTCTGAACTCCACCCACCTCCCAGCACGTCTAGTGTTCCAAGCAGGGAACCACCAAAGGTGCTCTGCTTCTCTCTAAGCAAGGAGCCGCAATGTGGTTGTGCAAAACTACTCTATTGTGTGGGGTGCGAGTGTTGGAGCGTGGTCTGGAGCCTACAACTTATCTGGATGGTGGGGCACCACACCTTAGAAGAAGGTGCAGTACCTCTGTGGCGACTGAGCCTCACGGGCACCACACATATGCCATGCAAGGATCGGACTTGGCTCCAGCTTCCAGCTGTCCATCCAGTGTGGCCTCAGGGAAATGTAGAATCCTTGACATCAAGCACTTGTCCATGTGTCAGTCATTAAGTTGACAATCCTAGTAAGTGCATTGGTAAAGGCAGGAGTGATGTTCCTGGACACGTGCTGTGCAAGGCGGGGACGCCACACTGGGAGAAATAGCGGAGGCTGGGAACCGAGTACCAAGGGACCAAGTTTGTAAACCTGTAGCAGGCCATTTTTTGTTTGTTTTTCAAACCAATCAAATTTCACGCAAAACAAGTTCTACAGTATATATGACAATAGTCAATTTTTGATCAATCAAATTTGTATACATGTAGCAGGCCAATTTAGTTTTTTTATTTCAAACCCCAAGAATCTCAGTGGGCATGAGATTTCTATTTATCCCATCCACTGTGCTTGTGCTGTACAATGCAGCGCATTGGATACAGTGAAAATATGCTGCATCCAGAACGCTAGTAATACTTACCGTGGGAACGCAGCCTAAGACTCTTCTAGGAAAATGGTTTGAAAACCATCAGGATGAATGGATAGACGAGGTCATGCCTGGTCCAATATGTCACACTATAATTCTTCAAATTTCAACAATCAGATCATTCAAGCCCTAACAGGTTTCTTCCATATCTCACTACATCAGTTTTTTTGTAACATTTTGGTGGTTCTTACACAACTTATTAATTCGTTATATTACACATTTTTATCTCTTTTATCTTTTGGTCACTTCAGTGTTCTGATGAAATCTGAGATACTCAAGTCCATACAGAAGTTCTACCATCAGTGCATTACTGCCATTACTGATGTATGGGGTCCGTAGGGCAGAGGAAAAGGGGGGGCTTGGACTGGGTGAGACACTCTGCACAGCATGCGCTGAGGCAGCATTGCCGAGCCACTGTATAAACGGCCTGGCAGACTGTGTGGGGCCTGGGATAATTACTGTACTTTGTAAAGTAAAGTACACAGCTACTTGTACTGCATGGCCGCAGAAGAGGGGGCCGGCCACATTTTACTTCAGTGATGTCAGACGCTGCCGGCCCGCCCTCTGTTCATGAACTGCCAGGGTGCCCTTGTGGCACATTATAAGCAGGGCCCCGAAAATGATGAGGTGTGCGCATCCAACTGCCCACTTACCCGTCCACTCGCCCATATGACCTCCCATTCCCCCAT
This sequence comes from Dendrobates tinctorius, assembly GCF_039654945.1. Classification (NCBI taxonomy): domain Eukaryota; kingdom Metazoa; phylum Chordata; class Amphibia; order Anura; family Dendrobatidae; genus Dendrobates; species Dendrobates tinctorius. The sequence continues at coordinate 271,191 of NW_027361782.1, read as the reverse complement.
CCAACATCCTATTTGTCCACCCCCTGCTCCACCCACCCACTACTCTTCTTGCACCCCCCCCCCTGCAACTACAGTGTGAATTTGGAGGCCATCCCTGTCTGCTGCCTGCCTGCAAACTACTAACTAATATTAAGTTTAACCCTACTGACTGCTGCCTGTCTGACTGTCTGCAAAAAGGTACATTTGCATGTCTTAAACGGGATGTTCTGGTAATCTAATACTTATCCCCTATACACAACATATGGCATAATTATTAGAGCTCGTCCACATGGTGGGCAGCCATGGCGACATTCTACTGAATATTCATGGCCGCCGCTTCCTTCATGCCTTCTATTCATCTTTACTGTATAGGAGACAGTGATGAGGAATGCAGAAAGGCAGATTTTAGCCGCAGCCATGCCGAGAAAGGACTTGTCCGCACCAAAATTCTGCTTGCGAATATTGCATGTGAGCTGGCCCTCACAATCGAGTGGCTGCACACATGCCCAGTCAGCTGCTCTGCTCTTTTCAGGAGGCGATGAGATTTACAGGGGTCCCATTCTTGTGATCAATGGGGGTACAAAAAGAAGAATTCCAACTGATGGAGCAAACAGGGGCCCCATAACTGTAACCACTCCCTGAAATGAATGGAGTGGCTGGTCAGACATGCATGCAGTTGCTCAATTCATTTGACCAGGAGTTCCGGAAATAGCTGGAACTTCCATTTAATTGAAAGAAGCACGCATGTTTTTTGCCATTTCTTCATTTCTCCATCGTCATGTTTCAATAACTATGCAGAAGGGTGCAGAGGTCCTTCATCTGTGCCCCCTCTGCAAGTGTGATTTGCCCCACGTCTGTACTATTTTGGCCCAGGCTATGCAAAAGTACATACTGCACCAGGGCTCATCGCTGCTGCCACAGCCACTGTGACATGTGCAGAATGGCATTCCACCATGTTGGAATATCGCTAATCAAACGGTTAACTGGTAGGCTGAAAGACCTCTGTAGCGATGCAAATCAATGACCTGCGGGGTGCGATTATGGTAAGTGAGCACATAGCAACTGTGCTTTCTGCAGCAGCGCATCCAGGCCTGAATAGTGGCAGAGAAATTCTTGTACCACCAGGATGAGGATGTGAGTGATGCAAGGCACGTGTGTGAGGTTGCCACAGTGTAGGGCTGCTACCAAGTTTGCACCATTATCTCACACATCCTTCCCTGGCTCCAGGTTTAGTGGAGACAGCCATTGCTCTAACTTAGCCTTGATAGCTGTCCAAGGTTCTCGAGCTGTGTGACTGCGATCTCCAAGGCATATTAATTTAAACACTGCCTGATTGCTGTCAGGAGTTGGAGGAGGAGGCAGAAGCAGTGGAGGAACTGTTACATACAGAGGTTTGACCCGCAAGACTTGGGGATTCAAAGATTTGTGGAGCAGCCCCTTGACCCCATAGCCACCAGAGTCACCCCTGCCCATGTTTGCTCATCCAGGTGTCAGTGGTGAAATGCACCACTGACAGGCACAACTTTCTTAGAGAAGTAATGGTGACTGGGCAACTGGTACTGGAGTACTGCGATGGCCATTCACTTTCTGAAACAGTCTGTATCCACCAGGCAGAAAGGCAGCATTTCCGTGGCCAACAGATTTGAAATGGTGGAGTTCAAGCTCTTAGCTTTGGCATGTGTAGGGTTTTTTTTTAAATATATAAAATATTCATTATGTAAACTAGGGAGCAGATAACTGAGGGATCAGAGACCTGTCAGAAGCCATAATGATGTGACTGTAGTAGGCCGGGCTGAGTTAAATAGCGCTGTGCGCGAGAAAAGAGCCAGAGCCCGGGCGGGAAGGCTGAGTGGCAAGTCGGCTGCTGTGTCTGTGACCGAGGCAGAGCATACCAGGCGCGCAGGTCGACTCGACAGTACCCCTGTAGACAACTACACCGTTAGTGGGCAACCAGCCAGCGATTCCCCGCTACCCTCCACGTCAGGGGGTGACTCAGGGCTGACGCCAGAGACCGCACCAAGAGTGAGACACTGTGAGAGACATACGGCTAGGACAGGGCCTCACTACCAAGGACTTGCGCACACCACAGAACGAAGATTCACTCCGGCGGTTTCCCATACTGGACTCAATACAGTGCAAGGCATCTTTAAGCACCGGAAATCTCCTCGCTTCCTAGAGACTTCTTTGAGACATCACGCACCGCTGTTGTCGGTGCCATCGTTGGACTCCCACCTACTACAGACTTCACCGAGGTGTCACGTGCCGATGCTGTTGGTGCCGCCGTTGGAACCCTGAGACGCTGTACAACAGAAGACCGTAGTCTGTTAAGTTATACCTATTCAATTCTGAACTATCGTACCTTACCTCCACTGCCATTCTCCAAGTTCTGCCCCATCTCCTATCCTCACCCCGCAACCAACTACTCCCTGCGTGGAGTGCATTCATTGTTAAATAAAACTTTCAACTCTTGATCTGCCTCCTGTCCAAGACCACATCCCACGTTCCTGCCATTATAACACTTGGCATAGTAGGCAGGGTGTCGTACAATGGCGCGGAGGCGGAAGATCAAGCAGTTGGTGGGGGCCCTAGAAGTAGAGGTGGCTATGATGGCTTTAGATGGGGAGGCCAGGGACTCTGTCATGCTCCGACCCCCCCACGCGAGAGACACCCTGGATAAAGTTTTACTGATACTGGAAGAGAAGCATGGGGACCCAACCGCTGTAGGAGAGTTGCGCATGCACCTGTTCGGCCGGGTTCAAAGAGAGGGGGAGACGGTGTCCCAATTTATGAATGTGCTGTAGGAACTCCATACTGCCATTGCTTGCTCACAAAGACGGAATAGGCATAGGGTCCGTTGACGTGGTACTGCAAGACCAGCTAGTGACGGGTCTGCGAGATGTGCTGCTGAAGCAGGCTTTGCAGGAGCGCCTGAGGGTTAAACCCAGTATGACATTTGCTGAGGTAGGAAGTGAGGCGCACACGCGTGAGCAGGAACAGGGGGGACAGTTTCGGTAGGGAAGGTTCGGAGTGGGAAGGTGTCCGCCACCACAGTTACTGCGCCCCAATGGGCCGAAGATTTGCATAAGGAAATACAGCAGATACGCGAAGAATAGGTTGAGAAAAAAAAGACCCCGGCTGTACCTGTCAGCCGGCCTGAAAACCGTCGAGGGCCTGCCCCCAGGCGAGAGATGAGAATGGACAGCAGAGAAGAACCCCCTGCGTGTTTTAACTGTGAAGCATTTGGTCATGTAGCCCGATGGTGAAGGTGGAGGGGAAGGTCCCTCCAGCGCTGTCCGTTAAACTAAGAGGCTCCGAGCCTGAGGGACGCCTCCCGGAGCCTGTTCCGTTAAGAAGGAGTACTATAAGTCCCATGAGTCTGGTGTCCGTGTGCCCCCTGGTCTGGGCAGAGATGAACGGACGAGCAGTATGCTGTTTGGTCGATACGGGCTCTCAGGTGACCACCATGCCCGAAATATACTTCCGCCGACACTTCACTGAAGCAATGGGGCCTGAATGGGAACCTGTGATTAAGCTCACGGCGGCCAGTCAATTGCCCATCTCGGATGAATATAGTCGTCTGCGGGAAAGATTTGGGACGCAAAGGGGTGGTGCTGACGGCCGGAGAGGCAAGCAAGAAACATACTGTCACGTTGGGCATGAATGTGGTGAAGGAGTTTGGGAGTCTGCTTATCAATGAGTCCCCGGATAGATTCCTTAAACAGTGAAGTACTCGGACGTCCCAGAGGAAAATTTTTCAGCAGCTGATTCAAGCGGCCCAAGCTCAAGAGACTTCCAGTGGGGAAAAGATGTTGGGGAAGGATATTGCCCCTACTACATTCAATCGAGTCATCCCGCCAGGTCACACAGTGCTTACTCTGCCCATTCGGGCCTGTACCCCCCTGGAAGGCGTGGAAGTTCAGATTGAGCGAGCAATCCCGACCAGCTACCACCAGGAATTCTTGTAGCACGAACGTTGGCTACAGTGCGAGACGGAACAGTACTCGTACGCTGCGTAAATTGGGGGGAGAAAGATATCACCTTACCCCCCAGGAGTGAAGTGGCTCACGTTATGGGCATGCCAGAAGAATTGGTTCCACCCCAGGCCATACAGCTAACCGTCAAACAAAGAGATGCCTGGATGGTGACCGTGGATACGACGTTATCGCCTGATCCGTAGCATTTGAAAGAGGGACACCAGATTTTAGAACAGATGAAGGCTGAAGTGAATGATCTCGCGCCCCAACAAGTACAGCAGGTGGAGACCCTGTTAGGAAAATACCAGGATGTGTTTGTGAAACACGAGGGTGACTTCGGGTGCACCACGGCAATCGCCCAAGAGATACCCACTGGGAATACCGTGCCCATTAGAGAAAGTTACCGTCAGATGCCCCCCTCAAATGTACCAGGAGGTGAAAGTTATGCTGTCCCAGATGCTCCAGAAGAGGGTGATCAGAGAGAGTCAGAGCCCCTGGGATGCCCCCATCGTGTTGGTGCGGAGAAGGACGGAACATTATGTTTCTGTGTGGATTACCGCTCTGGGAAATGCTAAGTATTTTTCCTCCTTGGATCTCGCCAGTGGCTACTGGCAAGTGCCTAGGTCCGAGCAATACCGAGCTAAAACAGCCTTCATACTTCCTATGGGGTTATTCAAGTTTGAACGGATGCTATTTGGCCTGGCCAATGCTCCGGGCACGTTTCAGCGACTCATGGAAAGATGCTAAGGGGATTTAAACTTAGAGGCCACCTTGATTTATCTGAACGACATCATTGTTTTTGCTCCCACGTTCAAAGGACATCTTCAGAGACTGGAACAAGTGCCGAGTCGTCTACAACAACATGGGCTAAAAGTGAAGCCTCAGAAGCGTCATCTGTTTCACACTCAAATTGAATATCTGGGGCATGTCGTCTCTACAGAAGGAGTGAGACCATCTCGTGAAAAGACTGCTGCAGTACAAGATTGGCTTACCCCAAAGACCGTGAAAGAAGTGCGAGCTTTTCTGGGGCTCACGGGATATTTCAGGCATTTCGTCAAGAATTTCACCCGCATCGTGAATCCACTATTGGAGTTGTTAAAGGGAGTGCCGTCAAGTGCAAAGAGCAGAACTGTACAATGGGGCGAACAACAAGAGGAAGCATTTCATGCCCTAAAATTGGCCTTGACGGAGGCACCAGTGCTGGTCTATACTGACTTCACGCAGCCGTTCATTCTGCATAAAGATGGGAGTTTACACGGACTCGGAGCAGTGTTGTCCCAGATCCAGAAGGGAGAAGAGCGGGTGATCGCCTATGCGAGTCGCTCCCTACATGATTCTGAGAAAAATCCAGAAAATTATAGTTCCTTTAAGCTGGAGTTGTTGGCATTGGTGTGGGCCATGACGGAGAAATTTGCCGAGTATCTGTCCGGCTCCGAAATTCATGTGCGCACGGATAACAATCCATTGGCCCATCTGGTGAGAGCAAAGTTTGGGCCACTGGAGCAGGGTTGGGTCGCTACAAGGTCCGCTACATAATCACCTACAAGAGAGGAGCAGAGAATACCCATGCCGATGCCCTGTCCCGAGAGGACTATGGGAAACCTGGGCCCAATCGTGATGAAGATTTGGAGGCTGAGGAAGTTCCTGTTTTCGGAAACCCTGCCAGGACGGTGGTGGCCACATTGGAGCAGGTGCAGGGGACGACTCAAGCCTGTCTACTGGGGCAGCCCCGGGATGAATGGGTCCAAATACAACAGGAGGACGAAGAACTGGCTCAACTCAGACAATGGGTGTCTTCTAAGCAGTTACCCAGTCGGCAAGAGAGAGATGCTCTGTCCCTTGGTGTCCTACGGACGCTGCAGCACTGGGAAAGTCTACAGTTGAGTGATGGAATTCTGTACAGAAAAGTCCTTCTACCGTGGAAACTGAGTATTACCTGGCAAATGGTGATTCCTGAGAAGCTACTGTCCCACGTGGCACAGAGGCGCATGAAAAAGGGGCTCATTTCGGGCCAGAAAAAACTTTTCAGATGCTACAACGACTGGTATATCATCCTCATTTGAAACCAGCTGTGGAAGAAACCTGTCAACATTGTCGGAGCTGCGAACTGGCCAAGAAACCCGAACAGAGGGCCCAACACAAGCCATTGTGACATCTGCTCTGCTGGAACTACTAATGATAGATTATCTGACCATTGGCCCAGCACATCAGGGATATGAACACTGCTTAGTAATGACGGATCACTTTACAAAGTTTGCTGCTGTGACCCCGACTTGGGACATGTTACGACCCTGTTTGTCAAGAGATCCTGACCCAGAGCAGGAGATGCTGGATGCTCCTAATGAAGTTCCAACAGTCCTCGTGAGGGATGAAGAGGAAGAATCCGTTGTCGACAGTTCCACGGGGGAAACGTGTCTACCAGTACCCAAGGACAACCTGATTCAGCTGATCCAACGAAATCTACTATTTACCTTCTACTCTATGGCACTCCGAATGTTCCACCGCAGGTATACCCCCTATTCGCTACAATCAAAATCAGTTTGTTTGGCAACAAATAGTTCAAGGTCTGAAAGAATGTCGATGTGAGATAACGAAACTCTCACCCATGGAATGGCGAGCTAAAAGAGAGGGAGAATGTAAGGAGAAGCACATGAACAGTGGTACCTTTCTCACGCTGGTTCCGGAACTGCCGGAGCTGTCACCTATGTTGCAGGGGGGAAGACTTTCAGTCAAGGGCGAACCCTTGCATGTGACTCCCGCCTGCTACAGACTTCGCTGAGGCACCATGTGCCGCTGCTGTCGATGCCACCGCTGGAACCCTGAGTCGCTGTACACCAGAAGACCGAAGTCTGTTAAGCTATACCTCTTTAATTCTGAACTATCATTCGTCCCTTACCTACACTGCCATTCTCCCAGTTCTGCCTCATCTCCTACCCTCACCCCGTAACCAACTACTCCCTGCGTGGAGTGCATTCATTTTTAAATAAAACTTTCAACTCTTGATCTGCCTCCTGTACGTGACGACATCCCGCGTTCCTGCTATTATTTCATATCATTAACTCAAAAACGAAAATAGAGGTTAAACAACAGCCACGAGACAGTTTTCATCACCCCAGGTATCATTTAAATTAGTATAATGGCGCCAACCTGACACTGTCTGTAGGTTATGTAGCACAATTCTGCTGACAGGAAGTGTGGCCTCCAGATTTCTCACAACAACATGGTTTTATCACAAACGATTTTGACTAGCCTATAGGGCCTCCTGGCTGAACCCCTATGTTAGGACGAACAATTTTTAAGAGGAAATGTGGCCTTCTGATTTCTCACTGTAACACAGTTTCATCACAAACGATTTGGATTAGCATATGGGCCTCCTGGCTGAACCCCTATATTAGGCCTAACAATTTTTAAGAGGAAAGAGAGCCTCCTCATTCCTCACTGCAACATAGTTTTTGCACAAATGATTTAAACGAGGAAATGGGGCCTCCTGGGACTGCAACACAGTTTTCACACAATCTAGTTATATGCTGGAAGATTGATCTCACACAGGACAGGATCCTATTTAGCTAACTGACAAGTTCACTTTCAGCAGCAGCGGAAGTAGCAGGCAAAAAACCCACACAGTTTAACAGAGTCGTTAAATGTACAGTGGGAAAATTATCAAAAATTGATCCAAAAAGGGTATCCAACTGTTCAATCATATATATCCCTAAAAATTATCTTTATTGATTAAAAAACATATGCAATGGTTCACACCAAAAAAAAAAAAAAAAAACCTGCACAAACAAAAACAACTGTGTTCCAAAATTACCAATTAAAAATGGGTGAGCTAGAAGTCCCTCTTATGTCAACTAAGCTGTCGCCTTCCTGGCTGCGGAGGTTGGCACCCTAGGGGGGGAACTTTGTGGCGCCCCCGCTCCACGATGGCTGACTCTGGGAGCCCTGTAACACCCTACAGCCACTAAGGGAACCCTTCTACCCGATGTCCTAAAGGAATCCCTATCAATAGACATAGACTATCCTATATCTAAGAGGACCCTAGACCCCAATTAAAAACAAAAAAGAACACAATAGGCAATTGGTGACGATTGACATAATTTCACAACGTGGTCAAAGGATAACAATACTCCGGTTGTTTTCTGCCCTTGGTTTGCCAAAATAGACTGTAGTCTCCTAACATGCAGACAAAATTCAAAAGTTGCTACAGAAATTAGATACTGCTTACACTGCCAACTAATGGTTGGCATAGATGAAAAAAAATGGTGCTCAGAAAACTATTAGAGCCAACTAAGATGTGGTTACTGTAGGAAAAACCTAATGTTGGTTAAATCAGTGTTTTCTAAGCATGCAGTGTATGTTCACACTTTTTCCAATAGCAACTGTAGGCATTCAACTCGCTTAGGTGCAACGGGAGACAACCAGGAGGCACGTTCCTTTAAAGTTCATAGGGTTTATTGCTTCATAACCCATAAAGCAGCACATAACACAAGGAATAGCCTTTAGCTCAGGCGAAAGCAAGCATAAGTGTCCATGATTTCAGGCTCAGTCCTGGAGCCTCAGCAAAGCACAGGAGGCTTATCCGTCCTCACATACAGCCAATATACATAGGGGTCAGCAGCCTCAGCACGTGGTCTTCAGGAAGGTAGCACACCTTCTTCCACCTAGGCCTGCCGGGACCTTCCACATGGCTCAATCAGATCCATGCGCTATCTCTCATGTGACCGGACCTCAGGTACCTTATATGGTCCATAACCACACCCACAGGTGATCACATGGCTATGACCTCATCACAGGTCCTTCAAGCATTCATACACATATACTTTATTATGACACTTTTAAACACACCCCTGGGTGGATTTGTAGAGAGCTCTCACTGACACAGTGTAACAACAGCGCAGCAGGGCCTCTGCTGATCAGCACATAAGCAAGCCTTCATCTCAAGGCCACCTACCTTGAGATACATAACGATCCTTCACCATCCTATACCCATTACCACAATGGATATGACTGTAGGCCCGTCCTGGGACACCCACACAGCGCCCCCTAGCGGACATAGTGGTCACTGCACCACACAAGAAAAAGACCAACAATGCCACATTTCAAATGTGGCAAAAAATGCTGCATGATATTGCCCAAAAGAAGTTATAACCCCATCATTAACCACGTGTATAAAATGGAAGTGGTTTCTAAGCATGCAGACCGTTCAAAAAACTGCTGCAATAGATACTGCTTTTTAATGCCAATTGTTAATGACACAGATGAGTACAAATGCTAAACCAACTTGTAACTACAGTGAGGTCAATGAAGGACCTGAAATACAGCACATTCATGGCAAGAAAAAAAAATGTGGTTTGCACACATATAGATATAATTAGCAGGTTTTTACTGCAGACTATGGTCCAATCTATACTCTATTGTAGTGAAAGGCAAAATAAATGGAAAATAAAGGATAAAAATAATTGTTCCTCTGAGGGTAGTAATATCTTTAATTTATCCTCTCATATTCTCACTATTGATGAAATTAGAGTCCTCTCAAAAGGATTGAATTTCTGCCCCACTTACAAAACAAACGATTTTGATCTTTTTTTAGACCTCCAATTGTTTATTAGAAAACTTACATTAAAAAGACATTTTGCAATTAAAGAAATGAATAACACTACTTGTAATGGTACAAATGAAGATACACAAATTAATAGTGAAGTAGATTATGATTCTTTTCATCTAAATGTCCCAATCAAATCTAAATTTTATCCATTGGAAGACAGAGGCCACTATCTAAAAGTCTTCAGCGATGTTGTACAAAGGAAATTCAAAGAGATTTTTTCCACCAAAGCTACTTATGGTTATAAATGTAATCTAACTAAAAATGAAAAAACCGCTCTGAAAACATTGAAATCTAATACCGAAATAATAATTCGATCTGCTGACAAGGGTGGAGGGGTCGTAATCCAGAATAGAGATGAATATTGCAATGAAGCTCTTAATATATTATCAGATGATAAATATTATATTAAAGTCCCTTTTGACACCCTAATCAGGTCCAGAGTTGCTTATGACAATTTAATCTTAGAAGGAAAGAATAATAATATATTTGATAAAAATGAATTGAAATTTCTTCATGTAACGGACCCAAGGACCCCCTTTTTTTATCACTTGCCAAAAATTCATAAAAGTTTGGTTAATCCTCCAGGGAGACCTATTATCTCTGGCATTAATTCACTAACCAGTAATTTATCTCATTACATCGACAGAATAATGGTTTCTCATGTCCCTATATTAAAAAGTTTTATTAAAGACTCTACACAACTAATCCAATTTTTACAACATATTGATTGGAAGCCACAGTATATACTGGTAACCATGGATGTTTCTTCGTTGTATTCAAACATCCCACACAATTTGGGTTTAGCTTGTTTTAATAAAGTCCTATTGAAAGATGTTAGACTGAGCAAAGGACAAAAAAGCTTTTTATTAAAGGGTATGGATTTTATATTGAATAATAATTATTTTACTTTCAATGGAATTTTATATCACCAGCAACTCGGGACCGCGATGGGTTCAAAAGTAGCACCCACTTATGCTAATATTTTCATGGGGGTATTTGAAGAATTTTATATTTTTAAATCTAGATGGTACAATAACTGTATTTTTTACAAAAGATATATAGATGATTTGTTCTTCATATGGGACAATACTGGTAATAATATTGGTGATTTTATTCGGGACATTAATAACAATATTTGGGGTTTAAGTTTATCAGCAATCTATGACAAAGAAAATATTAATTTTTTAGATCTGACTATCTACATTGAGAATAATAGAATTCTAACGAAAACGTTTTTTAAAAATGTGGATACAAACAGCTATATCCCTTTTAGTAGTGGTCATTTTGGGAAATGGCTGAGGAACATCCCTACTAATCAATATAGAAGAATAAGGAAAAACTGCACAGACACGAAAGTTTTTAAGGACCAGGCAGAAATATTAAAAAATAGATTTATCGAAAAAAATTACCCTGTTAATTTACTTACCAATGCCTTCAACAAATGCATTAATCTATCTCAAGATAGCCTTATTAATGGCATTAAAACGGTTAAACCCAAAAACAACAAATTTATGACTAATTTTATCACGCAATTCTGCTCTGAGCACACAGAAATTAGGAAAATTCTGAGGAGTAACTGGCACATTTTACTGAATGACCCCGTACTGCAGAAATTCCTTCCAAATAAACCTGGCGTGACTTTTAGAAGAGCCCCCACCATTAAGAGCACAGTGGCTCCTAGCCGGTTAAAAAATGTTAAAAGTAGTAGCAAATTTTTATCTGTCTTTAATACCCCTCTTTATGGTATTTTTAAATGCGGCAAGAGGAACTGTCTATGTTGTACTTGTATCGCACATAAAGAAAAGAATTTTAAATCAACTAGTACAAATGAAGTTTTCCCCATTAAGGAGTTTCTTTCCTGCACCACTGACTTTGTGATTTATTTGATTGAGTGCGAATGCGGTAAGCAGTATGTGGGGAGGACAACCCAACCACTGCATTTGAGAATTAACTCTCACAGACATAATATTAAAAAAGGGTTTTTAAAACATGGTCTTTCTAGGCATTGTACAGTTGAGCATAATAAAAATCCAAATGGTTTGAAAATTAGCCCCATTGAACATATTCCAAATAGTATTACTGATAGAATGGGGTCACTGAACAGAAAGGAGGTTTTTTGGATTTATAGGCTGAATACTTTAAGACCTAATGGTCTTAACGAAATCACTGAAGTCTTCCTATAAAAATAATTTTACTGCTCATCCCCTTGTCTGAATAATTTTATTAAATAGATATTGAGTTTAATGAAGTTTATTCTTATATATTTTTTTGTGCAAATATTTTTTAAGATTGCGTTTTTATGCTTCAACTTTAGGCCACCGCTCTCTGAACTTGTCATGCCTCTTTTACTAATCCTGGTTCTATTTTCTGTTGTTTCATTGCGTGTAAATTACTGTTTGCATATTAATATAATTTTATTGCACTTGTTCTATTTGTTTTACACTCTCAGGGTGCGGGACTCTGCTGTCCCTGCTTCTTTTCCCTTCTTCTCCTGGACCCGATCTTTCGCCTTCTGATCTCCCGTGCATATTTCCCTCCCTGAATCTGCTTCCTCTTCTGTGTGCTTCTGCCCTCAGGACCGTCTATAGAAGTGTTCTTCTCTCCAGCGATTCCAATTAGTTTACCAGACATCCATCCTGGTTTTAATTTCTCACCTTTTGTATTTTTACTAACTTTTAATTTTACATTTGGTCAGACTCGTTTTTATTCAATTTTTATTCATATATATTTTTTATTTTTTTATTCATATATTTTTATTCATCCAATTTCTACTGCATTTTATATACTAATAAAGATTTTAACACATTCACTTCCAATAATATTCACTTTTATTATTTAAAATATTTTTTTAATCATTTCTTCCTCTCTCAGCAACTTTTCCTCTGCTCACTTGGAGTAGCGGATCACACAGTGGCTAACACCTTTTTTTTCGTTCCTTTTCCACGGGTTCGTGCAGCGCTTCCTTCTTTTTTACTTTTTCTTTTTTTCCTTTATTTCTTCTTTATTTTTCTTCACTTTCTTCCTCTTCTCTATTTTTTATCTGTGAACACACCAAATGTATTAATTCTTTTGAATGTACTAAGTTTTTAAACATTTATACTGATGATCTCTGACCTTTATCCCTTCCCCAACATGTGACTCTTGGCGCCAATATTTGAACCATGTATATATAAAACCGGCAATGTCTTTACCTGCCTGTACATGTCATCCCCTGAGGAAGAGGTTTTATGACCTCGAAACGCGTTGGGAAATAAATATATTAAATATACCACCTGTGAGGATTGATGGTCTGGCAGCGCACGTTTTGATCCATAAAAGTCCTATTAGTGAATCTGAAGATTTATGGCCACAGCGTGGTCATTTGGATGTGCAGCAAGCTGACCGCATTTCTTTATGCTTGTTACTCTCCTGTATACGGTGAGTATAAACTACTATTTGATATCTTGGTTTTCTCAGATAAGACCCTATTGCGCTTTTTTTTCCTTGCAGTTCTAATTACTCTATTGTAGTGGCACAGATACCAACATATCCTGACACGGTGTGTAACCCCACAACTGATAATCAGGAAAGAAAAACAGCCACAAATAACAGATATGATGAAAAATGCTGCATATTGCTGCCACAAGAATGATGATACTCATCTGGTTAACCGCCACCAGACACCGAGAATTATACGCCTCGACACTTTTCACCCATTAGGGCTCATCATGAGGCCTGATGTAACAAAGACTTGTGTCCTGATTCTGGTGTGATGTGACCAACATTGGTCAGGATATGTTGGTATCTGTGCCACTACAATACAGAGTATAGATTGGATCATAGTCTGCAGTAAACCTGCTTATTATATCTATATGTATGCAAACCATATTTTTTTTTTTTCTCCTGCCATGAATGTGTTGCATCTCGGGTCCTTCATTGACCTGATTGTAGTTTCAAGTTGGTTTAGCATTGTTACTGATCTGTGTTATTAACAATTGGCATTAAAAAGCAGTATCTATTGCAGCAGTTTTTTTAACACAGTCTGCATGCTTAGAAACCACTTCCAGTACCATCATTCTTTTGGCACCAATATGCAGCAATCTTTTTCATATCGGTTATATGTGGCTGTTTTTCTTTCCTGATTATCAGTTGTGGGGTTACACACCGTGTCAGGATATGTTGGTATCTGTACCACTACAATAGAGTATAGATTGGATCATAGTCTGCAGTAAACCTGCTAATTATATCTATATGTGTGCAAACCACATTTTATTTTTCTTGCCATGAATGTGCTGTATTTTGGGTCCTTCATTGACCTCATTGTAGTTATAAGTTGGTTTAGCATTGTTACTCATCTGTGTCATTAACAATTGGCATTAAAAAGCAGTATCTATTGCAGCAGTTTTTTTAACACAGTCTGCATGCTTAGAAACCACTTCCATTTTATACACGTGGTTAATGATGGGGTTATAACTTCTTTTGAGCAATATCATGCCACATTTTTTGTCACATTTGAAATGTGTAATTGTTGGTCTTTTTGTTGCTATTGGAAAGAGTGTGAACTTACACTGCATGCTTAGAAAACACTGATTTAGCCAACATTAGGTTTTTCCTACAGTGACCACATCTGAGTTGGCTTTAATAGTTTTCTGAGCACCATTTTTTCATCTATGCCAACCATTAGTTGGCAGTGTAAGTGGGTCGCCCTCCCAGGGCTGTGGGGTACTCGGTACTGGGCCCGATGAGCTTCAATAGGAGATGTCACGGCAGCTGTGACCCTCCCCATGGCCCTGGGCGCCCATTGTAAAAGGGGTTGTTTCAGTGTGCTTGTGATGATGAAAGTTTATAAGTAATTCGTGACGCCACCTGTGGTGTTCAGCAATGCAGACAGATTCTCTGGGACATATGGTGTGGTGCAGCAATGATGTTAGGCAGGGCTGTAGTCCCAGGGCAGAGTAAATGGAGTGACACGTAGATGGTGTAGTGTCAGGCGCAAGGAATGTAGCAGTGCTGGGCAGGTTGGCGCAGGAATAAGTGGAGGACACCAGGGCATGTAGTTCCAAAGCTTTACTCACAGTCTGTTGTACAAGCAGGTGCCTGCCTCCGTGCCGTGTCCTCCGGATCAGGGACTCAGTCAACCTCCAGGCCAGATGGAATACTCCTTTCCAACACTCCACCAACATGTACCTTTCTGAACGTCTCCTCTTATAGCGCCTTTAGGTGAAGTACTCCTAGTACTGAGTTACACTGGAGTGCCTCCTGTCCGATGTTCTTATGAACTCTACTTGTACAGCAGACAGCTGTAGCCTACTTCGGGGACTCCTTGCTACTAAGTCCCGGCTCACTATCCAGTTGCTGTTGTGCCCCCAAGTCTTGTGTGGGAATAAAGTGGTCACTACTTCTATTCCTCCAGTGTCTGCTTCAGGACCATTAGTATCCGTACAACCTCGGGGACCGGGCCCCGGCCTTGCGCTTAGAACTTCTAGGAAGGGTTCTCTTCTAACCCACGTCCTCTGTTCTCTTTTACTCCTCACGTTCCGTACTAATCTTCCTCTCTATGGAGAGTCAGGCTTTCAGTCTATGTTGCTCTCTCTCCCTTTCCTGTGCCAGCAGACCCAGGTCACTGGGATCTGCTGCAGCACTTCCATCCATCTATACCTCTCTCCGGGGATCTTCTTCTCTCCAACTCTCTAACCAACTGACTCTGTAATCCTAAACTCTTCCCGCTCTTTGTAATATAATCTAACTCCACCCACCTCCCAGCACGTTTCGTGTTCCAAGTAGGGAGCCACCAATGGGTGCTTTGCTATACTCCAAGCAGGGAGCCGCCGAAGGTGCTTTGCTACACTACTTTGTGGTGTGGGGTGCAGGTGTTGGAGTGTAGTCAGGCGTCTCCACCTTACCTGGATAGTGGGGTACCACACCTCAGGAGGAGGTGCAGTACCTCTGTGGCGACTGAGCCTCAGGGGCGCTACATAAGCAGTATCTAATTTCTGTAGCAACTTTTGAAATTTGTCTGCATGTTAAGAGACTACAGTCTATTTTGGCAAACCAAGGGCCCAAACCCCTGGAGTATTGTTATCCTTTGACCACGTTGTGAAATTATGTCAATCGTCACCAATTGCCTATTGTGTTCTTTTTTGTTTTTAATTGGGGTCTAGGGTCCTCTTAGATATAGGATCGTCTATGTCTATTGATAGGGGTTCCTTTAGGACACCGGGTAGAATGGTTCCCTTAGTGGCTGTAAGGTGTTACAGGGCTCCCAGGGTCAACCATCGTGGAGCGGCGGCGCCACAACGTTCCCTCCTAGGGTGCCAAGCTCCGCAGCCAGGAAAGCGACAGCTTAGTTGACGTAAGAGGGACTTCTAGCTTACCCATTTTTAATTGGTAATTTTGGAACACAGTTGTTTTTGCTTGTGCACGTTTTTTTTTTTTTGGTGTGAACCATTGCATATGGTTTTTTAATCAATAAAGATAATTTTTAGGGATATATATTAAATGTACAGTGGGAATGAGTTTTCATGAAATTACATGTCTCACATCCACTTTGCTTTGACATTTGAAGGCAGCAGACTTTTTGCACAAACATATGTTAAGCGTCAGAATCCAGCCCCTGCATAGGAGGAATCTCGAGCCTTGCCTTCTGCGGTCTCCCATTCGGTCCCAGCCGCAGAGGGTCTTGCTCAGGCTGGCACTGTCGGTTTGGTTGCTGCTGCCACCCCTGGTCCAGCTATAGCAATCCATGCTAGCCAGCAGCGAGCAGCTCCAGGGACTAAGTCCTTCTTTCGGACCACTGAGCATGTCCGTGGCTTATCCTCTTATTTGAGCTCATGGATCACATGCTCAGGCACTGTGGCTATTCCGATTGGACCACAGGGTGGGGTCCTGGAAGGACGCCACTATAAAAGGGTTGCATGGCCACTCGGCCATGCGCTAAGATAGACTTTTGTTGAGACTTGTATGAGTGATGAGGATGCATGAAACTGGTGACTGACTCATTAAATAACCCCTCCCTTTGATACGTATTTGTTAGGGTTAGTTTAGCTTGAGTCAGTGCCTCATGGTGGCAAAGCATGTGCCACAGTGCTCCAGTCTAAGCACAAAGGTTAGCGCCATAGTGCTGCCACATCTCCCGCACCTCTGGGCGGTACAAGTCTATCTGCTGCACCCTGTGACAGCTAACAGGGCACAGCATTTTCCTAGCGTCACTCTCTAGTGCCGCTGCAACGGCTCCGTGCGCAAGTGGGTCTAGAAGGACTCTGACTCCGTGCCTCTGGGCAGAGTTCTGTGACCACATCGCTTGCGCTCATATCATATTAGTGCGACCCTGTGAAGTAACAGGGTTCGCCTCGTAAACTCCGGGTGAGGTAACCCGAGCGTGCTACTATCCGCCATTACCTAGCAGCAGGTTACATCTCTGCACGGTGGACCCTGGGCTACGAACGCACCTCTTACCATCATAATTATTGGGTGCGTTCCGCTAGCCCTTAACAACATAGCAAATAAAATAGAGTATTTACGCTACTTTGGGAACACGACCTTAGATTTCGATTTTGTAATAAGACTCAAAATAGTTATTAAAAAAACTGAATAGCAAGTATTGTAGTGCTTCTTTAACCTTTTGCATTGTATTTCAAAAAGTTATGGAGAGTTTTAGACAATCCAAAGTAGTATTTTTATTGAATATCTACATAATTTAATCTTCTAGTTTGTTAAACAATTTTGAACACCGTTATTGAGGTCTTGCACTTGGGTAATCAGTATCTGTGTAACTAGAGATTATATTATCTATATCTTGCTCAATTTCCAAGTTCCTCTGTAAATTTGACATAGGTGTATTACATTAAGACCATAAGTTCCTAAAATTCATCTATAAATTAGACCATAGAAGAGATCAGAAAGAAGACCGCAAGAAGTTATACAGAAGTTACAAAGGACTCCAATCTCCACTAAGGTAAATCATCTACATTTATATGATGATATCAAATGCAAAGATTTGAGACTTTTTTTTTCTCCGTACAGACATGTTGCATCTCCTGCTGCTGCTTCTAGTGGGCACCGTCTTTGCCGAAAAGCCTGGTGAGCTAACACTATACTTCAGTAACTGAGTGTATTTCCATTTTTTTTCTATGTCTGTGTAATTCAGTACAACACATAAATATGTGAATGATTTTGAAATATTCTCTAAACTTTCACTATCTTGTAATTTCTTTTTCCATACCTTTAGGCTCCTTGTTTAGGAACCTTCAGAATAGTAAAAAAAAAAAAAATCAGTCTTGGGCTATATTTCCACTTTGGCGCGTTTTTTCATGAAGCGTATTTTTGCTGCATTAAAAATGTAGTGTCTTGCAGTGCCAGCAAAGTAGACGGGATTAACAGAAATCTCATGCCCGCTGTACTTTTTTAACGCAGCGCAAACTGTGATGTGTTGTGTGTTTCATATCCGCAGCATGTCATTTTTTCTTGTGGGTACACTGAGATTTAGGCCAGGATATTCCCCATAGACTTGATTTAGGTGCAAAAATGTTGCAGGTAGAAAAAGGCACAAATGCGTCACATGTAATTCGCACCCAATTAAGGGTATGTGCAGACGATCAGTAATTGCTGCGGGTTTGATGCTGAGTACTTGTGCAGCGTCCAACCGGAGCGTCCAGATGCTACAGCATAGTGGACGGGATTTCAAGAAATCCCATGCCCACTATGCATCCACAGTCGCCTGCGGATCATCTGTGTAGACGGACATGCGGGGCGTCTCTCTAGACCGCAGCATGCCTATTTCTCTTGCGGAGGCGTGAGAGATATTTCGTCCGTACAATGTATTGGACTCGGTGAATCCACACGGTTCAGTGATCACATGCAAATTTACCTGCATTCAACAGACGGCAGTGGACATGTGCTGCGTCCAAAGCACTGTCAATTCCTGATCGTCTGCACATACCCTCAATCAATAAAGTTTTTTCAAAGCCAAATACCAGGAAATATAAACAATAAAGTAGCTTTATTTAAAGCATGACCAACAAGAGACAAAAAACGAGGGGTAAAAACACATTTAAAAAAATGCACACAAAAATGCAATGAAAAAATACAAATAATCTAATGTAAAAAATAGTAACAGAAATGGTGCAGAAATTCTGCAATGTCAAAAACTCACCAAAGGCTCATCGTGGGAATGTAGCCTTAATTTAAATATAATTATTAAGTGTTAGGCTATGTTTACATGCAGCATTTTTGCAGCATTTTGTGCTGTGTGGTTTTATGCAAATTGAAATATAAATTACCATAACAGTAAACGCTATAAGATTTCAGAATTGTCATGTAAACACTTTTTTTTTTTTTTTTTTCATCTGTAGCATTTTTGCGGCCTTTTTCACCCATAAAAAGCAATGAGATCCCTTTCACACGTCCTTGTCTCCGGTACGTGTGGTGACAGTTTGCACACGTACCAGAGACACGTACACACGTAGATCCATTCAAATTAATGGGTCTATGCATATGTTAGTGTGTTTCCTTGGACCGTGTGTCCGTGGGCAAAACACGCTGACATGTCCGTTTTTTGCTGTCATCACGGACGGCAAAACGTCCCGCACACATTCACACGGAAAACACACATTGATGTCCTCTGTGTGAAACAGATGGCCGCCGGGGAACAGCGCTTACAGCAGCGCTTCTTCCCCGGCGGCTGTCCGTGTGGTACTGATGCAGCACACAGTTGCCACACATGTACCACACATAGTACACGCATGTACACTTGGATATCTCCGGTACCGGTTTTTCCCGGTACTGGAAAAATAAGGACGTGTGAAAGAGGCCTGAGAAAGTGGAAAAAAAAATCTGCAAAAAATTTCATTGCGTTCTTTAATCAGTGCATAAAACTTACATTACCATAAACAAAGAGAAGATGTACGCTGAGCAAATGCTGCAAAAATGCTGTGGGAAAACGTTGCAAAAATGCATTTTGCAGAAAAAAATGCGTGTTAACATAGCAAAAATCAAAGAAAAGGTAGAGGAGGGAGATGCAGCTGCATTTTTCCTTTCTCAGGTTGAATTGGAAACCTTCTGTTATTTCCCTATTGAACTGATGAACATAACATATCTTACGCACCTTACTTCATCTGGACTCTCCTGACTCTGCTGGCTGCACAGCTTACCCCAGTTTTATATTTTCTTACATTTTATTTCCCTACAAAGAGATACCGGTCAGTCAGGTGGGGAGAGGTCAGTGTGGAGGAGCACGGGGGACGCTTCACTCGGAGTCGGACACTTTTTAAAGTTAGCGTTTTTCTGAAACATTGAAGCATTTTAAAGTAAAATATAGTTCATTGCTAACAGGGAGTCTGTAAGTATTTTGTGCTTCCCATGGTTAGGGCAGCGTGACTAGCAATCAGGTCCTTTTATATAGTCTTATTGACCTTCTGAGTAATCTAAAGATGATTGGTCCCAAGGCAAATTTGTAACAATAGTGAAAAAGAGAGTAATGCGCTCTTTCACTGCAAGCTTCAGATAGGAGGACGGAAAGAGAAACATCCATCCATGGACATTGGAACACTACCAAAGACAGGAGAACACAGGTAGTGGTATTCAGCTAATAGCAAGAAATATATTGTAACCAGGTCAGAAAAAATATACCTCAATACCAAAAGAAGTGATAAAAGCATAAAAATGCCGATCTGAGCAGAAGAAAACCCAGTCGGTAAATGCCATTTCACATGAACACACGGTTTCTCCATTGGAATAGTAGTCATCAGCTATCAAAGGTCACTTGTTGTATTGGCCTCGCGTTGGACAACGTGACCTTCTGGGCCAGTTTAGGATCTATGACGTGAGGATAATCACAACTTCTTCACACTGTATGGTTATATAAAACTTTGATATGTATAAATGTGTCCTCCCTTACCTTTTCTTCAATTTAGATATGAACGCCAATTTTTCAACTGACACCATGTAATGAGTATATTTAGATTTCATCCATTATCTTCTATAGATGATTGCCCCCAGGATCATCAAGAAGAACACATTGTTCCAGGCATTTCAGAGGATAAATGTGACATGCCAGAGGTCATTGAAAACACTCCTCTAAGTGACTGCAAGATGGAGAAATGCCAGAATGTCTCATTAGATGGAACCAGTGTGGAACTAAAGTGTGGAACGAAGCTGAGCCATAAGTGTCATAGTAAAGGAACTTGCTCCTATCATTTTTCCTCATGTCCAAGGACCTTTTCACAAGCTCAGGTTTGTCAGTTTTGGATATAATTCAATAGGTTGTAAGAATTTATTGTATTAAATTAATTACCGTACTTAATCAAAAACAAAATGATTTTCAGAATTGTAAAGAAACCTTTAAGGGGTTATTGATAGTGATATGAAGTGTGAATGGTGGATTCCTAGCTCCTGATCCCTCCACCAATAAGTACAATAAAGGGGCACAGTGCGCCAGGAGGCTGCTTCCTTGTATTACTTGACAGTACCATCCAGGTCCCTGTGGCTGAGTCTAAAACGGAATCTTGTATGTAAGAGTGGTACTACATCTAGTATTTCAGAGAAATCCATGTTTTTCTTCTATGTAAATGAGTTGGCCGGGCATGAGAATCTGCCACCAAAGCTTATTTTAAATTAAAAAGGAAGTTACCAGTGTGAGACATGTAGATCAGAAGAGCAGACTATCAGTCATTACATGTCTCAGACTGGTATCTTCACCGCTCATTTATATATTAGAAAAATTTAGATTCCATGGATAAAAGTCATCGGATCACTGATATCAAAGTAACATTTTATCCAGTTTCCAATGACCTGCATGCCCATATAGTCGGCTTAGGGGGATTGATCCTACTGATTGATCACTTTTAAATAAACTAAATTTATAAAGCAATTACTATTTAAACTTGTTAGGCTAGTTTCACACTAACTTATTTTCCACGCAGCGCTCGGCGCCACTAAGCCCCGCCCCCTGCCGGCTCCCTGCCCGCCCCATCCGGTCATCTCCGCCTACTATCGTACACGGCTGCATGCGATCTGCGCACCCTATCTTTAGCATAGGGTGCGCAGATCGTGCGCTAGCAGGATTTTAGCGTGCACTGCGCACTTTTGAAGGTGCGCTGGTGTGCGCCGAACGCACCATGTTGCATTTTGGCACGCTCGGCGCACTTTCAGAAGTGCACAGCGCACGCTAAAATCCAACTAGCGCACGGTCTGCACACCCTATGCTAAAGATAGGGTGCGCAGATCGCATGCAGCCGTGTGCGATAGTAGGCGGCGATGACCGGATGGGGCAGGGCTTAGCGGCGCCGAGCGCAAGCATGGAAAATAAGCTAGTGTGAAACTAGCCTTAGTGTTGCAAATAATTAACCCTCACTGCCACTTATATTGAGCATTGCGCGATATTAGATACAGCAGGGAGGAAGGACACTGAAGAGCTATTCAATCAGACTAGGTGGTGGAGATTGAGGTTGGCACATGAATATTTGGATTAATGGGTTCTCTAGCTATTTTCTGGAGTGAAAATGTTTAAAAAGCAGATATTAGAGTTGAGTAAAAAGAATCCATATGAGTCTTCCATGGCAGACTGGCCAGGGCTGTCTCCACTTCTCTGCTTTCCATCCTCAGTCAAGCTCCATGGGCGCCACATATGCTTTCTAGACCCCATGACATCATGTTACGGTTTGACACATTTTATGACATCGCATGAGGCCTAGTAACCAGGCCTCTCGAGATACCATGACAATGTGACCCCTAGTAAGTACAAAAGGCACCCAGGGTGCTGGGCTATGGAGGCTGTGCACAAAAGTTAAGACTACTCTGCCACAGAAGACCAAGCCAGACCCTGGACCGGGGCAGCAGAAATCTTTTTCCTCAACTCTAGTGGTCACTCAGACAGAGATTTTCAAAACAAGCACATCAACCTCATAGGGTCTAAGAGGTCTATTTAATAATGTTTGCAGCTTGTATTGTATTGTGATATCGGCTTAAATGTTTACAACTGGTGGTAGCTGGAGGTGTAAGAAGTAGGCAGTCAACGGATTTCAAAATAGCACCTCTAATTTATCCTTTCTTGTATCTGTAAAAATCACATTTGAAAAAATGATGCCCACATATTAATTATATTTTTATTGTGGATTAAGGAATATTGTCGTTGTAACCGTGGAAATCTAAGCTCCATACATAGCTCCTGCATTAATGAATACGTGAGAAGACAGGCTCAATGTGCTTTCGGTAACCAGTTTAAATACTTGTGGATCGGTGTCTATAAAAACTGCAGTGTAAGTACCTGGGAAAGGGAGTTCTTCTTCTAGTAAATGCATTTAACGGTACAAAATAATTATTTTTGACACTAAATGTTGCCTATATGAAAACTGATGACTAGCTGAATTACAGTAAATTATGATAATATATGACATAATTAATATAATATTGGAAACAGTGTGAGAATTTACTCCGGTTATGGACTGGAGTGAGATTTCTGCTGTGGCGCATGTCACAGATTAAACACTCCTGATTCATTAAGTATGCCTTGTAGTGAGTCAGAATTGTCTAATGCAAATACACCGCCGGTCTTGATGAATCAGGGCCCATAGCGCCTATGTATAAGATGATATATGTGACTCTTGTAGTGGCGAGATAAATTAATATGTACATTATACCACCTTTCATTTATGGTAGGGAGAATGTCAGTTATTCATCTCAAACATTTCTTTATTAACTTTCTTTTATCATACTTTATTTCTAGTAATAGAATATTAATAATATTACACATTATAAGAACTGTTAGGAGGAACCTTCACAACACCCTACATTTATTCTGCTTATAGATGTTGTATTGTTTACAAGCAATTTACCTATTTTCAACCCTGATATTATATGTTATCTTTTTTTTTCTCCAATGTAGAGTTCTCAATACATAAATGTAGATGGGAGTGCATTAGACTATACAAACTGGGCCTGTGGCTACCCACAAATGTGTGGAACCTGGTGCACTGCTCTGAACTTGTCAGGTAAGCAGAAAACGATAAAGTTACATAAGTAGCATATCAGTACACCAAATTACAGCTTATATATAGCCATATTCGACGTAAAAGGGGCATCATTTAGCTTATAATAATCCATAGCTATAACCTGTATTATAGCCCAGAGCTACATTCATAGCTCTGACAGCTGCCATTGGAACAGAAGACACACATTGTCCTATTACAGATGTTGATATATCATTTTTCCTACCATCTCATTATTGTACTGTGCTTTGGAGTATGATAAGTCTACACCAGGGTTCCCCAACTCCAGTCCTGAAGGTCCACCAACAGGTCATGTTTTCAGGATTGCCCTTGTATTGCACAGGTGAAGCAATTATCACCTGGGCAATACTAAGGAAATCCTGAAAACATAACCTGTTGGTGGACCTTCAGGACTGGAGTTGGGGATCCCTGATCTACACTACTAGGAAAAGAGTGGATCCATTTAATGCTATGTACACACATGCAGAATTCCCCTGAAAAAATAGCGTCCCCTGCCATACACTTACAGTACTGCGGCCATTTGGTGCTCTTGGATAGAGGTGATTCAGGAGCTGAGTGCCTCCAAACATGGCGAGTGTTAGGCTGGTTTCACATTAGCGCATTTTCAGCGCGCGCACGGCCGGGGGTAGCTCCGCCCCCGATCCGGCTCTCTGCCCGGCGTGCCCGCCCCTTCCTTGTAGCGCCGCCTCCTAGCGGACAGCGGCGCCTGCGATCGGCGCACCCTATCTTTAGCATAGGGTGCGCCGATCGTGCGCAGGCCGTGCGCTAGTTGCGCTTTGACCTGCGCTGCGCACTTTTGATGGTGCGCCGTGCGCGCCAAAATCAAACTTTTCGGATTTTGGCGCGCAGCGCAGGTCAAAGCGCAACTAGCGCACGGCCTGCGCACGATCGGCGCACCCTATGCTAAAGATAGGGTGCGCCGATCGCAGGCGCCGCTGTCCGCTAGGAGGCGGCGCTACAAGGAAGGGGCGGGCACGCCGGGCAGAGAGCCGGATCGGGGGCGGAGCTACCCCCGGCCGTGCGCGCGCTGAAAATGCGCTAATGTGAAACCAGCCTTAGTTGTGTTATACAGTCAGAATTTGACATTAACAGAAGCGACCAGAGCTAGCGCTGAACACTACTGCTTAATTACATAAATGCTGCTCTCCGTCATATATATTTATATATATATATATATATATATATATATATATATATATATATATAAAAAATTAAACAAATCTGAAAGCAAATTTGGTATAAAAAGAGTTGAATGCACATTAAAATAGCAATTCAAACTTCATTATGCTCAAATTGAACTCCATGAACCGAGAGTGCATATTATTTTGGTATCACCATAATCATACTCACAGGCGGACACTTACAGCTTGGGGCCACTGTGCAAGAAACGTGTCTGGACCCCCTTCCTTTTATGGTGACAAAGCTACATACATATATATATATATATATATATATATATATATATATATATATATATATATATATATATATACACACTCACTGGCCACTTTATTAGGTACACCATGCTAGTAACGGGTTGGACCCCCTTTTGCCTTCAGAACTGCCTCAATTCTTCGTGGCAGAGATTCAACAAGGTGCTGGAAGCATTCCTCAGAGATTTTGGACCATATTGACATGATGGCATCACACAGTTGGCGCAGATTTGTCGGCTGCACATCCCTGATGCGAATCTCCCGTTCCACCACATCCCAAAGATGCTCTATTGGATTGAGATCTGGTGACTGAGGAGGCCATTTGAGTACAGTGAACTCATTGTCATGTTCAAGAAACCAATCTGAGATGATTCGAGCTTTATGACATGGCGCATTATCCTGCTGAAAGTAGCCATCAGATGCCTGTTCTTAGCTGAGAGGAGTGGTACCCAGTGTGGTCTTCTGCTGCTGTAGCCCATCTGCCTCAAAGTTCGACGCACTGTGCGTTCAGAGATGCTCTTCTGCCTACCTTGGTTGTAACGGGTGGCAATTTGAGTCACTGTTGCCTTTCTATCAGCTCGAACCAGTATGCCCATTCTCCTCTGACCTCTGGCATCAACAAGGCATTTCCGGCCACAGAACTGCCGCTCACTGGATTTTTTTTCTTTTTCGGACCATTCTCTGTAAACCCTAGAGATGGTTGTGCGTGAAAACCCCAGTAGATCAGCAGTTTCTGAAATACTCAGACCAGCCCTTCTTGCACCAACAATCATGCCACGTTCAAAGGCACTCAAATCACCTTTCTTCCCCATACTGATGCTCGGTTTGAACTGCAGGAGATTGTCTTGACCATGTCTACATGCCTAAATGCACTGAGTTGCCGCCATGTGATTGGCTGATTAGAAATTAAGTCTTAACACACAGTTGGACAGGTGTACCTAATAAAGTGGCCAGTGAGTGTATATATATATATATATATATATATATATATATATATATATACAGTAGGGATTCAACTTGCTCAGGAGCAACGGGAGACAATCAGGAGGCACGATCCTTTAAAAGTTCATAGGGTTTATTGCTCCATAACCCATAAACCAGCACATAACATAAGGAATAGCCTTTAGCTCAGGCGAAAGTAAGTATAAGTGTCCATTGTTTCAGGCTCAGTCCTGGATCCTCAGCAAACACAGGAGGCTTATCCCTCCTCACATACAGCCAATATACATAGGCCTCACCGGGTCAGCAGCCTCAGCACGTGGTCTTCAGGAAGGTAGCACACCTTCCTCCACCTAGGCCTGCCGGGACCTTCCACATGGCTCAATCAGATCCATGCGCTCTCTCTCATGTGACCGGACCTCAGGTACCTTATATGGTCCATAACCACACCCACAGGTGATCACATGGCTATGACCTCACTAAAGGTCCTATTACACACAGCCACACATATACTTTATTATGACACTCTTAAACACACCCCTGGGTGGGTTTGTAGGTAACCAGGTCCGCCCATCTCTCTAGTTACCTGGAGAATTCTCCCTTATACATTGAAGCAACACCTCAGCAATATCATTGCTGAACAACACATAAGTCTCCATCCCAAAGCCACCCACTTTTGGATACATAACGGCCATTCCGTATTCTGCCATTCATCCTTTCTCCTGGGACATCCACACAGTGCCCCCTAGTGGACTCAGTGGTTACTACACCACATACCTCCCCCTCTGTTCAAACTTGTGGGGTTGAACACATAACATCACATCAGGGTCTCGCGACCGGGCACTCACTACACCTTGCCCCACAGGTCGAGAGAACCGTCTCCATCTGTCATACGGCCTCGTTCCTACGTTAGACCTCCCCCGCCTCCAGCGGTCAGAATATCGGTCATTGGCTTTGACCCTCCAGTCACGGTCTGTCTGCCTCGTCAGACACTGGTCAGTCACCATCCTTTCTCTATCTAAGCGTCTTGTAACAAATGGTACCCCACCACATCTAAGTTTACTTTTCAGTGCATTAACCTCACAGTTCTTTGCATCTGCTGTCTCCGTAGCAACCTCCAGTTCACACTGTAATCTACGGTGCAACGTATTGGCACGTTGAGCCTCTTTCTCTGCTTCCATCTGGCGTTTCAACTGTTTCAGACGCACATCATTTCCCTCCGCCAGGTCTTGGTACTGCTCAGAATTACGCCTTTCATCATCCATTTGCCTTAGTACAACCTTCAGTTTTTTCTCCGTACGACGTACTTGTTTGCTAGCAGATTGTCGCACTTTAATTTCTGCATCAAACTGTTCCTCCAGTAGTGCAACCTCTGCTTCTAAGTCCTTATTCTGGCGAAGTAATTGCTGACGGGCATTCTCATACTTCTGAGCATTACTACGTTCTGTCTTCAGATCAGCATCCATCTGGTCAACCTGAAGTGTGGCCTTTCTCAGCTAGTCATTGGCTAATTCAACGTTGCCGTGTTCTTCCTCCACTTCTTCTTCAAGCTGAACAATGCGAGACTCTAACCGCCTCTTTTCTTCCAAAGCCAGAGCACCTTCACCTCTGTTGTTGGCAATCACATCAGCCAGTTCATCTCTTTCCTGCTGTGCTTGTCTTTTAGCACACTCTGCAGCAGCAAGCTCCATCTGCAAACGAATCACCTCTGCTTCCATACTTTTCAGTTTCTTTTTGTCTTCACACTGTTGCTTACTCAGGCCTGGCCGCTGTAAGTCTTCGTCCCACTTCTTCTCCCGCAGAAGACCACTTACAGTTTCTGTTAGTACTCCTACCTCTTCTCTGAGGGACTTATTCAGACCTTGCCACGATGCCAGGTGACGTTTGAGCTCGAAGACTTCTTTCTCTAGCTCATCCAGTCTGTGCTCCCTTTCTCTCTCAGAGCCACAGTCACCCCTAGAGTCTGAGTCACGCCGATCATCCGAGTCAACCCTCCAGTTACCCTCTGAACGTGTGTCCACTCCAGTCACCTCATCTCCCAGCCCACCATCTGTCTTGTCACGAGACGTCAGGTCCGTCAGTTGGGCAGATGTACTTCTTTTCCCGGTCAGTTCTACTTCTGACCTGTCCACTTTAGGAGGCGTTACAGTCTCAGCGTCCGCTGGCCCCACAGTCGAAACGTCTCCATCGTCCGACCATATGTCATCAAACAACACAAAGTCCCGGCCCCTCTCCAAGGCATAGACTAAGTCTTGTGGTATCCTGCCCCCTTTGCACACACCACCTTTGGTCCCCTCAAACATTACTCGGTCTACTGCATAGTTCACCGTGATCCCATGTTTACAGCGAACCCTGGCGTTTTTCTCGTTCAGAGATAAAACGAGCGGAGTTCCTGTCAGTCACCTGACTCTCTGAGTCCAGTCTACCAGAGACTCCTTCCCGGTGCAGCATCACGGTACACACCTGTTGCCCATCATTATCAGGAAAATACATGCCGCACTCCTCAAAACTCATACACACACACACTGCGGTTCCCCAGACATACCCACTGAGGCAACCAGTGCTGTCATTTCCTGAACCACCCCAATTTGGGTTGCTGCCCCCTCCCGGGACTCCACCCCTTTTTGGGTTACCACTCCAATTTGGGTCACCATCCCCTTTTGGGACTCCACCCCTTTTGGGCTACCTCCCCGATTTGGGCCACCGCCCCCTTTCGGGATTTACCCATGTCCGTTCTGCAGAACTTCTTATACCACAGTTCACACAGTACAGTTTGTCTTTTTGGGCTGGTACTGGCTCTTTAAGCACGACACCACACCAGTTCCTTCTGGCGCTGCCACAACTCCTGCTGTCAGAAATCACCGACACCAGTTCCTTCTGGCGCTGCCACAACTCCTGCTGTCAGAAATCACCAACACCAGTTCCTTCTGGCGCTGCCACAGCTCCTGCTGTCACAAATGACCGACACCACCGGCTGCTGTTCACACACAACGGCTGGTGTCCCCTTCGTAACCCCGTCGAGTTACAGGAAGCCGCTTGTCCCCTTCGTAACCCCGCTGAGTTACAGCAAGCCGCTTGTCACCTTCTTGACTCCCACTGAGCCACCGCAGGCTGAGTCAAGAACAGAAGAGAAAAAAAACACACCACAAAAAACTCACGTTTCCTGACTGTGTGCTATTCAGGACGTGCCGTCTCCGCCTGAGACCGTCCAACACACAGGGCGCATCGGGTGCTATTCAGGGAGCCGACCCTCCTCCCAGGGTTTCCCAACACATCGGCCTCACCAGGTCCAGGGGCTCGGCGGGTGCTATTCAGGACATCCATCTTCACCTGAGACTGCCCAACACTCACGCCTCACCAGGTCCAAGGTCATACCACGTGCTCCAGGGATCCGATTCTTCTCCTAGAACCTCCCAACACTGACCCTCCAGGACCTTGCTCACTGAACCCTCTAGGTACACAGTCTTGCTCACTGAGCCTGGTCAGTACAACACAGATTCCTGTCCGTTACCTGCTGGTGTCAGCCACACAGGTTCTCGGGTACCTCTTATCCGCAGAGGCCCCCTAGCACAATTCACAGTCTCTTTCTCACTGACCCCGGTCAGTATTACTCACGGTTTTCCAGACCGTCTGCTCTCCTGGCTCAGAGCTGCCAGTACAGCAACATGTACCTTCTTGGAACCGCTGCCCACAGTCTGTCACCAATTGTAGGGATTCAACTTGCTCAGGAGCAACGGGAGACCATCAGGAGGCACGATCCTTTAAAAGTTCATAGGGTTTATTGCTCCATAACCCATAAACCAGCACATAACATAAGGAATAGCCTTTAGCTCAGCAAACACAGGAGGCTTATCCCTCTTCACATACAGCCAATATACATAGGCCTCACTGGGTCAGCAGCCTCAGCACGTGGTCTTCAGGAAGATAGCACACCTTCCTCCACCTAGGCCTGCCGGGACCTTCCACATGGCTCAATCAGATCCATGCGCGCTCTCTCTCATGTGACCGGACCTCAGGTACCTTATATGGTCCATAATCACACCCACAGGTAATCACATGGCTATGACCTCACTAAAGGTCCTATTACACACAGCCACACATATACTTTATTATGACACTCTTAAACACACCCCTGGGTGGGTTTGTAAGTAACCAGGTCCGACCATCTCTCTAGTTACCTGTAGACTTCTCCCTTATAAATTGAAGCAACACCTCAGCAATATCATTGCTGAACAACACATAAGTCTCCATCCCAAAGCCACCCACTTTGGGATACATAACGGCCATTCCGTATTCTGCCACTCATCTTTTCTCCTGGGACATCCACACAGCGCCCCTAGTGGACTCAGTGGTGACTACACCACAATATATATATATATACACTCACTGGCCACTTTATTAGGTACACCTGTCCAACTGTGTGTTAAGACTTAATTTCTAATCAGCCAATCACATGGCGGCAACTCAGTGCATTTAGGCATGTAGACATGGTCAAGACAATCTCCTGCAGTTCAAACCGAGCATCAGTATGGGGAAGAAAGGTGATTTGAGTGCCTTTGAACGTGGCATGATTGTTGGTGCCAGAAGGGCTGGTCTGAGTATTTCAGAAACTGCTGATCTACTGGGATTTTCACGCACAACCATCTCTAGGGTTTACAGAGAATGGTCCGAAAAAGAAAAAAAATCCAGTGAGCGGCAGTTCTGTGGCCGGAAATGCCTTGTTGATGCCAGAGGTCAGAGGAGAATGGGCATACTGGTTCGAGCTGATAGAAAGGCAACAGTGACTCAAATTGCCACCCGTTACAACCAAGGTAGGCAGAAGAGCATCTCTGAACGCACAGTGCGTCGAACTTTGAGGCAGATGGGCTACAGCAGCAGAAGACCACACTGGGTACCACTCCTCTCAGCTAAGAACAGGAAACTGAGGCTACAATTTGCACAAGCTCATCGAAATTGGACAGTAGAAGATTGGAAAAACGTTGCCTGGTCTGATGAGTCTCGATTTCTGCTGCGACATTCGGATGGTAGGGTCAGAATTTGGCATAAACAACATGAAAGCATGGATCCATCCTGCCTTGTATCAACGGTTCAGGCTGGTGGTGGTGGTGTCATGGTGTGGGGAATTTTTTCTTGGCACTCTTTGGGCCCCTTGGTACCAATTGAGCATCGTTGCAACGCCACAGCCTACCTGAGTATTGTTGCTGACCATGTCCATCCCTTTATGACCACAATGTACCCAACATCTGATGGCTACTTTCAGCAGGATAATGCGCCATGTCATAAAGCTCGAATCATCTCAGATTGGTTTCTTGAACATGACAATGAGTTCACTGTACTCAAATGGCCTCCTCAGTCACCAGATCTCAATCCAATAGAGCATCTTTGGGATGTGGTGGAACGGGAGATTCGCATCAGGGATGTGCAGCCGACAAATCTGCGCCAACTGTGTGATGCCATCATGTCAATATGGTCCAAAATCTCTGAGGAATGCTTCCAGCACCTTGTTGAATCTCTGCCATGAAGAATTGAGGCAGTTCTGAAGGCAAAAGGGGGTCCAACCCCTTACTAGCATGGTGTACCTAATAAAGTGGCCAGTGAGTGTATATATATATATATATATATATATATATATATATATATATATATATATATATATATATATATATATTAGCTGAAGAGCCCGGCGCTGCCCGGGCATAGTAGCTAACTGTGGTTAGTTATAGAAAATTATAATTATCCTCCATCCCATAGTCCCGTGCCCATATACCCATCATACATATCCACGATCCCATAGGCCCGTGCCCATATACCCATCATACATATCCTCCATCCCATAGTCGAGTGCCCATATACCCATCACACATCCTCCATCCCATAGTCCCATGCCCATATACCCATCATACATATCCTCCATCCCATAGTCCAGTGCCCATATACCCATCACACATCCTCCATCCCATAGTCCCGTGCCCATATACCCATCATACATATCCGCCATCCCATAGTCCCGTGCCCATATACCCGTCAAACATATGCTCCATCCCATAGTCCAGTGCCCAAAAACCCATCACACATCCTCCATCCCATAGTCCCGTGCCCATATACATATCCTCCATCCCATAGTCCCGTGCCCATATACCTGTCATACATATCCTCCATCCCATAGTCCGGTGCCCATATACTCATCACACATCCTCCAATCCATAGTCAACCATTATGACATCATAATGAGCGGCGGCAGGGCTTGCAACCTTTGATGACATCAGCGTCACCATGGCAACCATTGTGACATCATAATGAGGGGCGGGGCTTGATACGCACACACTGCTTCCCCAGTATGCAAATAGGGGCATTGTGACATCACAATGAGGGGTGGGGCTTGACGCGCACACACTTTTTCCCCCAGTATGTAGATAGGGGCAACATTGTTTGGTGAATTGGAGCGAGCGGGGTTAAAATTTCGCCTCACAACATAGCTTAGGACGCTCTCGGGGTCCAGACGTGTGACTGTGCCAAATTTTGTGGCTGTAGTTGCGATGGTACGGATGCCTATCCCGGACATACAAACAAACATACACACACACACATACAGTACACACATACATACACACTTTGAGCTTTATATATTAGATATAGACACACAGACATACATCTAATATATAAAGCTCAAAGTGTGTATGTATGTATGTGTGTGTGTATGTCCGGGATAGGCATCCGCACCGTCGCAGCTACAGCCACAAAATTTGGCACAGTCACACGTCTGGACCCGGAGAGCGTCCTAAGCTATGTTGTGAAGCGAAATTTTAATCCCGCGCGTTCCAATTCACCAAACAATTTTGCCCCATCTACATACTGGGGAAAAAGTGTGTTCGCGTCCACCCCCGCCCCTCATTATGATGTCATAATGCCTCTATCTACATACTGGGGAAACAGTGTGTGCGTATCAAGCCCCGCCCCTCATTATGATGTCACAATGGTTGCCATGGCGTCGCTGATGTCATCATAGGTTGCAAGCCCCGCCGCTCATTATGATGTCATAATGGTTGACTATGGGATGGAGGATGTGTGATGGGTATATGGGCACTGGACTATGGGATGGAGGATATGTATGACGGGTATATGGGCACGGGCCTATGGGATGGTGGATATGTATGACGGGTATATGGGCACGGGACTATGGAATGGAGGATGTGTGATGGGTATATGGGCACTGGACTATGGGATGGAGGATATGTTTGACGGGTATATGGGCACGGGACTATGGGATGGACGATATGTATAACGGGTATATGGGCATGGGACTATGGGATGGAGGATGTGTGATGGGTATATGGGCACTGGACTATGGGATGGAGGATATGTATGACGGGTATATGGGCATGGGACTGTGGGATGGAGGATGTGTGATGGGTATATGGGCACTCGACTATGGGATGGCGAATATGTATGATGGGCATATGGGCATGGGACTGTGGGATGGAGGATGTGTGATGGGTATATGGGCATTGGACTATGGGATGGAGGATGTATGATGGGTATATGGGCATTGGACTATGAGATGAAGGGTGTATGATGGGTATATGAACACTCGACTATGGGAGGAAGGATATGTATGATGGGTATATGGGCACGGGCCTATGGGATGGTGGATATGTATGATGGGTATATGGGCATGGGACTATGGGATGGAGGATGTGTGATGGGTATATGGGCACTGGACTATGGGATGGAGGATATGTATGATGGGTATATGGGCATGGGACTATGCGATGAAGGATGTGTGATGGGTATATGGGCATGGGACTATGGGATGGAGGATGTGTGATGGGCATATGGGCACTCCACTATGGGATGGAGGATATGTATGATGGGTATATGGGCACTGGACTATGGGATGGAGGATATGTATGATGGGTATATGGGCATGGGACTATGGGATGGAGGATGTGTAATGGGTATATGGGCACGGGACTATGGGATGGAGGATGTGTGATGGGTATATGGGCACTCGACTATGGGATGGAGGATATGTATGATGGGTATATGGGCACTCGACTATGGGATGGAGGATATGTATGATGGGTATATGGGCACGGGCTTATGGGACGGTGGATATGTATGATGGGTATATGGGCACGGGACTATGGGATGGAGGATAATTATAATTTGTTATAACTAACCACAGTTAGTTACTATGCCCGGGCAGCACCGGGCTCTTCAGCTAGTATATATATATATCACATAGTCTCCTTTATTATGTATATTGCTGTCCCTTTTACAGCGCCCTCTATTGTTATGTACAGTACCGTCCTTTACATATTGGATTATATAGAGCCCTGTTTTTATTACATAATGTCCTGTCTTGTTAGCTGTATAATCATTGCCCTTTCCACCACCCTCATCATTTCCTCCTCCCCCACATCCCCATCCTTGCCCATTCCACCACTTCCATCATTTCCTCCTCCACCACCATCCCCATCATTGCCTTCTCCCCATCACCTAAATCATTGCCTCCTCCCCAATCACCCCCATTATTTCCTTCTCCCCTTCACCCCCATCATTGCCTTCTCCCCATCACCCCCATCGTTGCTCTTTCCTCCACCTACACACACAGACACACACAGCACCTTTTACCTCTCTGCACATTCCCCCGCAGTGCTACACATGCACACACACCACAACTCATCTCTACACACACACATACATACAAAACACACACACAGCATCTCTCACCTGTCCGCACCGCAGGCACTCCCACAGCATCACCGGCGCCTGCGATTCCTCTCTCTGCCACAGCCGGCCTCTGAATGATGACATCATCCAGCAGTGCTGCTGTCTGTGTCAGAGACAGGAAGGGCGGGCACTGGGCAGTAAGCAGGACAAACCCTTGCAGCTCCACTCTGCTGCTATTTTCTCTTGTAGGCAGCGAAGCTGCAGGGATCGCTCGCATATGAGGGCAATCTGGCATGAGGCCCCCCGGAGCCTCGGGCCCGGAGAAATAGGCCAGATTGCCCTTATTATTAGCCACCCTGCAGGGGCCCCCTCCACCTCCGGCCCTGGTGCAGCCATACAGGCTGCACATGCGGTATGTCCGCTCATGATCATGCTAACTGAAGATCTATGTTGCCAGGGCATTTTTGCCACATAATGAACGCCGTAAATCCAAAATGCAATGACAGAATTACAATTTTTTCTTACCATTTCACTTTAATAGGCAAGGGTCACATGACCATAGAATTTCTCATTCTGATCAGAATTTGATCCAAATATCAGCATATGTGGTTCTGTTCTCTCAGATGATAAAGTTGGTGCACACTGAGAAGATGGAGAACAAAATTTCTCCATCTTCTCCATTGTGTCAGTGTGCAGAAATTGGACTGTACTCTGATGTCATCAGAGTGCAGTCCGATGATTTCCATGTACTCATTGACTTGCCAGGAAAAATCTGAATTGGATCCAACTGACTATGTTGACCTAAAGGAAAGTGAAGGCCCTTGGAAGTGCAAATATAAAAACTAAAACGACCAAAAAAATGCATCTGAGCCACATGCGTGAAGACTATGAGGAGCAGTGAGACTTGTGGGAGGAAGCATCCACGCAAGGAGCAAAATGGTGGACTGTAGGAGAGGCTGGAGAGTGACTGAAGCCTGAGGGGGTCTGGAGGGCCTCTGACCACCGTGTGAGGATGGGGGGACAGAAACACTTTTCTGTAAAAAAACAGAATTTGTTTTCTAAACTTCTTTAAAAACATAAAAGATTTTAACTGCAAAGTGTTGTACATTTTTTCTCTTGATTAGTGGAGGCTGTGCTCTGTTCCATCATTAATAAGATTATTTTTTACTTTTCAGATGGCAAGTGGTATACTTTCAACTGCTGCACACGACTGCCTTTTGTCTGCACGTGTTAACCACAGACAGTCATATAAAGCTTTCATTTCTCACGCTGATATCTATTTTTACATTTTGCTATGGCAGCTAATGATTCCAAGTGCAAATCATTTTATGGGCCCAAAATGACGCTTTGGTAGCTACAAAGTGCTAATTACTCCCAGGAATCCGGTCAGCAATTAGAGATTTCCTAACTCACAGGTGTCATCTGTTTTGAATGTTTGTTTTTTTTTTTGCTATGTTTGTATTTGGCCAAAAAAACAAAAATAATCTGAAGTTAATAAAATGATCGCCATTTCTAGTAGTCACCACATTAGCCAATATATGTCCTCGTTTCTTCAAACAACAGTGACTACTTCACGTCCATTAAAATCATGCTTTCATACACACTCTCTATCTTTAACAGTGTCATGATTTTGGCTTTGTGGAGATATCATACAAAAATCTAATAAAAAGTGATGCAATTTAAAAAAAAAAAAGCGTTTAGTGTGTTTTTATTTCCAACTTTGTCATAAACGTTGCAATCCTCACAACATTTTTCACTTTTAGGCTCGATCAAACTGGTGTCTAACCCAGACAAGTGCAATCCGAGAAAAAGTCAGATTGCACTCGGACCAATGTTATAATGAGGCCATGCAGATCGGCATATTTTTTTCTCAACTGTATTCGGAGTGTGTAAAAAAATCGCAACATGCTGCTATTTCACTCCGAACTCTCATGGTTGAGCGAAAAAAATCAGATTTCCTAGAAACCATCAGTATGGTAACAGATTATTACAGATACATTACAATTCTATAAGATGGGAAACTGTAAATGGTCCTGTAAAATATTAATAGCTGCCGAGTAATAAAACAGATTGTACGCGGATGACAAGTGGGGAAAAAAATTGTCCTAATCTCCTGGAAGAGAATGGGCCCCATTTTTTATACGCTAGTAAGTCTACACAATGACTAGAGCTCTGAAACATTGTAATGTTTAATAGCTGAATATTCCAAATAAATGAAAACAAATAATGACATATTTCCCAGATTCAGCAGAGGCAAAATTGATGGAATCCTTCAATATTGAGGAAATGTTTAGGGATTCAATTTCCAATTTGCATTTGTAAAACACATATCAGCACAAGTTTAAGGGAAGAAAGACACAGGCCTGAGACCACATCTAAGGCCGGTTTTAGGGCTATTACCCATTTGCGAGAAATACGGACGAGTGCAATCCGATAAAAATTCGGATTGCACTCGGACCAATGTTATTCAATAGGTGACATCACATTTGCATTATTTTTTCTTAGCCGAAATCGGACTGAGAAAAAAAAATCGTAGCATGCTGCGTATTGCTGCAATTATTGGACGAGACTCGCCAATGCAAGTCAATGGATGCGAGAAAAAAATCGGACAGCACTCGCACCATGCGAGTGCTGTCCGATTTTTACGCACTGGTGTCCTTTGAAAAGCAATTCATGTCCGGCTACTGCAAAATCACACTGACAGCTCAGAAAACATTACATATATACACATAGAATACATACACATATATATATATATATATATATATATATATATATATATATATATATATACACACATGTCATTGAGCTGCGCAGACTCCGGGCCTGATCCGCGGTGAACTCGGCAGCGTGGGAAAATGTTCAGAAACTTTCCCACGCTACTTAGTTCATGCTTTTTTATTTTTAATTTTTTTACAGGAGAACGTTGGCCTCACTTGGATTGGAAACCTGTGTGTTTAATTATTTCATTAAAAGACTTTATTCTTAATGTCTGTGTTTTTTTAACCCTTTCATACTATTGGATTAATAATGGAGAGGTGTCTTATTGACACCTCTCCATTATTAACCAGGCATATTGTCACCTTACAATAGCAAGGTGAAACTAACCCTTTATTACTCCATATGCCACCTGCTACAGGGCAATGGGAAGAAAGAGGCTAAGTGCCAGAATTGGCGCATCTAACAGATGCGCCTTTTCTGGGGTGGCTGGGGGCAGATGTTTTTAGCCAGGGGGGCCAAAAACAATTGTCCCTTTCTAGGCTATTAATATCTCCTCTCAGTCACTGGCTTTCCCTCTCTGGCGTAGAAAATTGCATGGGAGCCCACGCAATTTTTTTCCGTGATTATATTCTTTCATTTAACACCTACAAATCCAAAATTTTACACAAACACACTAATAAAATTATTAATCACTGACATATATAGATCTCCCTGATATGCAATGGTTTACTATATGTAAACTATGTCTCATATCCTGTCGGGTTCTGTAATGAATCATGATTTTACAGAAGTCGGCAAATGAATTAACGGCTATTCTGCTATCTCTCTCTTTCAATATACATACTGTATATACAGTATATATACAGTGTGTCCGTAAAGTCATGGTGCACTTTTGACCAGTCACTGGAAAGCATCAAAAAACGATAGAAATGTGAAATCTGCTCCTAATAAAAGAAAAACTCTCCCAGTTTCATACCTATTCAGTGCAGTTCGATGTGGGATTCATTTGTTGCCATACACACATCCAAACGATAGTGAAGTTCATGCTACACACGGGTAAGGACGTCTGGTGTAACAGAGTGAATAACATCTGTGATTCTCTGTTTTAAGTGATTAATGTTGTTGATACGTTCAATGTACACATGTTGCTTCATTTAACCCCAAAAGTTAAAGTCTAAGGGCGTCAGGTCTGGGGATCATGGTATACTTCTATGTTAGGTGTCAGGTTCTGGGCGCTGCACAGCGGGAATCCCGAGCCTTGCCATCTGTGGTCTTCCATTCCCCTCCAGCCACAGTGGAGCCTGCTCAGCAGACTCCTTGATCCTGGCGTTCTGTCCACACCAGCATTGTGGGTTCGGTTGCTGCTGCCACCTCTGGTCCAGTTATGGCAATGCAGCCTGGCCATCAGCAAAAGACTCCAGTCTCTGTCTTTCCTTCGGTCCACTGAGCATGCTCATGAGACGATCTCCCATTGGGGAGCGGGAGTCACATGCTCAGGTCCTTCTCCAGTTCTGATTGGTCCATCAGGAGGATCAGGAGGGTCCTGGAAGGGCACGGCTATAAAAGGTTTGCATGGCCGCCCCGCCATGCGCTATGATAGACTCTGAGGCTAATGCATTTAGTGTATGTGTGATGATGGATGAATGAGCCTGGTGACTGACGCATTATAATTCCCCCCTCCTTGGATATTACGTATGTGTTAGGGTGAGGGATTAGAGTCAGTACGCTAGCTCTACACTGCATAGCGCCGCAGTGTTGCTCCACATCCACCACTAGCGCCTAGGGCGTCGGCCAGTGTAGACCTCCTTGGCCACTGCTATCGCAGCGTCCGCTAGTTACGCTGTGCGCTTTAGTAGCGCTTTCCAGCCCGGGTATTAGGCTGGTTAGTGGCGTCCGTCAGGGCAGATACTGCACACGTTGCAGCAGTGGTTCACACCCCGTGGCCTGTGACGTTAACAGGTAGCGGTTGTTCGCCGGCAGGCACGTGTTACGTGAAGTAATGGCGCACGTGTCTGTTAGCACGGGTGCAGTAGTTATGCACCGGTGTCCAGCTTTACTCTTACACGCCTTTCCCTCATTTTTTAACAGCAGTTGGTCACCTCTGCACTGTGGGCCCTGGGCTGCGAACACACCTTATATATTATTTCATCTTTATTATTTGGTGCGTTCCGCCAGCCCCGTAACATTATACAAGCGCCTGGGCCTGGCTAGCAATGATGGACGAGCAGCGCCTGCAGTGATATGTCCAGCAGCTGGAGAGCAGGTTGTCCGCTCTCGAGCGCTTAGCCTCAGCTGCGGAAGTTACTGCAGTCGCCGTCCAGGCGGCAGCAGAGGCGGTCTCCTGCGCCTCTACGTCCATTCCTGCCCCGACATTATCCCGTCTCCCGTTGCCCGACAAGTTCTCGGGGGACAGTACCACCTGTAGGGGATTCGTGAGTCAGTGCTCTATCCAACTTGAGTTACTGGCCACGCGATTACCATCTGAGCGGGCCAAGGTGGGGTTTATCATCTCCCTCCTGTCGGGCAGGGCGTTAGAATGGGCCACTCCACTGTGGGAGCATGGTGACCCCGTGGTTCTGAGCGCTGCTCAGTTTCTAATGTCCCTAAAGCACGTTTTTTTGGGGCCACGGATCACTCACGACACCTCTCTCCAGTTATTAGCACTAACACAGGGATCCCTCTCGGTCAGCCATTATGCCGTCCACTTCCAGACACTGGCTTTCGAGCTGGAATGGCCTGATAAGACACTCGTCCCTGTGTTCTGGAGAGGCTGGCGGAGCATGTTAAAGATGCTCTAGCTACCAGGGAGGTTCCCGTTAGTCTGGAGGAGCTGATTACCCTTTCCACCCGCATAGATGTCCGTTTTATGGAGCGCGGGTTGGAGCGTGCACAATCCAGACAGATGGTTAGGTTAATCCCGCCTTCTCTAAACCTTTTGAACCCCCCCGCTATAGGAGTCATGCCTCCAGAGCCTATGGAGGTGTTTCGCACCGGTCCCAAGTCACGCCCGGTGCGAATCTCCGCACGCTGTTACCAGTGTCGACAGTCTGGTCACCTGGCTAACGGGTGCCCTCAGTGGTTGGAAAAACGATCGCACCCAGTGGTAGTTGGAGGAGGTCTACTTGATAAAGGAACTTTCTCCTCCAAGCTGTCCTTCCGAGAGACGTTAGAAAGCGGTGCTTCCAGCTGGGAGGTAGAGGTCTGCGTGGACTCCGGGGCAGAGGGAAACTTTATGTTCTCGGCCTTCGCCCAACAACACGCAGTTCCTTTGGTGCCACTACCTCACCCCGTGACCATCAGGGTGGTCAACAGTTCAACCCTACCATCCCAGATTACACACCAGACAGCACCCTTGGGGCTCTCAATCTCGCCATCCCACCACGAGACGTTGTCTTTGCTCATTATGCCCGAGGGCATCGACCAGGTTCTCCTAGAAGTTCCCTGGCTCTTTTGCCACTCTCCTCATATTGAGTGGTCCTCAGGAACAATACTGGGTTGGAGCAAGGACAGTGAGGGAAGGTGCATGAGAGGCAGCGTTCAAGTAGCCTCCACCGAGGTGCCCGCAGATCTCTCCGCGCTTCCCAGACACTACCAGCAGTACACGGACGTCTTTTCTAAAAAATCTGCTGAGACGCTTTCACCTCATCGCCCCTACGACTGTCCGATAGACCTTTTGCCAGGCACGGAGCCTCCTCGAGGCCGCGTGTCCCCTCTATCCCTCCCGGAGACGGAGGCCATGTCACAATATATCCGGGAGAACCTGGCAAGAGGGTTTATTAGGAAGTCGGTGTCACCAGCAGGGGCACGGTTCTTCTTCGTACAGAAGAAGAGTGGAGAGCTGCGTCCTTGCATTGATTACAGAGGTCTCAATGCTATAACCGTGAAAAACAAGTACCCTCTTCCCCTGATCTCTGAGTTGTTTGACAGGTTGCGGGGGGTCCAGATCGTCACTAAGCTAGATCTATGGGGGCTTACAACTTGATCCGCATATGGGAAGGGGATGAGTGGAAGACAACCTTTAATACCAGGGATGGCCACTATGAGTATCTGGTCATACCCCTCGGCCTCTGTAACACACCTGATGTCTTCCAGGACTTTGTGAATGATGTCTTTCGCGATATGCTCTCCACCTCGGTGGTGGTCTATCTGGACGACATCCTCATCTTCTCTCCAGATTTGGCCTTTCACCGGAGAGACGTCTGTAAGGTCTTCGACCGTTTGCGGGCAAATTCTTTCTTCGCCAAGTTGGAGAAGTGTCAATTTGAGCAGGTGTCCTTGCCGTTCTTGGGCTATATCATCTCGGCCCAGGGATTGGCTATGGATCCTGCCAAATTACAGGCGGTAATGGACTGGCAGGAGCCCCACTCTCTTAAAGCGGTGCAGCGTTTTTTGGGCTTTGTTAATTATTACCGCCAGTTCATTCCCCACTTCTCCACACTGGTGGCTCCTTTGGTCGCCCTCACCAAAACGGGAGCCGATCCAAAGGTTTGGCCGGAACAGGTCTCCGCGGCCTTCTCATCTCTTAAGACCCATTTTGCTGGCGCTCCTATCCTCCATTGTCCCGATGTGGATAAACCCTTTATCCTAGAGGTAGATGCCTCCTCCGTCGGTGCAGGGGCAGTCCTTTTCCAGAAGGATGCCCAAGGTCAGAAGCATCCCTGCTTCTTTTTCTCCAAGACCTTCTCACCGGCAGAGAGAAACTACTCCATCGGGGACAGGGAGTTGCTGGCAATGAGGTTGGCCTTCTCCGAATGGAGACATCTCCTGGAGGGAGCCCGGTTTCCCTTCCAGGTATACACCGACCATAAAAACCTGGTGTACTTACAAACGGCCCAGCGGTTAAACTCTCGCCAAGCCAGGTGGTCACTTTTCTTCTCCCGCTTCCGCTTCACCCTGCACTATCTGCCCGGTGAGAAGAACGTCCGGGCTGATGCTCTCTCTCGCTCGGTCGTGTCAGCAGAGGAGGAGGAGGCTGAGCCTCAGCTAATCGTCCCCTCTGAGAGTCTGAGGACCGTGGCGCCGGTCGCTCTTGAGTCAGTGCCACTGGGCAAGACCTTTGTCCTTCCCCGCCTGCGGCCAGATGTTCTCGCGTGGGCTCACGCCTCCAGGGTGGGTGGTCATTTTGGTACTAGACAGACCACGGAACTCATGGCAAGGACCTATTGGTGGCCGCACATGGCTCGGGACACAAGAGAGTACATTCAGGCATGTGTCTCCTGTGCTCGGAACAGGTCCTCTAGGCAGAGACCGGCTGGGTTACTGGTTACTGTACCCCTTGCCAGTGACAGACAGACCCTGGGAGATGGTTGGCATGGATTTTGTGGTCAGCCTGCCCAAACCCAGTGGCAGCACGGTCATCTGGGTGGTCACTGATCATTTTTCTAAAATGGTGTATCTGGTGCCACTCGCGCGGCTGCCTTCTGCTCATTCTCTCGCCACGCTGTTCATAAAGCACGCACAGTTGTGGCCAAAAGTATTGACACCCCTGCAATTCTGTCAGATAATACTCAGTTTCTTCCTGAA
Source organism: Dendrobates tinctorius (assembly GCF_039654945.1). Lineage (NCBI taxonomy): Eukaryota > Metazoa > Chordata > Amphibia > Anura > Dendrobatidae > Dendrobates > Dendrobates tinctorius. Next base: position 228,362 of record NW_027361782.1, on the reverse strand, counting down.
AATGATTGCAAACACAAATTCTTTGGTATTATTATCTTCATTTAATTTGTCTTAAATGAAAAAACACAAAAAGAATTGTCCTAAAGCCAAATTGGATATAATTCCACACCAAGCATAAAAAAGAGGGTGGACAAAAGTATTGGCACTGTTCGAACAATCATGTGATGCTTCTCTAATTTGTGTAATTAACAGCACCCATAACTTACCTGTGGCACCTAACAGGTGTTGGCAATAACTAAATCACACTTGCAGCCAGTTGACATGGATTAAAGTTGACTCAACCTCTGTCCTGTGTCCTTGTGTGTACCACATTGAGCATGGAGAAAAGAAAGAATACCAAAGAACTGTCTGAGGACTTGAGAAACCAAATTGTGAGGAAGCATGAGCAATCTCAAGACTAAAAGTCCATCTCCAAAGACCTGAATGTTCCTGTGTCTACCTTGCGCAGTGTCATCAAGAAGTTTAAAGCCCATGGCACTGTGGCTGACCTCCCTAGATGTGGACGGAAAAGAAAAATTGACAAGAGATTTCAACGCAAGACTGTGCGGATGTTGGATAAAGAACCTCGACTAACATTCAAACAAGTTCAAGCTGCCCTGCAGTCCGAGGGTACAACAGTGTCAACCCGTACTATCCGTCGGCGTCTGAATGAAAAGGGACTGTAGGGTAGGAGACCCAGGAAGACCCCACTTCTTACCCCGAGAAATAAAAAAGTCAGGCTGGAGTTTGCCAAAACTTGCCTGAAAAAGCCTAAAACGTTTTGGAAGAATGTTCTCTGGTCAGATTAGACAAAAGTAGAGCTTTTTGGGCAAAGGCATCAACATAGAGTTTACAGGAGAAAAAAAGAGGCATTCAAAGAAAAGAACACGGTCCCTACAGTCAAACGTGGCGGAGGTTCCCTGATGTTTTGGGGTTGCTTTGCTGCCTCTGGCACTGGCTGCTTGACCGTGTGCATGGCATTATGAAGTCTGAAGACTACCAACAAATTTTGCAGCATAATGTAGGGCCCAGTGTGAGAAAGCTGGGTCTCCCTCAGAGGTCATGGGTCTTCCAGGAGGACAATGACCCAAAACACACTTCAAAAAGAACTAGAAAATGGTTTGAGAGAAAGCACTGGAGACTTCTAAGGTGGCCAGCAATGAGTCCAGACCTGAATCCCATAGAACACCTGTGGAGAGATCTAAAAATGGCAGTTTGGAGAAGGCACCCTTCAAATATCAGGGACCTGGAGCAGTTTGCCAAAGAAGAATGGTCTAAAATTCCAGCAGAGCATTGTAAGAAATTCATTGATGGTTACCGGAAGCGGTTGGTCGCAGTTATTTTTGCTAAAGGTTGTGCAACCAAGTATTAGGCTGAGGGTGCCAATACTTTTGTCTGGCCCATTTTTGGAGTTTTGTGTGAAATGATCAATGTTTTGCTTTTTGCGTCATTCTCTTTTGTGTTTTTTCATTTAAGACAAATTAAATGAAGATATAATACCAAAGAATTTGTGTTTGCAATCATTTTCAGGAAGAAACTGAGTATAATCTGACAGAATTGCAGGGGTTTCAATACTTTTGGCCACAACTGTATTTCATCTACTGGACAAGATAGTTAGTGACCGGGGTCCCCAATTTGCGTCTCGGTTTTGGAGGGAGCTCTGCAGTCTGCTCAGCATTGAGCTAAATTTGTCCTCCACCTATCACCCCTAGACAAATGGGTAAATGGGTTGGTTGAGAGAGCTAACCAAACTCTGGTCACATAGCTGCGACATTTTGTCTCGGCCAGGCAGGATGACTGGGAATCCTTACTTCCGTGGGCAGAATTTGCTCTGAATAATGCAGTGGCTGATTCCACCGGTCAGATCCCATTCCTCCTTAATTACGGCCAGTATCCGCGCGTTCTTGTCCCGATTTTTACATATTTCCCATAAGGGATGGGGGCCTTGCTCTATAATCGCTGCGTTGAGAAACATGTGATGGTGTCTCCGCAGTGTTGGATGTTGATCTCCATGAGTTCATTCATCCTCATTTTTCAGTCTTCTACTAGGCATTGCTCCTACTGGCCAGTTTCCTACTCCACACTGATGAGAGGCAATACCCCGAAACAGCTGTCTGGGGATGGACACCATGTTTTGGCATAGGTGGTTTCCTTCATTGGAGACTGCCCTTCCCGTGGTTGTTCATTCCCGGGAAAAGATCTGGCTAGTCATTGCTTGCGTTGAGAAACATGTGATGGTGTCTACACGGCTTGTGTTTTGCATATTTTTACATATTTCCCATAAGGGATGGGGGCCTTGCTCTAGAATCACTGCGTTGAGAAACATGTGATGGTGTCTCCGCAGTGTTGGATGTTGATCTCCATGGGTTCATTCATCCTCATTTTTCACAATCTTCTACTAGGCATTGCTCCTACTGGCCAGTTTCCTACTCCACAATGATGAGGGGCAATACCCTTAAAGAGCTGTCTGTGGATGGATACCATGTTTTGGCATAGGTGGTTTCCTTCATTGGAGACTGCCCTTCCTGTGGTTGTTCCTTTCCGGGGAAAGACCTGGCTAGTCATTGCTTGCATTGAGAAACATGTGATGGTGTCTCTGCGGCTTGTGTTTTAGATATTAGGACATCTGACTTGTCTTCGGACGAGTTCGAGGTGAATGCTGTCATGGAATGCAGGGTGGTGCGTGGCAAAAACTTTTCTTTGGTGGACTGGAAGGGTCATGGTCCAGAGGCTCGGACATGGGAGCCAGTGGAGAATATCCACGCCCCGCTCCTCATCGCGGCATTTGAGCGCAGCGATGCTCAGAGGGGAGGGGCCCCTAGGAGGGGGGGTAATCAGGAGGATCAGGAAGGTCCCGGAAGGGCACGGCTATAAAAGGTTCACATGGCCACCCTGCCATGCGCTATGATAGACTCTGAGGTTAATGCATTTAGTGTATGTGTGATGATGGATGAATGAGCCTGGTGACTGACGCATTCCCCCCTCCTTGGATATTACGTATGTGTTAGGGTGAGGGATTACGTACGTTAGCTCTAGACTGTATAGCGCCGCAGTGTTGCTCCACATCCACCGCTAGCGCCTAGGGCGTCGGCCAGTATAGGCCTCCTTGGCCACTGCTATCGCAGTGTCTGCTAGTTACGCCATGCGCTTTAGTAGCGCTTTCCAGCCCGGTTATTAGGCTGCTTAGTGGCGTCCGTCAGAGCGGTTACTGCACACGTTGCAGCAGTGGTTTACACCCTGTGACCTGTGACATTAACAGGTTGCGGTTGTTCGCCGGCAGGCACGTGTTACATGAAGTAACGGCGCACGTGTCTGTTAGCACCGGTGCAGTGGTTACCCACTGGTGTCCGGCTTTACTCCTACACGTCTTTCCCTCATTGTTTAGCAGCAGTTGGTCACCTCTGCACGGTGGGCCCTGGACTGCGAACGCACCTTATATATTATTTCATCTTTATTATTTGGTGCGTTCCGCCAGCCCCGCAACAATATATATATATATATATATACATACAGTATATATGGACACTATGTGCATATATGTCTTGTCTATCTGTTCTATTCGAACCTATTCTATTCTTTACTGTACGCGGTATCTGCCGGCTTTTACTATATCTATCTACATATCTATCTATATACCCACACACACATGTATATGCATAAAAGAGAAAAAAACAGATGGCACCGCTGTTAGGCCGGGGTCGCACTAGAGAGGAATACGGCCGAGTGAGAGGCGTTAAAAGCACGCATTACACACGGACAAATGATTCTCTATGGGGTAGCTCCCATCAGCCGTATATTTCTCGTCTGTATTCTACGGTCCGTGCCAATCGCAGCATGCTGCAATTGTCAGCGTACAACGCCCGTAGTACGCTAATGCAAGTCTATGGGTGCGCAAAAATACGGATTACACATGGACCACACATGTGACTTGCGAGAAATACGCACCCAGTGTCCTTTAGAAAAGCCGGCAATTCAGTGCGCTATACAGTAAAATCACACTGACAGGTTTAATAAAGAAATGAAAGAATAGATATAGACACATAGAATACATATATATATATATATATATATATACACATGTCATTGAGACACATATATATATATTTATATGTCACAGAGTTCTTCATAGCAGAATAGCCGCTAATTCAATTCCCGGCTTTTGTCAAATCCTTCCCCAACCCGACATGAAATGACACATGGTTTACATACAGTAAACCATTTCATTTCATGTTTTTTTTGTAAAAAAATGTGTGGGCTCCCGCATTGACAAATTACCGCGGGAGCCCACACATTTTTTTAAAACGAATTAACCCCTTAAATTAACACCTACACCTCCCAAATTTTACACATCAATCCTCATCTAATTACTAATGAAAGACATACAAAAAAAAACATGAAATGAAATGGTTTACTGTATGTAAACCATGTGTCATTTCATGTCGGGTTGGGGAAGGATTTGATAGAAGCCGGCAATTGAATTAGCGGCTATTCTGCTATGAAGAACTCTGTGAAATATAAATATATATATATATATATATGTGTCTCAATGACATGTATATACACTCACTGGCCACTTTATTAGGTACACCATGCTAGTAAGGGGTTGGACCCCCTTTTGCCTTCAGAACTGCCTCAATTCTTCGTGGCAGAGATTCAACAAGGTGCTGGAAGCATTCCTCAGAGATTTTGGACCATATTGACATGATGGCATCACACAGTTGGCGCAGATTTGTCGGCTGCACATCCCTGATGCGAATCTCCCGTTCCACCACATCCCAAAGATGCTCTATTGGATTGAGATCTGGTGACTGAGGAGGCCATTTGAGTACAGTAAACTCATTGTCATGTTCAAGAAACCAATCTGAGATGATTCGAGCTTTATGACATGGCGCATTATCCTGCTGAAAGTAGCCATCAGATGTTGGGTACATTGTGGTCATAAAGTGATGGACATGGTCAGCAACAATACTCAGGTAGGCTGTGGCATTGCAACGATGCTCAATTGGTACCAAGGGGCCCAAAGAGTGCCCAGAAAAAATTCCCCACACCATGACACCACCACCACCAGCCTGAACCGTTGATACAAGGCAGGATGGATCCATGCTTTCATGTTGTTTACGCCAAATTCTGACCCTACCATCCGAATGTCGCAGCAGAAATCGAGACTCATCAGACCAGGCAACGTTTTTCCAATCTTCTACTGTCCAATTTCGATGAGCTTGTGCAAATTGTAGCCTCAGTTTCCTGTTCTTAGCTGAGAGGAGTGGTACCCAGTGTGGTCTTCTGCTGCTGTAGCCCATCTGCCTCAAAGTTCGACGCACTGTGCGTTCAGAGATGCTCTTCTGCCTACCTTGGTTGTAACGGGTGGTAATTTGAGTCACTGTTGCCTTTCTATCAGCTCGAACCAGTCTGCCCATTCTCCTCTGACCTCTGGCATCAACATGGCATTTCCGGCCACAGAACTGCCGCTCACTGGATTTTTTTTCTTTTTCGGACCATTCTCTGTAAACCCTAGAGATGGTTGTGCGTGAAAATCCCAGTAGATCAGCAGTTTCTGAAATTCTCAGACCAGCCCTTCTGGCACCAACAATCATGCCACGTTCAAAGGCACTCAAATCACCTTTCTTCCCCATACTGATGCTCGGTTTGAACTGCAGGAGATTGTCTTGACCATGTCTACATGCCTAAATGCACTGAGTTGCCGCCATGTGATTGGCTGATTAGAAATTAAGTCTTAACACACAGTTGGACAGGTGTACCTAATAAAGTGGCCAGTGAGTGTATATATATATATATATATGTATTCTATGTGTCTATATCTATTCTTTCGTTTGTGTTATAAAACCTGCCATAGGGCTCCATTATATGTCCATTTTGCAAGCCGGCGAGAAAATCTCAGCATACAGATGTCATACGGATTACATACGGATGCTTAGATGCGCAAAATACGCGACCACACCTTGCTTACGTATGACATACGGAGCACTATTTAGGGGTCATTCATCCGTATTACGCCTGTAAACTACGGACCGTATTTTGCGTTGGTTAGTGTAACCCCGGCCTTACCGTGATGTCAACTTGTGCGCGGTTGTCGGTTATAGGCTTGCCTGCAGCCATGGGTGCACGTCCTGGAAAATCACAGCAATGTCCAAATCCATGCAGAGAATAATGGACCGCACTCTTCATGCTGGTGAGGAAACGCTGCTGTTTTATTGGCACATACAATACATATTGATATGGGGAGTGATAGCAGGAGTGAGCAGAAAGCTGACAACGGTCGTTTCGCTCTGCACCAGAGCTTCAACGGGTCAATTAGTGTAAGGATGTGACGGACTCAAAAAGGTCTCGTCACTGCATAACTCCTCCTTCCACAGCTGCTGCCAAATAGCGTAAAAACATACATAAAATTAAAAACACATACTGAACATCATATCACAAAAATATACGAAAAAACAGAAATCCATAAATGACTAAGGACAGAATAGAAAAACTATTACAACTACTATAATCATCTGACTATATATATATATATATATATGTTTTGAAGATTATTTTGTTTTAAAACGATGTGTACATTTTTTTTTTACCACGCTATTTTAACATGAGATTTAACGTAGAGAGAACTGCTGTATGTAAAAGCGCATTGTATACGGATTGCATACGCATGTCATGCGAATGTCATACAGATCCTCCGTGGAAAAATCGTACGGAAATTGCATTACACTCGCATAGCACTCGTCCGTTTTTTCAGTCCAGAAATCGCCCTTAGATAAAGTGCGATCCTGGGCAAAAATTAAAAGAGGGGCTGAAAATACAAACATATATCACCATCACTTGGAAACATTCATGGTGCATTTACACAAGCTGATTTCAGGTCATTAAATGAGCATGATCAAGTATATTCAAGTGGTCCAGCGCTTCTGTACCAGGCTCTTCACACACGCTGATGAAGAATGATGGAGGTAAGCGATTACTATTAGATTTTTCTGTCCCCATAAATGATCAGCAGCTGCCAAGAACAATGACTTATGTATCAGTGAGAGCAAACAGCAGGAACGCGGGATACAGTGACAGGCAGGAGGCAGATCTAGGGTTAATTGGTATTTATTACAGGTGTTACTCCTGTATTACAGGTGAAAGAGAAAGTTTGGAATTCAATACAGGAGAAAATATTCAACAAAAGGTAAACTTAACAGTCTGATGTTTTCGGAGGGTGGAAGCTTAAAGATCCCACGGTGGCACCGCAGATGACGCGTGAAGTCTCTTGCCTGGTCCTGGCAGAATGTGAGGCACTGTCTCCTGACAGCCGTTATGTGTCCTGACTCTCCGATAGGTAGTTTCGCAGTCCCGTAACAAGGTGTTGGTAGAGAAGAAGCATGCGGGGCTGCTTTGGATAGATGACGTTCAGTTGTGGAAGTCGGGGGTATATTGTCTGACCCCGCGTGGTCCCCCAGGTCAGGCCTGGTATGGGACGTCACTTCAGTCTGGGAGGTGAGCAAGCCCACAGTCATAGGCTGCAGAGTCGGCAAGTCTCTTCCACTGCAGCTTTCAGTTTGGGATGGTAGACAAACCTTGTAACCACTGAAAGGTCTTCTCCAGATCAAAATGTGCTCCTCTTTCTTGTGTCTCGGTGGCCACCTCGAGTAGCAGTATTTCTGGAATTTCTACCTGCCAAGTAGCTCCCAACTCCTTCTGTAACTGGATTTTTCGGAACAACAAGGTGTTCCCACTGTCAAAGAATCCGTAGGGTCTCTGATGAAAGGGAATTTCTTTGTTCTAGACTGGGAAGTTTCTGGGGTGTTACCCATTGTATCCTCCTGTTGTAACCGGATCATCACGTGTTCACCCTAACATACCGTCCCACGCCTGAACTTGTGTCTGCTCCTGCATAGCTGCTACCGTCCTGATGGAGTCCCAGAACTTGGGGATTTCCTCTTCTTGGACTGTTATCAGTACACACCAGCACTTCAGAGACGAACAAGTACTCCGCAAACCTTTCTATCATAGCCCACACCTGGCCTCCCCATCTAATGCCGTTATGGCTACTTCGGCCTCCAAAGCAGGGGTCATGGGATGCATGGGTTATGGCTGTAGTGCAGCCAAAATCATCCTCATAACGTGCAAATTCGTCCCGATATGCATCCTCATCATCCCCCTAATGCGTTCAGTCCAGCTCCACAACATGGTATTGTTCCCCATGAACTTCTGGAGATTGTTCAAACATCGCTCCCAGGGAAATGCTGGACCTAGGGTCGACACCAACCACTTGTTCTGCCGCCTCCATGCTGGTAGGCTGCATCCTGCCGACTATGCCAAATGAAAGCAAACAGCAGGAACACGGGATGCAGTGACAAGCAGGAGGCAGATCAAGGTTTAACAGATATTTATTACAGGTGTTATTCCTTGCAGGGAGATAAAAAGGTGAAAGAGAAAGTTTGGGATTCAACACAGGAGTAAATATTCAACAAAAGGTAAACTTAATAGTCAGTTTTCGGAGGGTGGAGGCTCGAAGATTCCATTGTGGCACCGCAGATGACGTGTGAAGTCTCTTGCCTGGTCCTGGAGGAACATGAGGCACTGTCTCCTGACAGCCGCGATGTGTCCTGACTCTCCGATACGTAGCTTTGTAGTCCCGGAACAAGGTGTCAGTAGAGAAGAAGCCTGCGGGGCCGCTTTGGATGGATAAAGTTCAGCGGTGGAAGTCTGGAGTATACTGTCCGACCCTGTGAGGTCCCCCTGGTCAGGCCTGCAGCCCACTCTGTATACAGTCAGCAGTGTGGTACGGGACATCACTTCGGTCTGGAAGGTGAGCAAGCCCACAGTCATAGGCTGCTCGCGGTCTGTCGGCGTCTGGGATGGCAGTAAGCAAAACGGCCTGGCCTTCTGATATCGTGCTGCGGAGAGTGAGCAAACCTTCCCCTGCTGCGCATACTGTCTTCCCGCCAAAGACCCCATTTTCCCGCGTTTAGAGACATTTATATCTGACCTGCCCCCTGCAGTCAGGTGCCCAGTTCTGTCCTGATCAGAAAGTCTCCCTCCTGGCAACAAGGGTGACAGCCTCAAAAGTTCTGGCCCTGAAACAAGAGATGCACTGCCAGATGTATTACTAGGGATGTTACTGGCCTGGTCAGGGCCGCCATCAGGGCATTACTGCCCTGACTGGCGTATGGGGCCCAGTGGGCAGAGGGGGCCCGCATCGGGCCCAGTCTACTCTGCTCACAGGGCTGCTACCAGCAGGTAAACCGGGCCCTTAGCATGGGGCTAGGGGCGGCAGCTAAACGCTATTGACATGCGGGCCCGCATCTGACGTCATTGTCAGTCGCCAGCTAGAGTGTGCTGCAATGTGGAGAGACGGAGCTTCGGCCACCGCTGGAGTGCGGCCAGGTAAGGAGAACTTGTTTTTTTTTGGGTTTTTTTGACAGCGGCGATCCGGGGGGCCGGGGGCAGAGTGCTGGACATGGGGCAGAATGCTGGACTGGGGCAGAATGCTTGACATGGGGCAGAATGCTGGACTGGGGCAGAATGCTGGAAGCTGGGGCAGAATGCTTGACATGGGGCAGAATGCTGGACATGGGGCCAGTGTTATGAGCTCATTTTCTCTTTCACCTTTGATGTCCGATGAACTCCTGCTGGTGAAAGGAGGTAGTGAAATTGATTTGGATGGGAAAAACCTTTCATCTGAACAGGTGGAGTGTGATTGGACATCCGGAATCTCTGAGTGGATATAAGGCCGCCGAAGCCCTGCTGGGTTGCTGGTGATCCTCTCTGCTCTGAGCTCTGGCCTCCAGTTTAGTCCTGTCTACTAAAGCTAAGTTTTTGCTCTGCTATTGTTCCATGAGATTTTGTCTGGTTTACTTAGTGTTTGTGTTCAGCCAGCCCTGGTTGGGACTGGCTGAACTCCATTTTTGTCTCTGGTCAGTTGATCTCTTTGCTCTGTTTTCAGAATATACCTGAGTGCTGATATAGTGATTTTGAAGTCTAGTGACTTCAGGGCTTTTTCTATCAGACGTGTTGGACATTATTTTTTGGCAGGGTTTTTGCGTGATTGCAGACAGTTGCTTTTCTTTCCTGTCCTATCTAGTTAGTGAGGGCCCCATCGTTTGCTCAGCCTGTCTTTCTGTCTGTGTTTGTGTTTTCATCTGTTTTCACCGTCAATACATGTTGGGGGCTGTCTATTGCTTTGGGGTCTGCTCTGGGGCAGTTTAGATTTCCCCTTTCTTTCTTTAGGTTTATTTAGTTCTCAGGCTGTAAACGAGGTGTCTAGGACCACCGTAGGAACACCCCACGGCTACTGTTAGTTGTTGTGAATAGGATCAGGGGTCTGCAATCCGCTAGCTACCAACCTCTCCGGTTTTCTGGACTTAGCTTGTATTTTTGTTTTTTCCTCCTCCGGTGACTCATTCATAACAGGCCAGAATGCCGGACATGGGGCCAGAATGCCGGACATGGGGCAGAATGCTGGACATGGGGCAGAATGCTGGAGACTGGGGCAGAATTCTGGACATGGGGCAGAATGCTGGAGACTGGGGCAGAATGCTGGAGACGGGCAGAATTCTGGACATTGGACAGAATGCTGGACATGGGGCAGAATGTTGGACGCTGGTGGCAGAATGCTGGATGCTGGGGGCACAATACTGGAGACTGGGGGCAGAATACTGAAGACTGGGGCAGAATGCTGGGCATGGAGCAGAATGCTGGACACTGGGGGCAGAATGCTGGACATGGGGGCAGAATGCTGGACATGGGGCAGAATGCTGGAGACTGGGGCAGAATTCTGGACATGGGGCAGAATGCTGGAGACTGGGGCAGAATGCTGGAGACGGGCAGAATTCTGGACATGGGACAGAATGCTGGACATGGGGCAGAATGTTGGACGCTGGTGGCAGAATGCTGGATGCTGGGGGCAGAATACTGGAGACTGGGGGCAGAATACTGAAGACTGGGGCAGAATGCTGGGCATGGAGCAGAATGCTGGACACTGGGGGCAGAATGCTGGACATGGGGGCAGAATGCTGGACATGGGGCAGAATGCGAGACATGGGGCATGATTGGAGAAACTGGGTAGAATGGAGATACGGGGCATGATTGGAGACAGATGGGGCAGGGTTGGAGACAGATCGCACAGGATCATGGGGCAGGATGGATACGATGGAGATCATATGGGGAAGAATGGATACTCATGAGGGTGGGATGGGAGAACATATGGCTGAAGCCAGGAATGAGACACACGGGGGTCAGGATGGGGGATATTATTACCAAAGGGGCTAATTAAGGGATATTATTACTGCAGTGATGTATTTAATTTTTTGAGGATACTATTTTAAATGGGGGGGCGGTCCTGTGACTGTGCAGAGTGACACTATGTCGCCTTTTTTTCTACATGTGGTGTAATGTAGAAGTTGGGAAAAAATAAGTAATGTGTTTGGCAAGTGGAGCTCTAGATAACTGTGTTATTTCCTGCAGAGACGAGCCCTGGCTGGAAGTCGTGATGGCGATCTGTGCTGGATGAATGAAAAGCAAGGATGAAGGCTTTCACCTAGAGACATCAATGGGGAGTTAGTGTGTTACCTGTACACTGACACTATACATTGTATACTATATACAGAGGTCCTGTGTATAATGTCACCATAGATCACTGTGTTACCTGTACATTGTATACAGAGCTCCTGTGTATAATGTCATTGATCACTATATTACCTGTACACCGACACTGCATACTAAATACAGATCTCCTGTGTATAATGCCACTTATAGTGATAGTATTTTTTATTAATGATCAGTATTGTAGTATGCAGTCACCATGTGGTGGTAATATGTGGTCTGGGCATGGTGCGGTGGTATTTGTCCCTTGTATGTGCTATTATTTGGTCACTTTGTGGTGGTAATATGTGGTCTGGTCATAGTGCAGTGGTATTTGTTCCTTGTATGTGATATTATTTGGTCACTATGGTAGTAATATGTGGTCTGGTCATGGTGTGGCAGTATTTGTTCCTTGTATGTGGTATTATAGGTCACTATGTGGTGTTAATATGTGGTCTGGACATGGTGTAGCGGTATTTTTTCCTTGTATGTGATATTATTGGTCATTTTAAAAATTGAAAAATAAATATTTACCTAAATTGTATTGCATATTTTAACAAATATTTAATAGGGCCTGGCCAAAAGTGTCTACCGTGTTATGGTGGCGGCTTAAAAAAATCTTTTGTCCAAAGCAAAAGCTGCCAGCTATATGTGTGATCTGGTGATAGGAACTGTTAATGTGTGATTGAGAAGTGGAGTTTTTCCAAGAGAGAGCGGTGGGACTGTGGACAGTTTGAGGGGTGGAGGCAGGGTTGGGTGGAGCCTGGGCGGAGCCTCAAGGGGGCCCCGAAAATTTTGCCAGTATGGGGCCCTGAAATTCCTAGTGGCAGCCCTGGGCCTGGTCCATCTCTCTACACAAACATAAACTATCCAATCACCCAGTGAATGAGCGCATTTTGCTGGTTTGTTTGTTGATCACTGACAAACTCATCTGCAGTGACGGTATTTACACTCCATGCTACACACATCCCCCCACACACCCACACACGCTTCATGAGCCACACACAAACACATACTATACTGTAACTGGGGCTTCAGTAGAGGAGAGAGCTATACATGTGAGCAGGCCCTTAACCTAGATGATTATTAGTGATGAGCAAGAGTGTTCACCAATGCTCAATACTCGATCAAGCATCCAGCATCCTAGGTGCTTGAGCACCATACTCGAGTCCCCACCCTACATGTTTTGCGGCTATTAGGGTATGTTCCTACAATCAGCGTTTGTTCAGGCTTTCATGCAACTGAATTTCTACATGAATGATGCACCTCAGCTCATTTGAGTTTTAGTATGCGTTTTTGACGCATGTGTTTTTGTCTCTCTTTGATATGACGTGCAAAGATGTAGATAGACAGATGTGGGATATATATATATATATATACACTCACTGGCCACTTTATTAGGTACACCATGCTAGTAAGGGGTTGGACCCCCTTTTGCCTTCAGAACTGCCTCAATTCTTCGTGGCAGAGATTCAACAAGGTGCTGAAAGCATTCCTCAGAGATTTTGGACCATATTGACATGATGGCATCACACAGTTGGCGCAGATTTGTCGGCTGCACATCCCTGATGCGAATCTCCCGTTCCACCACATCCCAAAGATGCTCTATTGGATTGAGATCTGGTGACTGAGGAGGCCATTTGAGTACAGTAAACTCATTGTCATGTTCAAGAAACCAATCTGAGATGATTCGAGCTTTATGACATGGCGCATTATCCTGCTGAAAGTAGCCATCAGATGTTGGGTACATTGTGGTCATAAAGGGATGGACATGGTCAGCAACAATACTCAGGTAGGCTGTGGCGTTGCAACGATGCTCAATTGGTACCAAGGGGCCCAAAGAGTGCCCAGAAAAAATTCCCCACACCATGACACCACCACCACCAGCCTGAACCGTTGATACAAGGCAGGATGGATCCATGCTTTCATGTTGTTTACGCCAAATTCTGACCCTACCATCCGAATGTCGCAGCAGAAATCGAGACTCATCAGACCAGGCAACGTTTTTCCAATCTTCTACTGTCCAATTTCGATGAGCTTGTGCAAATTGTAGCCTCAGTTTCCTGTTCTTAGCTGAGAGGAGTGGTACCCAGTCTGGTCTTCTGCTGCTGTAGCCCATCTGCCTCAAAGTTCGACGCACTGTGCGTTCAGAGATGCTCTTCTGCCTACCTTGGTTGTAACGGGTGGCAATTTGAGTCACTGTTGCCTTTCTATCAGCTCGAACCAGTCTGCCCATTCTCCTCTGACCTCTGGCATCAACATGGCATTTCCGGCCACAGAACTGCCGCTCACTGGATTTTTTTTCTTTTTCGGACCATTCTCTGTAAACCCTAGAGATGGTTGTGCGTGAAAATCCCAGTAGATCAGCAGTTTCTGAAATTCTCAGACCAGCCCTTCTGGCACCAACAATCATGCCACGTTCAAAGGCACTCAAATCACCTTTCTTCCCCATACTGATGCTCGGTTTGAACTGCAGGAGATTGTCTTGACCATGTCTACATGCCTAAATGCACTGAGTTGCCGCCATGTGATTGGCTGATTAGAAATTAAGTCTTAACACACAGTTGGACAGGTGTACCTAATAAAGTGGCCAGTGAGTGTATATATATACAGTGGGTAATAAAAGTATTTAGTCAGCCACCAATTGTACAAGTTCTCCCACTTAAAAAGATGAGAGAGGCCTGTAATTGACATTATAGGTAGACCACAACTATGAGAGTCAAAATGAGAAAACAAATCCAGAAAATTACCTTGTCTGATTTGGCAAGATTTATTTTTCAAATTATGGTGGAAAATAAGTATCTGGTCACCTAACAACATGCAAGATTCCTGGCTCTCACAGTCCTGTAACTTCTTCTTTAAGAGGCTCCTCTGTCCTCCACTCATTACCTGTAGTAATGGCACCTGTTTGAACTTGTTGTCAGTATAAAAGACACCTGTCCACAACCTCAAACAGTCACACTCCAAACTCCACTATGGTGAAGACCAAAGAGCTGTCAAAGGACATCAGAAACAAAATTGTAGCCCTGCATCAGGCTGGGAAGACTGAATCTGCAATAGGCAAGCAGCTTGGTGTGATGAAATCAACTGTGAGAGCAATAATAAGAAAATGGAAGACAAACAAGACCATTGATTATCTCCCTCGATCTGGGGCTCCATGCAAGATCTCACCTCGTGGGGTCAAAATGATCACAAAAATGGTGAGCAAAAATCCCAGAGCCACACAGAGGGGCTAGTGAATGACCTGCATAGAGCTGGGACCACCGTAACAAAGTCTACCATCAGTAACATAGTATGCCGCCAGGGACTCAAATCCTGCAGTGCCAAACGTGTCCCTCTGCTTAAGTCAGTACATGTCCGGGCCCATCTGAAATTTGCTAGAGAGCATTTGGATTATCCAGAAGAGTACTGGGAGAATGTCATATGGTCTGATGAAACCAAAGTAGAACTGTTTGGTAGAAACAAAACTCGTCATGCTTGGAGGAGACAGAATGCTGAGTTGCATCCAAAAACCACCATACCTACTGTGAAGCATGTGGGTGGCAACATCCTGCTTTGGGGCTGTTTCTCTGCAAAGGGACCAGGATGACTGAACCTTATTCATGAAAGATTGAATGGGGCCATGTTTGAGTGCAAACTTCCTTCCATCAGCAACAGCATTGAAGATGAAACGTGGTTGTGTCTTTCAGCATGATAATGATCCCAAGCACACCACCAGAGCAACGAAGGAGTGGCTTTGTAAGAAGCATATGAATGTCCTGGAGTGGCCTATCCAGTCTCTAGATCTCAACCCCATAGAAAACCTTTGGAGGGATTTGAAAATCCGTGTTGCCCAGCGACAGGCTCAAAACACCAATGCTCTAGAGGAGATCTGCATGGAGGAATGGGCCAACATATCACCAACAGTGTGTGCCAACCTTGTGAATATTTACAGAAAACATTTGAACTCTGTCATTGCCAATAAAGGATACATAACAAAATATTGAGATGAACTTTTGTTAATGACCAAATACTTATTTTTCCACAATAATTTGCAAAATAAATCTTGCCAAATCAGACAAGGTGATTTTCTGGATTTGTTTTCTCATTTTGACTCTCACAGTTGTGGTCTACCTATGATGTCAATTACAGACCTCTCATCTTTTTAAGTGGGAGAACTTACACAATTGGTGGCTGACTAAATACTTTTTTCCCCACTGTGTGTGTGTATATACAGTTCTGGCCAAAAGTATTGACACCCCTGCAATTCTGTCAGATAATACTCAGTTTCTTCTTGAAAATGATTGCAATCACAAATTCTTTGATATTATTATCTTCATTTAATTTGTCTTAAATGAAAAAACACAAACGAGAATGAAGCAAAAAGCAAAACATTGATCATTTCACACAAAACTCCAAAATTGGGCCAGACAAAAGTATTTGCACCCTCAGCCTAATACTTGGTTGCACAACCTTTAGCCAAAATAACTGTGATCAACCGCTTCCGGTAACCATCAATGAGTTTCTTACAATGCTCTGCTGGAATTTTAGACCATTCTTCTTTGGCAAACTGCTCCAGGTCCCTGATATTTGAAGGGTGCCTTCTCCAAACTGCCATTTTTAGATCTCTCCACAGGTGTTCTATGGGATTCAGGTCTGGACTCATTGCTGGCCACCTTAGAAGTCTCCAGTGCTTTCTCTCAAACCATTTTCTAGTGCTTTTTGAAGTGTGTTTTGGGTCATTGTCCTGGGAGACCCAGCTTTCTCACACTGGGCCCTACATTATGCTGCAAAATTTGTTGGTAGTCTTCAGACTTCATAATTCCATGCACACGGTCAAGCAGTCCAGTGCCAGAGGCAGCAAAGCAACCCCAAAACATCAGGGAACCTCTGCCATGTTTGACTGTAGGGACCGTGTTCTTTTCTTTGAATGCCTCTTTTTTTCTCCTGTAAACTATATGTTGATGCCTTTGCCCAAAAAGCTCTACTTTTGTCTCATCTGACCAGAGAACATTCTTCAAAAACGTTTTAGGCTTTTTCAGGTAAGTTTTGGCAAACTCCAGCCTGACTTTTTTATGTCTCGGGGTAAGAAGTGGGGTCTTCATGGGTCTCCTACCATACAGTCCCTTCTCATTCAGACGCCGACGGATAGTATGGGTTGACACTGTTGTACCCTCGGACTGCAGGGCAGCTTGGACTTGTTTGGATGTTAGTTGAGGTTCTTTATCCAAAATCCACACAATCTTGCTTTGAAATCTCTTGTCAATTTTTCTTTTCCGTCCACATCTAGGGAAGTTAGCCACAGTGCCATGGGCTTTAAACTTCTTGATGACACTGCGCACGGTAGACACAGGGACATTCAGGTCTTTGGAGATGGACTTGTAGCCTTGAGATTGCTCATGCTTCCTCACAATTTGGTTTCTCAAGTCCTCAGACAGTTCTTTGGTCTTCTTTCTTTTCTCCATGCTCAATGTGGTACACACAAGGACACAGGACAGAGGTTGAGTCAACTTTAATCCATGTCAACTGGCTGCAAGTGTGATTTAGTTATTGCCAACACCTGTTAGGTGCCACAGGTAAGTTATGGGTGCTGTTAATTACACAAATTAGAGAAGCATCACATGATTGTTCGAACAGTGCCAATACTTTTGTCCACCCTCTTTTTTATGTTTGGTGTGGAATAATATCCAATTTGGCTTTAGGACAATTCTTTTTGTGTTTTTTCATTTAAGACAAATTAAATGAAGATAATAATACAGAAGAATTTGTGTTTGCAATCATTTTCAGGAAGAAACTGAGTATTATCTGACAAAATTGCAGGGGTGTCAATACTTTTGGCCACAACTGTATATATATATTATAAATCTCTATATATAAAAATGAATGTGTGTGTGTGTGTGTGTGTGTGTATCACCATCCAATCACGAAGCATCTTTCATTTCACCAGAGCTGCTCAAAAGAAGCTGAGCTGTGATTGGTTGCTATGACCAACAGTTTTCCTTGCAAACAATCACGAAGCATCTCTCATTTCACCAGAGCTGGTAAAAAGAAGCTGAGCTGAGATTGGTTGCTATGACCAACAATTTTCCCGCTTGACAACACCTCTGCAGACACTGACATGGTGGGAGAAATATAGCATCCCTGGGAACATAAGCTCCCAGCAACTGTCTGCCCCCCAGAATGGAGCAGAGAGCACATGAGAGAAATGAATCCCCCTCAGTGCCCATATACCCATCACACATCATCCATCCTATAGGCACATCTTCCCTCTTAAAGGGATCATTGGTATGGAAGTCAGAGCAAATCCATCTAGTGCTTTGATTTTAACCCCAGGCCTCTCTCATCCCCGGTATGGAAGTTAGGACAGTTCCACTCAGCTCTGTGGTTCTGACCCCAGGGTCTCTTAAAGGGATCATTGGTATGGAATTTAGGGCAAATCCACTCTGCACTTTGGTACTGACCCCAGACCCTTCTTAAAGGGATCTCCAGTATGGAAGTCAGGGCAAATCCATCCAGCGCTTTAATTCTGACCCCAGGCCTCTCTTAAAGGGATCCCCGGTATGGAAGTCAGGGCAATTGCCTTCAAATTCTCTGGTATTGACCCCAGCCTCTCTTAAAGGGATCTCCTGTATGGAAGTTAGGGCAATTCCCTCGGCGCTCTGATTCTGACCCCAGGGTTCTATTAAAGGGATCATTGGTATGCAAGTCAAGGAAAATCCACTCAGTGCTCTGGTTCTGATACCAGGCTCTCTAAAATGGATCCCCAGTATGGAAGTTAGGGCAAATCCACTCAGCGCTATATAAAAAGACTCATATGCATGTTTTTCTCAACATCTTATCTGAAATCAGAATAAAACTTTTCTGTGTTGCCTTGTAATATTTTAATTTCCTGTTCATGGGCAGCACGGTGGCTCAGTGGATAGCACTGCAGCCTTGCAGCACTGGAGTTCTGGGTTCAAATCCCACCAAGGACAACATCTGCAAGGAGTTTGTATGTTCTCCCTGTGTTTGTATGGGTTTTCTCCGGTTTCCTCCCACATTCCAAAGACATAAGGCCCCGTCACACTAAGCGACTTACCAGCAATCCCGACACTGATATCAAGGTGTCAGGATTGCTAGTAAGTCGCTATGTGATCGCTGGCCACCCCTGTAAAAAATAGAATTAAAATAAAAAATATTGTTACTCTCACCTTCCGATGTCCCGCGCAGTCTTCTGGCCTCTCTCCACGCTCCGGTCCCAGTGATCCTTTGCGAGAATGACCGTGAGAATGTCACGGTCTCGCGGCAGCGACGTCTCGCGGTCATTCGTGCAAAGGATCACTGGGACCGGAGCGTGGAGAGAGGCCGGAAGACTGCGCGGGACATCGGAAGGTGAGAATAACAATATATTTTTTTTTTATTATTATTATTTTTTACACCTGATCGCTGGTCTCCCACCTGTCACACACAGTGATGCGTGCTGGCCAGCGGGAGACCAGCGACCAAAGAAATGTCCAGAGATTTCCCAGAGCGATCAGCGATACCGGCAGGGGGGCCGCTCGCTGATCGCTGTCACACACAGCAATCTCGCTGGTGAGATCGCTGTTACGTCACAAAAGTTGTGACTCAGCAGTGATCTCGCTACCGAGATCGCTTAGTGTGACGGGGCCTATACTAATAGGGAATTTAGATTGTGAGCCCCATTGGGGACAGCGATTATAATATGTGAAACTGTAAAGCGCTGCGGAATATGTTAGCGCTATATAAATATAAACATTATTATTATTCTGTCCAGATGTCATCGCATCCCAGAATTCCAAGCGGAGGAAGTTCACTGACAGCCATATTGGGACACCCAAGTGATGAGTGTCTCAATATGGAAACTGCTGCTGGTACCAACCTATTGATAACAGGAATCCCATAAAGACTGCTGCAATGTCAGAAGATGGAAACAAGAAAGTTTGTCCACCTCTGGCAGAGGTCACATCAGCTCCAACAATTAATGATAAACCGGAGAGACAAAAATGAGCAAACGATGAATTGTAAAAAAAGATATATAAATTTTATTAAACATCATATACAGTGCATGGAATCATATAAAGTGCCAACTAATGCAGATGATAATCATGCCCACAGCGGCCCACTCCTCCAACCAAGACAGATAGACCCCCTGATAGTAATAGGCCCCACAATTGTACCTGTAGGAACAGGATATATACCACCCTATGAAAAATGTAATGCCCAGTGGCCAAAAGTACACATATATTGTCCTAGGGGCAGATCACAAAAATAAGGGAGACATCTGTGGCCCTCCCAAATCGTCCCAGGGATACATATAATATGTCTAGGGCTGGCGATAGATCCAAATAATAAACCACCATGTAGGAGCTTACCAGAGGGAGTGGGAGGAGGAGGGTCGCCTGGCAGGAAGCCCCCGACGTGCGTTTCGCGGCACATAGAGCCGTTTTGTCGGGGGAGATAGTAAATAGGTCTCCACAGGACCTTCAAATACCCCCCGACCCTGGTCACATGACCAGGATCAACCAATAGATGCGGCGCATGCGCCGTGGGGACGGCAGGTCCTGCAGTACAGAACTCGCGTCGTGCAATACACATGAGTGACGGTCAGAGTGCCAGGGCGCACGCGCAAAGCATAAAGACGCCCATTTGTCAGTAGGACACCAGCCACCACACAGTGATGCACACGACCACATAGTACTGTATATAATTAAACAACGAGGTACATAACAATCACCAGTTTATGGGTCAACAAGGAAACATAATTATATATGGAAATCAAAATTATATGGCAATACAGAAAAATTGTCATCATGTATACACATTAAAAGCCACAAATACATCAATCACAATGGACAGAGATACAATCATGATTTCAAAAATTGCAAAACTTGTTGAATCCCGTTTTCCAAGGTTCAAGGTCAGATGAAGGTCCGAGAGAAAACGCAATATCATCAAGGTCACTGAATACAAAATATAATTGACATGAAAAATAATTAGTGAAATTAAAAACAATTAAAATAAAATCAAAATTAAAAACTGCCAGTTGCGCGTACCACCAGTGGAACACTGTGGCACCACACACACACACATTCACACTCACAGTCACACACACATTCACACTCACACTGACACTCACTCATACACTCACTCACACTCTCACACTCCCGCAACCTCTTGCGCGGTACCACCAGCAGAACACCATCGCACTGCGCCTGCGTGAATTCCGCACAGGCACAGTGAATCATTCGGCTGATCCCAGTGGCAGTTGCACGACGTGTCTACAGGCAAAGGAAGCCGGTCACATTAAAGGGGTTTTCCCACGAACGAAAGTTCATTTTAAAAATTGTCTGTGTCTGACCGTGTACGGAGCATACAAAATCTCCTGGGCAGGGGAGGAAGCAAAAGACAACACTGACATTACAGCAGGGGACAATTTTTAAAATAAACTTTCGTTCGTGGGAAAACCCCTTTAAATAGAAATTCCTACTGACATGCTGTGCACTGACTGTTTAGTGATGGGGTACACAAGTCAAACAA
The DNA here is from genome assembly GCF_039654945.1 of Dendrobates tinctorius. Taxonomy (NCBI): domain Eukaryota; kingdom Metazoa; phylum Chordata; class Amphibia; order Anura; family Dendrobatidae; genus Dendrobates; species Dendrobates tinctorius. The sequence goes on along the minus strand of NW_027361782.1, from coordinate 207,287 downwards.
GAGATGACATGAGAGGAGAAGACAGCAGACGGGGGAGAGAGAAAGCGCACAGGGGTGACAGAGAGACAGAGCACAGGGGGAGACAGCTCAAATGGGACAGAACATGAGGGGAGAACACAGCACAGGAAGGAGAGAAACAGCAGATAAGGGGGATAGCAAATGGGGTAGACAGGTCAAAGAAGAAAGCACAGATGGGAGAAGTCAGCACATGGGGAAAGAGAGTGGATAGGTGGGTGAGCACATGGGGGAGAGATTCTCAACACTGCAAAGCCTGCCCCCATCGTGACATTAGCGCCCTCCATCGGGGCTCCATCTAGATAGATATATATATATATAAATATATTGTGGCATGACTGGTGGTCGTGTGGTTAATGGGAGGTATATGTCACAGGGATGGATGCTCCCTTCGATGCAACCCAGAGTATTTTGTCTTTAGTGCATATGAGCACTAATATATAGTTTAGTGCACCTGGGTCCGGGTTACGGGTAGCTATGAATGATGGAAGGGTCTGGCTACCCATATTACCTCACCTCTGGGGGAGGGTGCTCACTGTACCCATTTTCCTTCAGGACCTGCAGGTGTTTGAGGACCTGCAGTGAGGTCATGACCATGTGACCAGACCATGTGATCCATACCTTACCTTGTTAAATATACATATTCCTGTATATTATTCAGGACTTGTTACCAGATGTGATACTCTAAAATTTGACAATGTTCTTATAAAAAAATGTAGCAGTTTATTTGGATTCTTCCATCAAAGAAAAGATTATTACAGAAAAACGTAAAAATAGGTTAAATGATTATAAAGAGATTGTCCATTTGTTCATAGCTAAGCTTGTATCCTTCTTTCCCTGGAACTCTGAATGGAAAAAGGCATTTGTCTCTGTCAAAGACTTCTCTTGAAGCAACACATGGTGATTAAGTTACATACCAGCTGTCCATTCAACGTAGTGGCCGAACAGAGATGTCTCCTCAAGTGTGTGTCTCATGGTGGTAGTGGAGAGCGCGACCCCTGAATTATATACATCTCTCAAAGCACGTGGTCTCTATATATGGAGTTGACATTTACCATGAGCTAAACTTACATATGTAGTGTCAGCAGAAGCAATTAACAAACTGTAGGTGTGGTTACAAGCTATGTAATCGAGGAGTGTTTAGCACATGGGAGTGAATGTTTGGGAGTCTGCCAGTGTGGACAGACTTCCATGTGTCCAGGCTGGACATTACAGAGTGGAGTGTTGGAGGCAAATTGACAGCTGCCAGATGTGAACAAGGGGGACTTAAAGAATGAGAGCGATGGCACCAAAGAGTATATACCGCACAGTTGCAAAGGTGGGGCCCTGACATGGGATACTCGCCACACACGGGGATATGAACACACACACAAAATGCGCCACACACTACCACGTGCTTCAACACATATATCACCCTCAGCACACATTTCACCACACATACACCAACCTCGCGACATAAAAGTCGAAACACAAAAGTCTCCACTAAAAACTCGCCACGCTGTCCCAGAGCTGTTTAAAAGATGAAAAATGAGCTGTGATTGGTTGCTATCAGCAACAGTTTTCTTTGGTGACAGTTGTGGTAACTGAGGCCTATTATTCTTATCATTTCTATGGTGTTATTGTCCTTCTGTAAAGCTGGAAGTAACACAATTTATTATCATGCCAACACAGACCACCTTCTGACACAGACTGCAGGGGGGGGCCCAGTATCACACAGGATAGGATTAGATACATGGCTCAGCAGTCAGTATCACACAGGATAGGATTAGATACACAGCTCAGCAGTCAGTATCACACAGGATAGGATTAGATACACGGCTCAGCAGTCAGTATCACACAGGATAGGATTAGATACACAGCTCAGCAGTCAGTATCACACAGGAGAGGATTAGATACACAGCTCAGCAGTCAGTATCACACAGGATAGGATTAGATGCACGGTTTTTATGTGCAATATAATCATTATAATTTGTTATAACTAACCACAGTTGGTTACTATGCCCAGGCAACACCGGGCTCTTCAGCTAGTACATAATAAAGCTCCATTCCTGTATCCCTCTTACAGACACAATGAGCATGTCCTATGCTGATCCTCAAAATCAGATCAGAAGAGGACATTCTCTTACCTTCATGGATCTCATTCTCAGACAAATAATTTTCATGGATGTGTGAATGGACCTACGAAACTCTGTGAGTCTGTGTGCCGTACGATAAAAAAAAATCAGGAAGCACAGACATTTCACACAAATGTGAGAATCAGAATAATATCTACATCCAGGCACTTACCGCTGACGTCTCGTCAGATTAGAGACACTTTCTCCTGTTTATTCTCCATCTGGTCAGACCTTCATGTCGACATCTCCCATCCACGACTTGTCTTGTCATGATCATTGCAGCCCTGAAAATAACAAGGTCACATATATTGTAAAAACTTGTGTCTTCCCCTCTCTTGAATACAAATATGTACCCCAACATTAAAAAAATAAAGTGATAAGCAGCACTGTGTCCCACATTAACTATAATCTCTGCCGCCCAAGAATATAAATTATTCAGTCTGTTACTCTCCCCAATTACCTATAAGGCTATGTGCACATGGAATATATGCAAGGTTTACAGGACAGGAAACGTGAATGAGATCCCTGAAGTCTCATGCACATGTTGCTTATTTTTTTCTTTGCAGATTTGCAACAGACTAAAATCTGCATAATGTCAATTCTTGCAGTTTAGTTCACCCATAATAATGAGTGGGGAAAATAAGCAACAAAATCATGTAAAAAATGTAGAAAAAAATAAATGTGTTTTACTCAACATTCTTCCTGCCAACACATTACGATTTTCAGCAGAATTTTCTCCTGCAAATCCTGAACGTGTGCACATAGCCTTAGTCCCTGTCCTGTGTAACCCCCGTCATTATATGTCCTTGATAGCATCATATTGAATTTGGGGGTGGGAGAAGACCCTATCAGGTACTGAGCATCCTCTGCCACCTAACAATTCATTACAAGTCCCTAATAGCGTTTTCTCCCACCTTTCAGTTCATTATAAAGGGTCCTATGCACCTTATCGCCTTCTCTCCCACTCCCCAATAGTATCACAATGAATTGTGAGATGAGGAGGACACTATCCGGGGCTTAGCACCCTCCTCCACCACCCAATTCATTTTACATCCATATCTAATATCCTCCTCCCCCTTCCATGTTCATAAGTCTATTATAAGTCCTCCTTACTTCTATCCCAATCCTCCACACCCTCATAGTGCACTCCTCAAGAACAGACACCCCAATTCACCCAAACAATACTGAAGGGCCTGACTGTATCCTGCATAACAATAGAAAAATATGCAAAAAAAGGTGAAAAGTGATGTATAAAATACATGAGGTATTGGGCAATACTTTGGCTAAAAATATAAAAGCTCACAACCCACGTCACAGGTCCTCTCCTCACATTTGTGAGTTCCTTTATTAAATTAAAAAAATGGCTCACAGAAGTACATAAATTAAAGCCACATCACTGCCACACTAACAGTATCAAACTGTTTGATCTTATTAATTACTTATTAAGTGCTCTGTCTGGAAAACCCATTGGAAGAGCATAGATCCCCATATTCCTGTTTCCCTATATGACATTGATCTTTCTTTAATTCATACATCAATCTTCAGACACCTCTTTAATAAAGTGGTTTTCTCATTATAAAAAGTGGCCTGCAAATGATAGAACTCATATAAAATAACAAAATCTTGTAGTACTCTCCCTCAGTGGTGTTTGGCAGCAGCGGTGACAATCGTAGGTACACTTCAACTGTGAAAGACAGGACAGAATTTAGAAAAAAAAATTCACATTATTAATGACATAATTAAATTGCATTTTACTGCATGAAATAAGTATTTGATCACCTACCAACCAGCAAGAATTCTGGCTTTCACAGACCTGTTAGTTTTTCTTTAAGAATCCCTCCTACTCTGCACTCATTAGCTGTATTAATTGCACCTGTTTGCACTCATTACCTGTATAAATGGCACCTGTTCACTCACTCAATAAATCACACTCCACACTCTCCACCATGGCCAAAGAGCTGTCTAAGGACATCAGGGACAAAACTGTAGACCTGCACAAGGCTGAAATGGGCTACAGGACAATAAACAAGCAGTTTGGTGAGAAGGCAACAAGTGTTGGTGAAATTATCAGAAAACAGAAGAAACACAAGATGACTCAATATTTCTGGGTCTGGGGCTCCATGCAAGATGTCACTTCGTAGGGTGATGATTCTGAGAAAGTTCAGGAATTACCCCAGAACTAAATGGGAGAACCTGGTAAATGACCTGAAGAGAGCTGGGACCACAGTCACAAACATTACCGTTAGTAACACACAACGTCGTCATGGATTAAAATCCTTCAAGGCATGTAAGGTCCCCTTACTCACGCCAGCACATGTCCAGGCAAGATTGAAGTTCGCCAGTGACCATCTGGATGATCCAGAGGAGGCATGGGAGAAGGTCATGTAGTCAGATGAGACCAAAATAGAACTTTTTATATCAACTGCACTCGCCGTGTTTGAAGGAAGAAATATGAGTACAACCCTAAATACACGATCCCAACCGTGAAGCATGGTGGGAGAGACATCATACTTTGCTTCTTTGCTAAGGGGACAGGGCGACTGCACTGTATTGAAGGGAGGATGGATGGGGTCATGTATCGTGAGATTTTGGACAACAGCCTCCTTCCCTCACTAAGAGCATTGAAGATGGGTCATGGCTGGGTCTTCTAGCATGACAATGACCCCAACCACACAGCCAGGGCAACTAAGGAGTGGCTCTGTAACTGGAAATAAAAGTGTCTGTACCAAATATTAAGTTCTGTTTTTCTATTGTATCAAATAATTAATGCAATAAAATGCAATTTAATTATGTAAGAATCCGACAATCTGATTTTCTGTTTTTATTTTTAGATTCTGTGCAGTGTACCTATGATAATAATTACAGACTGTCATGATCCCAGTGCAGGTTTTGACCTGCACGTCAGGGGTTAATGTCTTGAGCCCAGTGCAGGCTTTGACCTGCATGCCTGGGGTTAATTGTTGTGGCCTCTCTTTGGTTCAGGGAGAGCTTCTTATAGCCATGGGAAACTCCAATCCCCGTCAGTTATACTTTTGCCTTTGGCCGAGTGTGGTGACCCCTGTGTGCCTGTTCGTTGTCTTCTAGCTTGCTTCTGACCCGGTTCTGTCCCCAGTTGTGAGTTTGCCTGACTTCTTGGCTACGTCCTGACTATCCGCTCTGTCTCATCCTTTGGTATTGTCGTGCTATCTCGTGCTTTGACCTTGTCCTGATCTGTTTACGTCCCTGTCTATGCTCCTTGGTAACTTTGTCCCGTAGTTACCATTCTAGGAGTTTTCCTGCAGCTCCTAGCTCTCTGGAGTTTAGGCCACGCCCCCAGCAGTCACGTGCTTCAGGTCCTGCTGGTCTATCATGCATCTTCTCTGCTGCTGCCCTGCTCCACAGGTATCTCTGAGCACAGTTTGTCTTACTCAAGACACGCACACTGGCTCAGTGAGCAAGTGCAGTGCGGTGTTCCTGATATTATAACTGACTGTGAACTTTTTTTCTCTCACTTCTGCAGCATGGACCCAATGCATGCTTTATCTGAGCAGGTGAAATGCTTGACTCAGTCACTGCAGAAGCTAAGTTTGGAGCACCAAACTCTGGCCCAGTCCAAATGGCAGGTTGCAGACTCGGTTCAGGGGGTGCTTTCCGCTGGGTTTCAGCAGGTGGGGACTAGAGATGTCATTTTAGTCCCACCCAAATCCCCAGTTAAGTTACCAGATACGTTTGCTGGGAACAAAAATGAATTTGGAGCGTTTAAGGAGGGCTGTAAGCTCTTTTTCTCCTTGAGACCCTGCTCCTCTGGGGTTGAGAAACAGAGGGTGTGGGTGGTTATGTCCCTGCTTAGGGGAGGCCCACAAGCCTGGGAATTTCCTCTTTCCTCTTCTGCCCCAGAGAGAATGACTGTGGATGCATTTTTTGAGGCCTTAGGGCTTATTTACGATGAGCCGGTTAGAGTGCATTTGGCTGAGGACAAGGTGATGAGTGTCTGTCAGGGGAAGCACCCGGCCGAGTGGTTCTGTTCTGAATTTAGACGTTGGGCAGCGGAGATTTCTTAGAGTGATGCGGGCAAGAGGTATTATGCAACTTGAAACACCATTATTCTCCAGTGGAGGTGAGACCCGGACTCCTCCTGTGGCTATGGAGGTGAGCGCTGTCACCTGTGAGAAGGAAAGAAGACGCCGCCGGGAGAAGCAGTTGTGCTTCTATTGTGGGGAATCTGGAAAACGACTAAGTCTGGGTCGTAATCGTGGAGGCTACCCAGACCTTCAGGTACAATTTTCCTCACTTGCAAAAATTGTGCTTCAAGTGGAACTGGAACTTGGTGATGGTCATGTTCAGACTACTGCTTTTGTTGACTGTGGTTCTGCTGAGAACCTGATTGATACACGAATTATGACTCTTAATAAGATAGGGTCAGGCTTCAGGATCCTGTTAAACTTGTGGCAATTGACTCGTCCCCTCTTACCCAGGACGATATCTGTTTCAGGTCTGAACTTTTTTCTCTAAAAGTGGGACCCGCTAATGTGGAAAAACTAAGCTGTCTTGTGTTATATAACTTGCCTGCAGGACTGGTACTGAGGATGCCTTGGCTTCATCGCCATAATCCTACCATTGATTGGGTAACAGGGGAGATCACTCAATGGGGATGCAAAGATAAATGTTGTAACCTGGGACCTCTTGCTAACTCTGTTAAATCCGTATCTGTGTCGTCTGTCAGTCTGGAAGGTATTCCGAAGTACCTGAAGGATTTCGAAGACGTTTTTTCCGAAAGTGAGGCTGAGGCGCTGCCACCACATAGACCCTACTTTTGTCCAATTGAGTTAGTACCCGGAGCCACGTTACCTAAGGCTTGGTTGTTCAATTTGTCTGGACCTGAGAGCCAAGCCATGAAGGAGTACATAGCTGAGAGTCTCCGCAAAGGGCATATCCGGCCTTCTGTGTCACCCGTGGCAGCAGGATTCTTCTTTGTGAAAAAGAAAGCTGGTGGTTTGCGGCCGTGCCTCGACTTTCAGGAACTTAACAAGATAACGGTTAGGAACACTTACCCGCTTCCCCTCATCCCAGACTTATGTAACCAGCTATCTGGAGCCCAATGGTTCTCCAAATTAGATCTCCGGGGGGGCCTACAACCTGATAAGGGTTCGGGAAGGGGACGAGTGGAAAACTGCGTTCCTCACATCAGATGGACTCTTTGAAAACCTGGTAATGCCATTTGGGTTAACTAATTCACCCGCTATTTTCCAGAACTTTATCAATGTTGTGCTTTCTGACCTGAAAGACCGTTTTGTTGTCATTTATTTGGATGACATTTCGGTGTATTCCCCGGACAGTCAGACTCACTTGCAACACCTACGGACAGTTCTCCAGAGACTCAGAGAGAACCAATTGTTTGTTAAATTGGAAAAGTGTTCGTTTTTCGAACAGGAACTGTCTTTTGTGGGGCTGATTGTGTCCTGTGAGGGGTTTCGTATGGATCCTAAGAAGGTGCTGGCGATCGCTGACTGGGTTCAGCCTCGAGATCTCAAGGGGCTCCAGCGCTTCTTAGGATTTGCGAACTATTATAGGAGATTCATTAAAGGTTTCTCACAAGTGGTTAAACCACTCACGGATCTTACCCTGAAGGGGGCTGATGTAAAAAATTGGTCTGTACTCACTAAGGAGTCCTCAGCTCTTAAGAAATGTTTCATGTCTTCCCCGGTGTTGGTCCAACCAGACCCGTCCAAACCATTCATTGTGGAGGCGGATGCTTCTGAAGTGGGGGTGGGGGCTGTGCTGTCCCAGGGTCCAGCCACCCTTACTAATCTCAAACCCTGTGCCTTGTTCTCCAAGAAGTTCTCTTCAGCCGAAAGAAACTATGATGTAGGCAATAGAGAACTTCTTGCAGTCAAGCTGGCATTCGAAGAATGGGGGCGCTTTTTGGAAGGGGCGGCTCACCCTATCACTGTTATCACGGATCACAAAAATTTGGCATACCTTGAATCCGCTAAGAGGCTTACTCCTAGACAAGCCCGTTGGTCACTTTTTTTTCACGATTTCAGTTCTCCGTTACTTTTCGACTGGGGTCCAAAAATGTTAAAGCAGATGCCCTGTCCAGAAGTTTTGACCCGGTGTCTCCCCCCCGAGCCGCCGTCCTCCATTCTTCCCCCAGGGGTGGTAGTGGCGGGGGTCTCATCAGAGTTGGAACAAGAAATTTTAAGGGCTCAGTTCCTAGCTTCGGCAACAGGCCAGGGGATAAATTGTTTGTTCCAGATTTATTGCGGCCTAGACTTCTGCAGGAGTTTCACGAGTCTAGGCTGAGTGTTCATCCCGGTATCACGGACACTAGAGAGGCAGTAGCCTCAGGGTTTTTTGGTGGCCTTCACTGGGGTCCGATGTCAAAAAATTCATTTCTGCTTGTGGTGTGTGTGCCCGTTCCAAAAGCTCGCATAACCGGCCGGCTGGGGAACTCATACCTTTACCGGTTCCTGATAAAGTCCAGGGAGAGATGAGTCCATGGCCTATTACCGGTCTTCCACCTTCCAGGGGCAATACCGTGATCTGGGTGGTGGTGGATAGGTTTTCAAAACAGGCCCATTTCATTCTCTTGGCAGCATTACCCTCAGCAGAACCATTGTCAAGGTTGTTTGTGCAGCATGTGGTCCGATTGCATGGGGTACCCCTGAATGTGGTGTCTGACAGAGGTGTGCAGTTTGTGGCCAAATTTTGGAAGGCATTCTGTGTGAAATTGGGCATCTCACTCTCCTTCTCGTTGGCATATCACCCGGAAAGTAATGATCAGACAGAACGCACCAATCAATCCCTGGAACAAATTCTCAGGTGTCTGACCTCCGCCAGACAGGAGGATTGGTGTGATGCCTTACCGTTGACGGAATTCGCTTTTAACATCCGGGTGAATCAGTCCACCAACCTGTCTCCATTCCTGATTAATTATGGGTTTAATCCTCATTTTGTGGAGTTTTCACGGGTGGATTCCAGTTGTCCAGGGGCAGAGGGGTCCGTTCAATGGTTAAAAAACCTATGGGCTGAAGTCCAGCGTAATATCTCTCGGGCCCAGGGGAGGTACAAATATTTTGCTGACAAAAAGAGAGCCCCGGGACACATGTTTCAGGTGGGGGAGAATGTTTGGCTTTCCACATGTAACATCAACTTGAAGGTACCATCAGTTAAATTGGGACCAAAGTTCATTGGTCCGTATGAGATTATGGAGATAGTCAACCCAGTGGCATATAGGTTGCGTCTCCCTGCCTCCTTAAAAATATCCAATGTGTTCCATAAATCTCTGTTGAAACCCGTGGGGTCTGTCAAGGAGGACTCCGAGTCTGTTGTTCCTCCAGTGTTGGTGGAGTATGAGGTCGGACATATTGTGGACTCTCGGTGGGTGCGCCGCTCCTTGCAGTACCTGGTCCACTGGAAGGGATATGGACCAGAGGATCGCTCATGGGTCCCTGCTCACTCTGTACATGCAGATCGCCTTGTTCAGGCTTTCTATGCCAAATACCCAGGGAAGCCTGGGGGTCCAGAGGCCCCCCGTTGAGAGGGGGGTACTGTCATGATCCCAGTGCAGGTTTTGACCTGCACATCAGGGGTTAATGCCTTGAGCCCAGTGCAGGCTTTGACCTGTACGCCTGGGGTTAATTATTGTGGCCTCTCTTTGGTTCAGGGAGAACTTCTTATAGCCCTGGGAAACTCCAATCCCCTTCAGTTATACTTTTGCCTTTGACCGAATGTGGTGACCCCTGTGTGCCTGTGACTTGATTGTCTTCTAGCGTGCTTATATGGTTCTGACCCGGTTCTGTCCCCCATTGTGAGTTTTCCTGTTGATTCTGTACTGTATATCTGTTTCTCTGGTTTCTGACTTCTTGGCTATGTCCTGACTACCCGTTCTGTCTCATCCTTTGGTATTGTCGTGCTATCTCATGCTTTGACCTTGAATTGATCTGTTTACGTCCCTGTCTATGCCCCTTGGTAACTTCGTCCCGTAGTTACCCTGCTAGGAGTGTTCCTTCAGCTCCTAGCTCTCTGGAGTTTAGGCCACGTCCCCAGCAGTCACGTGATTCAGGTCCTGCTGGTCTGAAGCAAGCATCTTCTCTGCTGCTGCCCGCTCCACAGGTATCTCTGAGCACAGTTTGTCTTACTCAGGACACGCGCACTGGCTCAGTGAGCTAGTGCAGTGCGGTGTTCCTGACACAGACCTCTCCATTGTTTGTAGATGGGAAAACTTGCAAAATAGTCAGTGTATCAAATACTTATTTTCCCCACTGTATGTGTATCAAAAGGGCGCCCCTTTAAATATACTGCTTAGATAAAGTCATTGTAAATTAATTTAACAAATTTTAATTCTAACAATTCAAATGTACCAAATGCTAAGAAATTTGAGTAAACAATACTGTTTAGACAGTTAAACTGAGGCAATCATGAATTTTATCTTATTTTTGCAACATTTCTTATCAGTTCCATGGAGTAATGCACCTTGGCTGTCAAGTTCCCAAATGTCATTTATGAAAGACAAGACCTGAAACAGAAGAACAAACTTGTAGAAGATCATCAGTCTTGTGAGAGGCATCTAGAAAACATGAAAGGGCTTCTACTACTGCTCTTGGTGGGGACCACCTGTGCTCAGGAATCTGGTAAGTTAATAACATATCATCGATGCTAATATAAAACATATCTTGCTGCAAAAATAAGATAAAATTCATGATTGCCTCAGTTTTATATATATATTATATATATATATATATATATATATATATATATATACACACACACACACACACTGTATATATCTATAAAAATAAATGCCCTAAGCAGCTTCCGGTTGTAACAACTTCCGTCCAGTTGTAACCGGTGACGTCACCGCACACCTCTTTCCATGTTAACCCTCAACACACCACTCCTCCTCAACACACACTCCTCTCACCCTTTCACTCCACATACGACCCTTTCTCTCACTCCGTCTCTCATACTCACGCCGTCATCGCCGCTGATCCACGATCCCCGACATCTTCTTCCGCCGGAGCCATCCTAGATCCAGACGTCCTCCACGCCGGCGACATGTTCTTGCGGTGACGCCATTTTGGATCGGTGAAATCCCGCGATAGTCAAGATGGCGTCGCCGCAAGAACATGTCGCCGGCGTGGAGGATGTCAGGATCCAAAATGGCGTCGGCGAAATCTCACGAGATTTCGCCGACGCCATTTTGGATCCCGACGGCATCCACGCCGGCGACATATTCCTGCGGCGACGCTATTTTGGATCAGCGAAATCCCGCGATACTCAAGATGGCGTCGCCGCAAGAACATGTCGCTGGCGAGGACGACGTCGGGATCCAAAATGGCGTCGGCGAAAACTCGCAAGATTACGCCGACGCCATTTTGGATCCCGACGTCCTCCACGCCGGCGACATGTTCTTGCGGCGACGCCATCTTGACTATCGTGGGATTTCGCTGATCCAAAATGGCATCGCCGCAAGAACATGTCGCCGGCGTGGACAATGTCTGGATCCAGGATGGCGCCGGCGGAAGAAGATGTCAGGGATCGTGGAGCAGCGGCGATGATGGCGTGAGTATGAGAGACGGAGTGAGAGAAGGGGTCGTATGTGGAGTGAAAGAGTGAGTGGAGATGGTGAAAGGTGAGAGGAGTGTGTGTTGAGGGTTAACATGGCAAGAGGTGTGATACCATAATCTAGTATATAAATATACATTCAAATATATTGTCTTGAAATGTATTATAGTTGTTACTGCTGATGTAGTAAATATTTTTGCTTAAAGACAACTTGTATGTCTTAGGCTACTTTCAGATTTGCGTTCAGAGGCGCAGCGCAGGGCCGCTGCTAAGCTCCGCCCCCCGCCGCGCCTCCTCCAGTCAGCTCCTCCTCTGATGCTGCATGCAATCAGCATACCCTATAGTTAGTGTTGGGTATGCTGGTCGTGCGCTGATACACTTTTGCCGGCGCACAAAAACGCGCCGTGTTGCATTTTTGTGTGCTCGGCGCAGCGCCAAAAGGGCGCAAGTGCCGGCAAAAGTGTACCAGCATACGACCAGCGTACCCAACGCTAACTATAGGGTGCGCTGATCGTATGCAGCGTCATTCACTTAAGCCAGTGCCTCCTCCCCATCCTTGCCCACCGTCCGCAGGTTATTGCTGAATTGGAGTAGGTGTACGCCATTTTTTGCGCGTGCGCTAAGTATTCATAGCTAGCGCAGTATGCTTTGCCCAACTGCGGGCAAAGCCGAAAAGCCGGCCTGCGCATGCGCCGGTTAACTAAGCCCCGGAAGTATTTTGCTGTGTTCCAGGGCTTAGTTAACCGGCGCATGCGCAGGCCGGCTTTTCGGCTTTGCCCGCAGTTGGGCAAAGCATACTGTGCGTGCGCTAGCTATGAATGCTTAGCGCACACACAAAAAATGGCGTTCAGCTACTCCAATTCAGCAATAACTTGCGGACGGCGGGCAAGGATGGGGAGGCGGCACACATCGGGAACACCGCCCATCCGACCGGGCCAACCTCGTTTTCATCGCCCGCCAAAGGGTATGTGACAGATTACCTTTAACTGCTCAATCAGTAAGCTCAAATAGTAAGGTGAAGCGGAGAGGTGATACACAATGTCTGAAGAGATCTCCTCTGCTCTCATTTATATACTACATGTCTCAGCCATAAGAACATACTGCCCCTTTAAGTAGTTATGGGACTGATGAAATTGCAGTCTAACATTGGTGCTGGACCCTGCTAGTATAGTCCTTAGCATCTAGGTAATGCCACCTCAGCACATTTCGCCCTTCACTATGATAATGGGCACATATGGAGGCTATTTTTCACACTTTGTGCTGTTTAGATTTAGATAGGAGCGTCATATGAGCCGCACGCAGCAGCACAGATGCCCAGCATAAATGGACAACACCCCGCTTCCCACCACTAACGTACACACACACTGGCCAATCCAGAGCTCCATGACACAGAACAAATTGGGAGCCGCTATGTATAGTGACAGTGCCCTTCTGTCAACAGGAAAGTGACCGTTGCCAGGTTTCAAATACACAGACTCGCAGAGCAAGTTAACCCTTTGATATCAAGTAGCACTTGTATTAACCCCTTTCTGACATCTGACGTAATATTCCATCTATGTGACCTAGGCGTATTTGACCACAGACAGAATATTACATAATCGGGATCGTCCGCACACACAGGGGTTGCGCGGGCGATCGCTGCCGGGTGTCAGCTGATTCTGACAGCTGACATCCGGCATTAGGTGCTAGGAGCGGTCACAGACCACTCCCGGCACTTCAACCCCTGAAATGCTGCGATCGAAGACGATCACATCATTCCAGAAGCCGTCACAGGGCTGACAGCCCCTCTGCCTTTGGATTTATTGTGCTATTGAGGCAAATAGCACTCCATCCCTTTGGAGTCTCGCCGTATGACAAAGCAGTACAGTACAGCCACATATAGGGTATTAACACATTCAGCAGAAATTGTGGGACAAATTTTGGTGCCATTTTTCCCCATTTCTCGTTGTGAAAATGTAAAATTTGGCGCAATATGGCACTTCTTCCCTTCCAAGCTTAGCACTGTGCCTCAAAAGTAGGTTTCAACCACATATGATGTATCGGCGTTCTCAGGAGAAATTGCATAACAAATTTTGGGGTCCATTTTCTCTTGCTATCCTTGTGAAAATGAAAAAAATTGGGACAAAAACAACATTTTTGTGGGAAAAATATTTTTTTCCCATTTCCACAGATCAACGTTGTAAAATTCTGTGAAGCACCAGTGAGTTCAAGGTGCTCAGCACACATAAAGCACACCACACAGATAAATTCCTTGATGGGTCTAGTTTCCAAAATAGGGTCACTTGAGGGGGTTTTACACTGCTTAGGCACATCAAGGGCTCTCAAAATGTGACATGACACATGAAGACTGTTCCATCAAAGTCTGCATTTGAAAACATCACTCCTTCTTTTCTGAGCCCTGCGAACAAACATTTGGGGTATCTGCATACTCGGGAGAAATCGCACAACAAATCAACAAATTTTTGTTCCATTTTCTCCTGTTGTTACCCTTGTAAAAATAAAAAAATTGAGTCTGAAAGAATATTTTTGTGTGAAAAATATGTTTCTTTTATTTTTATGGCTCTATGGTATAAACATCTGTGAAGCATGTGTGGGGTCAAGGTGCTCACCACACATTTAGATAAATTCCTTGACCATTCTAAGTTCCAAAATAGGGTCACTTGTGGGGGGTTTCCACTGTTTAGACACATCAGGGTCTCGTTAAACGAGACATGGCATCCGCTAATTATTCTAGCAAATTTTGCATTCAAAACGTCAAATGGTGCTCCTTCCCTACCAAACCCTGCTTTGCTATCACGCTTACCCTTATTTGCAGGGGGTAGCGTGACCGGTCAGCGGTCCCAGCGTCGGTGCAGAAACTCTGACCACGGGGCTGTCTGAGGAGCCCGTGCAAGAGCGCAGTTTGGGAGGTCGCAGGACCTGTGGAAGGGGCGGAGCGCTTGCAGAAGCGCTCAGAGGCTGCAGGACCTTGCACCAAGTGACCCAGTGACGTCAGAGGGGGCGTAGCTTATCGCAGAGATGCTGCAGTGACAGGCAGGGGCAGCGTCGGACTGGAACACCTTGGGCCCACCAGAGAAAATCATTCTTGGGGCCCACTATGTAGCTGCATAGAGTTAAATACCAGACCACCAATTATGCGGTAAAACACGCTAATATCCGGGTATAATATAAGGTTGTACATGTCTTAATTATGTAGCAGGAGTTGGGGTAGCCCCTCATAGAATATAAAGCAGCCCCCTCACATAGTATAATGCAGCCATCTCATAGAATATAATGCAGCCATCTCATAGAATATAATACTGCCCCCCTCATAGGGAATAATACTGCCCCCCTCATAAGGTATAATGCACCCCCTCATAGGGTATAATACTGCCCCCCTCATAGGGTATAATACTGCCCCCCTCATAGGGAATAATGCACCCCCTCATAGGGAATAATGCACCCCCTCATAGGGTATAATGCTGCCCCCTCATAGGGTATAATACTGCCCCCCTCATAGGGTATAATACTGCCCCCCTCATAGGGAATAATGCTGCCCTCCTCATAGGGAATAATGCTGCCTCCTCATAGGGTATAATGCTGCCTCCTCATAGGGTATAATGCTGCCTCCTCATAGGGTATAATGCTGCCCCCTCATAGGGTATAATGCTGCCCCCCTCATAGGGAATAATGCTGCCCTCCTCATAGGGAATAATACTGCCCCCCTCATAGGGAATAATGCACCCCCTCATAGGGTATAATACTGCCCCCTCATAGGGTATAATACTGCCCCCCTCATAGGGTATAATACTGCCCCCCCTCATAGGGTATAATGCTGCCCCCTCATAGGGTATAATACTGCCCCCCTCATAGGGTATAATACTGCCCCCCTCATAGGGAATAATGCTGCCCTCCTCATAGGGAATAATGCTGCCTCCTCATAGGGAATAATGCTGCCTCCTCATAGGGTATAATGCTGCCTCCTCATAGGGTATAATGCTGCCCCCCTCATAGGGAATAATGCACCCCCTCATAGGGTATAATACTGCCCCCTCATAGGGTATAATACTGCCCCCCTCATAGGGTATAATACTGCCCCCCTCATAGGGTATAATACTGCCCCCCCTCATAGGGTATAATGCTGCCCCCTCATAGGGTATAATACTGCCCCCCTCATAGGGTATAATACTGCCCCCCTCATAGGGAATAATGCTGCCCTCATAGGGAATAATGCTGCCTCCTCATAGGGAATAATGCTGCCTCCTCATAGGGTATAATGCTGCCTCCTCATAGGGTATAATACTGCCCCCCTCATAGGGTATAATGCTGCCCCCCTCATAGGGAATAATGCTGCCCTCCTCATAGGGTATAATGCTGCCTCCTCATAGGGTATAATGCTGCCTCCTCATAGGGTATAATGCTGCCCCCCTCATAGGGTATAATGCTATATAGATATATAGATATAGAGTTAGATAGATATAGATAGAGAGATAGATATAGATATAGAGATAGAGCGATAGATAGCGAGAGATTTAGATATAGAGATAGATAGATACAGAGAAAAGATATAGAGATAGATAACGGATAGATAAATAGATAGATAGGTATAGAGATAGATAGATATAGATATTAGATAGAGATATATATAGATAAAGATAGATATAGATGGTAGCTAGATAGATAATAAATATAGAGATAATAGATATAGAGATAGATAGAGTAAGATAGATAGATATAGAGATAGATAGACATAATAGATAGATATAGAGATAGATATAGAGATATATATAGAAAGATATAGAGATAGATAGATATAGAGATAGATGTAGAGATAGAAAGATAGATATAAAGATAGAGCGATAGATAGAGATAGATATAGAAATAGATAGATATAGATAATGGATAGAGATAGATATAGAGATAGATAGATATAGATAATAAATAGAGATAGAAAGATAGATAGATAGATATAAGAGAGATAGAGAGAGATATATAGAGATATAGAGATAGATAGATAGATAGATAGATAGATAGAGATAGATATAGAAATAGATAGATATAGATAATGGATAGAGATAGATATAGAGATAGATAGATATAGATAATAAATAGAGATAGAAAGATAGATAGGAGAGATAGAGAGAGAGATATATAAAGATAGAGAGACAGATAGAGAGAGCGAGAGAGATATATAAAAAAAAAAAAACCACAATACTCACCTCTCCTCCTCGCTCCCACGCTGATCCCGGCTTCAGTGTCAGGAGCTGCCCCCTCTGCCAGACACACAGCGGGTGCGCGATGTAGTGACGTCATCGCGCACTGGCTGTGAGCCAGGAGCAGAGAGGACTGAGGGCGGCGCCGGCCCTGATTTACAGCTGCAGTCTGCAGAGCAGCTTACTGGGCTGGGGGCGGGGCCTCTGGGGGTGGAGACCTGAAATGATATTCACTGCTTCGCAGTGAATATTCATTTCTCTTTAGCAGCGGGGACAGGGGCTCCTGCCTCCTGACACCCGCTGCTGCTCCGCTGGCAGGGGCCCCCATAGCAGCTGCATGGTGTGCGACACACCACTGGCTGGGGGCCCCTGGAGCAGCGGGGGCCCTAGGCAACTGCTGGCCCTGTATGCCAGCAGGTGCCAGGGCCCACCAGATGCCAGGGCCCACCGGAGAATCCTCCGGTTCTCCGGTGGGCCAGTCCGACGCTGGGCAGGGGACTCAGAGAGCCAGGGGCTTACACAGTAGCGATGGTCGGGCAATCCAGAAGTCATACACAGGAGAAGCAATGCGGTACAGAATCAGGCAGAACAAGAATGGTCAGGGAAGCAGGAGGTCAGCCACGGGTCGGGCTGCACGGTACAAAAACAGAGAGTCAGGGTGGTTTCACATTAGCGCTTTTTAAGCGCACGCACGGCCGGGGGTAGCTCCGCCCCCGAGCCGGCTCTCTGCCCGGCGTGCCCGCCCCTTGCTTGTAGCGCCGCCTCCTAGCGCACAGCGGCGCCTGCGATCGGCGCACCCTATCTTTAGCATAGGGTGTGCAGATCGTGCCCAGGCCGTGCGCTAGTTGCGCTTTGACCTGCGCTGCGCACTTTTGACGGTGCGCCGTGCGCGCCAAAATCCGAAAAGTTTGATTTGGGCACGCACGGCGCACCGTCAAAAGTGCGCAGCGCAGGTCAAAGCGCAACTAGCGCACGGCCTGCACACGATCTGCGCACCCTATGCTAAAGATAGGGTGCGCCGATCGCAGGCGCCGCTGTGCGCTAGGAGGCGGCGCTACAAGCAAGGGGCGGGCACGCCGGGCAGAGAGTCGGCTCGGGGGCGGAGCTACCCCCGGCCGTGCGTGCGCTTAAAAAGCGCTAATGTGAAACCACCCTCAGAGAGTAGTCAAGGGAAGCCAATGGTCAGAACACGGGTCGAGCAGGACGGTACCAAATCAGAAAGCCAAGAGACAAAAACCAAAATCCAGACCAGGTCATACACACCACAAACACGGAAACGGGCGAGAGGCACTTAGCACAGACAGGGTCGGACACACTCAAGTATGAAGTATTAACGACAGAGAAGGGTGCTCGCCTGTAGCCATAAATACCCTCCCTGAGACCAAAAAGAGGCTCTCACCATTAACCCTTCACTTGTCAGACCAAAATTCCAGATACCATGACAGTACCCCTCCCTCAACGGGGGGCCTCCGAACCCCCAGGTCTTCCTGTGTATCGAGCATGATATGCCCTGACCAGGCGATCTGCGTGTACTGACCTGGCCAGTACCCAAGATCGATCCTCCGGGCCATACCCTTTCCAGTGGACGAGGTACTGCAAAGAACCACGAACCCATCGAGATTGCACAATCTTTTGCTCCTCGAAATCCATGTGGCCGTCCACCGATATCGGCGGTGGTAGAGGAGTACGTTCCTCTCTCACTGGACCTACTGGCTTAAGTAAGGATCTATGAAAAACGTTGTGCACCTTCAAGGAGGGTGGGAGACGTAGCCGATAAGCCACCGGATTAATCACCTCCATTATTACGTAGGGACCAATAAATTTGGGACCCAACTTTGCTGACGGCAGTTTTAACGTTATGTTCCGTGTTGAGAGCCAAACCTTATCCCCACAATGCAAGTCCTGACCCAGACCCCTCTTTTTATCAGCAAAACGTTTGTACCTTCCCTGAGCCTTTTAAATACATGCGCGAACCCTTGACCATAAACCACTGATCTGACTAACCAAATCTTCTACCCCTGGACAATTTGAATCCAACCGCGAAAACTCACCAAAATGAGGATTTAATCCAAGGTTAATGAAAAAAGGTGACCTACCGGTGGACTGGTTAATTCGGTTATTAAGGGCGAACTCCGCCAATGGTAATGCATCACACCAGTCGTCTTGCAGTGTTGAAGTCAAACATCGAAGGATTTGTTCTAAAGACTGGTTGGTGCGCTCCGTTTGCCCATTACTCTCTGGGTAGTATGCTGAGGAAAAAGACAAAGATATCCCCAACTTCCTACAAAAGGCTTGCCAAAATTTTGCTATAAATTGTGTCCCCCTATCGGAAACAATATTGGTGGGTACCCCATGGAGACGAATGATTTGGGAAAGGAAGTGTTTAGAAAGGACCTCGGCAGACGGTAGTTTAGACATGGGTACGAAATGTGCCATCTTTGAAAACCTATCTACCACTACCCAAATGACGGTATTACCCTTGGAGGGGGGGGAGGTTGGTAATGAAATCCATGGACAAATGGGTCAATGGTCTTTCCGGAATTGGTAGTGGTACCATTTCACCAGCAGGCCGGCAATGAGAGCCCTTAGAACGGGCGCACACTCCACAGGCCATGACATACCCCTTAATTTTTGTACACATTGATGGCCACCAAAACATTCTCTTTACCGCCTCACAAGTGGCCGCAATACCTGGGTGGGCCCCCAACTTAGAATCGTGAAACTCCCGTAAGAGCTTGGACCGTAAGAACTGTGGTACAAACAATCTATTAGGCGGTTTGGCCCTTGGAGCTAAAGATTGAGCCCCCACAATCTCCCGCTCCAACTTTGACGAAAGCTCGGCTATCACCACCCCGGGTTGAAGAATGGATGAGGGAGGATCGGGGGCAGAAAGAGGTTCAAAACTTCGCGACAATTTGTCCGCCTTCACGTTCTTAGAACCAGGCCGAAAAGTTATGGAGAACTGGAACCGGGAAAAAAAAAGTGACCACCGAGCCTGCCTGGGAGTTAACCTTTTCGCTGTTTTAATGTACTCCAAATTTTTATGGTCAGTGATAACCGTAATTAGATGTTCTGCCCCCTCCAAAAACTGCCTCCATTCTTCAAACGCCAGTTTTATAGCCAAGAGCTCTCTATTCCCCACATCATAATTTCTCTTTGCCGGAGAGAATTTCTTGGAGAAAAATGCACAGGGTCTGAGGTTAATGTAGCCGGTCCTTGAGACAAAACAGCCTCCACCTCGGACGCATCCACCTCTACCACAAACGGCTGGGACGGATTAGGCTGCACCAGAACTGGCGCAGACATAAAGCAATTCTTTAGACTCACAAAAGCTTGTTCGGCCGGAAGAGACCAATTCTTTATATCGGACCCCTTACATGTGAGATCAGTCAGAGGTTTCACTATCTGAGAAAAACCCTTGATAAACCTCCGATAATAATTTGCAAACCCCAGAAAACGCTGCAGGCCCTTCAGGTCCTGGGGTTGGACCCAATCTGCAATGGCCTGCACCTTCTTGGGATCCATACGAAACCCCTGTGGAGAAATGATTAGCCCTAGAAAAGTTAGCAACTGCACAAAAAAGGTATACTTTTCTAGTTTAACAAACAATTGGTTCTCCCCGAGTCTCTGCAGAACAATCTTAACATGAGATAGGTGAGACTGCTCGTCAGTGGAGAAAATCAAAATATCGTCCAAATAAATGACAACAAAGTGGCCAATCAGGTCCGCAAAAATCACATTGATAAAATTCTGAAAAACTGCTGGTGCGTTGGCGAGACCGAATGGCATCACAAGATTCTCAAACAACCCTTCAGTAGTAAGAAACGCCGTTTTCCATTCATCCCCCTCTTTAATCCTAATAAGATTATAAGCCCCCCTAAGGTCTAGTTTGGAGAACCATTTTGCTCCCGAGAGTTGATTGCACAGATCGGGGATCAGAGGTAAGGGATATGCATTTTTAACAGTAATTTTATTGAGTTCCCGAAAGTCGAGGCAGGGACGTAGGCCACCAGCTTTCTTTTAAGAAGATCCCCGCTGCTATTGGAGAGACCGAAGGTCTGGTATGCCCTTTACGGAGACTTTCCTTTATATATTCTTTCATTGCCAAACGTTCAGGCCCTGATAAATTAAACAGATGGGCTTTGGGTAATTTGGCCCCTGGGACTAAGTCAATGTTGCAGTCAAAAGGCCTATGTGGGGGTAATGCCTCGGCCTCGCTTTCGGAGAACACGTCCTCGAAGTCTTTCAGGCACTCCGGAATGCCCTCCAGACACACAGAAGACTCCAAGACAGGTTTTGCAAGGAAAACACAACACACAGCTTTATAGGAACAGTCATCACATTTCAGACCCCATTTTACAATTATCCTCCTTTCCCAGTCAATTACCGGGTTGTGCCGCTGAAGCCACAGCATAACCAACACCAGCCCTTCAGGTAGATTGTCCATAATGAAACATCTCATCTCCTCCACATGGGAGGAGCCAACCTGTAAAACAAAGGTATTGGTGGCATAACGAATCCCCGAACGGGTGAGAGGGGAGGAGTCAATGGCCACAATTTTCAAAGGGGTCTCTAACCTGACTGTCCCTATCTTGACCCTGGAGACGGTGCTGGCACTGACCAGGTTAAGAGAAGAACCGCAGTCTACCAAGACTGTAGAAAAAAAATGACATTTGTCTACCAGCAGTTCAACATCAAGCAACAACTTGGGGCATGAGGAAAAAGGTACCTGAGGGTCTGGGCAGCCTCCTCAATCACTACCCAGACCTAGTAGTTTCCCGATGGCTGGGAAGATGAGGAACAGGACGGACAGTCTCTCCTCCAATGTCCTGCTTCTCCACAGTAAAAGCACAGTTGTTTATCCCGCCGACGTCTCCTCTCTTTCTCTTTGATGGATGTAGCACCAATCTCCATGGGTATAGCACTGGCCCCCACCTCTTTTCTCCCAGTGAACAGAGGTGATTCGGAGTGCATCACTCCTCTGGCTCTTAACCGTCGATCCATCCAAACTGCCTGTGTCATGGCATCTTCCAGGGTATCAGGAGGCGGATGCAGGGCTAGTGCGTCCTGAAGGCGTTCTGCTAAGCCCCTACGGAATAGTCCGCGGAGGGCCGCATCGTCCCAAGTGACTTCCGCTGCCCACCGCCGAAACTCAGAACAATACCACTCTGCAGAGTGCCGACCCTGACGTGCACTCATCACCATGTCCTCCGCCAGGCGTACTCTATCAGGCTCATCGTAAATACGGCCCAAGGCCTCAAAAACGCATCCACAGTCATACATTCTGGTGCTGTGGGTGCTAACGAGAATGCCCAGGCTTGTGGGGCACCCCGCAACAGGGAGATAACTACCCCGAACCTTTGAAATTCTCCCCCGGACGAATGAGGTCTCAGGGAGAAAAACAATTTGCACCCCTCCCGGAACGCCCTGAACTCCTTTTTGTCTCCGGAAAAGGAGTCAGGCAGTTTAACCGGGGATTCAGGGGACGTAAGGGACACATCCCTACTCTCGGAAGACATAGCCCCTTGCACAGTACTAACCAGCTGCTGCTGGGTATGAGCCATACTGCGCTGTTCCACACTCATTTTCTGGAACATTTGAGAGAGCTGCTTCACTTGCTCAGACAATGCCTGAGCACACACACAATTATCAGAACAGGTAACAACAGAAGGATGAGTGGGGGGAAAAGTAGTGGTCATTTATAATATTACGCTTACCCTTATTTGCAGGGGGTAGCGTGACCGGTCAGCGGTCCCGGCGTCGGTGCAGAAACTCTGACCACGGGGCTGTCTGAGGAGCCCGTGCAGGAGCGCAGTTTGGGAGGTCGCAGGACCTGTGGAAGGGGCGAAGCACTTGCAGAAGCTCTCAGAGCGTGACCCACGTGACCCAGTGACGTCAGAGGGGGCGTAGCTTATCGCAGAGACGCTGCGGTGACAGGCAGGGGACTCAGAGAGCCAGGGGCTTACACAGTAGCGATGGTCGGGCAATCCAGAAGTCATACACAGGAGAAGCAATGCGGTACAGAAGCAGGCAGAACAAGAATGGTCAGGGAAGCAGGAGGTCAGGCACGGGTCGGGCTGCACGGTACAAAAACAGAGAGTCAGAGAGTAGTCAAGGGAAGCCAATGGTCAGAACATGGGTCGAGCAGGACGGTACCAAATCAGAAAGCCAAGAGACAAAAACCAAAATCCAGACCAGGTCATACACACCACAGACACGGAAACAGGCGAGAGGCACTTAGCACAGACAGGGTCGGGCACACTCAAGATTGAAGTATAAACGACAGGGAAGGGTGCTCACCTGTAGACATAAATACCCTCCCTGAGGCCAAAGAGAGGCTCTCACCATTAACCCTTCACTTGTCAGACCAAAATTCCAGATACCATGTCATTTGCGTCAAAACAATAGTTTTTCATCACATATTGGGTATTGGCATACTCAGGAGAAATTGCATAACAAATTGTATGGTGCAATTTATCCTGTTACCTTTATGAAAATGCAAAATTTGGGGCTAAAAAAAACATCTTTGTGGGAAAAATATGAATACATGTGGGGATTCCCTAGCAAACAGGCATTCCTCACATGTATACAGCCTGTCCAGCAGCTATAAATCATGCAGCTTCATCGACACAAACTAAATCTCCGAGCACGCCAAAATACTCGGAGGACACTCAAGCATGCTTGGGAAAACCCGAGCAACGAGTATACTCGCTCATCACTAGTGGCGAGTTATTTAACCCCTTTTTGCCATATGATGTACTATCCCGTCCATGTGCCCTGGGACTTAATACCCAGGCACGGGATAGTACGTCATAGCGATCAGCGATGCTCACGTGGTGAGCACCGCTGATCGCGGCCGAGTGTCAGCTGATTATCACAGCTGACACCCGGCACTATGTGTCAGGGGCGGTTATGGACCACCGACACGTTAACCCCTGGCACACTGCGATCAAACACGATCGCAGTGTATCGGGGTTTAGGGAAGCATTGGCAAGGAGGGGGCTCCTTCCGTGCTTCCCTGCGACACAGCAGTGCAATGTGCAGCGCTGCTGCGGGGGTCTCTTTCCCTGCAGGTCCCCGGATCCAAAATGGCGGCGGTGACCTTCGGGGGCCTGCAGGGAGCCGGCTTCCTAAGTGCCTGCAAAGCACAGGCACGAGGAAGCCTGCAGCACTGCCTGTGACAGATCGCTGATCTGTCAGAGCGATCTGTGATGTGACAGATCAGCGATCTATCACATGACAGTTATGTCCCCCCTGGGACATTGTAATAAAGTTAAAAAAAAAGTGTAAAAATAATTTATAAAAAAAATAGCTAAATAAATTAAAAAAAAATATTCCCTAATAAATTCATTTTTTGGAAATAAAAAAAACAAAACAATAAAAGTGCACATATTTGGTATCACCGCGTCCGTAACGACCCACCCTATAAAACTGTCCCATTAGTTAACCACCTTAGCGAACCCCTTAAAAAATAAAAATAAAAAACAAAGCAAAAAATAATGCTTTATTATCATACTGCCGAACAAAAAGTGCAATAACGCGCAATCAAAATGACGCATATAAATATCCATGGTACCGCTGAAAACGTCATCTTGTTCCGCAAAAAACGAGCCACCATACAGCATCATCAGTGAAAAAATTAAAAAAAGTTATAGCTCGCAGAATAAAGTGATGCGAAAATAATTATTTTTTATATAAAATTGTTTTCATTGCATAAAAGCGCCAAAACATAAAAAAAACCTAAATGAGGTATCGCTGTAACCATACTGACCCGAAGAATAAAACTGCCTTATCAATTTTACCGCACACGGAATGGTGTAAACGCACCCCCAAAAGAAATTCTTGAAACGCTGGTTTTTGTTCATTCTGAGTCCAAAAAAATCAGAATAAAAAGCGATCAAAAAATGTCAAGTGCCCAAAAATGGTACCAATAGAAACCTCAACTCGTCCCGCAAAAAATAAGACCTAACATGACTCGGTGGGTCAAAATATGGAAAAATTATAGCTCTCAAAATGTGGTGATGCAAAAACTATTTTTACAATAAAAAGCGTCTTTTAGCGTATGACAGCTGCCAAAAATAAAAACTCGCCATAAATAGTAAATCAAACCCCCCGTTATCACCACCTTAGTTAGGGAAAAATAATAAAATTAAAAAAATGTATTTATTTCCATTTTCCCATTAGGGTTAGGGCTAGGGTTAGGGCTGAGATTAGGGTTAGGGGTGTGTTGGGGTTAGGGTTGGAGTTAGAATTGGGGGGTTTCCACTGTTTGGGCACATCAGGTGCTCTACAAACGCAACATGGCGTCTGATCTCAATTCCAGCCAATTCTGCGTTGAAAAAGTCAAATGGTGCTCCTTCTGTTCCAAGCTCTGCCATGTGCCCAAACAGTGTTTTACCCCCACATACGGGGTATCAGCCTACTCAGGACAAATTGCAAAACAACTTTTGGGGTCCAGTTTCTCCTGTTACCCTTAGGAAAATAAAAAATTGGGGGCAAAAATATCATTTTTGTGGAAAAAAAATGATTTTTTTATTTTCACACTCGGGCGTTATAAACTTCTGTGAAGCACTTGGGGGTTCAAAGTGCTCCCCACTCATCTAGATAAGTTTCATGGGGGGTCTAGCTTCCAAAATGGGGTGACTTGTGGGGAGTTTCAACAGTTTAGGCACATCAGAGGCTCTCCAAACGCAACATGACACCCGCAGACTATTCCATCAAAGTCTGCATTCCAAAACAGCAGGATCGCCTTGGAATCGGGGATGCCGGCCATGTGAGCGGATCATGATATGTCCTGCACCGAGAGGCTCAGGTGGGCACTACAATGGGAGCCGGGCTGCTATAGTATCTTTATAGAATTTTTTTTTCTTTCTTTCTTTCTCTGTTCTTTCTTTCTCTCTGTTTCTTTCTCATTCTCTGTTCTGTCTTTCCCTCTCATTTTCTTTCTCTCTCTGTTCTCTCTCTCTAATCTTTCTTTTTTTCTCTCTCTGTTCTTTCTTTTCCCCTCTTTCTTTTTTCTCTTTCATTCTTCCTGTCTTTCCTCTCTTTCTTTCTCTCTGTTCTTTCTTTACTTTTCTTTCTCTCTCTGTTCTTTCTTTTCCCCTCTTTCTTTTTTCTCTTTCATTCTTTCTTTCTGTCTTTCCTCTCTTTCTTTCTCTCTGTTCTTTCTTTACTTTTCTTCCTCTCTCTGTTCTTTCTCTGTCTCCTCTTTCTTTTCCCTATCTCTCTGTTCTTTCTTTCTTTCATTTTTCTCTTTCGCTCTTTCTCTATCTTTTCTTTCTTCCCCTCATTTCCTTCTCTCTATTGCTCTGTTCTTTCTTTCCCCTTCCTTTTTCTCTCTGTTCTTTCTTTTTCT
This sequence comes from Dendrobates tinctorius, assembly GCF_039654945.1. Classification (NCBI taxonomy): domain Eukaryota; kingdom Metazoa; phylum Chordata; class Amphibia; order Anura; family Dendrobatidae; genus Dendrobates; species Dendrobates tinctorius. The sequence goes on along the minus strand of NW_027361782.1, from coordinate 181,065 downwards.
TCTCCTTCTTTCTTTTTCTCTCTCTATTCCTTCTTTCCCCTTTTTCTTTCTTTCGCTCTCCCTCTGTTCTTTTTTTCCCCTCTTTTGCTCTTTCTGTTCTTTTTTCTTTCCCCTCTTTCTTTCTCTCTCTGTTTTCTTTCTCTCTCTGTTTTTTTTTCTGTCCCCGCTTTTTTCTCTGTGTTCTTTTTCTTTCTTTTTCTCTGTTCTTTCTTTATTTCCCCTCTTTATTTTTCTATGCTCTTTCTTTCCCCTTTCTTCCTCTCTCTGTTCTTTCTTTCGTTCTGTTTTTTCTTTCCCCTCTTTCTTTCTCTCTGTTCTTTCTTCTTTCTATGTTCTTCTCTGTTCTTTTTCTCTCTCGCTCTCCTTTCTTTCTCTCTCTCTATTTTCTTTTTTCTCTCTGTTTTCTTTCTTTTCCTTAGTACCAGTCAGTGTGCCCACAGTACTAGCCACTGTGCCCGTAATGCCAGCCACTATGCCCCTAATAGCAGTCAGTGTGATCAGCAGTGCTAAATGGGTGTGGCTGGGCGTGGACATGGGTGTGACTAGTCACAAAATGTGTGTGGTCTGGGCGTGGCCTAAAACTTGTGGCGCGCTGTGCGCTCCGCAGATTTTGTCCCTCCTTCCCTTCTTCAAAAGTTGGGAGGTATGCCTTTCACACTGTGGAACGAAAGTTGTGGGACTTAGTAGCCATTAAATCTCCCTGGCTCTTCCTGGCAGCTGATAGAAGATACAAGACTTGGTCTGAGTATTCCTACTGAATATGGGGTCCAGCAGTGAAGTGCCCCTCCTCACCTCCACTACATGCAGTCTTCAGATGGGATATTCTGCCCCCAGGATGAACTCTGCTGCCTCCTTACCTCGGTGTGTGAGAGTTAACCCTTACCTCCCTCTTTGCTCCCAGCTTGTACTGTTGTATGTCCTGTGCAGGAGAGGTAAGGGTTAAGTCCCCATAGTGCTCCTCCTCCCCTCATGTCATCTGTGGCTTATCACATCCACTCCATAGACTGCAGTAAGGATTCCCACCCCTGCCTGTCAGCTTCTGCTCCATATGTGATGTGGCTCTATGCATGTGGAATAGAGGTGGGAGAAAAACTTTTTTCCAATGTTCAGCCTGTTGAAGTCTATGGGTGTGTAAAAATAAAAAAACTGGATGCCATATGAATCATGCATATAGCATCTGATTTTTACGAATACGTTTCCATTACTAACACAGGACACTATTTCTTATTTTAAATTTTATTCATTTCTGATGTCTAAAACCGGATGGTCTTTTTTCTGGATGAAAATCATGATTTCTACCTTTGCCTCTCTACTCTAACTTCCTGTCTGCTTGTTTTTTTTTTTTTAAACTTCCAATGACATTTGTTTATGAATCCCAGAGCATTTTGGGTTACTCACACGGAACATCATTAGGGGGCAGGGGCTGCAGTCACTGCCACAGCTGCTTTTCCCACCATGAAAAGAAGCGTCATCTGTTTCAGAGACTGGACTGGTCCCTGCTGGGTCATCTCTTCTCCCTAGAGCCAGCAAGGGAGCGCACTGTCACTGTGCATTCAAAGGAATCTAGCACAGGGAGCTCATACTGAGTATGCATCAGAATTTACATATGACACATTATCAGGTGAGCAGGACTAGCTGAGCCTCCAAAACAGACATCACTGAAGGCGCCTCATTTCAGAGAGGGTGCAGAGTGTCCGCAGCTTCTGCCCCCTAATGACGGCTAATTTGCATATCCCAGCATGCACTGATGAAACTCAAACAAAATGTCATGGGACATTAAAAAAAAAAAAAGACAGGAAGTCAGGATGTAGAGTGTATGTTAGGGAATTTTGCATTGAAGTATATTAGAAAACAAGATTAGATTATTACACTGAATAGATATACATTTAATATGAAATTCACCTTTGGTTTCGGACCGCCCCTTTAAGTTCAGCCGAATGGTTCGGCCCTCCACAGCAGTGCCAGTTTCTCATGTTGCCCCTTGGGAAAATCAATTGCCCACCCCTGGTATAAGGTCATCCTTTATGTCTAATACAGGATTTATTGGAGTCCCTCTTCTAATTTTGGCAATGCTTGCATTTAATGCATAGGGGCTTTATGATACTAGGAGTCTCACTACCTAACAATTTTAGTAGAATTTTTATGAGGCCCTCCTGTATGACTAATACAGGGTGTATCGGGGTCTTTCTTCCTTGTAATTTTTAGCAGTTCTTGCACTGTCTGCATAGCCTTTGTGATTTTCAGAGTCCCTTCTTCATAAATGAAACAAGCCTGCAGCACTGCCTGTGACAGATCGCTGATCTGTCAGAGCGATCTGTGATGTGACAGATCAGCGATCTATCACATGACAGTTACGTCCCCCCTGGGACATTGTAATAAAGTTAAAAAAAAAGTGTAAAAATAATTTATAAAAAAAATAGCTAAATAAATTAAAAAAAAATATTCCCTAATAAATTCATTTTTTGGAAATAAAAAAAACAAAACAATAAAAGTGCACATATTTGGTATCACCGCGTCCGTAACGACCCACCCTATAAAACTGTCCCATTAGTTAACCACCTTAGCGAACCCCTTAAAAAATGAAAATAAAAAACAAAGCAAAAAATAATGCTTTATTATCATACTGCCGAACAAAAAGTGCAATAACGCGCAATCAAAAAGACGCATATAAATAGCCATGGTACCGCTGAAAACGTCATCTTGTTCCGCAAAAAACGAGCCACCATACAGCATCATCAGCGAAAAAATAAAAAAAAGTTATAGCTCGCAGAATAAAGTGATGCGAAAATAATTATTTTTTATATAAAATTGTTTTCATTGCATAAAAGCGCCAAAACATAAAAAAAACCTAAATGAGGTATCGCTGTAACCATACTGACCCGAAGAATAAAACTGCCTTATCAATTTTACCGCACACGGAATGGTGTAAACGCACCCCCAAAAGAAATTCTTGAAATGCTGGTTTTTGTTCATTCTGAGTCCAAAAAAATCAGAATAAAAAGCGATCAAAAAATGTCAAGTGCCCAAAACTGGTACCAATAGAAACCTCAACTCGTCCCGCAAAAAATAAGACCTAACATGACTCGGTGGGTCAAAATATGGAAAAATTATAGCTCTCAAAATGTGGTGATGCAAAATCTATTTTTACAATAAAAGCGTCTTTTAGCGTATGACAGCTGCCAAAAATAAAAACTCGCCATAAATAGTAAATCAAACCCCCCGTTATCACCCCCTTAGTTAGGGAAAAATAATAAAATTAAAAAAATGTATTTATTTCCATTTTCCCATTAGGGTTAGGGCTAGGGTTAGTGCTGAGATTAGGGTTAGGGGTGTGTTGGGGTTAGGGTTGGAGTTAGAATTGGGGGGTTTCCACTGTTTGGGCACGTCAGGTGCTCTCCAAACGCAACATGGCGTCTGATCTCAATTCCAGCCAATTCTGCGTTGAAAGTGTCAAATGGTGCTCCTTCTGTTCCAAGCTCTGCCATGTGCCCAAACAGTGTTTTACCCCCACATATGGGGTATCAGCCTACTCAGGACAAATTGCAAAACAACTTTTGGGGTCCAGTTTCTCCTGTTACCCTTAGGAAAATAAAAAATTGGGGGCAAAAATATCATTTTTGTGGAAAAAAAATGATTTTTTTATTTTCACGCTCGGGCGTTATAAACTTCTGTGAAGCACTTGGGGGTTCAAAGTGCTCCCCACTCATCTAGATAAGTTTCGTGGGGGGTCTAGCTTCCAAAATGGGGTGACTTGTGGGGAGTTTCAACAGTTTAGGCACATCAGAGGCTCTCCAAACGCAACATGACACCCGCAGACTATTCCATCAAAGTCTGCATTCCAAAACAGCAGGATCGCCTGGGAATCGGGGATGCCGGCCATGTGAGCGGATCATGATATGTCCTGCACCGAGAGGCTCAGGTGGGCACTACAATGGGAGCCGGGCTGCTATAGTATCTTTATAGAATTTTTTTTTCTTTCTTTCTTTCTCTGTTTCTTTCTCATTCTCTGTTCTGTCTTTCCCTCTCATTTTCTTTCTCTCTCTGTTCTCTCTCTAATCTTTTTTTTTCTCTCTCTGTTCTTTCTTTTCCCCTCTTTCTTTTTTCTCTTTCATTCTTTCTGTCTTTCCTCTCTTTCTTTCTCTCTGTTCTTTCCTTTTCTTTCTCTGTCTCCTCTTTCTTTTCCCTATCTCTCTGTTCTTTCTTTCTTTCATTTTTCTCTTTCGCTCTTTCTTTCTCTCTCTATCTTTTCTTTCTTCCCCTCATTTCCTTCTCTCTATTGCTCTGTTCTTTCTTTCCCCTTCCTTTTTCTCTCTGTTCTTTCTTTTTCTTCTCCTTCTTTCTTTTTCTCTCTCTATTCCTTCTTTCCCCTCTTTCTTTCTTTCGCTCTCCCTCTGTTCTTTTTTTCTGTCCCCTCTTTCTTTCTCTCTCTGTTCTTTTTTTCCCCTCTTTCGCTCTTTCTGTTCTTTCTTTTTTCTTTCCCCTTTTTCTTTCTCTCTCTGTTTTCTTTCTCTCTCTGTTTTTTTTCTGTCCCCGCTTTTTTCTCTGTGTTCTTTTTCTTTTTCTCTGTTCTTTCTTTATTTCCCCTCTTTATTTTTCTATGCTCTTTCTTTCCCCTTTCTTTCTCTCTCTGTTCTTTCTTTCGTTCTGTTTTTTCTTTCCCCTCTTTCTTTCTTCTCTGTTCTTTTTCTCTCTCGCTCTCCTTTCTTTCTCTCTCTCTATTTTCTTTTTTCTCTCTGTTTTCTTTCTTTTCCTTAGTATCAGTCAGTGTGCCCACAGTACTAGCCACTGTGGCCATAATGCCAGCCACTATGCCCCTAATAGCAGTCAGTGTGATCAGCAGTGCTAAATGGGTGCGGCTGGGCGTGGACATGGGTGTGACTAGTCACAAAATGGGTGTGGTCTGGGCGTGGCCTAAAACTTGTGGCGCGCTGTGCGCTCCGCAGATTTTGTCCCTCCTTCCCTTCTTCAAAAGTTGGGAGGTATGCCTTTCACACTGTGGAACGAAAGTTGTGGGACTTAGTAGCCATTAAATCTCCCTGGCTCTTCCTGGCAGCTGATAGAAGATACAAGACGTGGTCTGAGTATTCCTACTGAATATGGGGTCCAGCAGTGAAGTGCCCCTCCTCACCTCCACTACATGCCGTCTTCAGATGGGATATTCTGCCCCCAGGATGAACTCTGCTGCCTCCTTACCTCGGTGTGTGAGAGTTAACCCTTACCTCCCTCTTTGCTCCCAGCTTGTACTGTTGTATGTCCTGTGCAGGAGAGGTAAGGGTTAAGTCCCCATAGTGCTCCTCCTCCCCTCATGTCATCTGTGGCTTATCACATCCACTCCATAGACTGCAGTAAGGATTCCCACCCCTGCCTGTCAGCTTCTGCTCCATATGTGATGTGGCTCTATGCATGTGGAATAGAGGTGGGAGAAAAACTTTTTTCCAATGTTCAGCCTGTTGAAGTCTATGGGTGTGTAAAAATAAAAAAACTGGATGCCATATGAATCATGCATATAGCATCTGATTTTTACGAATACGTTTCCATTACTAACACAGGACACTATTTCTTATTTTAAATTTTATTCATTTCTGATGTCTAAAACCGGATGGTCTTTTTTCTGGATGAAAATCATGATTTCTACCTTTGCCTCTCTACTCTAACTTCCTGTCTGCTTGTTTGTTTTTTTTTAAACTTCCAATGACATTTGTTTATGAATCCCAGAGCATTTTGGGTTACTCACACGGAACATCATTAGGGGGCAGAGGCTGCAGTCACTGCCACAGCTGCTTTTCCCACCATGAAAAGAAGCGTCATCTGTTTCAGAGACTGGACTGGTCCCTGCTGGGTCATCTCTTCTCCCTAGAGCCAGCAAGGGAGCGCACTGTCACTGTGCATTCAAAGGAATCTAGCACAGGGAGCTCATACTGAGTATGCATCAGAATTTACATATGACACATTATCAGGTGAGCAGGACTAGCTGAGCCTCCAAAACAGACATCACTGAAGCGCCTCATTTCAGAGAGGGTGCAGAGTGTCCGCAGCTTCTGCCCCCTAATGACGGCTAATTTGCATATCCCAGCATGCACTGATGAAACTCAAACAAAATGTCATGGGACATTAAAAAAAAAAAAAAGACAGGAAGTCAGGATGTAGAGTGTATGTTAGGGAATTTTTCATTGAAGTATATTAGAAAACAAGATTAGATTATTACACTGAATAGATATACATTTAATATGAAATTCACCTTTGGTTTCGGACCGCCCCTTTAAGTTCAGCCGAATGGTTCGGCCCTCCACAGCAGTGCCAGTTTCTCATGTTGCCCCTTGGGAAAATCAATTGCCCACCCCTGGTATAAGGTCATCCTTTATGTCTAATACAGGATTTATTGGAGTCCCTCTTCTAATTTTGGCAATGCTTGCATTTAATGCATAGGGGCTTTATGATACTAGGAGTCTCACTACCTAACAATTTTAGTAGAATTTTTATGAGGCCCTCCTGTATGACTAATACAGGGTGTATCGGGGTCTTTCTTCCTTGTAATTTTTAGCAGTTCTTGCACTGTCTGCATAGCCTTTGTGATTTTCAGAGTCCCTTCTTCATAAATGAAACAAGACGTATCTGACCATGTCACACACACCACATGCCCAGATAAGGTAATAAAATGTTAAAATTACATTTACAGGTGACTACCGGCAGGTGTAGTTTTATTTCCCCACTACTCTGTCATCTACTGTAGTCATAGGTGATGGGGAAATACGGTGAGAGATGACTCGGCTATTGAGATGTGGAGGAGGCGGGAGGGGAGGGGGATCTATTTTTCATTTTGCGTGTATGCAAGTCATTATACAGGAAATAATATTTCCTAAAATTTTCTCCTGCAAAATCCATTTTGTCTTTGGTTTTGTATGATTTATTGTCTGTCTGTAAAAGTGGAGTAATATTCTGACAGCAAAGTTCCCAGCAGCGACCTGGTAGTCAGAGATGTATCCAAGTGTCTTCCCATGCTGTCCCCATTCCATCTGAGTGCTGCTTCCAACAATTTCAATGATTATCCTGCCTCATCAGTAGCGTAGCTACCGTGGGGGCAGAGGGGGAGGTGGCCCTGGGCCCCGCGCTCTGAGGGGGCCCTCCCGGATTTACGCTACTGTAAACTGTATCTGCGGCAGAGCAGGGAGAATCGATCATCTCCCTGCTCGCTGCCACTATGTTCTCTTCTCGGCCACAGGACCTGTGATGAGGTCACAGGAGGAAAGGAGTCGAGGTCACATGATCAGGGGCCTCAGTGTATGCACTATGCAGGACTCTGCTGTGCTGGTTGTCATGGTGCTGGATGAGAGGAAGTTTATGTGTGGGGTCAGGAGGGGTTTACAGGGTGCATGTAGCAGAGCCGTGTGTGTACAAGGTGTACGGAGCGGAGCCGCATGGGTACGAGGTGTACTACGGAGCGGAGCCGCGTGGATACGAGATGTATGGAGCAGAGCCGTGTGTGTACGAGGTGTACGGAGCGGAGCCGTGTGTGTACGAGGTGTACGGAGCGGAGCTGTGTGTGTGTGCGAGGTGTACAGAGCGGAAACGCGTGTGTACGAGGTGTGTGGAGCAAAGCCGCATGTGTACAAGGTTTATGGAGTGGAGCCATGTGTGTACAAGGTGTACAGAGCGTGGCGGAGCAGAGCCGCATGTGTACGAGGTCTGCGGAGTGAAGCCATGTGTGTACGGAGCGGAGCCGTGTGTTTTCGAGGCATAGAAAATGGAACCGTGTGTGTATGAGGTGTGCGGAGCTAAGTATGTTCAAGGTGGATGGTGGGGAGCATTCATACCTCCCAACGTTTCGATTTTGAGAGAGTCTGCCCCGGTCGGGAGCTTACTTTTCCCACGGACACAGGAGTACACAGCAGAGCCCCGAAGAGTACTTTAACCCCTTCCTGACATCCGACGTACTATCCCATCCATGGTACCCGGGCCCGTATGACCGTGGACGGGATAGTACGTCTACCGCGATCAGCGGCGCCCACGTGGTGAGCGCCGCTGATCGCGGCCGGGTGTCAGCTGATTATCACAGCTGACACCCGGCACAATGTGTCAGGGGCGGTCACGGACCGCCCCCGACACGTTAACCCCTTGCACACCGCGATCAAACATGATCGCGGTGTACCGGGGGTTAAAGGGAAGCATCGGCAGGGAGGGGGCTCCCTCCGTGCTTCCCTGAGCCCCCCACGGCAGCGCAATGTGCAGCGCTTCTGCGGGGGGCTCCTTTCCTCCAGGCCCCCGAATCCAAGATGGCGACGGGGGCCTTCGGGGGCCTGAGGAAGCTGGCTTCCTCAGTGCCTGCAAAGCGCAGGCATGAGGAAGCCTTTTGCAGTGCCTGTGTCAGATCGCTGATCTGTCACAGTGATCTGTGATGTGACAGATCAGCGATCTGTCACAGGACAGTGATGTCCCACCTGGGACTATTTAATAAAGTAAAAAAAAAAAATAAAAAAAAGTGTTAAAATAATTAAAAAATAAAAAAATCGCCAAATAAATTATAAAAAAAAAAAAATATTCCCCCAATAAATCCATTTTTTGGAAATAATAAAAAAAAAAACAATAAAAGTACACATATTAGGTATCGCCGCGTCCGTAATGACCCGCCCTATAAAACTGTCCCATTAGTTAACCCCTTTACCGAACCCCTTAAAAAATAAAAAACGAAGCAAAAAATAATGATTTATTATCATACCGCCAAACAAAAAGTGTAATAACGCGAGATCAAAAAGACGCATATAAATATCCATGGTACCGCTGAAAACGTCATCTTGTCCCGCAAAAAACAAGCTGCCACACAGCATCGTCAGCGAAAAAATAAAAAAATTATAGCTCGCAGAATAAAGCGATGCAAAAATAATTATTTTTTATATAAAATAGTTTTCATTGCATAAAACCGACAAAAACATAAAAAAACGACCTAATTGAGGTATCGCTGTAACCATACTGACCCGAAGAATAAAACCGCTTTATCAATTTTACCGCACGCGGAACGGTGTAAACGCACCCCCCCAAAAGAAATTCATGAAACGCTGGTTTTTGTTCATTCTGCGTCCCAAAAATAGGAATAAAAAGCGATCAAAAAAGTCACGTGCCCGAAAATGGTACCAATAAAAATGTCAACTCGTCCCGCAAAAAATAAGACCTCACATGACTCAGTGGGTCAAAATACGGAAAAATTATAGCTCTCAAAATGTGGTGATGCAAAAACTATTTTACAATAAAAAGCGTCTTTTAGCGTATGACAACTGCCAAATATAAAAACCACCATAAATAGTAAATCAAACCCCCCGATATCACCCCCTTAGGCTGGTTTCACATTTGCGTTTTTTAGCGCTGGAAAAAAACGCATACCTGCGCATGCGTTTTTCCCCTATATTTAACATGGGTGCGCATACCTGCGCGCTGGTAAGCGCATGTATGCGATTTTCATGCGCTGCGTTTTTTTGGGGTGTGCGTTGGTATTTTCCAGACGCAGCATGTTGCATTTTTTGGCCCTGCAAAAAAGCGCATGCGCACATATGCGCACGTTTTGCGCTAAAAATGGCCATTATAGCCTATGGATGCGCATATGTGCGCACTGGCATGCTCATGTATGCGTTTTTTTGCATATGCGTTTTTTTTTTTTAACCATGGAATTTAGGGGTTTGGGTTAGAGTTAGGGTTAGTTAAGGGGGTTTAGGGTTAGGGTTAGGGTTAAGTATGGTTTGGTTAAGGGTTAGGGTCAGGGTTAGGGTCAGGATTAGGGTTAAGTATGGTTTTGTTAAGGGTTAGGGTCAGGGTTAGGGTTAGGGTTAGGGTTAGGGTCAGGGTTAGGGTTAGGGTTGGGGTCAGGGTTAGGGTTAGGGTCAGGGTTAGGGTTAAGTATGGTTTTGTTAAGGGTTAGGGTCAGGGTTAGGGTCAGGATTAGGGTTAAGTATGGTTTTGTTAAGGGTTAGGGTCAGGGTTAGGGTTAGGGTTAGGGTTAGGGTCAGGGTTAGGGTTAGGGTTAGGGTTAGGGTTAGGGTCAGGGTTAGGGTTAGGGTCAGGGTCAGGGTTAAGTATGGTTTTGTTAAGGATTAGGGTCAGGGTTAGGGTCAGGATTAGGGTTAAGTATGGTTTTGTTAAGGGTTAGGGTCAGGGTTAGGGTTAGGGTCAGGGTTAGGGTTAGGGTCAGGGTTAGGGTTAGGGTCAGGGTTAGGGTTAAGTATGGTTTTGTTAAGGATTAGGGTCAGGGTTAGGGTCAGGATTAGGGTTAAGTATGGTTTTGTTAAGGGTTAGGGTCAGGGTTAGGGTTAGGGTTAGGGTCAGGGTTAGGGTTAGGGTTAGGGTTAGGGTCAGGGTTAGGGTTAGGGTTAGGGTTAGGGTTAGGGTTAGTTAGGGTTTAGGGTTTGGGTTAGGGTTAAGTATGATTTGGTTAAGGGTTAGGGTCAGGGTTAGGGTTAGGGTTAGGGTCAGGGTTATGGTTAGTAAAGTCATGGTTTGGGTAGTGTGAGGGGCCACCTAAAAATGTTGGAAAAAAACGCAAACGCGGTAAAAACGCACTAAAAACGCATACAATAGCATAAAAACGCTGCGTTTTTTTCATGCATGCTCATAAAAATGCTTGAAAAAAACGCAGCAGTTGTATGCTTATGTATGCGTTTTTTCAATGCGTTTTTTTGCGGGAAAAACGCGCTGCAAAAAAAAGCAAGTGTGAAACTAGCCTTAGGTAGGGAAAAATAATAAAATTAAAAAAAAAGTAAATTAAAAATAATTATTTTTTATATAAAATAGTTTTCATTGCATAAAACCGACAAAAACATAAAAAAACGACCTAAATGAGGTATCGCTGTAACCGTACTGACCCGAAGAATAAAACCGCTTTATCAATTTTACCGCACGCGGAACGGTGTAAACGCACCCCCCCAAAAGAAATTCATGAAACGCTGGTTTTTGTTCATTCTGCGTCCCAAAAATAGGAATAAAAAGCGATCAAAAAATGTCACGTGCCCGAAAATGGTACCAATAAAAACGTCAACTCGTCCCGCAAAAAATAAGACCTCAGATGACTCAGTGGGTCAAAATACGGAAAAATTATAGCTCTCAAAATGTGGTGATGCAAAAACTATTTTACAATAAAAAGCGTCTTCTAGCGTGTGACAGCTGCCAAATATAAAAACCGCCATAAATAGTAAATCAAACCCCCTGTTATCACCCCCTTAGTTAGGGAAAAATAATAAAACTAAAAAAAAAGTATTTATCTCCATTTTCCCGTTAGGGTAAGGCTGTGTGCACACGCTGCGGATTAGGTGCGGATTCATCCGCGCGGATTTTGTAAAATCCGCAGGTGAAACCGCAGGTCAAAAGACCTGCGGTTTTACCTGCGGATTGCTCTGCGGTTTTGTCCTGCGGTTTTTCATCTCCTCAATAGAGGAGATGGCAAACCGCAGGAGAATCCGCAGAAAGAATTGACATTATCTATAAGTTCCTTACCCTTAGGAAAATAAAAAATTGGGGGCAAAAATATCATTTTTGTGGAAAAAAAATGATTTTTTTATTTTCACGTCCGAGTGTTATAAACTTCTGTGAAGCACTTGGGGGTTCAAAGTGCTCACCACACATCTAGATAAGTTCCGTGGGGGGGTCTAGTGTCCAAAATGGGGTCACTTGTGGGTCACTTGTGTTTCAATAGTTTAGGTACATTAGGGGCTCTCCAAAGGCAACATGACACCTGCAGACCATTCCATCAAAGTCTGCATTCCAAAACGTCACTACTTCCCTTCCGAGCCCCGACGTGTACCCATACAGTAGTTTTCTCCCACATATGGGGTATCAGCATACTCAGGACAAATTGGACAACAACTTTTGGGGTCCAATTTCTCCTGGTGCCCTTGGGAAAATAAAAAAATGGTGACTAAAAGATCATGTTTGTGGAAAAAATACGATTTTTTTATTTTCACGCCCGGGCGTTATAAACTTCTGTGAAGCACTGGGGGGTTCAAAGTTCTCACCACACATCTAGATAAGTTCCTTAGGGGGTCTAGTTTCCAAAATGGTGTCATTTGTGGGGGGTTTCCACTGTTTTGGTACATCAGGAGTTTTCCAAACGCGACATGGTGTCCGATCTCAATTCCAGCCAAAAACGTCAAATGGCGCTGCTTCCCTTCCGAGCTCTGCCATGCGCCCAAATAGTGGTTTACCCCCACATGTGGGGTATCAGCGTACTCAGAACAAATTGCACAATAACTTTTATGGTCCTGTTACCCTTGGAAAAATAAGAATTGAGGGTGAAAAGATCATTTTTGTGGAAAAAATATGATTTTTTAATTGTATGGCTTTATGTTATAAACTTCTGTGAAGCCCATGGGGGTTCAAAGTTCTCACCACACATCTAGATAAGTTCCTTAGGGGGTCTAGTTTCCAAAATGGTGTCATTTGTGGGGGATTTCCACTGTTTTGGTACATCAGGGGTTTTCCAAACGCGACATGGTGTCCGATCTCAATTCCAGCCAAAAACGTCAAATGGTGCTGCTTCCCTTCCGAGCTCTGCCCTGCGCCCAAATAGTGGTTTACCCCCACATGTGGGGTATCAGCGTACTCAGGACAAATTGCACAATAACTTCTAGGATCCTGTTACCCTTGGGAAAGTAAAAATTGGGGTGAAAAGATCATTTTTGTGGAAAAAATATGATTTTTTAATTGTACCGCTGTACGTTATAAACTTCTGTAAAGCCCTTGTGGGTTCAAAGTTCTCACCACATATCTAGATAAGTTCCTTGGGGGGTATAGTTTCCAAAATAGGGTCACTTGTAGGGGGTTTCCACTGTTTAGGTACATCAGGGACTCTCCAAACGTGACATGGCGTCCAATCTGAATTCCAGCCAATTTTGCATTGAAAAAGTCAAACGGCGCTCCTTCCATTCTGAGCTCTGCCATGCACCGAAACAGTGGTTCCCCCCCACATATCAGGTATCTGCGTGCTCAGGACAAATTGCACAATAACTTTTGCAGTCCAATTTCACCTGTTACCCTTGGTAAAATAAAAAAAATTGAACCTGAAGTATTTTTTTTATGAAAAAAAGTTAGATGTTCATTTTTTTTAAATATTCAAAAAAATTCCTGTGACGCACCTAAAGGGTTAATAAACTTCTTGAATGTGGTTTTGAGCACTTTAAGGGGTGCAGTTTTTAGAATGGTGTCACTTTTGGGTATTTTCTATCATATAGACCCCTCAAAGTGGCTTCAAATGTGATGTGGTCCTAAAAATAAAATGGTGTTGTAAAAATGAGAAATCGCTGGTCAACTTTTAACCCTTATAACTTCCTAGCAAAAAAAAAATTTGGTTCCAAAATTGTGCTGATGTAAAGTAAACATGTGGGAAATGTTAGATATCAAGTTTTTTGTGTGCCGTATCTCTGTGATTTAAGGGCATGAAAATTCAAAGTTGGAAAATTGCGAAATTTTCAAAATTTTCGCCAAATTTCCGTTTTTCTCACAAATAAACGCAAGTTATTTGAATGAAATTTTACCACTAACATGAAGTACAATATGTCACGAGAAAACAATGTCAGAATCACCGGGATCCATGGAAGCGTTCCAGAGTTATGACCTCATAAAGGTACAGTGGTCAGAATTGTAAAAATTGGCCCGGTCATGAACGTGCAAACCACCCTTGGGGGTGAAGGGGTTAAAATTCGCACGTGGCGTTCCACCGGAAGTGACGTGCTGGAAGCTGACCAGAAATGAGGTAATTTCGAGAGGAGATTGTGATGGAAACATGGAGGCACTTCAAGGAATGCTTCAGATCCATCACCGTCTCCTCCGACAGCGCGGACAGTGGGATCGCCTTGGACTAGGGGATGTCGGCCAAGTGAGCGGATCTTGATATGTCCTGCACCGGGAGGCTCAGGTGGGCACTACAATGGGAGTTGGGCTGCTATGGTATCTTTATAGAATCTTTCTTTCTCTCTGTTTCTCTCTCTCTGTTCTTTCTTTCTTCCTTCTTTCTCTCTGTTCTTTCCCCTCTTCCTTTTTCTTTGTTCTTTCTTTCCCCTCTTCCTTTCTCAGTCTCTCTGTTCTTTCTCTCTGTTCTCTTTCTTTCCTCTTTCTCTCTCTGTTCTTTCTTTCTCTATAATGTAGCCCCCTTCATATGGTATAATACAGCCCCCCAAAGAATATAATGTAGCCCCTACAGAATATAATGCAGCCCCCCTCATACGGTATCATGCTTCCCCCCTCATGGGGTATCATGCTGCCCCCCTTATACGGTGTATCATGCTGCCCCCCTCATGAGGGGTATCATAATAACCCCCATCATACGGGGTATCATGCTGCCCCCCATCATATGGGGTATCATAATCATGCAACCAAGACTCACTATATAAATTAAAAAAAAATATATATACACTCACCTCTCCTCGCTCCCACGCTGATTTCGGCGGCGGCTCTGCTCTGATGTCAGGAGGAGCTGTGCTGCAGTCAGACCAGCACACAGAGGGGATGCGATGAAGTGATGTAATTGCGCACCTGCTGTGTGTTAGAGGAAGAGGGTAATGATGGGAGAGGGAGCGTCATGTGATGCTCTCTCTTCCATTATTGCGGTGCACACTGGGGGGCCGCGCTGACACCGCAATAATGGAATATACTGTATATTTATATAGTGATATATATATATATATATATGTATATATTTTACTAGCTGAAGAGCCCGGCGCTGCCCGGGCATAGTAACTAACTGTGGTTAGTTGTAACAAATTATAATTATCCTCCAACCCATAGTCCCATGCCCATATACCCATCATACATATCCTCCATCCCATAGTCTAGTGCCCATATACCCATCACACATCCTCCATCCCATAGTCCCATGCCCATATATCTATCATACATATTCGCCATCCCATAGTCGAGTGCCCATATACCCATCACACATCCTTCATCCCATAGTCCCGTGCCCATATACCGGTCATACATATCGTCCATCCCATAGTCCCGTGCCCATAAACCTGTCATACATATCCTCCATCCCATAGTCCCGTGCCCATATACCCATCATACCTATCCACCATCCCATAGGCCCATGCCCATATACCTGTCATACATATCCTCCATCCCATAGTCCAGTGCCCATATACCCATCACACATCCTCCATCCCATAGTCAACCATTATGACATAATAATGAGCGGCGGCAGGGCTTGCAACCTATGATGACATCAGCGTCGCCATGGCAACCATTGCGACATCATAGTGAGGGGCGGGGCTTGATACGCACACACTTTTTCCCTAGTATGTAGATGGGGCAAAATTGTTTGGTGAATTGGAACGCGCGGGGTTAAAATTTCGCCTCACAACATAGCTTAGGACGCTCTCGGGGTCCAGACGTGTGACTGTGACAAATTTTGTGGCTGTAGCTGCGGCGGTGCGGATGCCTATCCCAGACACACACACATACATACATACACACTTTGAGCTTTATATATTAGATTTTGTGCAACAGCGCGGTCATCTGCTGAGGTTCTCTGGTTAGGGGCCCACTCGCCCTCCCCCCCCCCCGTGAACCAAAACCCTAGCTACGCCTCTGTGCTTCAACATCCCTCCGGTTAGGGTCTTCCGGAAAAATGCTTAAAGGGGTTGTCCGGGCTTTTCACATAATCGCAGTGCATATCTGGGCTGCAGAATGCTGACAATAAGTAATTTACCTTCTGTGGCCAGTTTGCAGGGTTTCCAAGATATGATCTCAGAAACGTCCAGGGCGGGTGTGTTCTGGCATTGAAATGAGAACTGGTTGTTTCCTCCTACTCTACTAAAAACATGCCCTCTATAGCAACAACCCCACCCTCCATAGCAACAGGCCCTCCCCAACCACACGAACAAGCCTATCCCTCCTCACACAGTAACAAATCCTCCCCCTCTAGCAGCCTCAGTGCACAGAGCAAGACCACCCAGCTGCTCCTCCCCCAGACACACACTGAACAGTGATCTATGGAAAGTGAAACTATTGAGGAGGAAACGACCAGTTCTCATTTCAATGCCAGAACACCCCCCTGGACATTTTTCTTATGATCTCTTGCTTCTATCTTGGAAACCATGCAAACTAGCCACAGAAGGTAAATTACTTATTGTCAACATTCTGCAGCCCAGATATGCACTAAGATTATGTGAAAAGCCCGGACAACCCCTTTAAGTTTCCCAATGACTTCCATTATACTCGGTACTCAAGTCGAGCCCGTCCGTGCAGAAAAGAAGCAGCCAACAGCACATGAATTGAATGAGATGCACGTTCCAAAGATCCCAGGACCCAAAGGGACCAACATATATCCAAAAGACGAAAGGGGAACAGCATCCACTACAGGTGAAGAGGTAAATATATTTTATTCCGCCAAAAATAGATATGACGTTTCGACCATAAGGTCTTTATCAAGTACATCAAATGGCAACATGAGCGGCCATATATGGTGTGGACGAACCAATCACCATATTGGAAACGCCCCTATATCAAAATACATACACAACATTTCAAACAAAACATTAAGTGCATAAAATAGGTGATGAAATATAAAAAACACAGTATGCAGTTATATGGATCCAAATAATCCCATAAATAGAGGAAAGAAGGCGAAGGTAAACACAGAGACCAAAGCGATCATCCAATCAACTCCCAGCATCATTGTTGCTATAACCACAACAATCCAATCGCTATGATCCTAACATTGCCCACCTACACCAACCAATAAAGGCGCTCTAAACCATTAGCACCAAAATTGAGACCAATCCTTGCAATCATTATAGGACACATAACAAAGACGCTGTCATAGATACCTGTGAATGGCATAGCCAATAGCTGGCGGTGGCGCTGTGTCGCCGCAGGAGAAGCCCAGACACGGCGAAGTCTCACGAGAAGTCAACGTCAGGAGTATCGCGCAAGCGCGATCTCACAGACAAGACGTCATCACCGAGAGCCCGCCCCACCAGGCCCACCTGCAGCCGCGCATGCGCACAAGCAACCTCCATATCAAAGTGCCATATCCATAGCAATAATATATCGATTCAGTTAAGGATGCCACCCAGAGGCAGAGGCGTCACATGACAGGTCACGTGTGGAGTCACATGGACCATCATGTAAACAATCCACCGCCACCGGAGCATGCAAAACCAAAACACAATCACCAAAAATTAGTTATAGAATTTAAAAAAATTGGAGGTAGATGGCCCACTCACACTGGAATCATCCGTGGAGTAAGACTCAGCTGTGGTGAAACCAAACTTATTATATTCTTTGAACTGTTGTCTCCTTCTCCTTCCAGACTTAACAAATTTACCTCTCCTTTTAAACGGAGGATTTTCTACACCAATTTGCCAGGAAAAAACATGACCAGATTTGTAGTCCTCTGCATCTCGAAACCATTTATATCTCTTGGTTTCCTCTATATCATTGCGGTATTTAGCCAATTTAAAATCTCTTGTATAATAGCAATCACCCAAGGAGAATGGTTGAGTCATTACCGTGGAGTCAGATGCTACGAGTTAGGAGAATTGTGAAGGATGAGAACTTGGTTGATTCTAGACTTGAGGAAATGTGTGATAAATTTGTTAGAAGGGGCTATCCGATCAAAGGTTAAACGCTACAAAGAAAAAGCATTGATCTTGGCCCCTGATGAAATTGGACATAAACATAATCTAGGGACTCATAAACGGATCCCATTTGTATCCACCTTTTGCCCAATGAGTGGTAGAATAGGGGGGACTTTGAATAGACACTGGAGTCTCTTGCAGAAAGGTTTACCACATATTAGTGAATTCAATAGTAAACCGATTTTATCTTATAGACGAGGCCGGAATTTGAAAGACAAGCTAGTAAAGACAGATATAGGATCTGTTAAAAAAAGAGTCATTACAGTTGACATTATGTCCACCAAAGTTAGGTAATTTCCCATGTTTAGGATGTGCGAGTTGTGGGAACATGATTAAAGGTGATAATTTTAGTCATCCACGATCGGGTAAAAAGTTTC
This sequence comes from Dendrobates tinctorius, assembly GCF_039654945.1. NCBI lineage: Eukaryota > Metazoa > Chordata > Amphibia > Anura > Dendrobatidae > Dendrobates > Dendrobates tinctorius. Next base: position 163,076 of record NW_027361782.1, on the reverse strand, counting down.
ATATCAAAGAGAGATATTCATGTTCCTCCAATTTTGTAATCTATTTGATTACTTGTCCTTGTGGGCTCATGTATGTTGGTGAGACATCTATGGAGATCAGAGCGAGGATCAGTAAACATAAGAGCACTATCAGGACTAAACTCGTTGATTTACCGGTACCGAAGCATTTTGTTGATTGCAAACATTCAGTCAACCAATTAAGATTCGGAGTGATTAATGGGATTCCATTGTTGAAATGTGGTGGTGATAGGGTCAAACTTTTGAAGAAAAAAGAATTAAGATGGATATCCACTTTAGACACTCTACAACCGAGGGGTCTGAATGTGGATTACAATTTACATATATGTACCCGATAATATTCACCTACTCTCTTAGAGTGTTGACATCTTTTTATCTATATTCAGGATTGAGAGTCCTCAGTAGTTGATACCTTTTAATGGCTAACTGAAAAGATGGTAACACATTGCAAGCTTTCCAGACTACTCAGGTCTCTTCATCAGGCTAGACTAATACAAAATCTGAAGTCACATATTTATGCACAATACAGCCTAGAAAAAATGCAATAGATAAGACAAGTGACGTGAAGCAGAACTATCAATATGGGAGAGGGAGAAACATAAATATAAACATTGGACCAGTTCATAGATAAGGAGTCTGGATGTTTTATGGTCCTCTGATTGGGGTCTAGTTCTGTGTTGCCCCGCAAGGTTTTAAAAGGAAATTCCTTAATTGATGTAAAAAGACATAAATCCATGCGACACATTCATTCCAGCACTGAGAGTGTCAAAGTTCGTCATAAATTTATACTCCCAAACTTGTCTCTCTCTCTGAGATGTGAAGTTACCTTTCAATACCAGTAATTTCATATCCATGCTGCTGTGATCAGGGATACAGAAGTGTTTTGCCACAGGTAGATCCATTCTTTTTTCTCTTATTGTGTGACGATGAGCATTCATCCTTGTTCTAAGCTTTTGCCCTGTCTCCCCCACATACAGACCCCCAGTTGGACATTTAGTACAAATAATTAAGTACACCACATTAGATGTAATGCAGGTGAAAGTACCTGGGATCTTGTAGTCCTGATGTGAGCTGGGGATCTTTATCTTGTCCGTGGTCATTATAAATGGACAGGTTTTACATTTTTTCTGGTTGCAAGGAAAGGTTCCTGCAGCTGTTGGAGAGGACAGGGAGCTTCTGACAATGATGCTTCTTAAATTTGGGGGCTGCCTAAAACACAGCAGTGGGGGGGTCTGGAAAAATGGATTTTAATCGGGCATCTTTTTATCTAGTTTTTCTATGAAGGAATTTTTCAATTTCTTTCTTGTTTTTAATTTGTATTTTTTTGTATTTTTCTGTATTGCAGTGCGCTTTTGGAGAGCGATAGGAGGACATAGGGACTGAACAGTCCTGAAGGCACTGAAGTGGGTTCATGAGGGCCTGATGTCCGGTCCCTGTGCCCTCTATTCCCTTAGGCGCCGCTGCTGAATTCTCTTATGTGACCATGTTGTATCCTGTATGAGTAAATAAAATTTGGTACAATTTTTATATGTGATTGGCTCTCCTAGATACCTTAGGCAATTTGGTGCTCTTTGTAAATTTTTAAATTCTATAAATAATTTTTGGTAATTGTGTTTTGGTTTTGTATGCTCCGGTGGCGGTGGATTGTTTACATGATGGTCCATGTAAATTACACACAAGGGGGCACCACTGACATATAAAAGGCGATCCAACCAGACCTATACAAGATTGATGCCAATTTACAAAGAAGAGAGAAGATATAGGCCACACATTGAGGATTACCCAACATAGGATTTAGCAAAAATTGTAACAATCTTTATTTAGACACACAAACCAAAACACCCAATCGTTAAAAACATTAAAAATGGTCACACATGTGACATGAAAATCTAGGCTCAAAATAGAGCCAAACCCTCATGGCTCCACATTCCACATGAAATAACTCAATAGAGAACCAAATGTGTATATAGATAGCATACCACAATATAAAGGCTTTGTATAAAGACTAGTTCATAAGAACGAATAAATGCACATACCATAAATACAAATGATCACAAATGAGATAAACAGCACTAAGGCAGCATGTATTGTGCATACAAATAAAATTGATTTGAACCATGTAGCAGAGAATAGAATACGCCTGTAAAAAACGTGCTAACAAGCCCAAAAACAATATCCGACTTGAGTAGCCCCCTAATACCATGATATTAGCAAAATCCTAAAAGGGTATGCATACTTCCCTAAGAGTAAGGCCTGTTTCACACTTCCGTTTTTGACCATCAGTCAAAATCTGCCGGTTTTGCAAAAAAACAGATCCGCCATTTTTTTTGGCGGATCCGTTTTTTTCCCCATTGACTTGCATTACCGGTGGATCTTGACGGATGGCAATCCGTTGGATCCATTTTTTTGCGAATCCGTCAATTTTTTTTGCGTCCGCCGAGATGCCTGGACGGACCATGTAACGTTTTTTGTATTGCAGGATCCACATCTTTATACAGCGCAAGCCCAGAGAAATAAAGTCAGGAGGAAATTTAACCCTGAAATCATTTCTGGCAGAGAGAAAAAAAAATTCTCTCTCTCTCTCTCTCTCTCTCCTTCCCGGGCAGCGGTTCCTTTAAAATTCTTCCGCTTTCCACCATTTTGGCGGATGTTAACGGACACTACAAAATGGAAATGTGAAACAGGCCTAACTCAAATTGTCACGATTAATCAGGCATGCTGAAATTAGATAGCACAGGCTAACAATAGCCGCCTGCAAAGAATACTGAGCTCAGCTTTAAACTAGTTGTATAAAAATTACAAATCAGAGGTGGAGTGGCGCCTGACCGTCCTGAGACCCGCCGCGTGTCGCCACCAGTTGTGGCTTCGTCAGGGGTACTGACAGTTAGTTAGTTGTGGCTTTTATGCATTAATTAGATTAGTAATCGAGTGCAGCTGCGCTAACACTTCCCAAAGAGGCTGTAGAACACATAGGCGGCCAATGATTGCATTGTATAACCCCTGTCAGGGCTGAATTCTATCCAGAGCGCAGGTGCCAGCGTACGTACCCCAAAAGTGACTGGCACGGTATAAGATCTAAGATTGTCTGACTTATTGCCCTTGCGCAGGATAACTGCTATTCATAGCTCATTCCAGAGACTTAGAGAGGTCTCTCTGCTGCATCTGCACTTAAAACACAGCTACACATCTAATGACAAAAAAAAAAGTTGTGTCAATATACCTGTGTTGAAATAGTGGAGCGATAACACACAAAACCCAGATGTCATAAAAAGGTTAAACATTGCATAGCCCATGTCAATAAAATTGTACCGATATTTTGGTCCAATGTGAACAGGCACTCATGAACCCAGATTTTATATATCTAATCCTCAAGATTTCAAATTATACCGATATTTTGGTCCAATGTGAACAGGCACTTGTGTACACAGATTTTATATATAGTCAAAGGATTAGAACCTATAGACCCTATTATACCGGTACTTTGGTCCAATGTGAACAGGCACTGATATACACAGATTTTATATATAGTCAAAAAATAAAAACCTAAGGACCCTATTACACCGATATTTCGGTCCGATGTAAACAGGCACTAGTATACACAGGTTTTATATACCAACAAAAGGTCAAAACCTATATTCCCTATTAAACCAGTATTCTGGACCAATGTGAACAGACGCTGGTATACACAGGTTTTATATCTAATCAAACGGTCAAAACTTATGGACCCTATTATATCGGTATTATGGACCAATGAACAGGCACTAATATGCACAGGTTTTATATATAGTTGAAAGGTCAAAACCTATAGACCCTATTATACCAATATGAACAAGCACTAGTATACACAGATTTTATATATAGTCAAAAGATTAGAACCTTTAGTCCCTGTTTCATCAGTACTTTGGTCCAATGTGAACAGACACTGGTATACACAGATTTTATTAATAGTCAGAAAGTCAAAACCTAAGGACCCTATTACACCGAAATTTCGGTCCAATGTGAACAGGCGCTAGTATAAACAGGTTTTATATACCGTCAGAAGGTCAAAACCTATAATCCCTATTGTACCGGTATTCTGGACCAATGTAAACAAGCACTGGCATACACAGGTTTTATATCTAGTTAAAAGGTCAAAACCTATAGACCCTATTATATCGGTATTATGGACCAATGTGAACAGACACTAGTATGCACAGATTTTGTATATAGTTGAAAGGTCAAACCTATAGACCCTTTTATACCGATATTATGGTCCAATGTGAGCAAGCACTAGTATACATAGATTTTATATATAGTCAAAAGATTAGAACCTTTAGTCCCTGTTACACTGGTACTTTGGTCCAATGTGAACAGGCACTTGTGTACACAGATTTTATATATAGTCAAAAGATTAGAACCTATAGACCCTGTTACACCGGTACTTTAATCCAATGTGAACAGGCACTGATACACAGATTTTAAATATAGTCAAAAAAATCAAAACCTAAGTACCCTATTACACCGGTATTTCGGTCCGATGTAGACAGGCACTAGTATACACAGGTTTTATATACAGTCAGAAGGTCAAAACCTATATTCCCTATTGTACCGGTATTCTGGACCAATGTGAACAGACACTGGTATACACAGGTTTTATATCTAGTCAAAAGGTCAAAACCTATGGACCCTATTATATCGGAATTATGGACCAATGTGAACAGGCACTAGTATGCACAGGTTTTGTATATAGTTGAAAGGTCAAAACCTATAGACCCTATTATACCGATATTATGGTCCAATGTGAACAGGCACTAGTATACATAGATTTTATATATAGTCAAAAGATTAGAACCTTTAGTCCCTGTTACACCGGTACTTTGACCCAATGTGAACAGGCTCTGGTATACACAGGTTTTATATATATATAGTCAAAAAGTCAAAACGTAAGGACCCTAATACCGAGATTTTCGGTCCAATGTGAACAAGCGCTAGTATTAACGGGTTTTATATACCATCAAAAGGTCAAAACCTATCGTCCCTATTATACCGGTATTCTGGACCAATGTGAACGGGCGCCAGTATACATAGGTTTTATATATAATCGAGAAGTCAAAACCTATGGACCTTATTATATCGGTATTATGGGAGAAAGTGAACAGGCACTAGTATACACAGGTTTGTATATAGCTAAAAGATCAACACCTATAGAGCCCATTATACCGATATTTTGGTCTAATGTGAACAAGTGCTAGTACACACAGATTTTATATATAATCAAGAGATGCATGTATAAAGTAATAAATAGCAATGACATCTATTACAGGCAAACACAGTCCCAATGATGATATAATATATAATCCAAAGGTCAGAACTGACCAATTTATGACGCATATGCAAGATAATGATTACCAACGGCACTTATTATTATGGCAACTTTTATATAGATTACCATTTTGGTATAACGGTGTATACCCCTAATCCATAAGATATATAAGAAAAGGATCAGAAAGTATAACATGATTGTTGTAAATACCCACAATTAACCATTTAATTGACCATTTAGTTATCCACAATGTCAAGGTTAATGTTCTCAGTACAATAAGTGAAGGACATTGGTCCTAAACATAGTACCTTCTCAAAAAGAACACTTGATGAGGACGAAAAAGGGGGGGGGGAGAAAGGGGCTTGCTAACAAACCCCACTATCTTTGTCTTAGTACCATGTTTCCATCAAAAAGTCATGAAGAAAGGAGAAAAAAATCTATTGTATGAATGGCACTGATATATTTAGATAGCTAAAAACAATTTTTTTTTATACAAAAATTGTCATGATGATCAAATTCCGAATCTACGATGCGTAGATAGAGAGTAAAAACCTTTAGTGAAACCAATTATATAAATATAATAAACGGACTGTAAGATGCTTTCAAAAATGATGTCAATTATTTCAAGAAGATGACATCGTAGTGTTTATAATATGCTATCTATATACCACTTCAACCTGAAAACATTGGTGATATATACGCCTTCAAAACAAACATAAGAGGATGGACAAGTTGTCACTCTGGACTTGATTCAATCTTTCCTAATGCAATTTAGAATTGTAACAAACATTGTATAGAAAGCCCAATCTTGTAATATGAGTCATACATTATGTCTGTTTGTAGAAGCCGGTAAAAGTAAGTCCTCATTCAGGCCCGAAGGAACCAGGCTGTTTAGATTGAAGATCCACTTGGATTCACTCCTGAGAAGTTCCAAAGTGATATCTCCACCCCTGATGTCCAACTGGACAGACTCAAGTCCCATGATCTTAGTCCCAGTTCATTGGGAGTTATGCGAGGCAACCGTTGTCAAGGTTATTCTTTTTTCTTTGTCCTTCTTAGCTGTTGTAATGCAGGAAAAGTGGTGCTGAATCCTTTTTCTTACCTCCTGTGTAGTTTGTCCGACGTATATTTTAGGACACGGACAAACCAGAGCATAAACAACGTTGCAAGATTTGCAATTAACATAACTCCCAGATCTGAAATAGGAAAGAAGGCAAGGTCAAAACACTAGCACATATAGTGAATGGACAAATGTTACAATTGCCACACGGAAAAGTGCCCACTAGTCGTGTACCCATATTCAGTCTGGTGACCGGTCGTTTGAAGTGACTGTGGCTCAGGCAATCTTTCAGATTCCTAGCTCTTCTTGCCACCAGGCTAGGTCGGGCAGAAATGTGCGGTTTCAATCTGGGCTCACTTAGAAGTATCCCCCAGTGCTTGGACAAAATGCCCCTGATGTCTTGCCACTGATTATTGTATGTGGTAATGACTCCTAGAGGTCTTGGGAGTCCTTTCACTCGAGTTTCAAGAAGACATTCCCTATCCGCCTCTCTTGCTGCCATGTATGCACGTGAGACTACTTTTTTGGGGTAACCCCTATCTCTAAAACGTGTGGTCAAATCACAAGCATATACCAAAAAATCCTCCCGTGTGCTGCAATTCCTCCTTACCGGATAAAACTGGCCCGTTGGAATACCATCCCTAAGATGCTGGGGATGGAAACTGGAGAAGTGCAGCAAACTATTGGTGGCAGTCAGTTTTCGATAAAGTGAGGTAGAAATCCGGGAGCCAAGGGGACGGAGCTTTAGATCCAAAAATTCAACCTCCGTTTGAGAAAGATGCGATGTAAGCCATATGTTCCAAGAGTTGTTATTAAGTAGCTCTATGAACTGTTCACATTCCTCCATGGTGCCTGTCCAGAGAAACAAAATGTTGTCAATATAACGGTACCACTTGATGACATGTGTGGAAAATCCCTCTAGACAGAACACCCTGGTTAGCTCCCACCAACCAAGAAACAAATTTGCATACGCGGGCGCACACCGTGCGCCAATCGCAGTCCCTGTCGTCTGTCTGTAGTGCACCCGATCAAAGACAAAATAGTTTTTATCTAATATGAAATGCAGCAATTCCAATAGAAAGGAATTGTGTTTTCTGTCACCTGATGTATTTTGGTCCAAGAAAAACGAAACCGCCTGCATACCCAGATCGTGTTGTATGCACGTGTAGAGAGACTCTACATCCAAAGTCACAAGCCACACATCTGGAGGGATTTCAAGATCACATAGCTGTTGAATCAAGAAGGTAGAATCCCTTACGAAAGACCTGAGGGAGGAAACCAACGGCTGTAAAAAGAAATCTACATAAATGCATGGTCGTTCTAGCAAACCGCCAATTCCAGACACAATAGGTCTCCCAGGAGGTACCTGTAGTGACTTGTGGACCTTAGGGATCATATAAAACGTCGGTATCCTTGGACGGTGGCATGTCAGAAAATCCCTCTCACGTTTGTTGATTATATTATTTAGGAATGCTGAATCCAACAGGCGGTCCAATTTTGCTTTAAACACACACGTAGGGTCCGAGGGGAGAACCTGATAACATTGAGGGTTTGTTAGTTGACGTTTTGCTTCACTTAGATATAACTCCACTGGCCAAATGACCAAGTTTCCCCCTTTATCTGCCTCACGTATAACAAAATTGCGGTTAGACCCCAACTTTGTAATAGAGGCCTGCTCACGTGCACTCAGATTTCTATCCCTATTTTTGTCCAATTTTAGGGCTTGTATTTCTTTACAGACCGTATTGAAAAAACCTTGTACTGATGGAAACAAAGAAAAAGAGGGAGTGGCCTGTGATGGCAACCTACCCAAAAATTTTCTTCTAGTTCCATGTGCCCCTTCATTCTCCTCAAGCAGGTCTAATAAATCCCTAAAGGCTTGCCTTTCAACCAATGGTAGATCGTCAATGATGGTGGGCTGATGGTATAGTAGCTTGAAGGTAAGCTGTCGACAGAAAAGATACACATCTTTGATCAAAGTAAATTTGTCTAGACAACTGGTTGGACAGAAGGAAAGTCCCTTCTCCAACACGGCAACCTCCAAATCCGTCAATACATATGAAGAAAGATTTATAATCGGTAACCTACCAGAGTCTGAAGGGGCATCAGTCATGGAACTACATACGGGAATTAGCGTCTCCGATTCTGACGTGTCTCCTGTTTGTACTTGGGAGACCAAATTCTGTAATTTCGTGTGCGTTTCTTGTGAGATATATCTCTTACGTCGACCCCTCCTACTGCGCCTTCGGTATCGCTTTGTCCGGACGATAAAAAAATCGCTTGATGAAAGCTCATTCACTGAGGCCGTACTTTTGTTATTATCAGCTAACGTGGTTGAACCACCAATTCTCTTATTGCCCTTGTGGGCCCATCTGTAGGCCCGACCGCTACTAAAATCAAACTGATCTCTTTTAAACTTCTGTCTCTTCCCCTCAATGACCTCTTTTTCAAACTTATCAATGGTGGGACTTTAGTTGGATCTGGAATGGTTCCACTAAAGATTTTTTATCAAATTTATCCATTTTCGCTTCAGATAGTTTTATCTTGTCCTTAATGGTAATCAAGACACCACGACCATGTTCTATGAGCATATCGATAATGATCTTAGAGCACTGTAATAGACCACTTTCCCAGATTTTACGAAAGTCATCTTCAGCCTCCCAGGCTGGAAAAATCTGTATTCTAAGACCTCTCGGAACCAATTCAGTTTTTTTATATTCCTCTAGCGTCTTAATGTTCCACCATGTCTTAGTGAGCGACTTGTGTAATCCTATTAATTCCCTGGTAATACTCTGAAAATCAGCATCACCTGCGGAGCCACCAGTCGACTCCCCAGGGCTGTCACCAAACAATCCACTCGCCTGACTGTGCCATGCTGCCTCTCTGGCTGCCAAATCCACATCATTTAATTGAAATTAGCTATTGTAAAAAATATATATATGTATAATAATACCAAATATAATAATTAGATTAATATATTGTCATGTGCCAACACCCAGAAGATGTGGAGGAACAAGCGACCACAATTTAGAACAATTTAGCTGTGTTTTAAGTGCAGACGCAGCAGAGAGACCTCTCTAAGTCTCTGGAATGAGCTATGAATAGCAGTTATCCTTCACAAGCGCAATAAGTCAGACAATCTTAGATCTTATACCGTGCCAGTCACTTTTGGGGTACGTACGCTGGCACCTGCGCTCTGGATAGAATTCAGCCCTGACAGGGGTTATACAATGCAATCATTGGCCGCTAGCCGCCTATGTGTCCTACAGCCTCTTTGGGAAGTGTTAGCGCAGCTGCACTCGATTACTAATCTAATTAATGCATAAAAGCCACAACTAACTGTCAGTACCCCTGACGAAGCAACAACTGGTGGTGACACGCGTCGGGTCTCAGGACGCTCAGGCTCCACTCCACCTCTGATTTGTAATTTTTATATAACTAGTTTAAAGCTGAGCTCAGTATTCTTTGCAGGCGGCTATTGTTAGCCTGTGCTATCTAATTTCAGCATGCCTGATTAATCATGACAATTTGAGTTACTCTTAGGGAAGTATGCATACCCTTTTAGGATTTTGCTAATATCATGGTATTAGGGGGCTACTCAAGCCAGATATTGTTTTTGGGCTTGTTAGCACGTTTTTTACAGGCGTATTCTATTCTCTGCTACATGGTTCAAATCAATTTTATTTGTATGCACAATACATGCTGCCTTAGTGCTGTTTAACTCATTTGTGATCATTTGTATTTATGGTATGCACATGCACTATTTATTCGTTCTTATGAACTAGTCTTTATACAAAGCCTTTATTTTGTGTTATGCTATCTATATACACATTTGGTTCTCTATTGAGTTATTTCATATATCTATATTCTCTGCTACATGGTTTAAATCATCTTTATCTGTATGCACAATACATGCTGTCTTAGTGCTGTTTAACTCATTTGTGACCATTTGCGATCATTTGTATTTATGGTATGTGCATTCATTCGTTCTTATGAACTAGTCTTTATACAAAGCCTTTATATTGTGGTATGCTATCTATATACAGATTTGGTTCTCTATTGAGTTATTTCATGTGGAATGTGGAGCCATGAGGGTTTGGCTCTATTTTGAGCCTAGATTTTCATGTCACATGATGGTCCATGTGACTCCACACGTGACCTGTCATGTGACGCCTCTGCCTCTGGGTGGCATCCTTAACTGAATCGATATATTAGTGCTATGGATATGGCATTTTGATATGGGGGTTACTTGTGCGCATGTGCGGCTGGGCCTGGTGGGGTGGGCTCTCGGTGATGACGTCTCGTCTGTGAGATCACGCTTGTGCAACACTCCTGACGTTGACTTCTCGCAAGACTTCGCCGTGTCTGGGCTTCTGCGGCGACGCGGCACCACCGCCAGCTATTGGCTATGCCATGCACAGGTATCTATGACAGCGTCTTTGTTATGTGTCCTATAATGATTGCAAGGATTGATCACAATTTTGGCGCTGATGGTTTAGAGCGCCTTTATTGGTTGGTGCAGGTGGGCAATGTTAGGATCATAGCGATTGGATCGTTGTGGTTATAGCAACAATGATGCTGGGAGTTGATTGGATGATCGCTTTGGTCTCTGTGTTTACCTTCACCTTCTTTCCTCTATTTATGGGATTATTTGGATCCATATAACTGCATACTGTGTTTTTTATATTTCATCACCTATTTTTTACACTTGATGTTTTATTTGAAATGTTGTGTATGTATTTTGATATAGGGGCGTTTCCAATATGGTGATTGGTTCATCCACACCATATATGGCTGCTCATGTTGCCATTTGATTTACTTGATAAAGACCTTATGGTCGAAACGTCGTATCTATTTTTGGCGGAATAAAATATATTTACCTCTTCACCTGGAGTGGATGCTGTTCCCCCTTCGTCTTTGAGCCCGTCCGTGCGTCCGACCTGCTCAATTCGATGACCGAGCACTTGAACATTTTAGTGCTCAATCAGTTAGCACTGTTGCTTTGCAGAGCTGGTTTCCTGGATTCATATCTCCACCAAAGTCAACATCTGAAAGTAGTTACTATGTTCTCCCTATGTTTAGGTGGGTTGTCTCGGGGTTTTCCAGTTTCCTCCTGCACTCCAAAGATATACTGATAGTAAATTTAGATTGTGAGTCACATTGGGGACAACAATGATAATGTCTAAAAAGCGCTGAGTAACATGATCATACTCAAATAGCAATGCATAATAAATAATCAAGCCCATTGCCATCCTGGTATAACAAACATCTAGCATAATTGTGACCAGAGCCTAACTGATAAAGGCCACAGTAGAAGTAAGTTTTTTTATGTATGATTTTTTTTTCTTTCGAGATTATGAGAAGGAAAATGATGATCAGTTAATTAAAATGGCTGCAAATGAAGATAACTTTTACAAATCATTTGATGAATGCTACAACGAAGATGAGTTGGATGAAGAAGACCTGTCTCTGAGTCAAGATAGTGACCATAGTGATCCAGATTTTACCGAAAAGGCAGAACATGCTGCCTGTCCAGATGAAGGAACAAGCAAGTACCATATTTTTCAAGAGTCTAGTGGCTTCCACACAGCTAAGGTATGCTTATATATCCAATTGTGTACAATATGTGGGATAAAAAGAGTTTGCCCTAGTCACTGCTAGGCCAAACAGTAGTTTCCAGCCCCACTCTCAATGAAAAAAAAATCAAAATATTACATGCATAAAAATAATTGTAATGGAAAGGGCAACAGAATTTCAAATGTATTTCAATTCATTAAAATGATAAAATGAGAATAATAGACATATATTTCTTTTTTTCCTTTAACTTTTTCTGAATATTCCCAAATAACAAATCTAAATATAAAAATATCATAAAAATTAGGCCCCACAAATCACAAAAAAAGACAAAAGCGATATATAATTGTCAGGAAAATATGAGTATTTCCTAATGTCCTAAGTACACTTCTGGCGCTGCCTGTCGCCCTACACCCAGTTGGTTTGTGGACAGTACTTATGAATTTGAACATGCAGCCACAGGCTGAAAGACTTCCCCCTCCCTTTCACTTTACACTGTGTAATTCTATCCACTCCCTCCCCCTCCTTTCCTACTGGGGCACTTTTATTGTTTCTGCCCAACTCAGAGCTAATTCTCCCGCCAATTATTTAAAATTTCCTTTGTCTATTCAAACTCAAATGTAATAACACACAATAATCCTAGAGACAGGAAACATATTTTCAGAATATGTATAACTTAGGCTACACGCAGCAACATTTTGCAGCCTGTGTGCCTATCAGAAACCGAGAAAACAGTTTCTGCCCCCCAGTGACACGCAGTCGTGTCATGTTTCATCTCAAACAAAAGATAATTTTGTAAGAGGAAATATAATACGCCTGTCGTTACTCTGTGAGCTTCCCAGTCACAGTTATGGCAATTAAAAGTTTTTAATAACTGTTCAAAAAGGGGCATACATTCTCCAGCTCAGCCCACCTAGTGAGGTCTGCAAGAGAAAAGCATAAAGCTCTGACGCTCCATAAGGAAAGTGTCAGATGCCTGGAGAACCAGCTACACAAAGCTGTGCTGAAGGACCCTTTGCCCTGGGAAGGTTCTCCTCCCCATTATAAACATGTCATATCTGTGGATGAGTGTAAGTTTCTTATTTTAATCCCTTTTATTTGTAACTGTCTGTACATACTGTTTTTTTTCTCCTTTTGTAATATATTTTGTATTTTTGTAAACACTCCCTATATTTTATGGAGTAAACTTAAAAATGTACTAGCTACATTTTCCTTGCTCTATGACTGAACCGACACATACTCGGCGCCAAATTACGCTACCTGTGGTTGGGTTCCTGACCCGATATAGGCTTTAGTATCAAACGAGGAACTGGTGGCAGCATAGCGTCCTGGTGGTATTGGGAAACCCTGGCAGTGATGGATCGGAGGTTTATGTGTGTATTTCATGCTTGAGAGTGGTGATATACATACAGCCCTCATTGCAGAGTGCCTGACAGCCAGCACGTGACAAGGCAGTCTTTCCGGTGACTACTAATCCTAGGTACAGTTCCCTGACTGACCTGAGGAGAAGGGGGCACCGGAGAGCTGCAAGTTCTTAACCGGAACTGAGTGTAAACATAAATTGTGGGGATTCATATATCACCGACCATATATATATATATAATATATGAATTCCTGACAACTGTGGGCAAACCTCCCCCTCAAATCCCTGACAATAATGTATAACTGGACAGAGCAAATCAGAAGCTTCAAAATACACAAAATGTACAAGAAAATAATGAAAATGTGCCTCGTCATGAATGGGGAAAATTGCCCACATTTGAACTTTTGAACCCCTTCACAACATTTAATGAAAGTTTACTTCATGATCAGTAAGGGGTTCCGACAAAATGACATAAATTTACGTCAAGGCAATCATGGAAACAAAGGCGCTGTTCCGGCTTGACCGTCGCCAGGAGCTCAGCTTAAGAGAAGGCCAAGCCCCAGCCGTCACAGTCAGGAGTGGTGCCAGCATCGTCCAGGTCCATTCATTCCCCTAAATGCTGCAATCAATAGTAATCACAGCATTTATAATGCTGGGGGAGGGATGGGGCTTCCTCTCCCTTCAGATTGGCACCCCACGCGTTCGTGTGGGCCAACTCATTGCTATATTAACCTTTGGGTCTGCTTGCTATGGTAGCAGGTTTAGACCATGCTAACTGCAAAAAGTATGCATATTTGGTGTGAAGCACTTGTGGGTTCAAGGTGCTCATCAAACCTATAAATAAATTCCTTGAGGGGTGTAGTTTCCAAAATGGGGTCACTTGTGTGTGGTTTCCACTGTTTAGACCCATCAGGGGCTCTGCAAATGCGACAACATGGTGTCCGCTTTTTATTCCACCCAATTTACAAGCCCTGCCATGCACCTAACAGTAGTTTTCCCCCACATATGAAGTATCAGTGTACTCAGGAGAAATTGCAAAACAAGATAGATTGTAATGTCCATTTTCTCCTGTTACCCTTGTGAAAATGAAACATTTGGGACTAAAGCAACATTTTTGTGATAAAAAGTAAAATTTAAATTTTTTTCTTCCACATTGCTTTAACTCCTGTGAAGCACCTGAAGGGTTATACTTCTTGAATGCAGTTTTGAACCCCTTGAGGGGTGCAGTATTTTAAATCTTGTCACTTTTGAGTATTTTGTTTCATATAAACCCCTCAGTCACTTCAGTTGTGATGTGGTTCCTAAAAAAATAGGTTTTGTAGATTTTGTTGGAAAAATTAGAAATTGCTGATAAACTTTTAACCCTTCTAACTTCCTAAAAAAAAGTTGAAAAAATTATGCTAATGTTAAGTAGACAGGTGACATATGTTATTTATTACGATAACTATTTTGTGAGATACAACTGTCTGGCTTAAGGGCATAAAAATTAAAAGTTTAAAAACTGCAAAATTTTCAAAATTTTCGCCAAAATTCTGATATATAAATTTACCACTAAAATAAAGTACAATGTGTCACGAAATATACAATCTCAGAATCAGTGGGATCCATTGAAACATTCTAGAGTTATTACCAAATAAAGTGACACTGGTCAGAATTGTAAAATTTGGCCCCGTCATGAAAGTGAAAACAGGCTAATACAAAATCTAGATTAAAGCAATAGTTAATTTTTTAATGACTAAATCACTAAAAGTAGCAGTAATAAATCCCTATATCCATATCATACACACAGGCACACATACACTTTTGCCAATATTTAACTACTGTATATTAATATTATAATGCAAGATTCTTTTTTATATTATATTTTCTTTCCTAGGACTTTTGTCGTAATCTGAGTGGAGATTTGAGTTCTGTTCATAGCTTGGATGAAAATAATGATCTGCAAAGAGTACTTAAAGAAAGTATTAAAAACACCAAGAATGTTTGGCTTGGTGTCTGGAAAAAAGACTCAGTAAGTACAGCCACATTTTCTATACTTAAAACATCTCCTACTACACCTAGTAAAATATATGATTTAAAAAAAAAAACGAGAACCAAGATTCCATAAAGCTATAATAAAATAGCAATTTTATTGTGACAATTTTTAAAAAACACTTATGAATTTTTATTTCAATGGAAAGATCCTAGTAAAAAGCCAGTAAGCTACTACAGCAAAATCTGGGTTACAATATAAATGAAAATGCATATCACAAGAAACACCTGTATATTCTATACTCTAACTGCGCATTGGGGATAGAAGCTGGCATGTTCGATATGTTTATCTTGAATTATATAAGGATTCTAAATGTTTTAATTTGTATGGGGCTCCATAGAAAGGATCAATAATGGGCATCAACCCTCCTAATCTGTCTATATTGGAATGATACCTTGATATCTGGGATTAAATGTCTTATTGCAAAGATATCAATGTTGTCCTCATATGTTAATGAGTTGTGCCTCCAGAGCTTATTTTACATGAAAAGGGGAGTTACTAGTGTGAAACATGTAACGGACACAGAACAGTACAACTGAACTTTGTCTTTTTGCAAGCACATTTGCTGCAGCTCTCACAGTTCTGATGTATTGAAACAATACAGCAACCCTGTCTGCCTGTGTGATGGAAAATAAAGCTGAGAGGAACCTGCAGATGTGTCAGTTATTGTCACACACAGCTCTGCAGTGAGATAAGGAGAGCAGAAAGCGGCCATTACACATCAGACTAGTAACACTGTTAATCATTATACAACACATTATACAACACTGGTAACCTTTTATTTAGCTCTGAAGGAAGATTTTCATGCAGATCATTGTCGGACCCACAGCCTGGAAGAGGTAATTTACATACAATGAAAACGCTGATATCGCTGGAATAAGACATGCAATTGCAAATTTAAGGTATCATATGATTAAGGCCCCGTCTCTCATAACGAGATCGTTAGCGAGATCGCTGTTGCGTCACCGATTTTTTTGGTATCCACTGGATATTGCTGATCGTGCTCGAATGTCCCAGGCCATTTTCTGATCGTTGGCGTCCCGCTGGCCAGCATGCATCGCTGTGTTTGACGCCGACGAGCAACCTTGTTGGTGACGCAAAACTCAGGGACGCAGGCATGAGTCGTCAGAATAGTTGCTGTGTGACAAGGTACCAACGACCACCGAAGTCGCTATACGGATCGCCGGATCGTTGCTGCGTCATTGAGTAGATCTGTCTGGTTGACAGCTTACTAGCAACCACTTAGCGACGCACCAGCGATCCTTACCAGGTCGTATCGTTGTTGGGATCGCTGGTGCGTCGCTTAGTGTAACAGTATCCTTAGGCTCCTTTGACCTACTTACTACACTCCCATATAGAAGGCTTAGGAGAGTTGATCCTACTGACAGATTCAGTTTAATCACTGTTCACTATTTGCTATAATTGATGTGCTAACTTTATTCTGCAGATATATAGAGTCCTGCTCTTTGTTATTGGCACCACTTCATTTTTTTTAATAGACTGAGCAATATCTTCATAAATAAATGTAAATGTACCAAAGTTATATCCTCAGAATTTTTAATTAGTGGTCCAAAGTAATACAACAATAAAACATTGTTTTTCAACTTACATGTTGCAATTTCAAAGAAGAAACAGAATAAATAGCATATGCAGCAATAAAGGCACCCCTAATTTATACTTGGTTGCACACCCTTTGGCATTGATGACAGCCTCCAAACGTTTCTTGTAGCCATCAATAAGATTCTTGCGTAGGATACAGCAGGTACGCGGGATGCAGTAACGGACTAGAGGCAGAACAAGGGTTAAAGGGGGTTTAATAATATAGTGGATACTCCACAAAGGGAGAAGTGGGGAAAAGGCTTACTTCAGCTGGGGTATTATAACTAGGGAAACAGGTTTAGGCAAATAAGGCAAGAAGTTCAGAAGTAATAAATTTATCAAACCAGCGACTTCAGCAGTTGGAGTCATGGGTGTAAACGTTGGCGCCAAGGCCATGGCGCGAACAGGGTCCGGCGTAGTCCTGGAGAAGATGGCGTCCTGGATCCTGGTGACGGCAGTGATTCTTCATGGTCCTGGTGACGGTCCTGGGTACAGAAGATGAGGGAACGGAGAGGATAAAGTCTATCCTGGGCAGAGTTTATCACTGTGCGGTGACTATGTGCGGATTTGTCAGGGCACAGTTCAAAACGGGTCACCCGGTTTTCCTGCTGGTATGGGCACGTGTCTACGTTCCTCCCACAGGCCTTATGACTCACTGTCAGAGGAGTCAGCGACGTCGGTGATGTCAGCGGTAGCAGCGCAGTTGGTGACGGCAGTGGTAGCAGCGGAGTTGGCGGACACCAGGCAAGTGTCTGTCAACAGTCTCTGGTCGTGGCTCTGCGGCCCTTCAGGCTTGGGCCTGCTCCGACGCGATGCTCCAAGGTCAGAGCACTCACACTGTCCACCTGTGCGCAGCGCGTTCCGCCAAGTCTGCCCTGTTTCTCGCGTGCTGCGGCTTTTTTAGCTTAGCCGCACCCCCTATCACTGGGTACAAAAGTCGGTCCAAGGCCTTATGCTTTCCCCTGTGCAACCGAGGTGACAGACCCGACAGTTCCGGATCCGTCACGGAAAATGTACGCCCGCCTTGGTTCTTCTCCTTACACTTGCACATCTCAGCTGCTATTTTCTCCCACTCTTCTTTTGCAGCTTATTCAAGCTTTTGAATGTTTGCAGGGTTCTTTTTCCCAATGACAGATTTCAGCTCACCCCAAAGATTTTCAATTGGATTGAGGTCACTTCTCATTGCTGGTCATTTTAAAACAGTCCATTTTTTCTTTTCAACCATTTCTTTGTACTTTTGGTTGTGTGCTTTGGGTTATTGTCTTTGACTCATACCAAGTTTTCTTACACTGAGTAGGACATTTTGCTCTAAAATTGCTTGATAATTCTCTGATTTCATGATTCTTGTGGTAAGGTCAAGTCCTCCGGTACCAGACACAGTAAAGAAACCCTACAGCATTATGGATCCTACACCATGCTTAACTGTTGGTATTGTGTTCTTATCCTTTTACGCTTCATTGTGCCGTCTGTAAACAGTTGCTTTGCATTGCAAAAAAACTATGTTTGTTGCATTTCTCTATAGAACATTTTCCCAGAAGGATTGTGGTTTGTGAAGGTACTTTTTAGCAAAGATCAGTTGTTTCTTTTTATGTCTTTTAATCAGCAATGGTTTCTTCCTTGGCCTTCGCTCATAAAGCTCTGCTTGATTGAGCATGCGGCTTATGGTACTTGTTGAAACTGTGACCCCAGACTCTTCCAGGTTGGCCTTCAAGTCTTTGGATGTTTGACGTGGTGTTTTTTCCACCATTCGCACCAACTCTGGAAGACATCAATTTTCCTCTCCCCCCATGTCCAGGGAGGTTCTTAATGGTTCCATGCATGGCAAACTTCTTAATAACATTGCACACTGTTGAAACTGGTATACCAAGGTCTTTGGAGATGGCCTTACAGTGGGGGAAAAAGTATTTGATCCCTTGCTGATTTTTTAAGTTTGCCCAATGGCAAAGACATGAACAGTCTATAATTTTAATATTGAGAGACAGAATATCAAAAATAATATCCAGAAAATCACATTCTATAAATTATATACATTTTTGGCAGTGAGAAATAAGTATTTGATCCCCTACCAAACATTAAGAGTTCTGGATCCTACAGACCAGTTAGACACTCCTAATCAACTTGTTAACTGCATTAAAGACAGCTGTCTTACATAGTCACCTTTATAAAAGCTTCCTGTCCACAGACTCAATTAATCAGTCAGACTCTAACCTCTCAAACATGGGCAAGACCAAAGAGCTTTCTAAGGATGTCAGGGACAAGATCATAGACTTGCACAAAGCTGAAATGGGCTACAAAACCACAAATAAGATGCTGGGTGAGAAGGAGACAACTGTTGGTGCAATAGTAAGAAAATGGAAGAAATACAAAATGACTGTCAAGCGACATTGACTTGTGGCACCATGCAAAATGTCACCTCGTGGGGTATCCTTGATCATGAGGAAGATGAGAGATCAGCCTAAAACTACACGGGGGAACTTGTTAATGATCTCAAGGCAGCTGGGACCACAGTCACTAAGGAAACCATTGGTAACACATTACACTGTAAAGGTTAAAAATCCTGCTGTGCCTGGAAGGACCCACTTCTTAAGAAGGCACATTTGCTGGCCCATCTGAAGTTTGCCAATGAAAACCTGGATGATTTGTGAGTGATTGGGAGAAGGTGCTGAAGTCCGATGAGACAAAAATTGATTGAGCCCTTTGCCATTAACTCAACTTGCCATGTTTGGAGGAAGAGAAATGCTGTCTATGACCCAAAGAACACCATCCCCACTGTCAAGCATGGAGGTGGAAACATTATGTTTTTGGGGTGTTTCTCTGCTAAGGGCACAGGACTACTTCACCCCATCAATGGGACAATGGATGGAGCCATGTACCGTAAAATCCTGAATGACAACCTCCTTCCCTCCTCCAGGACATTAAAAATGGGTCGTGGCTGGGTCTTCCAGCAAGACAATGACCCAAGACATACAACCAAGGCAACAAAGGAGTGGCACAAAAAGAAGCATGTTAAGGTCATGGAGTGGCTTAGCCTGTCTCCTGACCTTAATCCCATAAAAAACTTATGGAGGGAGTTGAAGCTCCAAGTTGCCAAGCGACAGCCTCAAAATCTTAGTGATTTAGAGATGATCTGCAAAAAGGAGTGGACTAAAATTCTTCCTGACATGTGCGCAAACCTCATCATCAACTACAAAAAAGTCTGACTACTGTGCTTGCCAACAAGGGTTTTGCCACCAAGTATTAAGTCTTGTTTGCCCGAGGGATCAAATACTTATTTCTCACTGCAAAAAGCAAATACATTTATATAATTTATACAATGCGATTTTCTTGATTTTATTTTTGATATTCTATCTCTCAATGTTAAAATTAACCTACCCTTAAAATTATATACTGTCCATGTCTTTGTCAGTGGGCAAACTTACAAAATCAGCAAGGGATCAAATACTTATTTCCCCACTGAATACACTTTGAAAGTCTTGTATTTGCTAATAATAGCAGTTCTGATGTCTTCAGACAGCTCACTTGTTTTCACCATTGTGACAAAGATACAGGGCCTACCATGTGGCTTTTTAAAACACTGAATTTATCATTCATTGGCCAATTTGCTCTTTGGTATTTAACATGAGTGCTCTATAAAATAAAAAAAAAGGTTTCATTTGATTCATTTTTTCAGGAGATATTCCACATTATGTCCTTAGACTTCATGAGTTCCAATAACAATGAGCAGGACTGAATAACAAAACCAAACTTAGTGTTTTTTAGTGCTATAACAACCCGCAATCATACTGTGGGGCCAATGAGCTCACAGAGATGGCCATTCTCCTTCTGTCAAACCTTTCAAATGCCATTGTCACTATAAGTTAGCTCTACTATATTACAGCTCAGTGCCCATGTCACCCCAAGGACATAAACTGTACATCACGATATGATGATATGGATACATATTCTGCACCAGGTCATATATACATCCATTTTTAGAAAGGGGTAAAATCTAAAAGCACTAAGCTCCCCAGTGATTGCTACATTCAACCAGTAGTTTATTAGCTACAATAATGAAACATTATTCAGATCTTTGTAGCAAAGGAACAGAACACAGCTCCAACCCATTTGAAAGATATAAAGTGAATTTACTTTGAGCACAAAATCTCTGTAAACCTGCATTAGCCCTATATTGTCCAGGTCAGTGATGTTTTATACTTAATCATAACAAGAGATAACTGTATCTTGAGGGGAAAATAGCCAATAATCCTTACTGCCCAGGAGCCCAATGATTCTCAGCCAAATACAGAATATAGTGCTAATAAATGATGGCTTATTTTTTTTTAGCTTTCGCAATATAGGAATATTGATGGTAGCGACCTGGATTATGTCAACTGGGGTAGTGGGCAACGTAAATTAATTGGACAATGGTGTGTTGCCATGAATACAAACTGTAAGTACATTAAAACTGTTGGAATATGTTTGGTGCAACAACTTCATTCCTGTCTATGAGTGTTTAGTTGCTAGACTTGTATGCTGTTTATAAAGTTAGAACAAAACAAAACTCCCAGAGGCTCACACAGGGATAGCATGTGACTGTATTTCCTGTGTATGAGAGAAGCAGCCTGCTGTAGATGCTGCACAGATAGAGACACACAAATGATTTATTCCTGATCTATTAAGCTTATCATATATTGTTCCTGAATAAAGAAGCTCTGTTGTCATTCGCTTGGAGAGTATCCTGAATAATCCGCTGCCAACAGGATTTTTGCTAATACTGTGGGTGAGATTTTGAAAACACAATCCTCATGATACAGATTCAGCAATTCTAACATCTGTAAACATGATCCTACTGTCTTCAACATTATTATGTAACTGTAAATTCTAACCTTGAGCTTTTCAAATATATTTTCCTGTTAGATTCAAGTGATATATTTTTTTGTAAGCACAAATTTTGGTCAGTTTGACATTTTGCCTACTGGATCAGTTATTTAGCATGAGGACCTAAAATGAAATTTATTCTAGTGAGAGCGCTGTTTAATGTAAACAGCTCCTATGCAGCTCTATGATACATTATGGTTATAGACTAGACTACACTACATATTGTGCTTTGTAATAAACCTCAAGTATTGTAAAATCATGCATTAGTTACTGTTCCTTTTTGTCATCTTCCAATCTTAACCCAAACTCTCTAACTTACCGTATCTTTCAGCTGGCCTGTGGGTCTCTCACAAATGCAACACTAGCATGTTTCCATTTGTCTGCACATACTGAGGATCAGCGGAGCTCACCAGCCTTCTTACACCAGCTTTGAATGATTTTGACTCTGAAGATGAATAAAGAATTGGTTTACAATACACAACTATTGGATTAGTTGCAGTGTCTTGGAATGCAGAGTCTTGAAAGTCCCATGTCTCCCCATTTGCTCATAAGCTTTCACTATTCATGTTCCAACTACCTACTTTTGCTACTGTGTATTAACCAAATAAGTGCCTATGCAGGGGGGAACAAACTACTTTGAAACTTCCTAATTTACCTATAAATACATATGCTTGACCCACTCGCAGTGGAAATCTTGCTGATAATCACCTGTTCGTGGTCTCCTTTATTCCTTTGTTACCCCTGCTATATTGCCATATAATTTTTGGTGGAGAATGCAGGTATCACAATAATATCTCTGATTATGGACCCCAGGGAACAGAGAAAAGGTTTCAGGAAGACCGCAGTAGGTAACCCAATGCGTTACTGCCTGTCTCCTGAGCTCTGCTCGATTACTTCATGGTTTGACATGTGATGTGATGCAAGCCCATGTGTGTCAGTGAACTCTATTAATATTTCTATGTTCTAATGTGTCTCTAGGCTTGTAAACGTGTGAATGAATGGTTTGTTGCTCCTTACGGGTGTAGCTGTGAGAAGTGACGGCGTATAAAGCTGCCCAGAGTGATTCCTATGGACCTCGTATTTCTGGTGGCTCAGCTCACAAGTTAAGGACTGTGTTTATGTCACGTCTTTAATAGGGACACCGGCTACAAGATTGATGCGTGTAGCAGCCAAAGCTTGTGGGATGTCTGACCCTATCGACTGCTTATAAAGACTGGACCCAACTCATACTGCTGGGCTTGTCCTGCCTTTTTAATTGGGGACAACCCCTGATATGCTGATGATGGGTTGACAGCCAACCTTGGGCTGAAGCTGTTAAGTACAAAAAACTAGACACAGAAAGATAGGAAGGTCAAAGCCTGAGAATAGAGACCTCGGTCATGTACATAAGTGTGGTGAGAAGTTAATCTTGAGAGAAAGAGGAGTGGTGTTGGATTTTGCGAATTACACTACTTAGTGGAACTATTGTATGTATGCCTGAGCGATAGCATAATTTTCGTCTTTGGATTATAATAGTGGTAGTGTATGCATGCCTGAGAATTATAATGCTAGTTTTCATTGGCTGGTGATAATAGGGTTCCCAGCAAAG
Source organism: Dendrobates tinctorius (assembly GCF_039654945.1). Taxonomy (NCBI): domain Eukaryota; kingdom Metazoa; phylum Chordata; class Amphibia; order Anura; family Dendrobatidae; genus Dendrobates; species Dendrobates tinctorius. The sequence goes on along the minus strand of NW_027361782.1, from coordinate 139,683 downwards.
GAACCCCAGGAGTCTGGGTGAATGACACTATAGGACCACTCTGCAAATGTCGAGAGTGTGGAAGGTCTCTTCCTTAGGGTTGGAAGAGCTTGGGCCGAATGAGGACAGTACAATGTCCTGATCCCTATGAAATTTTGAGTAGAAAGGCGTGATCTAATCTCAAGATATTATCTGTAATGATTGCAAGGTAAGCTTCTTGAATTGACAGGGCCTGCAATTCTCCTATACGTCTAGCCGCAGTAATTGCAACTAAGAGGACGGTTAAAGGGTTAGGTTTCCATGGTCAAGGAATCTAGAGGCTCAAATGGATCTTAGGTTTGAGCACGGTGTTGAGATTCCAAGGAGGCCCCTGACTGCGGAGTATAGGACGAATCCCGGCTGCCGAAGCCATAAACCGTGAGGCATCAGGTTGCCGTAGAACCGGAGCAGAAGTGAATCTTCGCTTAAGCTCCTGAAATGTCGAAACTGCATCTGGAGACCAATTCACCACATCAGCGCCCTTTTTGGTAAAATCAGTCAGTGGTTTAACAATACCAGAAAAATTACTTATAAATTATAACTTATAAACGGTAGAAGTTAGCAAAACCCAAAAACTTCTGGAGAGCCATCAAAGAAGTGGGCTGAACCCAATCATAAATAGCCTGTATCTTGGCTGGGTCCATTTCAATAGCAGACGGGGACAAAATGAATCCCAAAAATGAAATCCTCTGTACACCAAAGAGGCACTTCGATCCCTTAACATACAGAGAATTTTCCCTCAAAATCCGGAACACAGTCTGGACATGTTCCACATGAGAATCCCAGTCACTGGAAAAGATCAAAATATCATCCAGATAAATGATCAAAAATTTATCCACAAAGTCCCGGAAAATATCGTTCATAAAAGACTGGAAGACAGAAGGGGCATTATTGAGTCCAAAAGGCATCACCAGGTACTCAAAATGTCCCTCTGGAGTATTAAACGCCATCTTCCATTCATCCCCGTGCTTGATGCTGTGGTGTAGTAACCACTGAGTCCGCTAGGGGGCGCTGTGTGGATGTCCCAGGAGAAAGGATGAATGGCAGAATACGGAATGGCCGTTATGTATCCCAAAGTGGGTGGCTTTGGGATGGAGACTTATGTGTTGCTGCCTCACTCCCATTTCAGGTGAAGGTAGATGCTTCCGAGATTGGTGCAGGAGCCGTTTTGTCCCAAAGAGATCCGGTGACTTGTAAGATGAATCCCTGTGCTTTCTTTTCTCGAAAATTCTCCCCATTTGAACGTAACTATGACGTGGGGAATCGGGAGTTGTTGGCCATGAAATGGGCATTTGAAGAGTGGAGACATTGGTTAGAGGGAGCTAGACATCAAGTTGTGGTCCTCACCAATCACAAGAATTTGATTTATCTTGAATCAGCCAAATGCTTGAATCCTAGACAGGCTAGGTGGGCCATGTTTTTCATGCGATTTAATTTTGTGGTCTCTTTTCTTCCGGGCACTAAGAATGTTAAGGCGGACGCCCTTTCTAGGAGTTTCTTTGCAGATTCTCTTGATGTGACTGAGCCTACTACCATTCTAAATGAGGCTGTAGTGCTTTCCTCCATCTCACCCGATTTGAGACGTGCCCTGGAGGAATTTCAGGAGGACAAACCTGAACGCTGCCCTATGAGAAAATTGTATGTCCCTGATCAGTGGAGGAAAAGAGTAATGTCTGAAATTCATTGCTCCGAGTTGGCTGGTCATCCAGGTATTTTTGGTGCCAGAGATTTGGTGAGTCGGTCTTTTTGGTGGCCTGCCTTATCTTGTGATATCAGGAATTTTGTGCAGTCCTGTGGGACTTGTTCTCGGTCCAAGCCCTGTTCTCGTTCTAGTGGGTTGTTGATGCCCCTCCCGGTGCCCAGGAGGCCATGGACTCATATCTCAATGGATTTTATTTCTGATCTTCCTGTCTCTCAGAGAATGACTGTTATCTGGGTGATCTGTGATAGATTTTCCAAAATGGTCCATCTTGTACCACTCCCAAAGTTGCCATCTTCTTCTGAGTTGGTGCCCTTGTTTTTACAGCAGGTGGTTCGGTTGCACGGGATTCCTGAGAGCATTGTGTCGGACAGAGGAGTCCAGTTTGTTTCCAGATTTTGGAGAGCTTTTGTCCCAAACTGGGAATTCAGTTATCTTTCTCCTCTGCATTTCATCCTCAGACCAATGGGCAGAACGAGAGAACAAACCAGACTTTGGAATCCTATTTGAGATGTTTCATATCTGCTGATCAGGATGACTGGGTCTCATTTTTGCCCTTGGCCGAATTTGCGCTAAACAATAGGGCTAGTTCTGCCACATTGATGTCGCCCTTTTTCTGTAACTTTGGGTTTCATCCTTGATTTTCTTCAGGGCAGGTGGAATCTTCGGCCTGCCCAAGTGTGGATTCTGTGGTAGAGAGAATGCAGCAGATTTGGGACCAAGTGGTGGATAAGTTGTCCCACTCTCAGGAAAAAGCCCAACGGTTTTCCAACTGGCATAGGACCATTGGTCCCCGGTTTAAAGTGGGTGATATGGTTTGGTTGTCTTCAAAGAATATTCCTATGAAGGTTGCATCTCCAAAATTCAATCCAAGATTCATTGGACCTTATAAGATTTTGGAAATCCTTAATCCCGTTTCTTTCCATTTGGCTCTTCCAGTTACGTTTAAGATTCATAACGTGTTCCATAAATCCTTGTTGAAGAGGTTTGTAGAGCCAGTAGTTCCCATGGCGGCGCCTCCTAACCCTGCATTGGTTAAAGGTAATATGAGGTAGAGAAAATATTGGATTCTTGTTTGGCTAGATGGAGACTCTAGTACTTGATCAAATGGAAGAGTTATGGCCAGCAGGATAATTCTTGGGTTTCTTCTTCTGACATTCATGCCGAAAGATTGGTTTGTGCTTTTCACCGGGCCCATCCTGGTGGCATGGATGAGGGTTCGGTGACCCCTCCTCAAAGGGGGGGTACTGTTGTGAATTCTCTCTCTGGCTTTACTGAAGGTAGAGGAGCTGGTCAGATTGACAGAGGGGTTGCGAGTTCTCTTTCTGGGCTCCCTCTGGTGGTTACTGGACGTAGTGGAGCTGATCTGATTGACAGAGGCTTGCCACCTAATAATGAGGAAGACAATTGGAGATCTGGGGTTTCTGATTGGGCTTTAAGACAGCTGACTACCTCTATCCCTGCTGGTGATTTTCTTCATGTTCCTTCTGAGGTCTGATGTCTCCTGCTCTTTTCCTGCATGGTTCAGCTAAGTGATTCATTTGCTATTCTGTTTGCATTTGATCTGGTTTTGTCTATCTCAGGTTTGTGCGGGTCAGCCAGCTCTAGCTGGGGCTGTACTGAATCACCGCCAATATGTTACTGCTTGTGCCAGTTTGTTTAATCCCCTGTTATATTGGTCTCTTTTTGCATTGCTTTCAGAATATACCAGTGTTGATACAGTGGGGGCGAAGTCGTGCGACTTCAGTGTTTTTGTGCATCAGACATGTTGGGCTTTTTGCAGGTTTTTTTGCGTGATTGCAGACAGTGTCTTTCCTTTCCTTTCCTGTCTAGTCAGTGTGGGCCCCATCGTTTGCTCAGTCTATTTTTCTGCCTGCGTTTGTGTTTTCATCTTGTCTCACCGACAATATATGTTTGGGGGCTATCTATTCCTTTGGAGTCTGCTCTGGGACAGTTTAGATTTCCCCTTTCTTGCTTTAGGCTTAGTTAGCTCTGTGGCTGCGCCGAGGCGTCTAGGATCATCGTAGGTACGCTCCACGGCTACTGCTAGTTGTGTGGGAAGGATCAGGGCTCTGCAATCCGCTTAGTTTCCAACCTCTCTGGTTTTCTGTGACTTAGCCTGGGTCTGCTATCCTCCTCGGTGACCCATTCATAACAGCCTCCCTTGGTTGAAAAAACACAACCCGGTAATAGATTGGCGGTCTAGGGAAGTAGTTGGCTGGGGTCAGTCGTGTGAGGGCTGCTGCCTGGGGGCTACTGTCTCTGCTGTCATTCTACAGCTGCTTCCTTCTTCTCCAGTAGGGGCAGCAGAGGTGCTGCCAGGGAGTAGGGGCAAGACTCAACCCTCACCACAAGGTAACCCTGAGTGTCGGAGTCCTCGTAGGAGGAAGGGTCGGAGGAGGGTGGTGGTTCCCTCTCAGAATTGTGGGGGTGTGAGTGTGGTGACACAGGGGGACACCTCTGTTGTCAGTTCCTTGAAGAGTTCAGTGTCTTGTGGCAAACGTGTGTGTGGCAATAAACGTTCAGGTCCGGACCTGTGTGTGAATGAGTACATATGGGTGTCCACCAAAAACATCCAGTGGAAGTATGCTGCTGGAGTCTGGAGTTCTCGGGTGATCGGGCCGTATCGGGTGTCGGCTATCTTTGGCCTGGGGACTTAGCAGCTGGAGTTACCCCCAGTAATGCCCATATACAACTCATTCCCCAGGTTGGCGCTCTGGAGATTTGTGGCACCTCCGGAGCATACGTTATTGTCACTTCCCTCAGTCCGCGTTTACCATAAACCTGAGAGTCAGGTGGTGGCTGAGGTGAACTCTGGTGGATCTAGGCGTCCTCACTGTAGGTGGTTTTCTGGTGAGGTGCAGTGTTGAGGGTCCAGAGGCCCCTCATTGAAGGAGAGGTACTGTCACTATCCATTTTTGGATCTGTCAGATTCTGGATTCTCTGACATAATCATTTTTTCCTTTCAGGTCATCGGGGGTTAATATCAGTTTTTGCCCTTGGTGGCCGCTGCTGTTACTGCATGTGTAGTTAGTTAGCTGCTGGTGACCACTCCAGCTTTCCTATATAAGGTCACCTGGTACTCCAGCTGACTGTTGGTAATAGCAGGTCCTTTGCAAACCAACCTTTGAGAAGAGAGGAGCTATATGGAGTAGAGCTTTTTGCCGCCTATCTGGAGCAGTGGTGTTTCTGCTGAAAGCTGAGTTTGGGTGCCGTACTCTGCTGCCTCAGAGCATTGGCAGCAGAGAAAGCTAAGTTGTTTGCTTTTCCCTGTCCGTTATTTTCCCTTATGTTGTATTAGTACAGTGGTGGGATCAGTGTCCGCACTTGCCAGTTCCCTAATAAGGGATAGGTGTTGTGAGCTCATTTTCTCGTTCACCTTTGATGTCCGATGAACTCCCTCTGCTGGTGAAAGGAGGTGGTGAAACTGATTTGGATGGGAGAAACCTGTCACCTGAACAGGTGGATTGCGATTGGACATCCGGAATCTCTGAGTGGATATAAGGCAGCCGACTCCCTGTAGGGTTGCTGGTGTTTTCTCTGCTCTGAGCTCTGGCCTCCAGTTCAGTTCCTGTCTTCTAAAGCTAAGTTTTGCTCTGTTATTGTTCCATGAGATTTTGTCTGATTTGCTTAGTTTTGTGTTCTGCCAGCCCCGGCTGGGGCTCTGCTGAATTTCCAGTTTTGTCCCTGATCAGTTAAATCTCTTTTGCTCTGTCTTCAGAATATATCGGAGTGCTGATATAGGGATTTTGAAGTCTAGTGACTTCAGGGCCGTTTTCCTATCAGACGTGTTGGGACATTTTTGGTACGGGTTTTGCGGATTGCAGCCAGCATCTTTTCTGTCCTTTTCTATCTCGTTAGTTGGGCCCCATCGTTTGCTCTGCCTGTCTTTCTGTCTGTGTTTATGTTTTCATCTGTTTTCACCGACAATACATGTTGGGGGCTGTCTATTGCTTTGGGGTCGGCTCTGGGGCAGTTTAGATTTCCCCTTTCTTTCTTTAGGCTTATTTAGTTCTCCAGCTGTGAAGAGGCGTCTAGGACCACCGTAGGAACGCTCCACGGCTACTGTTAGTTGTTGTGAATAGGATCAGGGGTGTGCAATCTGCTAGCTACCAACCTCTCCGGTTTTCTGGACTTAGCTTGCATTTTTGTTTTTTCCTCCTCCGGTGACTCATTCATAACAGAATCACCAGCCATACCGCAGATTCTAGGGTACTCAATAGCAGGAAAGAATTGTAAAAAAAAAAAGTGTCAGAATTTTTTTTTTTTTAATGTATATTTTTTCCTCTTTTTCTCTGGGGCCGTAGGAGGAATTTTTTCGTAATGGAGATTAAGCAATTGTCTGATGGTGTGGAGCAGCTCGCTGCTGAAGTGTGGGGAATTTCCACCCATCTTGCTCATTCACATGCTGCTGAACCAAAGATCCCTACTCCTGATGTGTTTTTTGGGCATCGGTCTAAATTTTTGAATTTTAAGAATAATTGTAAATTATTTCTTGCCTTGAAGCCTGACTCATCGGGGAGCTCTGCACAGCAGGTTAAAATTGTCATCTCTTTGCTGTGTGGTGATCCCCAGGATTGGGCGTTTTCTTTGACACCTGATGATCCTATTCTAACTAATGTGGACACATTTTTTCAAGCTTTGGGGTTGTTGTATGATGAACCTAATGCTATTGATCAAGCTGAAAAAGCCCTGTTGGCATTGAGCCAGGGTCACGATTCTGCAGAGTTGTACTGTCAAAAATTCCAAAAGTGGGCGGTCCTTACTACCTGGAATGATGGTGCCTTAATAATAATAATCTTTGGTAGCTCTCTTTCGGAAGGGTTTGTCCAAAACCGTAAAAGATACTATGGTTGGATTTCCTGTTCCCTCTGGTCTTGACGATTCTATGTCATTAGCCATTCAGGTTGATCGGCGTTTACGTGAACGTAAAATTACACGAGAAATGTTGCCACCTGTTGAACAAATGTCTGAACCTATGCAATGTGATAGAGTTTTGTCTTGGGCGCAACGTCAGAAGTTCAGAAGGCGTAATAAGTTGTGTTTTTTCTGTGGAGATGCCTCTCATAATATTTCTGTCTGCCCTAAACGAGAGAAACGTTTTGCACACACATTTGCTGTGGGTGGTGTACAACCTAAGTTTCTTCTGGCAATTACTCTGATCTGCTCCCTGTCCACATTTTCCGCTAAGGCTTTTGTGGATTCAGGAGCGGCTCTGAACCTGATGGACTTGGATTTTGCTAAACGTTGTGGGTTTCCTATGACACCTCTGCGGACACCTATCTCTTTGAGGGGTATTGATGCTACTCCTCAGTTTTGGACCCAGGTGGTAATGTGGGTCGCCCCAGACCATCAAGAAAATTGCAGATTTTTGGTGTTGCATAATTTGCATGATACCATTGTTCTGGGGTTTCCCTGGTTGCAAATCCATAATCCAGTTTTGAATTGGAAATCTGTGTCTGTGATGAGTTGGGGCTGTCAGTGTGCTCTTAGTGACACTCCTGTTTTCTCCACCTCTCCCCAGTCGCATGATGTTCCTGACTATTTGGCTGATTTTTATGATGTATTTAGTGAGAATAAGTCTGCGTCTTTGTCTCCTCATAGGAGTTATGACTGTGCAATTGAACTGAGCCCTGGGTGTAAATTTCCCAAGGGTCGACTTTTCAATTTATCTGTACCTGAGCACGAGGCTATGCGATCTTATATTAAGGAGTCGTTGGAGAAGCGTCATATTAGACCATCCTCTTCACCCTTGGGTGCTGGGTTTTTTTTCGTGACCAAGAAAGATGGTTCATTAAGGCCTTGTATTGACTATCGTTCCCTCCACAAGATTACTGTTAAATATCAGTATCTGTTACCCCTGATTTCTGATCTATTCTCCAGAGTTAAAGGTGCTTGCTGGTTTACCCAGCATGACCTCAGGGGGGCGTATAATCTTATTCGCATTAAGCATGTGGATGAATGGAAGACGGCGTTTAATACTCCGGAGGGACATTTTGAGTACCTGGTGATGCCTTTTGGGCTCACTAATGCCCCTTCTGTCTTCCAGTGCTTCATGAATGATATTTTCCGGGACTTTGTGGATAAATTTTTGATCATCTATCTGGATGATATTTTGATCTTTTCCAGGGATTGGGACTCTCATGTGGAACATGTTCGGACTGTGTTCCGGATTTTGAGAGAGAATTCCCTGTATGTTAAGGGGTCGAAATGCATTTTTGGTGTACAGAGGATTTCATTTTTGGGATTTATTTTGTCTCCGTCAATTATTGAAATGGACCCGGCCAAGGTACAGGCCATTTATGATTGGGTTCAGCCCACTTCTTTGAAGGCCCTCCAGAAGTTTTTCGGTTTTGCTAATTTTTATTGTAAATTTATAGCTAATTTTTCTGGTATTGCCAAACCATTGACTGATTTGACTAAAAAGGGTGCTGATGTGCTGAATTGGTCTCCAGAGGCTGTTTCTTCCTTTCAGGAGCTGAAGCGGAGGTTCACCTCTGCTGCGGTTTTGCGGCAACCTGATGTCTCACTCCCGTTTCAGGTAGAGGTCGACGCTGTTGAGATTGGTGCAGGAGCTGTTTTGTCCCAAAAAGATCTGGTAACATCTAAAATGAATCCCTGTGCTTTCTTTTCCCGAAAGTTCTCCCCATCTGAACGCAACTATGATGTGGGGAATCGGGAACTGTTAGCCATGAAATGGGCATTTGCGGAGTGGAGACATTGGTTGGAGGGAGCTAGACATGAAGTCGTGGTCCTCACTGACCACAAGAATTTGATTTACCTTGAGTCGGCCAAACGCTTGAATCCTAGACAGGCTAGGTGGGCCTTTTTTTTTCACACGTTTTGATTTTGTGGTCTCTATTCTTCCGGGCACTAAGAATGTCAAGGCAGATGCCCTCTCTTGGAGTTTCTTTGCTGATTCTCCTATTGTGACCAAGCCTGCTATCATCTTAGGTGAGGAGGTAGTTCTTTCTGCCATCTCGCCCGATTTGAGACGTGCTCTGGAAGAGTTTCAGGAGGACAAACCTGAGCATTTTCCCATTGGAAAATTGTATGTTCCTGACCAGTGGAGGAAGAGAGTAATGTCTGAAGTTCATTGCTCCGCATTGGCTGGTCATCCAGGTATTTTTGGTACTAGAGATTTGGTGAGTCGGTCTTTTTGGTGGCCCGCCTTATCTCGTGATGTCAGGAATTTTGTGCAGTCCTGTGCGACTTGCTCCCTGTCTAAATTTTGTTCTCGCTCTAGTGGGTTGGTGATGCCTTTGCCGGTGCCCAGGAGGCCATGGACCCATATTTCAATGGATTTTATTTCTGATCTGCCTGTCTCTCAGAGAATGACTGTTATCTGGGTGATTTGTGATAGATTCTCTAAGATGCTCCATCTTGTACCACTCCCTAAGTTGCCATCTTCCTCAGAGTTGGTGCCCTTGTTTTTGCAACAGGTGGTTCGCGTGCATGGGATTCCTGAGAACATTGTATCTGACAGAGGAGTTCAGTTTGTCTCTAGATTTTGGAGGACTTTTTGTTCCAAGCTGGGAATTCAGGTGTCCTTCTCCTCTGCGTTTCACCCTCAGACCAATGGGCAGATGGAGAGAACAAACCAGACTTTGCAGTCTTATTTGAGATTTACCTGCTGATCAGTATGATTGGGTCTCATTTTTGCCCTTGGCCGAATTTGCTTTAAATAATAGAGCTAGTTCTGCCACTTTGATGTCACCTTTTTTTTGTAACTTTGGGTTTCATCCTCGATTCTCTTCAGGGCAGGTGGAGTCTTCTGCCTGCCCAGGTGTTGACAGTGTAGTGGAGAGAATGCACCAGATTTGGGACCAAGTGGTGGATAAGTTGTCTCTTTCCCAGGAAAAGGCCCAGCGGTTTTCCAACTGGCATAGGACCATTGGTCCCCGGTTTAAGGTGGGTGATATGGTTTGGTTGTCATCAAAGAATATCTCTATGAAGGTGGCTTCTCCAAAGTTTAAACCTAGATTTATTGGACCTTACAAGATTTTGGAGATTCTTAATCCGGTCTCTTTTCGATTGGCTCTTCCTGTTACATTTAAGATCCATAACGTGTTTCATAAGTCTCTGTTGAAGAGGTTTGTTGAGCCAGTAGTTCCTGTGGTGGCACCTCCTGACCCTGTATTGGTTGAAGGTAATGTGGAATATGAGGTTGAGAAGATACTGGATTCTCGTCTGGCTAGACGGAGACTCCAGTATTTGGTTAAGTGGCAGGGTTATGGCCAGGAGGATAATTCTTGGGTCTCTGCATCTGATATTCATGCCAAAAGATTGGTTCATGCTTTTCATCGGGCCCATCCTGATGGGCCTGGTGGCGTGGATGAGGGTTTGGTGACCCCTCCTCAAGGGGGAGGTACTGTTGTGAGCTCATTTTCTCGTTCACCTTTGATGTCCAATGAACTCCCTCTGCTGGTGAAAGGAGGTGGTGAAACTGATTTGGATGGGAGAAACCTGTCACCTGAACAGGTGGATTGCGATTGGACATCCGGAATCTCTGAGTGGATATAAGGCAGCCGACGCCCTGTAGGGTTGCTAGTGTTTTCTCTGCTCTGAGCTCTGGCCTCCAGTTCAGTTCCTGTCTTCTAAAGCTAAGTTTTGCTCTGTTATTGTTCCATGAGATTTTGTCTGATTTGCTTAGTTTTGTGTTCTGCCAGCCCCGGCTGGGGCTCTGCTGAATTTCCAGTTTTGTCCCTGATCGGTTAAATCTCTTTTGCTCTGTCTTCAGAATATATCGGAGTGCTGATATAGGGATTTTGAAGTCTAGTGACTTCAGGGCCGTTTTTCCTATCAGACGTGTTGGGACATTTTTGGTAGGGTTTTTGCGGATTGCAGCCAGCATCTTTTCCGTCCTTTCCTATCTCGTTAGTTGGGCCCCATCATTTGCTCTGCCTGTCTTTCTGTCTGTGTTTGTGTTTTCATCTGTTTTCACCGACAATACATGCTGTCTATTGCTTTGGGGTCTGCTCTGGGGCAGTTTAGATTTCCCCTTTCTTTCTTTAGGCTTATTTAGTTCTCTGGCTTTGAAGAGGCATCTAGGACCACCGTAGGAACGCTCCACGGCTACTGTTAGTTGTTGTGAATAGGATCAGGGGTCTGCAATCTGCTAGCTACCAACCTCTCCGGTTTTCTGGACTTAGCTTGCATTTTTGTTTTTTCCTCCTCCGGTGACTCATTCATAACAGATAGGTGCAGGGCAAGTGAGGGACTGAGGTCTCCTGGTCGGCAATAGGTCGAAAGAACCTGTATAGGGAACGTGAGGAGAGTTTAGGGCACTTCATAGGGGAGTGCAGGAGGTGTCCAATTCCCCATTCCCTGTTTGCAAGGCCCACCATTGTAATTGTGTCCCCGGTGTGCCCTTGTCTGTCTTGGTTGCATTAATGACCGACCGATCTTCGTGTCACGTCACACAGGGCCAAGTCACATCGTGACAACAGGTTGGGGACCTGTGCCATAAGGTATACACTGGGCACAGGTCCTATTCAGGATGCTAATAAACGTCTCCCGTTTTCTTTGTGTATTTTTATGTCTCAGGATATCGTCCCAGTTAATTGCACTAAGATCATCTCTCATCTGTTGGAAATGTGCCTTCCTGAAGTTTAGTGTACTTGTAACCCCTCTACTACACATCTTATTAAAAGAAGCATGTAAACTTATTATTTTGTGGTCAAAGTTACCCAAATGACCATCAACCCTTATGCAACATGTCATTGTGCGGAACTCAGATACAGAGAGGCCCGCTATACAAAAAGAGCAGTGAATGGTGTCGCTGAGATAGGACTTAATGTCTTGAAAAATAAATGATTAACAAAAAAAAGCCATCACACTAATTTATACATAATATAATGGCTATGAAACAGTGGACAGGGCAAGTGTTGAATTGATTTGTAGAATATTGATTAATGGATAGGAAATTAGTTCAATTGTCATGCCTTTGATATCAATGACTATGCGGCAACAGAGTCACCATTTTCCGAAGGCTGCAATTTGAAAAAAAAAAAAAAAAACTCTCAAAAACACATGGATGTAACACATGTTGGTGAGAGATTGCATCAGTTTACTAGAGAACTATGAAAAGCCGCACAGGATGAAGACAGACTTGTGAATGATTCCAACGAGAACGGTGATATCTGACCACTTATGCAGAGCCTTTTCTTAAAAGATGACATACATATACAACGCATGGATTCACAGATCAACATCGCTAATATGAAAACCATGCTCGAGATGGAGAGACAAACGAAAAATAACTGGTACATATGAGAAAGCCTGGATTACAGACACGCATGTGTAAGGGGCTGACATTACTATAGACAGCAGAGACACGCTGCCCCTTTAAGAGACAGCACCTCCTTGGCTGATGCGATGATACATTCTATTCTACCAGCTATGGAGAGGGGAGGGGCTGTTTTCCCACTGAGTGTTTGGAGCTGGGAGTCTGCAGGAGACTGACGTGAGGAGAAAAACGTGCAGCTTAGAACTGACTGAACTTGTGGATTGTGTATACCCTTCTGGGGATAACGAAAGTTGTTTTCCTGTGATACTGCGAAGAGCCCTGAAGATCTACAAGGAAGGAATTCAGAAGAGGGAGTTCACCGTCTCTAGGAACAAGCTTGGAATCTTCACACAAGGACAAGACCACGTTGCACAGAGCTGCCAGGGAGGACATCGCATCATCTTGCAGAAAACTGCAGGGGGCCCCCAGGAAGGAACTGAGACACCAACTTTACCGTGAGTGTTAACTCCGTGTGCGCACATGTTTAGGGCTTAGGATAGGCTGCAATAGACAGAGCACGGTAGCCGTGCGACCGAAGTAGCAGTGGCCAGTCAGGCTATAGTTAGAGTAGAAGCATACTGTACTTTATTGTATTGTTTTGTCTTTTGAAAGAATGCATTGATCTGTAATAGTTGGTGTGCCGTGCCATATGTATGGCCCAGCTAGAGAATATCACTTTTGTAAATTGTTTTATGTCATTGCATACCCCTGTTTACACTTTCCTAACACTGCATTCCTTGCCAGTAAATAAATTAACCCTTTGTTGTTTGCACCTCATCTTGTGTACCGTAGTCTCCCTGCATTGTGGTGGTCCCCCGGCAATCGCTTCACATGCCTTTGCTGTAAGCTAAGTTCTTATTATCTTCCAAAAAAAGTTCTTGTTTGATAAACAGCTTCAGACGAAATTTTAGTAAGGTCAAAACACAAACTACATTTCAACCTAATAACCATGACAGAATAGCTGTACATTCAGTTTTATAATCTGTGACAATGCAGCATCTGGCCACAGGTACAATACACACTGATCACTCCCTGCATCTTTTTATTTCCACTTTAAGGCCAAAATGGCATACGTATACTTCCAGCAAAGCCTTAAATAGATTTAAAAAATTACATTTTACATTTCCATATTTGTTTCTTTTTTTTACATTTTTTTCTTAACAGATCTATATTTCAAAAATATTTTCTTTCGCACTCACTTCTGCAACAAACAAACAAAAAAAACCCACAATCATACCCACCTCACAAAAAGAACCGAAATAAACAAATTCCTACATTTCATATGTTGTTTTAATCACATCTGGAACACGCTAGCACCTCAAATAAAAATCCGAGATGACCATTGGGTGTCACTATGCTCGCTTTGTTCAAAACAGTGACAATCTCCAAATAAGTCTATTTCTTTGATGTCATCAGTCTAATTAGATAGTTAAGAGGCGAGAAGTTTTTTACTTTGGTGATCTTGGTGTCACATATTGCTCCTTGCCATTACGCTGTGTTGCTCCCTGAGGTGAAGATCTGCGTCCAAACTGGCGCCTCTGTTCCCTGATTTTCCCAGCACCACCTCGGTGTGCTCCATTACATCTGTGCCCAGGAGTTTCTTTTATTTTTTCTTCAACCGCTTCATGCGTTTTCTCTGAACCTTTTTTTGGAGCAGATGTTTCTTCATTTTTGGCAGGCGGTGTTATATTTGTATGAAGCTCACAAAGTGGCTGGACTGGAGCTGGTGCTGGAGGCCTTTGACACACCTCAGCATAACTTTAGGTTTTTTCTTGGTTCCTTGAAACAAAAAAATGGTTGATGTGAACACATGCAAGTGCATTGAGGACAACTTATTATAAAAGCATCTCACACATTTCCCGAAGTAAAAAATGGTGAGGCATTAAGGTTATTTTATTCCATCATCTAAACTATAAAGTGACACAGCTAAACTCAGCTGACCCGCCCAAACCAATGACTCAAGGAAGGAGGGTAGACTGGGAGATCAGGGCTGTCAGTCATTATACATCTTTCACACTGCAAAATTTGCTCAAGCCATGGTGGGGGTATGTTCTTTCCTATTTGTGTTGCTGTTTACTTATGATTGTATAATGCTGACCAGAGTAAATTATGTCAAGTCCAACTGAGTGTCACGGGGGCTTAGTTCAACTAAGGCTGAAATACCCGGGGCCCCTGTGGTGTCCCTTTACTAGGGGAAACCCTGTCTGACCCTCAACCCAGGGTTTTTGCTGAAGGTGCAAATGCCTGAGCCTCCGACCTTTCCTTATCTCCTGCTCAGCCCTGCACTTAACCCTCCACCCTCCACCCAGTGAGAAGTCACCACCAAAGCTCCCACACAAATAATGACAGACAGGGAGAACTTAAACTGCACTGCGCCGCACACACACAGGAATAAACAGTAATGTGAACAGGGCACAACTAAACACAAATATGGGAAGGAGAAAGGATAACGACGGATCATACGACACCAGATATGAATCTCTCTCTCTTGAACACCTCCACTCCAGACCGGAACCACTTGGTATGAAACACAAGCTATAATCGGCGACGCCCATAGGCCAGCATGACTATTTAAAGACCGTGGGCGTGACTAACCATCCAACCTGGTCTCCAGCAGGATTAACCCCCGAGAGCCTGAAGATCAGGCCGGCGCCACTGAGGCTATAGTGGCTGGAGGTGGAACTACCTCTGCCTGCCGGATGCTGTGGTGTGAACAGCGTCCGACATGACAGTACCCCGTCTTCTACGAGGGACCCCAGGGCCCTCAAGACTCATAGGACCCGGCTTGTCCGGATGACGACGGTGAAAAGAACTGACCAGCCGATCCGCATGTATGTCTGAGGCTGGAACCCAAGACCTCTCCTCTGGACCATACCCCCGCCAGTGCACCAAATACTGAAGAGTACGGCGTACTACTCGAGAGTCCACTACCTTGGCGACCTCGAACTCTAACTCGCCATCCACCATGACTGGAGGTGGCATCGGCGTTGTGTCCACAGAGCCTACCACCTTTTTCAATAAAGCCCTGTGAAACACGTTGTGTATCTTGTACACTGCGGGAAGTTCCAACCGATAAGCCACTGGGTTAATGATGGCAGAAATCCTAAAAGGCCCAATAAACCTTGGACCCAGTTTTAAAGAAGGGATTTTGAGTTTTATGTTCTTCGTAGCTAACCACACCCATTCACCCACACACAGGTCCGGACCTGGCACGCGTCTACTGTCAGCCACCCGTTTGTACCTGGCACTCATGCTCAACAAACGCTGTTTCACCCGCCTCCAGACTGATGACAATTGGGCTCCTAGCTGATCCTCCTCCGGGACACCCCCGGAGTCACCCTGACGTAAGGTACAAAACTGAGGATGTTGACCGTACACACAAAAGAATGGAGACTCTCCTGATGACTCTTGGCGGTGATTATTTAATGCGAATTCGGCCAGAGGAAGGAAAGTAGACCACTCCTCCTGGTTGTCGGACACAAAGCATCGTAAATACTGTTCAAGATTTTGGTTCATGCGCTCAGTTTGTCCATTAGACTGTGGATGAAACGCCGATGAATGTGACAACTTGATCCCCAACCTTGAGCAAAAAGCTTTCCAAAACCTCGCCACAAATTGCGTACCCCTATCAGATACTATGTCAGACGGTACTCCGTGGAGTCTGACCACCTCCTTCACAAATACCTGAGCCAACGTCTTAGCATTGGGCAAAGAAGACAACGCCACAAAATGCGCCATCTTTGAAAAACGGTCAACCACCACCAGGATGACCGTGTTCCCTGCCGAGGCTGGCAAGTCAGTGATAAAATCCATGGAGATTTCTGTCCATGGCCTATTGGGTACCCCCAGAGGCTGTAGCGTGCCAGCAGGACGGGTTCGGGGTGACTTAGCCCTAGCGCACGTGATGCAAGCTGCCACGTACGAGACCACGTCCTGCCGGATTTTGGGCCACCAGAAACGACGCGATACCAGCTCTAAGGTGCCCTTCACCCCTGGGTGACCAGCCAGTACCGAATCGTGGTGTTCCTTCAACACCTTAGGCCGAAGATGCAGGGGTACAAATGATTTGTTGGCGGGAAGTCCTGGTGGTACCTCCTCTTGGGCCTCGGCAATCTCCGCCTCTACCTCAGTCGTGAGAGCCGAGACCACTACCCCTTTCTGGAGGATGGGTACCGGCTCTTCCCGAGGTTCTCCCCCCGGAAAGCACCTAGACAAAGCATCCGCCTTGGTGTTTTTAGCCCCGGGACGGTACGTCACAAGAAAATTGAAACGAGTAAAAAACAATGCCCAGCGAGCCTGCCTAGGAGACAGACGCTTGGCCGACTCCAGGTAGAGCAGATTCTTATGGTCGGTGATAACTGTGACCTGGTGAGCCGCCCCCTCCAAGAAGTGTCGCCATTCCTCAAAAGCCAGCTTGATGGCCAACAACTCCCTGTTGCCGATATCATAATTCCGTTCGGCCGGCGACAACTTCTTGGAGAAGTAGGCGCATGGATGCATCTCGCTCAAGGACGAGCCTTGAGACAGTACTGCCCCCACTCCCACCTCCGACGCATCAACCTCTACCACAAAAGGTTTAGACACGTCTGGTTGCACCAGAATGGGGGCTGAAGCAAAACTATTCTTCAGACGCTCAAATGCACGTATAGCCACCTCAGGCCAGTTCGCCAGATCGGCACCCTTTTTTGTCATGTCCGTGAGCGGTTTGGCGACAGTCGAAAAGTGTTTTATAAATTTCCTATAATAATTCGCAAACCCCAGGAACCGCTGGAGTGCTTTCAGACTCTCCGGCCTCTCCCATTGCAACACCGCTTGCACCTTAGCGGTGTCCATTTTAAAACCAGCTGCGGACACAATATATCCCAAAAAGGGCAACTCCTGGACAAAAAATAAACATTTTTCCAGCTTAGCATAGAGCTGGTTCTCCCGGAGCAACTGTAACACCTGCCTAACATGCTGCAAATGAGTGTCCCAATCGCTAGAATAAATGAGGATATCATCCAGGTATACAATCACAAATCTCCCCAGGACATGAGCAAAGACATCATTAATAAAATGTTGGAAAACGGCAGGCGCGGTGGTCAACCCAAACGGCATAACCAGACTCTCAAAATGACCCTCAGGAGTGTTAAACGCCGTCTTCCACTCATCCCCCTGACGGACCCTTATGAGGTTATACGCCCCCCTGAGGTCCAGCTTGGAAAACCATTTTGCCCCCGCTACCTGGTTGAACAAATCCGGGATCAACGGCATTGGGTAGGGATCACGGATAGTAATCTGGTTTAACTCTCGGAAATCCAGACACGGGCGTAACCCCCCATCTTTCTTCTTAATGAAGAAAAACCCCGCGGCTACAGGCGAGGACGAAGGCCGGATGTGACCTTTGCTCAGACTCTCCGCGATGTAGTCTTTCAGAGCTTGTCTCTCAGGGCCAGAAATATTAAACATCCTGGCCTTAGGTAATTTGGCCCCGGGTTTTAGCCTAATAGCACAGTCATAGGCTCTATGTGGAGGCAGTTCTGAGCAACCCTTCTCAGAGAAAACATCCGCGAAATCCTGCAAAGCCTCCGGCAGGCTGGGCGTCACGGCGGACACACATGTGGCCAAGCAATTGTCTTGGCAGAAACCACTCCATTGTACTATGTCCTGAGTTTTCCAATCAATTACCGGGTTATGCCTGGACAGCCATGGAAAACCCAGGACCATTTGAGCTGGGAGATTACGGAGGACCCTACATGTAACCGACTCAGAATGTAGGACCCCAATGTGGAGTTTCACCTCTGCCACAAACTCAGTAATCTCCCCTTGAGGGAGGGGAACAGCATTAATGGTCACCACCTGTATGGGGTGAGGAAGTTTTTCAATCTTAAACCCGGCGGTGTGTGCAAACTCCTCATCTATGAGATTGGTGGCGGAACCGCTATCCACAAACACTGATATAGGTAGCTCTCTGCCGGCGACAATAACCTTGGCAGGGAGCATACATTGAGATACCATCATGGAGGATATGCATACGCTCAGTTGGGTCTCCTCCATACCCTCTGAGCTTAACAGTTTTCCGCCGGTGTGACCCTCTTAGGTAGTACCGGGCAAACGTTAACATAATGACCACCTTTACCACAGTAGAAACATGCTCCGGACTTCCGGACTCCCGGAGCGCGAGGCTGAACCTGTGCCACGCCAGCAATCTGCATAGGTTCAGGGGACTCATCTACTTCAACCACACCTGCACCTCTGTTTTCCCCCAGAGGTAGCGTCTCCTGTGCCCCCTGACGAAAACGGCGATCAATACGTATCACCAAACTCATGGCAGACTCCAATGATGCCGGAGTCTCATACATCAGGAGGGCTTGTTTCACCCTCCCTGATACCCCATGAATAAACTGGCTCCGCAGTGCTGGGTCATTCCACTGTGTGTCTACAGCCCAGCGGCGAAATTCCGAACAATAGTCTTCTGCCAAGCGCTCCCCCTGGCGGAGGGCGCGGATTTTAGATTCCGCTAGAGCCAGTCGGTCAGGGTCATCGTAAATGAGCCCGAGGGCAGAAAAAACATTATCGACCGAATGAAATGTAGCAGAGTCAGGTGGTAAGGAAAATGCCCATGCTTGGGGGTCACCACTCAGTAATGACAACACCAGCCCTACTCGCTGGGCCTCATTACCTGAGGATATTGGCCGCATGCGGAAGTATAATTTGCAGGCCTCCCGAAATACGACAAATTTGCTGCGATCGCCTGAAAATCGTTCTGGCAGCGGAAACTTCGGCTCTGCACCGATACCTGCAGATGCCGTTTGCACCTTTGCTACTACCAGGCCCTGCTGCTGAACTGCCCCATTCAACTCGGAGACCTGTATGGACAGCGCCGCCAACTGGCGGGTTATGGAATCCATGGGATCCATGGACTCCTGAAAAAATGTGGGCCGATTATAATGTCACGGGGGCTTAGTTCAACTAAGGCTGAAATACCCGGGGCCCCTGTGGTGTCCCTTTACTAGGGGAAACCCTGTCTGACCCTCAACCCAGGGTTTTTGCTGAAGGTGCAAATGCCTGAGCCTCCGACCTTTCCTTATCTCCTGCTCAGCCCTGCACTTAACCCTCCACCCTCCACCCAGTGAGAAGTCACCACCAAAGCTCCCACACAAATAATGACAGACAGGGAGAACTTAAACTGCACTGCGCCGCACACACACAGGAATAAACAGTAATGTGAACAGGGCACAACTAAACACAAATATGGGAAGGAGAAAGGATAACGACGGATCATACGACACCAGATATGAATCTCTCTCTCTTGAACACCTCCACTCCAGACCGGAACCACTTGGTATGAAACACAAGCTATAATCGGCGACGCCCATAGGCCAGCATGACTATTTAAAGACCGTGGGCGTGACTAACCATCCAACCTGGTCTCCAGCAGGATTAACCCCCGAGAGCCTGAAGATCAGGCCGGCGCCACTGAGGCTATAGTGGCTGGAGGTGGAACTACCTCTGCCTGCCGGATGCTGTGGTGTGAACAGCGTCCGACATGACACTGAGCTTTTATCAGAAATTCTTTTCTGGGGCATGTACTTTGTCCCATAAATGACATTGAACCATCATAAGAGGTAAAATGACAACTCATTTACCTTTTTAATTTTGTCTACCAAATGCCAAGGCAGTATGGTCAGATGATACCCATAAAATAAGGTTAAGCACAAATAAATTTAGCAAAAAGCAAAACAAAACACAAAACACTACCAATTTGTTATTGACTTATGTTTTAGTTCAACTTTTTTTGTCCAATTAATCACACAATACTTTTTTTGCACAGAGTTGGTGTTGATAAATACTGTTCTGATGTTGTGCTATATATATATTTACTACTTATACACAAAAAAATTGTACTATTTCTGGGGAATTAGCTGTGAAGATCACCATAATTTCTGACAGTGAGGTTCCCAACGTCCCCTGCATGACTGCAGAGAGCACTACACCTAGAATCAGTGAAGGAGAGCTGAATACAGAAGCTTAGGAGTAAAACTGGAAATTACCAAAGTACTCAAACAGAGTAGAAGCTTGGAAGAGGCCATGCAGACTACAGGCTGTTGTAAACTCATCTGCAGCCTACTAAACCTCAGCCATCTGATTACACCACAACATTTACCAACATCTCCCACTGATCACATTATGGAACTGCTCAGTAATCTGAGGAGGGGGAATATATGACTAGTACCTGTGTACTCGGAGCAGAGGACATATTCCCCACAGGTGCAGTGGCAGCAGGATTAGTTGGTTTCGTGGAGGCAGAAGTACATACAGGAAGCGGCATTGAGGTCTGGCTGGCAACATCTTTGTGACAAGAATTTTCTGCAGGTTTTTTTCAGGCATGGAGTTGCTATGAAGGAACAATAAACAGTGAGAAATTAAATGAAGTGCTGCACATTTGTGTTTTTAATAGTCTCAGTTATCTCAAAGCCCTCAGATCTCATAATCTTGCAGCCATTGGAAGAATAATGCAGAGAAATTCTGGCCAGAAAAATCAAGAGAAGTGGAGAATGAACCAAGGAAATTTAAGAGAAAAATACCTTCTACGGAAATGCTGGTTGGGTCAGATTGTAGGGCACTTCGGCTATGTCTGACGATGAACCCCTGACCGCCGGGCCCATTCTGGTCATGCTGGGGTTAACTCATTGCAGTGACGTGGTGTTCAGGATGTGCATCCCTTCCCAGTGAAGGACCCTCCCCTTCATTATAAAATTGCAGCAACTTGGCTTCCTGTCTCTCTCCTCATCTGAGATCCGGAGCAGGTTGCTCTGCTGGTAAGAAGATGACTGACCCCCTCTATGATGCGGTCTTGGAGAGGATCAGAAGAGAAGGTGCTACCTGGCTCTCCAGCATTTTGGAGGAACACAGCACCATAGTTGATGGTTGTGGTGTCAGTCATTGCATGGGAGCTCCTGGTGGTTGGTTCGGGTCTCGGCGGTCTCCAGATTATAGCTTTTTAGGGTTTGTTGTTAAGCTGTGTGATTCTCTTATGTAGTTTTCTTTCCGTACTGCTTGGTGAAGAACTGGTGCTATTCTTCACAAAGTGCAAAATCATCAGGCAAACGAGTAGTCGGAAACAAGCAGAGGTCAGGGCAGGCGGCAGTACAAAACATGATCCATTGAACAAGCAGAGGTCAGGGCAGGCGGCAGAACAAAACGTGATCCATTGAACAAGCAGAGGTCAGGGCAGGCGGCAGTACAAAACGTGATCCATTGAACAAGGAGAGGTCAGGGCAGGCGGCAGTACAAAATGTGATCCATTGAACAAGCAGAGGTCAGGGCAGGCGGCAGTACAAAACGTGATCCATTGAACAAGCAGAGGTCAGGGCAGGCGGCAGTACAAAACGTGATCCATTGAACCAGCAGAGGTCAGGGCAGGCGTCAGTACAAAACGTGATCCATTGAACAAGCCGTAGTCAAAACCAGAAAATCTGTCTGAGAAGCAGCTGCGCACAAGATGTTATGGGCATGCTGCAAGCCACTCACCACTATATTTTCCGCCGGCTAAATGATAGTGCCGCGGTATTCTCTCCTAGGGAGAATAACCTTCCCAGTACCAGAAATGTTGCCCTCATCTCTCCTGTAGGTCCGCCGTACTCCCTGTGGGCTCATCAGCATTTCTTGCATGTTGTTTCTAGCAGCATAGCTGACTGGCATGTCTGGCATAGGTCTGTAGGCCTGTTTAGCAGTCACGGTAATACACGGTGGGACTTTAGGTGTTTGAGAGGATGTTGGCTCCTTCCTTGTGTATAGGATCTTGAGCGCTTTCTCTCTTGTGTATACCTCACCTAATGTGTTGATGAGTTTCGGGCGTTTCCTTATAACAACTGGCTCTGGTTCTTCACTGATGCTTCCATATTTTTCCTTTAGATACAATTTCTGTTTTTCAAACTGGTGCATTTATTTAGTTGGTGGAAGAGATGGTGGTGGATTTTTCACATTTTGGCCCGTTTCGGTTGGTGGAGGATGTGGTGGTGGACTTTCTGAATATTGGCCCGTTTCAGCTGGTGGTGAACTATTCAAATATCGGCCCGTTTCCTGTTCCGGTATTTCAAACAGGCATTTTTTAATAAATAGCACGATAGAATAAAGTGCTGCCATCAGACCCCCAGTGAAGCCAGTTTGCCTTTGGTGGTGTTCAGGCCTCTGGCTGTATGGGGATGTCCTGGCATGTGGGAGACGTCTCCGTAGTTGGATCTTCCCTCCAGCTACGGGTGCAGCCATTAGGCTGCCTTTCCCTCCACACACACAAGTGTGTGTAGATGGTAAGAAACGCTCCCAAAAAAAAGTTAAAAAAAAAAAAATACAATAAAGGAAAAAGTAAGACTCAACTCGCTCTGGAACAGTGTTCAGCTCTCCGCTCTACCTCTGCTTGCCTCGCACTGACCGTTCTTGCTGAGCATTCCATGACTCGTGGACAACGCTTCTGTAATGTCATAAAGCCGAACACAGCAACAGGTCTAATGTAGAAAATCTAGTTATATTACCCATGGAAAACCATCTAATACCAGCTGTCACTGTACGGAGAGGGGTTAGCTGGATTGGGATAAAGTGTATAAAAATTTACTAGAGCACAAGTCATTGCTTTAAAACAGGAACCTGTCAGCAGGATTGCGCTGAGTAACCTACAGACAGTAATCCGATTTTTCACACCTAGCATCTGATTTACATCCGAATGCAGTGCGATTGCGATCTGCTACATGTTTCCGCTACATGAGAAAGGCCTAAAGAGAACACTGCCCAGACCTGCACATTCATATACTAAGATTGGTTCATGTTACACAGTCCTAGAAAAGCAGGGAGCAGTCGTGATTTGCAGGAAATGTATGAACACATGAGTTCATGAATTTGGTCTATTTTGGTTCATCAAGGGCAGAAAATCTAATTACGCCAGATTTTAGCAGGCAAGGATGGGCAAATTTAGTGCCATTTTCAGCCATACATTTACATAAACCTGACTCACAACAGATGTCACCAGATTTCACAACACATACATTATATATTTTAAACCCAAAGAGGCTGGTGTACTTACGCTGAAAATTAACGTCATAATAGCGGTGGTTTTTTTTTTAACCTTGCCTGATTGACCGTTCCTCAGTGTCCCTTCTGCTGCAGAGATCTCATAGTGCTCAGGACAAAGCTACAGCTGTCAGTCAGGCTCGGGGGTACAGAGAATTTAGACTCTGGCAGGACTCAAATTACATTTTACTTTCACGATATCACAGCCATTCAGACACGGATTTAAAAAGTACACAGTTTGTCCAATTTGGTGAAAGATTAAGAAAAAGGCAGTTTTTTTGTTGCACACCACCATTTGTGACTTTTCATTTAACAGTAAGAAGGAACCAAAAAAAACATGATAAAGGGAGGAAGGCCCCATCTTACCTGTTGTGCTTCAGTGTCAGACTGGAATATAGCATACCAGTAATTGTTGTGAGCAAACTCACAACTTATCACTTTTGGATAACTTTCATTATCGAATATTGCTTTCACCTCCTGTAAGATGCCAAAAAAAGAAAGTTATCAGACATGAAATTTAGAGCAGAATGGATTAGAACACAGAATTTGATCCATAATTCCTTTGAAACCCTAATGTAATTGAGAGGGGCAGGGTCGTTACAGATTTGCGTTTTTTATTTTAGCAATTTTTAGTGACTATATGAGAAAAAAAAACAAGACACAAAACCACACTCATCGCTCCTGAGCCCACTATCCCTTAACCCCTTATCGACTGCTGATATGCCTTTTAATGATGGCAATTAAGGGTACTTATGCCCCAGTGCCGCTGTTTAACTTTGCTGAGAAATAAGTGTATAGCGCCCCCCAGAGTCTGAGTTACTCTGGTGTCTCGGCTACTAGGCATAGCTGAGAACCCAGAGAACATGATTCGGGTCAGTGATCCCCCAAACTCACTTCAAATGTGATGTGGTCCCTAAAAAAATGGTTTTGTAATTTTTGTTGCAAAAATGAGAAATTGCTGGTCAACTTTTAAACCTTATAATGTCCTAACAAAAAAAAAAATACACTGCTCAACAAAATAAAGGTAACACTAAAATACCACATTCTAGATTTCTCTGAATGAAATATTCCTGTTGCAAGTTTTTATTCATTGCATAGTGGAATCTGTTCAGAACAATAAAACATAACAATTATCAATGTATATTAAAATGAATATCCAATGGAGGTCTGGATTTGGAATGATACTCAAAATCAAAGTGGAAAATCAAATTACAGGCTGATCCAACTTCAGTGTAAATGCCTCATGACAAGGAAAATATGCTCAGTATTGTGTGTGACCTCCACGTGCCTGTTTGACCACCCTACTGTACAATGCCTGGGCATGCTCCTGATGAGGCGGCAGATGGTCTCCTGAGGGATCTCCTTCAAGACCTGGACTAAAGCATCCGCCAACTCCTGGAAAGTCTGTGGTGCAATGTGACATTGGTTGATGGAGCGAGACATGATGTCCCAGATGTACTCAATTGGATTCAGGTCTGGGGAACGGGCGGGCCAGTCCATAGCTTCAATGCCTTCATCTTGCAGGAACTGCTGACACACTCCAGCCACATGAGGTCTGGCATTGTACTGCATTAGGAGGAACCCAGGGCCAACCACACCAGCATATGGTCTCACAAGAGGTCTGAAGATCTCATCTTGGTACCTAATGGCAGTCAGGCTATCTCTGGTGAGCACATGGAGGGCTGTGCGGCCCTCCAAAGAAATGCCACCCCACACCATTACTGACCCATTGCCAAACAGGTAATTGTGAAGGATGTTGCAGGCAGCACATCGCTCTCCACGGCGTCTCCAGACTCTGTCACATCTGTCACATGTGCTTAGTGTATACCTGCTTTCATCTGTGAAGAGCACAGGGCGCCAGTGGTGAATTTGCCAATCCTGGTGTTCTGTGGCAAATGCCAAGCATCCTGCACGATTTGGGGCTGTGAGCACAGCCCACATCTGTGGATGTCGGGCTCTCAGACCATCCTCATGGAGTCGGTTTCTAACCATTTGTGCAGGCACATGCACATTTGTGGTCTGCTGGAGGTCATTTTGCAGGGCTCTGGCAGTGTTTCTGGGTCGCCCCGTCCCAGGGGTGTGGGGTACTCAGTACCGGGCCGGTGTCAGTGGGATGTGTCAGAGCAGCGGTGACCCGGTCCGTGGCCCTGGGCGCCCAAGTCAATGGCGTAATGAATGTATATGTAGTTAATAGTTTGTGATGCCACCTGTGGTGTTTGGCAAGCAAGATGGTAAGCCAACGCTGCGTTCAGATCCTCTGGGGCTGATGGTGTATTGCACCATAGATGGTATAGCTCCCCACAGGTGAAGCTGTAACCCCAGGGCAGTGTATAGGTGCAGGTGGTGTGAGGAATGTTGCTACCCAGATGTAGCAGTGCTGACGGTGTTGGCGCACAAGGAATGGAAGACACCAGGGATTGTAGTTCCAAAGCTTTACTCACAGTTCGTGGTACACACTGGTGCCTGCCTCCGTGCTGTGTACTCCGGGGCAGAGACTCAATCAACCTCCCAGGCAAGTCAGGCTTCTCCTCTCCAACACTCCGCCAACATGTACCCTTCCTGAACAACTCCTCTATTTAGCCTTTTAGTGTGAAGAGCTTCAGTACCATGGTACTCTGAAGTTTCTCCTGTCAGATGTTCCCAGAACTCTACTTGTATGACAGACAGCTGTAGCCTGCTCAGGGATGCTCCTGGATCCCGGCTCTCTATCCGTGTTGCTGTTGCGTCCCAAGTCTTAGATGGGAGTAGTGCATTTACAGCCAACTACTCCACCGGTGTCTGCTGCAGAACCATAAGTGTCCATACAACCTCGGGGACCGGGCCCCAGCCTTGCGCTGAGAACCTATAGGCAGGGTTCCTCTTCCAACCCACAACTCCTCTCTGTTCTCCTACTCCTTCGTTCCGCGCTGTTCCTTCTCTCTCTTATGGAAGCTTAGGTTGCAGTTCTACGTCTTTCTCCTTCTGTTCCTTTCCCGTGCCAGCTGGGTCAGATCACTGAGGCAGCTGCAGCACTCCTTCCTCCATCCCTCTTCCAGGGATCCGTCCTCAGACTCTCCTGACTGACTGACCTCCAGAGTGATATCCAATTCTAAACTTTCCCACTCTTTTATATCTAAATCCACCCACCTCCCAGCACATCTCGTGTTACGAAGCAAGGACCCAGGAAAGGTGCTCTGCTAACCCTCTAAGCATGGAGCCGCAATATGGTCCATTGCTGAACTATCCTGTGTGTGGGTTGCAGGTGTTGGAGTGTGGAAAGGAGTTCTCAACTTACCTAGGTGGTGGGGCACTACACCTTAGGAGAAGATGCAGTATCTTTGTGGCAACTGAGCCTCAGGGGCGCCACACTCCTCCTATTCCTCCTTACACAAAGGTGGAGGTAGCGGTCCTGCTGCTGGGTTACTGCCCTTCTGTGGCTCCCTCCACGTTTCCTTGTGTACTGGCCTGTCTCCTGGTAGCGCCTCCAGCCTCTGGATGCTACGCTAACAGACACAGAAACCTTCTTGTCACTACTCGCATTGATGTGCCATCCTGGATGAGCTGCACTACCTGAGCCACTTGTGTGGGTTGTAGAGTTCATCTCATGCTACTTTACCACGAGTGTGAAAGTACAACCAACATTCAAAAGTGACCAAAACATCAGCCAGAAAGCATTGGTACTGAGATGTGGTCTGTGGTCCCCATAAGCAGAACCACTGCTTTATTGAGGGTGTCTTGATAATTGCCAATAATTTCCATGTGATGTCTTTTCCATTTGCACAACAGCATGTGAAATTGAATGTAAATCAGTGTTGCTTCCTAAGTGGACAGTTTGATTTCACAAAAGTTTGATTTACTTGGAGTTAGATTCTGTTGTTTCAGTGTTCCCTTTATGTTTTTGAGCAGTGTAAATTCTATATCTAATATATAAAGCTCAAAGTGTGCATGTATGTGTGTATAAGAAAAGGTGGAAGAACCACTAATGTGCGACTATAGATCCAGTAAAAAATGGAATATCTTTATTAAGACAAGTATACAGTACAGGACAAAGACAGTGTGGAATAAAAAACAGTGGTGCATAAAAAACAACCCACGCAGTGTGAGCTACATGACAGACCCACCTCAGGAATTCATCATATTGTATTCAAATCAGTACAATTAAGTACATAGGATATACATCTGTAGACACCTAAATGCCTACATGCATCATATGAATCCCAATTAGTTATATTTATCCATAGTCAAACCATCCTCAACAACATATCACAGCATCAGTATGAGCCCATAAATCGCTATAGCACAAACAACTATTAAGTGCTATACAAGAGAAGGTTAGAGTGTATATAGGGTATAGGTTCCTACACAATCCCACCATACCGAGATGTATATAGTATAACTCTGGCCATGGTCCCAATCCAAGTCTTACTTTGCTCAATTCCCACTATTAGAGAAACCATAGCAGTTTGAATCTCACCAAGTTAAACGAAGGACGAGCATCCGAAACGCGCATCGGGGCAGACGCACGGACCCCCCCAGGATTCCCCCACCCACCGGTTTAACTTGGTGAGATTCAAACTGCTATGGTTTCTCTAATAGTGGGAATTGAGCAAAGTAAGACTTGGATTGGGACCATGGCCAGAGTTATACTATATACATCTCGGTATGGTGGGATTGTGTAGGAACCTATACCCTATATACACTCTAACCTTCTCTTGTATAGCACTTAATAGTTGTTTGTGCTATAGCGATTTATGGGCTCATACTGATGCTGTGATATGTTGTTGAGGATGGTTTGACTATGGATAAATATAACTAATTGGGATTCATATGATGCATGTAGGCATTTAGGTGTCTACAGATGTATATCCTATGTACTTAATTGTACTGATTTGAATACAATATGATGAATTCCTGAGGTGGGTCTGTCATGTAGCTCACACTGCGTGGGTTGTTTTTTATGCACCATTCCACACTGTCTTTGTCCTGTACTGTATACTTGTCTTAATAAAGATATTCCATTTTTTACTGGATCTATAGTCGCACATTAGTGGTTCTTCCACCTTTTCTTATATTGCTTTGGCGATGGATCTGTATTTAGGTCCTATGTAACAAACGGAGACACCCAGGTGTGATATATATCATGCCAGGAGCATGTTCTCTTAGTTTGTTGTTGTTTATGAGTAATTTTTTTGATGTATGTGTGTATGTACTGTATGTGTGTATGTGTGTGTATGTTTGTATGTCCGGGATAGGCATCCGCACCGTCGCAGCTACAGCCACAAAATTTGGCACAGTCACACGTCTGGACCCCGAGAGCGTCCTAAGCTATGTTGTGAGGCGAAATTTTAACCCCGCACGTTCCAATTCACCAAACAATTTTGCCCCTATCTACATACTGGGGGAAAAAGTGTGTGTGTCAAGCCCCGCCCCTCATTATGATGTCATAATGCCCCTATTTGCATACTGGGGAAGCAGTGTGTGCGTATCAAGCCCCGCCCCTCATTATAATGTCACAATGGTTGCCATGACGACGCTGATGTCATCAAAGGTTTCAAGCCCTGCCGCCGCTCATTATGATAATAATAATAATAATATGTCATAATGGTTGACTATGGAATGGAGGATGTGTGATGAGTATATGGGCACCAGACTATGAGATGGAGGATATGTATGACAGGTATATGGGCACGGGACTATGGGATGGAGGACATGTATATGGGCACTGGACTATAGGATGGAGGATATATATGATGGGTATATGGGCACGGGACTATGAGATGGCGGATATGTATGATGGGTATATGGGCACGGGACTATGGGATGGAGGATATGTATGATGGGTATATGGGCATGGGACTATGAGATGAAGGATGTGTGATGGGTATATGGGCATGGGACTATGGGATGGAGGATATGTTTGACGGGTACTGTATAAGGGCACGGGACTATGGGATGGCGGATATGTATATGGGCACGGGACTATGGGATGGAGGATGTGTGATGGGTATATGGGCACTGGACTATAGGATGGAGGATGTGTATAATGGATATATGGGCACAGGACTATGGGATGGAGGATGTATGATGGGTATATGGGCACGGGACTATGGGATGGAGGATGTGTGATAGGTATATGGGCACTGGACTATGGGATGGAGGATATGTATGATGGGTATATGGGCATGGGACTATGAGATGAAGGATGAGTGATGGGTATATGGGCACTCGACTATGGGATGGCGAATATGTAAGATGGGTATATGGGCATGGGACTATGGGATGGAGAATATGTATGATGGGTATATGGGCATGGGACTATGGGATGAAGAATATGTATTATGGGTATATGGGCACGAGACTATGGGATGGAGGATATGTATGATGGGTATATGGGCACGGGCCTATGGGATGGCGGATATGTATGATGGTATAGGGGCACGGGACAATGGGATGGAGGATAATTATAATTTGTTATAACTAACCACAGTTAGTTACTATGCCCGGGCAGCGCCGGGCTCTTCAGCTAGTATATATACATATATATATATATATATATATATATATATACACATATGTGTGTGTGTCACTGACATGTGTATATATATTTATGTATGTATTCTATGTGTAAATATCTATTGTTTGGTGAGCTGTCAGTGTGATTTTACAGTAGCCGGACATGAATTGCCGGCTTTTCAAAGGATATCGATGCGTAGAAATCAGACAGCACTTGCATGGTGCGAGTGCTGTGTGATTTTTTTCTCACACCTATTGACTTGTATTGGCAAGTCTCGTACGAGATACACAGCAAAACGCTGCATGCTGTGATTTTTTTCTCAGTCCAATTTCAGCTGAGAAAAAACATCGCCGATGAGATGTCACCCATTGAATAGCATTGGTCCAATTGGAATCCGTTTTTTTAACGTATTGCACTCGTCCGTATTTCGCGCAAATGGGTATGAGCCCTTACACTGTGCCCCACTATGGGACACTCATTTTGTGCAGGCTGATCGTTTCTATAGCATGCAGATGAAGCAGCATCTGCATGCTATAGAAGCTGTCAGCGCAGCAGTTTCTGTACACTAACCTGAGCCTGCATCTTTCTCCGCACATGATGGCTGATTTATTCAGCCATCATGTGCCTTCTAACAGCCGCAGGTGAATTAAAGCTCATCCAGCAGCTATTAACCTGTTACATCCAAATGTAAATCTCTGATAGCGGCATTTAATACGAGCCGACAGTGGCGCACGTCATTCCACACTCCCACGTGATCACTGGGTGCTCTTATGACAGTCGAGAGTCTGCTGAAGACCACCATGCCTTCAAGTTACTAAAGGGGGCTATTAAATTCAGTAAAAAGTGGAAAAAGTTTCTAAAAATATGTTGAAAAAAAGTGGAAATCGCCCCCCTTTTAACCTATTAAAAATAAAACAATTATAAAAAATCATATGTTTGGTATCGCTACATTTGTAAATGTCCAGTCAATCTAAATATAAAATAAATTAATCCGATCAATAAAAAAAATCAAAACTCCAAAATTACATTTTTCTGGCTGATGCAACTTTGCAAAAAGAGGTGATCAAAATATTGCATCTACTTCCAAATGGCAACAGTACAGTCTGTCAGTTTTACCATATAGTGAACATGATAAATACATTTTTTTTTTAAATTGAACATTTTTTGCTCAATTAACTTGGATTTTTTCCTGTTTTCCAGTCTACTATGTGGTAAAATGAAAGATGGCAAAACTTTCAAAACAAGCAGTCATTTGGGAAGGGGCGTATATAGGGGGCAGGTGGGGTGCAGACAGCTGTTGGGCAAAGTCAGCTGAACTGATGCAGCAGTTCATGGTGTCTCACATCCATCTTCATTTTCCTGCACCCCAAACCATTCCTGGAGTGGGATTCAGCCATTCTCTTAACCGGATGAATGAAATTGTACTTGTTACTTTTAGGTTCAAGCAGTGTCGGACTGGGCTGCCAAGGCCCAACAGTAACATTGACCTTGGGAGGCCCACTTTTCACTTGCATACAAATATTACACTAACCCCCATTCACAAATTTACCTATATCTCTATATCAGCGGTCTCCAACCTTTTTGACCTTGAGAGCCACATTCAGCTCTGAGAGGGGGTTACGAGCAACATCCTGCTCCTGTCCCCTTCAAAGTAGTGTCAACCAAAGCCCCTTTGACGGATATAATGATAACCGAAGCTTTTCCACAGAAATCACTCTAAGGCTGCGTGCCCACGATGCGATTTTTAAGCATTTTTGCCGTGATTTTCAGCGCGAAAACGCTGCGAAAACGTTTAAAAATCGTGTACAGAACGTCCCCCATGCATTCCTATGGCATTCCGCACATGCTGTGCTAATGCTGCGCTTTTTTCCGCGGCGGAATCGCATCGCGGAAAAAATCGCAGCATGCTCATTCTTTTGTGCGGAATCGCAAAGAATTGCTGCGATTCCGCACCCATAGGAATGCATGAGAATCGCTTACTTCCCGCATGTGGCTATGCCCACCATGCGAGAAGTTAAGCGTCTCATGTGCGGTTGGTACCCACGGTGTGGAGGAGAGGAGACTGTCCTCCAGGCCCTGGGTACCATACCCCTGTAAAAAAAGAATAAAAAATAAAAAATTGGGGTTTATTTACCTTCCGACGTCCCGTGCTGCATTCCCGGCCTCAGCGTTCCCAGTAATGCCTTGCGGCAAGGTCCTGTGATGACGTATGCTCGCGTGACTCTAGCGGTCTCGCGAGATCGCTATAGTAACGCGAGACCAACGTCATCACAGGTCTCGCAAGGCATTACTGGGAACGCTGAGGCCTGGGATGGCAGCGCGGGACGTCGGACGGTAAATATACCCCGATTTTTTATTTTTTTATCATTTTTAACAATTTATCTTTTACCATTGATGCCGCATAGGCGGCCTCAGTAGTAAAAAGCTGCTCACACTTGTCAAACACTATGTTTGATGAGTGGGACCAACCTGTCAATCACTTTCCAAGCGTTGCTTCAAATCGCTTGGAAAGTGCTTGAGAAAATTGCGGCAAAATCGCGAACAGAATCGCGGTAAAATCGCGGTGAAATCGCGCTGAAAAAAATGCGCGATTTCTGGGAAGGAGTCCGGTTTTCAGTGTGCGTTTTAACACGCAACGTGGGCACATAGCCTTAAGCAGTACACTGAGGTACAGGGGTTCCCACAATACTCCCATTCAGTATTCTCTCATCAAGGAATCCCAACACACTGTCACATCCAGCTTCAAGAACCTACTCTAACAGGTAGTTTCATCCTGTCTCCAGCATACCATACCTAAAACATCTCTAAACCCCTAAGACCGGCATATGTGCTTCCAGAACTGCTCTTCTGTGCAGGGCTACTCAAGAATTCACCATTTTGAGATGTACTCTTGATACCTGTTTACTAGACTTGGAGCTAATACACCAAGCTGGCAGACAGCCGCGAGCCACAATTCATGGGACAGCGAGCCACATGTGGCTCCTGAACTACAGGTGTCACGATCCATTTTTGGATCGGTCAGATTCTGGATTCTCTGATATAAGTTTTTTTCCTTTCAGATCATCGGGGTTAATATCAATTTTGCCCCCGTGGTCGCTGGTGTTACTGTATGTGTAGTTAGTCAGCTGCTGGTGACCACTCCCGCTTTCCTATATAAGGTCACCTGGTACTCCAGCTGACTGTTGGTAAGAGCAGGTCCTTTGCAAATCAACCTTTGAGAAGAAAGGAGCTATCTGGAGCAGTGCTTTTTGCAGTCTATCTGAAGCAGTGGTGTTTCTGCTGAAAGCTGAGTTCGGGTGCCTTACTCTGCTGCCTCGGAGCTATACAAAAAGAGCAGTGAATGGTGTCGCTGAGATAGGACTTAATGTCTTGAAAAATAAATGATTAACAAAAAAAGCTGTCAAACTAATTTATACAGGTAATATAATGGCTATGGAACAGTGGACAGGGCAAGTGTTGAACTGATTTGTACAATATTGATTAATGGATAGGAAATTAGTTCAATTGTCATGCCTTTGATATCAATGACTATGCGGCAACAGAGTCACAATTTTCAGAAGGCTGCAAGGGTGAAAAAAGAAAAAAAAAACTCTCAAAACACATGGATGTCACACATGTTGGTAAGAGATTGCATCAGTTTACTAGAAAACAATGAAAGCCTCACAGGATGGTGACAGACGTGTGAATGATTCCAGCGAGAACGGTGATATCTGGCCACTTATGCAGAGCCTTTTCTTAAAAGATGACATACATTTACAACACATGGATTCACAGATCAACATCGCTAATATGAAAACCATGCTCGAGACGGAGAGACGAACGAAAAATAAATGGTACATATGAGAAAGCCTGGATTACAGACACGCATGTGTCTGACATTGCTAAGGACAGCAGAGACACACTGCCCCTTTAAGAGACAGCACCCTCTTGGCTGAAGTGATAATACATTCTATTCTACCAGCTATGGAGAGGGGAGGGGCTGTTTTCCCAGTCAGTGTTTGGAGCTGGGTGTCTGCAGGAGACTGACGTGAGGACAAAAACGTGCAGCTTAGAAGTGACTGAACTTGTGGATTGTGTATACCCTTCTGCGGATAACAAAGGTGGTTTTCCTGTGAGCCATGAAGATCTACAAGGAAGGAATTCAGAAGAAGGAGTTCACCGTTTCTAGGAACAGGCTTGGAGTCTTCACACAAGGACAAGACCACGTTGCATAGAGCAGCCAGGGAGGATATCCCATCATCTTGCAGAGAACTGCAGGGGCCCCCCAGGAAGGAACTGAGACACCAACTTTGTCCATGGTAGAAGAGGTTTGCCGGCTATGTCGGGTATGCAACCTCATTAAGAGTACTGAACAAAGGGCACCCATCCAGACCATACATACTAAGGAACCGCTAGAAGTCTTGATGATCGACTATCTCCTCATGGGACACTCAGCCCGGGGTCCACAGTACTGTTTGGTGATGACTGACCATTTCTCCAAAGTCGCGGTAGTCACCCCGACTAGAGATCAGACAGCCGAGTCGGCGGCACGGGCCATCTGTCAAGACTTCATCAGAGTCCAAAGCGCATCCACTCTGACCAAGGTGCATGTTTCCAAGGCAAGGTGATGGAAGAACTGTATCGTTTGTACGGCATTGAGCGGTCCCGGACCACCCCTTACCATCTTCAAGGCAACGGAACATGTGAATGCTTCAACCGAACCTTACTTCAAATGCTGAGGATGTTGGAAGAGGACAAGAAGGCATGCTGGCTCGATTTCCCGCCAGAGTTGGTCTGGACCTACAGCAATCGGGTCCATTCCACCACGGGTTACACCCCCTATCTGCTGCTGTTTGGAAGAGCTGGACGAGAGATCATTGAACATGAAGTTGGAACAGCCAGAGGAGCTGATGGAGCAAAGCGTCACTTCATGGGTGAAAGAACATCGGAAATGACTGCAAACAATTCGGCGGTTGATGAGGCAGCAGCTACAGGACAAAGAACATACGGACCGTAAGCCGATTCAAGAGATACCGCTCCAGCCTGGGGACTCAGTATTAGTCATGAAGAAACGCCCCAAGGGTAAACTAAGTGAGAGATGGGAAGTACAGCCTTACAAAGTCATCGAGCGACTGTATGCTGACGGACCAGTCTACAAGGTGCAGGTTGAGAATGGGGCGTCAGCCCCTAGAGTGCTCCACAGAAATATGCTGCGGCCAGGGCCGCCATCAGGGCATGACAGGCCTTACATGTGTATCGGGCCCGGTGATTAGGGGGGCCCGACTATGCTGGCAGCCCGATCCACGCTGGGGCCCCCCTACATTTTATACAGGCTTCTGCAACTTTATTTTAAATTCAGACTCAGCGCCTGCCGGGCCCCCCAGGCCCCCCGGGCAGGCCCCCCCCCCCGCACCATGGTCCAGCCAGCGCCGAAATCCCCCCTGCACAATGGTCCAGCCACAGCTCCGCCCTCACCTGACGTCACACACTGCTCTGCTCCTCCACTTCCTCATTCAGTCAGTGTGCCACGTGGGACTGGGAGAGGGAGGGAGCCTCGCCGCTGGAGCACAGCCAGATAACAAGGTAAGAAGAATTTTTTTTTTTTTTTTTGAGAGCGGCTATCCAGGGGGCCTGGGGCAGAATGCTGGGGGCAGAATGGACATGGGGCAGAATGATGGACGCTGGGGCAGAATGCTGGACGCTGGGGGCAGAATGCTGGGGGCAGAATGCTGGACACTGGGGGCAGAATGCTGGGGGCAGAATGCTGGACGCTGGGGCAGAATGCTGGACGCTGGGGCAGAATGCTGGACGCTGGGGGCAGAATGCTGGGGGCAGAATGCTGGATGCTGGGGGCAGAATGCTGGACGCTGGGGGCAGAATGCTGGGGGCAGAATGCTGGACGCTGGGGGCAGAATGCTGGACATGGGGCAGGAATGCTGGGGGCAGAATGGACATGGGGCAGAATGCTGGACGCTGGGGCAGAATGCTGGGGGCAGAATGCTGGACGCTGGGGGCAGAATGCTGGACATGGGGCAGGAATGCTGGGGGCAGAATGGACATGGGGCAGAATGCTGGACGCTGGGGCAGAATGCTGGACGCTGGGGCAGAATGCTGGACGCTGGGGGCAGAATGCTGGGGGCAGAATGCTGGACACTGGGGGAAGAATGCTGGGGGCAGAATGGACATGGGGCAGAATGCTGGACGCTGGGGCAGAATGCTGGACGCTGGGGGCAGAATGCTGGGGGCAGAATGCTGGATGCTGGGGGCAGAATGCTGGACGCTGGGGGCAGAATGCTGGGGGCAGAATGCTGGACGCTGGGGGCAGAATGCTGGATGCTGGGGGCAGAATGCTGGATGCTGGGGGCAGAATGCTCGGGGCAGAATGCTGGACGCTGGGGGCAGAATGCTGGGGGCAGAATGTTGGACGCTGGGGGCAGAATGCTGGACGCTGGGGGCAGAATGCTGGGGGCAGAATGCTGGACGCTGGGGGCAGAATGCTGGGCGCTAGGGGCAGAATGCTGGGGGCAGAATGCTGGACGCTGGGGGCAGAATGCTGGACGCTGGGGGCAGAATGCTGGGGGCAGAATGCTGGACGCTGGGGGCAGAATGCTGGACGCTGGGGGCAGAATGCTGGACGCTGGGGGCAGAATGCTGGGGGCAGAATGCTGGACGCTGGGGGCAGAATGCTGGACACTGGGGGCAGAATGCTGGGGGCAGAATGTTGGACACTGGGGGCAGAATGCTGGGGGCAGAATGCTGGACGCTGGGGGCAGAATGCTGGACGCTAGGGGCAGAATGCTGCGAGCAGAATGCTGGACGCTGGGGGCAGAATGCTGGACATGGGGCAGAATGCTGGGGGCAGAATGGACATGGGGCAGAATGCTGGACGCTGGGGCATAATGCTGGACACTGGGGGCAGAATGGACATGGGGCAGAATGCTGGACGCTGGGGGCAGAATGCTGGACATGGGGCATAATGCTGGACACTGGGGGCAGAATGGACATGGGGCAGAATGCTGGACGCTGGGGACAGAATGCTGGACGCTGGTGGCAGAATGCTGGATATGAGGGCAGACTGTGAGACGGGGCAGAATGCTGGACATGGGGCAGAAGAATGCTGGACGCTGGGGCAGAATTCTGGACATGGGGCAGAATGCTGGAGACTGAGGCAGAATGCTGAACGCTGGGGGCAGAATGCTGGACATGGGGGCAGGCTGTGAGCTGGGGCAGAATGTTGGACGCTGCGGGCAGAATGGTGGACGCTGGGGGTAGAATGCAAGACACTGGGGCAGAATGCTGGACATGGGGGCAGAATGTGACAGTGAGACACAGGAGGGGGCAGAATGTGACAGTGAGACACAGAAGGGGGCAGAATGTGACAGTGAGACACAGGAGGGGGCAGAATGTGACAGTGAGACACAGGAGGGGGCAGAATGTGACAGTGAAACACAGGAGGGGGCAGAATGTGACAGTGAGACACAGGAGGGGGCAGAATGTGACAGTGAGACACAGGAGGGGGCAGAATGTGACAGTGAGACACAGGAGGGGGCAGAATGTGAGACACCGGGCATGATTGGAGATAGATGGAGCAGGGTCATGGGGCAGGATGGATACGATTTAGACAGATTGGTCAGGAGGGGAGATCATATGGGGCAGAATGGATACTGATGAGGGTGGGATGGGAGAACATATGGCTGAAGCCAAAAATGAGACACACGGGAGTCAGGATGGGGGATATTATTACCATAGGGGCTAATTAAGGGATATTGTTACTGCAGTGATGTATTTTATTTTCTTGAGGATACTGTTGTAAATGGGGGGGCGGTCCTGTTACTGTGTAGAGTGATACTATGTCGCCTTTTTTTCTTCATGTGGTGTAATGTAGAAGTTGGGAAAAAATAAGTAATGTGTTCTGCAAGCGGAGCTCTAGATAACTGTGTTATTTCCTGCAGAGACAAGTCCTGGCTGGAAGACGTGATGGCGATCTGTGCTGGATGAAAGATGAAAAACAAAGATGAAGGACTTCACCTAGAGACATCACTGGTGAGTTAGTGTGTTACCTGTACACTAACACTATGTACAGAGGTCCTGTGTATAATGTCACCGGTGATCACTGTGTTACCTGTACATTATATACAGAGCTCCTGTGTATAATGTCATTGATCATTATATTACCTGTACACAGACACTGCATACTAAGTACAGATCTTGTGTGTATAATGTCTCTTATGGTCATAGTATTATGTTTTTTTAATTAATGTCAGTATTGTAGTATTCAGTCTCCATGTGGTGGTTATATGTGGTCTGGGCGTGGTGCAGTGGTATTTGTCCCTTGTATATTCTATTATTTGGTCACTTTGTGGTGGTAATTTGCGGTCTGTTCATGGTGCGGTGGTATTTGTTCGTTGTATGTGATATTAT
Source organism: Dendrobates tinctorius (assembly GCF_039654945.1). Classification (NCBI taxonomy): domain Eukaryota; kingdom Metazoa; phylum Chordata; class Amphibia; order Anura; family Dendrobatidae; genus Dendrobates; species Dendrobates tinctorius. The sequence continues at coordinate 101,739 of NW_027361782.1, read as the reverse complement.
TCGGTCACAATGGTAGTAATATGTGGTCTGGTCATGGTATGGCGGTATTTGTTCCTTGTATGTCTTATTATAGGTCACTATGTGGTGGTAATATGTGGTCTGGACATGGTGTAGCGGTATTTGTTCCTTGTATGTGGTGGTAAGTTGTGGTCTGGACATGGTGCGGTGGTATTTGTTCCTTGTATGTGATAGTATTGGTCATTTTAAAAAATTGAAAAATAAATAAAAATATACCTAAATTGTATTGCATATTTTAACAAATATTTAATAGGTTACAGTAGAGTAGGGCCTGGCCAAAAGTGTCTACCCTGTTATGGTGGCGACTTAAAACAATCTTTTGGCCAAAGCAAAAGCTGCTGGCTATATGTATGACCTGGTGATGGGAACTGTTAATGTGTGATAGGTGAGAAGTGGAGTTTATCCAAGAGAGAGCGGTGGGACTGTGGACAGTTCGAGTGGTGGAGGCGGGGCTGGATGGAGCCTGGGCGGAGTCTAAAGGGGGCCCCGAAAATTTTGCCAGTATGGGGCCCCGAAATTCCTAGTGGCAGCCCTGGCTGCGGCCATGCCGGTCTGAGGCCCGTTCGGTACCTTTGCTGCCTGAAGGCGCTACCCCACTTCCTAAACCTGTCTTGCCTGCTAATGAAATAAATGATGAATGGTGGACCGGCCCTGACACCGTGGGGGGTTCTCAGGTGCACAGAGAAAGTAATCTTCTGGATGTTCTACTACTGCCACGAGACGACGTATCTCGAAAAGAACCTACTACAACCACTGCAGCAAGTGTACCTCTGGAAGATAGTCAAGAGCTCCAGAGATCCCAGAGGACTACTGCAGGGGTTCCACCAGTCCGATACGTAGAACAGTGTTCTCTGTTTTACCGATTTTGTTGCCTCCTCTATAGGTGCTGTTCCTGCTTTGCAAGTTTGTTCATTTCACTGCAACCTTGATGCTGTGATGGCCGAGGATGACGATCTTTAAGTAGGGAGGCATGTAAGGTGCATTGCAATGGACAGCAGAGACACGCTGTCTCTTTAAGAGACAGCACCCCCTTGGCTGATGTGATGGTACATTCTATTCTACCAGCTATGGAGAGGGGAGGGGCTGTTTTCCCAGTGAGTGTTTGGAGCTGGGAGTCTGCAGCAGACTGATGTGAGGAGAAAAACGTGCAGCTTAGAACTGACTGAACTTGTGGATTGTGTATACCCTTCTGGGGATAACGAAGGTGGTTTCCCTGTGATACTGCAAGGAGCCATGGAGATCTACAAGGAAGGAATTCATAAGAGGGAGTTCACCGTTTCTATGAACAGGCTTGGAATCTTCACACAAGGACAAGACCACGTTGCACAGAGCTGCCAGGGAGGACATCGCATCATCTTACAGAGAACTGCAGGGGGCCCCCAGGAAGGAACTGAGACACCAACTTTACCGTGAGTGTTAACCCCGTGTGCGCACATGTTTAGGGCTTAGTATAGGCTGCAATAGACAGAGCATGGTAGCCGTGCAGCCGAAGTAGCAGCGGCCAGTCAGGCTATAGTTAGAGTAGCAGCATACTGTACTTTATTGTATTGTTTTGCCTTTTTGAAAGAATGCTTTGATCTGTAATAGTTGGTGCGCCGTGCCATTTGTATGGCCCAGCTAGAGAATATCACTTTTGTAAATTGTTTTATGTCATTGCATAACCCTGTTTACACTTTCCTAACACTGCATTCCTTGTCTGTAAATAAATTAACCCTTTGTTGCTTGCACCTCATCTTGTGTACCGTAGTCTCCCTGCATTGTGGTGGTCCCCCGGCCATTACTTCACTTGCCTTTGCTGTAAGCTAAGCTCTTGTTAACTTCCAAAAAAAGTTCATATTTGTAAACAGGTTCAATAGAAATTTTAGTAAGGTCAAATGACGAACTAAATTTCAACCTAATAACCATGACAGAATAGCTGTACATTCAGTTTTATAATCTGTGACAATACAGCATCTGGCCACAGGTACAATACACACTGATCACTCCCTGCATCTTTTTATTTCCACTTTAAGGCCAAAATGGCATACGCATACTTCCAGCAAAGCCCTAAATAGATTAAAAAAATTACATTTTAAACCTCTATATTTCTTTTTGTTTTTTACATTTTTTTCTTGACAGATCCATCTTTCAAAAATATTTTCTTTTGCACTCACTGCTGCAACAAACAAACAAAAAACCCCCATAATCATACCCACCTCACAAAAAGAACCAAAATAAACAAATTCCTACATTTCATATGTTGTTTTAATCATATCTGGAACACGCTAGCACCTCAAATAAAAATCCGAGATGACCATTGGGTGTCACTATGCTCGCTTTGTTCAAAACAGTGACAATCTCCAAATGAGTCTATTTCTTTGATGTGATCAGTCTGATTAGATAGTTAAGAGGCGAGAAGTTTTTTACTTTGGTGATCTTGGTGGCACATATTGCTCCTTGCCATTATGCTGTGTTGCTCCCTGAGGTGAAGATCTGCGTCCAAACTGGTACCTCTGTTCCCTGATTTTCCCAGCACTATCTCGATGTGCTCCATTACTTCTGTGGCCAGGAGTTTCTTTTATTTTTCCTTCAACCGTTTCATGCGTTTTCTCTGAACCTTTTTTTGGAACACGTTTCTTCATTTTTGGCAGATGGTGTTATATTTGTACGAAGCTCACAAAGTGGCTGGACTGGAGCTGGTGTTGGAGGCCTTTGATACACCTCAGCATGACTTAGGTTTTTTCTTGGTTCCTTGAAACAAAAAAATGGTTGATGTGAACACATGCAAGTACATAGAGGACAACTTATTATAAAAGCATCTTACACATTTCCCAAAGTAAAAAATGGTGAGGCATTAAGGTCATTTTATTCCATCATCTAAACTATAAAGTGACACAGCTAAACTCAGCTGACCCGCCCAAAACAATGACTCAAGGAAGGAGGGTAGACTGGGAGATCAGGGCTGTCAGTTATTATACATCTTTCTCACTGCAAAATCTGCTCAAGCCATGGTGGGGGTATGTTCTTTCCTTTTTGTGTTACTGTTTGCTTATGATTGTATAATGCTAACCAGAGTAAATTATGTCAAGTCCAACTGAGCTTTTATCAGAAATTCTTTTCTGGGGCATGTACTTTGTCCCATGAATGACACTGAACAATCATAAGAGGTAAAATCACAACTCATTTACCTTTTTAATTTTGTCTACCAAATGCCAAGGCAGTATGGTCAGATGATAGCCATAAAATAAGGTTAAGCACAAATAAATTTAGCTAAAAACAAAACAAAACACAAAACACTACCAATTTGTTATTGACTTATGTTTTAGTTCAACTTTTTTTGTCCAATCAATCACGCAATACTTTTTTTGCACACGGAGTTGTAGTTGATAAATACTGTTCTGATGTTGTGCTATATATATATTTACTACTTATACGCAAAAAAATTGTACTATTTCTGGGGAATTAGCTGCGAAGATCACCATAATTTCTGACAGTGAGGTTCCCAACGTCCCCTGCATGATTGCAGAGAGCACTACTCCTAGAATCAGTGGAGAGCTGAATACAGAAGCTTAGGAGTAAAACTGGAAATTACCAAAGTACTCAAACAGAGTAGAAGCTTGGAAGAGGCCATGCAGACTACAGGCTGTTGTAAACTCATCTGCAGCCTACTAAACGTCAGCCATCTGATTACACCACAACATTTACCAACAGCTCCCACTGATCACATTATGGAACTGCTCAGTAATCTGAGGAGGGGGAATATATGACTAGTACCTGTGTACTCGGAGCAGAGGACATATTCCCCACAGGTGCAGTGGCAGCAGGATTAGTTGGTTTCGCGGAGGCAGAAATACATACAGGAAGCAGCGTTGAGGTCTGGCTGGCAAACATCTTTGTGACAAGAATTTTCTGCAGGTTTTTTTCGGGCATGGAGTTCCTATGAAGGAACAATAAACAGTTAGAAATTAAATGAAGTGCTGCACATTTGTGTTTTTAATTGTCTCAGTTATCTCAAAGCCCTCAGATCTCATAATCTTGCAGCCATTGGAAGAACAATGCAGTGAAATTCTGGCCAGAAAAATCAAGAGAAGTGGAGAATGAATGAAGGAAATTTAAGAGAAAAATACCTTCTACGGAAATGCTGGTTGGGTCAGATTGTGGGGCACTTCGGCTATATCTGACGATGCACCCCGACCGCCGGGCCCGTTCTGGTCATGCTGGGGTTAACTCATTGCAGTGACGTGGTGTTCAGGATGTGCATCCCTTCCCAGTGAAGGACCCTCCCCTTCATTATAAAATTGCAGCAACTTGGCTTCCTGTCTCTCTCCTCATCTGAGATCCGGAGCAGGTTGCTCTGCCGGTAAGATGATGACTGACCCCCTCTATGATGCGGTCTTGTAGAGAATCAGAAGAGAAGGTGCTACCTGGCTCTCCAGCATTTTGGAGGAACACAGCACCATAGTTGATGGTTGTGGGTTCAGTCATTGCATGGGAGCTCCTGGTGGTTGGTTCAGGTCTCGGCGGTCTCCAGATTATAGCTTTATAGGGTTTGTTGTTAAGCTGTGTGATGCTCTTCTGTAGTTTTCATTCTATACTGCTTGGTGAAGAACTGGTGCTATTCTTCACAAAGTACAAAATCATCAGGCAAATGAGTAGTCGGAAACAAGCAGAGGTCAGGGCAGGTGGAGGTTCAAAACATAGTCGGAGACAAGCAGAGGTCAGGGCAGGCGGCAATTCAAAACATGATCCATTGAACAAGCAGAGGTCAGGGCAGGCGGCAGTACAAAACGTGATCCATTGAACAAGCTGTAGTCAAAACCAGAAAATCTGTCTGAGAAGCAGCTGCGCACAAGATGTTTTGGGCATGCTGCAAGCCACTCGCCACTATATTTTCCTCCGGCTGAATGATAGTGCCGCGGTATTCTCTCCTAGGGAGAATAACCGTACTTACGCTGAAAATTAATGTCATAATAGCAGTGTTTTTTTTTTTAACCTTGCCTGATTGACCGTTCCTCAGTGTCCCTTCTGCTGCAGAGATCTCATAGTGCTCAGGACAAAGCTACAGCTCTCAGTCAGGCTCGGGGGTACAGAGAATTTAGACTCTCTGGCAGGACTCAATTTGCATTTTACTGTCAGGATATCACAGCCATTCAGACACGGATTTAAAAAGTACAGTTTGTCCAATTTGGTGAAAGATTAAGAAAAAGGCAGTTTTTTTTGTTGCACACCACCATTTGGGACTTTTCATTTAACAGTAAAGGGGGTTTTACACTAAGCGATATCGCTAGCAATATCGCTAAAACGTCACCGGTTTTGTGACGTTATAGCGATATTGCTAGCGATATCGCTATGTGTGATACTTACCTCCGACTGCTCCCCCGCTGTCCATCGCTGATCGCGCGAGAATGTCCGGCTCCATTTCTCGTCGTCTGCTTCCTGCTGGGGCTTCCTGCTGTGTGAGACGAGCGACGCGACGCGGGCGGGAGGACAAAGAATTTGTGTTTGCAATCATTTTCAGGAAGAAACTGAGTATTATCTGACAAAATTGCAGGGGTGTCAATACTTTTGACCACAACTGTATATATCAGCGGTCGTCAACCTTTTTGACCTTGAGAGCCACATTCAGTCCTGTGAGGGGGTTACGAGCAACATCCTGCTCCTGTCCCCTTCAAAGTAGTGTCAACCAAAGCCCCTTTTACGGATATAATGATAACCAAAGCTTTTCCACAGAATTCACTCCAAAGCAGTACACTGAGATCCAGGGGTTCCCACAATACCCCCATTCAGTATTCTCTCATCAAGGACTCCCAACACACTGTCACATCCAGCTTCAAGAACCTACTCTAACAGGTAGTATCATCCTGTCTCCAGCGTACCATGCCTAAAACATCTCTAAACCCCTAAGACCAGCATATGTGCTTCCAGATCTGCTCTTCTGTGCAGGGCTACTGAAGAATTCACCATTTTGAGATTGACTCTTCATACCTGTTTACTAGACTTGGAGCTAATTTACCAAGCTGTCAGACAGCCGCGAGCCACAATTCATGGGACAGCGAGCCACATGTGGCTCCTGAGCTACAGGTGTCCCGATCCATTTTTGGATCTGTCAGATTCTGGATTCTCTGATATAAGCTTTTTTCCTTTCCGGTCATCGGGGTTAATATCAGTTTTTGCCCCCGTGGCCGCTGGTGTTACTGCATGTGTAGTTAGTCAGCTGCTGGTGACCAATACCGCCTTCCTATATAAGGTCACCTGGTACTCCAGCTGACTGTTGGTAATAACAGGTCCTTTGCAAACCAACCTTTGAGAAGATAGGAGCTATCTGGACAAGAGCTTTTTGCTGCCTATCTGGAGCAGTGGTGTTTCTGCTGAAAGCTGAGCTCAGGTGCTTTACTCTGCTGCCTCTGAGCATTGGCAGCAGAGAAAGCTAAGTTGTTTGTTTTTTCCTGTCCATTATTTTCCCTTGTGTTGTATTAGTACAGCGGTGGGACCAGTATCCGCACTTGCCAGTTCCCTAGTAAGGGATAGGTGCAGGGCAAGTGAGGGACTGAGGTCTCCTGGTCGGCAACAGGTTGAAAGAACCTGTATAGGGAATGTGAGGAGAGTTTAGGGCACTTGCTTAGGAGAGTGCAGGAGGTGTCCATTTCCCCATTCCCTATTTGCAAGGACACCATTGTAATTGTGTCCCCAGTGTCCCCTTGTCTGTCTTAGTTGTATTAGTGACCGACCGATCTTTGGGTCACGTCACACAGGGCCAAGACACATCGTGACATTATTATCAACCCACACTTTTTTTCTGGTGAGCTATGGCCCAAATACAGGCCTTTGCCACACTGCTTCAGTCCCTCACTGATGAGCTTAAGGTGCTGCGGGGTGACGTGATGCAGTAACTACAGCAGTTAGTGGGGTTCTGAGCCTCGGCTCAGGTGTAGGCTTAACCAGAACCCAAAATATCTCTCCCTGACAGGTTTGCTGGAGGGAGAGAAAAATTTCTTGTGTTTCAGGAGGCCTGTAAATTATATTTCAGGCTCCGCCCCTTTCATCAGGGAGTGAGGAACAGCGTGTGGGGATTATTGTCTTCCTTCTTAAGGGTGATCCCCAATCCTGGGCCTTCTCCCTGCTGACCGATTCACCATCGTTACGGTCGGTGGACGGGTTTTTTGCGGCTCTGGCGCTGGTGTATGGAGATCCTGATGGCGTCTCTCTGGTGGGATCCCAACTCTGTAAAATCAAGCAGGGGGGCTGGCCGGCTGAGGAGTACTGCTGAGAGTTCAGGAGGTGGGCCACCGACACACAGTGGAACGACCCTGCTCTTAGGAGTCATTTTGTGCAGGGTCTGTCCCCTAAGTTGCAGGATACTCTGGTGCAGTATGCCGCCCCCAGATCGTTGGAGGCCGCCATGTCCCTTGCCATCTGGGTGGATAGATGCCTCAGGGAGAGACATACACCAAATGTGCCCCCTGTAGTCCTTGTTAGCGAGTTGGACACACCAGAGCTGACGGACTGACCCATGCAAGTGGGAGGAGCTAGTTCCCAAACGGACTCGCCTGTGGTTCGTCGTGGTGTGGCGGCATGTTTTCACTGTGGACAGACTGGTCAATTTATCGGGGTCTGCCCAGCTCACGCCAAAACATCTGTACCACCCAAGAAGCCGCATCCCCCTGGTCGTGTGGAGGAAGGTGACCAGGGAGTGTATATTTCCTCCATTTTGTCTCCTCAGTGTACCTTGTCAGCAGAGGTGGTGGTTGGCGGGGTAACTGAGTGCATACCGGTGATTGTGGACAGTGGAGCAGGAGTCAATTTGGTGGACGCCCACTTTGTCCAGACCCATGGCCTGAGGTATAGGACATTAGCTAATCCCCTAAGTGTTCAGGCCATTGACTCTGTCCCACTTAGCCAGGGGAGGTTGACCCAAGTCGTGGATAATATACATCTGCGTATAGGGACTCATCATGAAGAGTCCCTGTCATGCTACGTCTTGGGGGGAATGCCATCACCTATCGTTTTCGGCCTCCTGTTGTGAATTCTCTCTCTGGCTTTACTGAAGGTAGTGGAGCTGGTCAGATTGACAGAGGGGTTGTGAGTTCTCTTTCTGGGCTCCCTCTGGTGGTTACTGGAGGTAGTGGAGCTGATCTGATTGACAGAGGCTTGCCACTTAATAATGAGGAAGATGATTGGAGATCTGGGGTTTCTGATTGGGATTTAAGACAGCTGACTCCCTCTATCCCTGCTGGTGATTTTCTTCCTGTTCCTTCTGAGGTCTGATGTCTCCTGCTCTTTCCCTGCATGGTTCAGCTAAATGATTCATTTGCTATTCTGTTTGCATTTGATCTGGTTTTGTCTATCTCAGGTTTGTGCGGGTCAGCCAGCTCCGGCTGGGGCTGTGCTGAATCACCGCCCATATGTTACTGCTTGTGCCAGTTTGTTATTGCCCCTGTTATATTGGTCTCTTTTTGCTTTGCTTTCAGAATATACCAGAGTGCTGATATAGTGGGGGCGAAGTAGTGCGACTTCAGTGTTTTTGTGCATCAGACGTGTTGGACTTTTTGCAGGGTTTTTTGCATGATTGCAGACAGTATTTTTCCTTTCCTGTCCTGTCTAGTCAGTGTGGGCCAATCGTTTGCTCAGTCTATTTTTCTGCCTACGTTTGTGTTTTCATCTTGTCTCACCGACAATATATGTTTGGGGGCTATCTATTCCTTTGGGGTCTGCTCCAGGGCAGCTTAGATTTTCCCTTTTCCCCTTTCTTGATTTAGGCTTAGTTAGCTCTCCAGCTGTGCCGAGGCGTCTAGGATCATCGTAGGTATGCTCCACGGCTACTGCTAGTTGTGTAGACAGGATCAGGGGTCTGCAATCAGCTTAGTTTCCAACCTCTCTGGTTTTCTGTGGTTTAGCCTGGGTCTGCTATCCTCCTCGGTGACCCATTCCTAACAGAATCACCTGCCTAACTGTAGACTCTAGGGTACTCTAAAGAAGGAAAGAAGTAAAAAAAAAAAGTGTCAGAATTTTTTTATATATATATATATTTTTTTTTTTTCCTCCTTTTTTTCTGGGGCTGTAGGAGGATATTTTTTTGTCTAAATGGAGACTAAGCAATTGTCTGATCATGTTGAGCAGCTCGCTGCTGAAGTGCAGAAAATTTCTGCCTATCTCGCTCAATCATCTGCTTTTGAACCAAAAATCCCTACTCCTGATGTGTTTTCTGGGGATCGGTCTAAATTTTTGAATTTTAAGAATAATTGTAAGCTATTTTTTGCTTTGAAACCTAACTCATCGGAGAGCTCTGTGCAGCAGGTTAAAATTGTCATCTCCCTGCTGAGCGGCGATCCCCAGGATTGGGCCTTTTCTTTAACACCCGGAGATCCTATTCTGGCTAATGTGGACGCCTTGGGGTTGTTGTAAGATGAATCTAATGCTATTGATCAAGCTGAGAAAACCTTATTGGCATTGAACCAGGGTCAGGATTCTGCAGAGTTACAAAGAAATGGGGGCACCACCGAAAGGATAACTATGGGGATCCAACCTAGACCTAAATAGTACATATGTTTGACAAAAAGGAGAGAAAGAAATAGGCCATGAGCAGGGGATCACCCTGAATAGGACATAGCATATATAATACAAATTTTATTAAACACAGCAAACAGCAAAAATTCTTAAAAACATTAAAAATGGTCACAAATGTGACACACAAATAATACAATGCTCATAATAGAGCAACCCACCTGCTACCAACTATCACCCTCACCGAGAATAATGTCTATATCCCCAGGTCCATGTAAACAGGATTCTCAATAGGAGAATTAATAAGCCCACACATAGGTAATATAGAGCATATGAGTCAGAAACACCAATAATATACAAATACAATGAAAAAATGATGCAATTCCAACCCAATAATTACAAAAAAAAGTACAAGGGATAATGTAAACCCAAGAAGATGCTGATCACTATGAGGTGTAAAAAAAGATAGAAATGCACACTAAATAGACCTCATATATGCATAGAGGTACCCAAGCCCAAGATCAGGCAAAAGGAACATCAAGGACCAGATCAGCCAGACCATTAGGGGCTAGAGAGAGTCAAAGTGGACAGAGAAAATCTCCATAACCACCCCAAATGATAACCACACATACAAATCAGCACAATACAAAACCCATGAGAAGTGAAGTGGGGCAGTTAGAGCCAGGGACCCGATGCGTGTCGCCACTCTAGGTGGCTTCGTCAGGGGTACAGATTGCCAGTCAGCTGTGTCAATATATATGGTTGCATAATTAGTAGATAGGGAGCAGCTGCGCCACTGCTTACCATGACAGGGTTAACATCCAATATACCTGAGAGTCAGCGGTTAGTCACTGATCCATAGCTATGGCTGACAGCTCACAGCAGCGGCATGTGACGTCACAGAATGCCAACTGTGCAAGTGTCGGTGTCTGAGAGACAAGGCACACATCCTGAATACAGGAAGTGAGAGAGAGCTCAATATTGCTACTGCGCAGGCGCCTGCAGTAGCCTACTGCGCAGGCGTCGGCGTATAGTAGACAAAGCGCGCATCATGAATAAATGAGAAAGACCAATCAAAGGGACGCTTACGGTCATGTGACCGATTAACCCTCAAAGATATACAGCTCACTTGCTGTAATGATAATCTGCGCAAGCGTCGGCGTATAATAAACAAAGCGCGCGTCACAAATAGGTGAAGAGACACAATTAAGGGGACATTCTAAAGATATGAAGCACATTCACTGTAATTATCTGAGTAGGCGATGACCAAAAACACTCCCCCATAGGCGCTCCCGGCCAGAGCGAGACGTAGATAACCACTGTATTACTAGTCATGCAGCTGCCATAGTCACCAATAGACGCACATCGCTGGAGAAAACAATGATAGGGCGCAATACCTGTGATCTAAAGCGCCTGTATTTATACAAAGACCGTGCTGGTTCTGGGCTCAGTTGCCATGATGATCAGTTAAACAGGATACTTTATGCTCAGCCAACTGGGCGGAGCTAACACGGGACACTGTTTATACTCAGCCAACTGGGTGGAGCTAACACACTCTTATTCAGATCTTATAAAAGAAGGACCAGAAGGTAACTATTGACCTTTTTGTCTATTCCAGTGCTATAATCTGTAGTTATAGGAACGACGACTAACAGTAGTCAGTTCTAGAAACAGAGACAAGGCGCTACTGCGCAAATACCAGTATAAAGAGTCTCACTCATAGATCGGTTGGTAAAATAAATAGCCAGCTAGGCAGTGGCTGGATAAACCGACCAGATACAAAGTAAACGGCCCGTCCCCAGACACACAAATACCCCGTGAGCAAGTGTGGATAAAAAGTTACGGTATGTAACTGATAAAGATCTTTATACTCATCCAAATGGGCGGAGCTAACACACTCTAATACGAATCCTATACAAAAGAGACCAGAAGGTAACTGTTGACCTTTTTGTTAGTCCCAGAGCTACAATCAGTAATTATAGGAGCGGCGACCACATATAAAGGGGTAAAAGAACTCCTTATCTTTTCTTTTCAATGTTCTTTTTATTGCGTTTTAAAGCATAACAGTAAATATAGTGAAACAGTGTTACATTATATAAATTCAGTGCTCGACAAATACATAGCAGTGTATTCAGAACGCCTGCGATACAGATGAAACACTTCTAGCTTGCGTTACGCAGTCTTACTAATGAAATATGGTTTGGTGTCTGAACAGAGAGAGGTTTGTTCAGATTAGTGTGAATATCAAAACTGGTGTCCCTGGCTCGTTTTAACACACAGCTTCTCCAATTTAGCCGTTTGGGACAATAGCATATAAAATTATAGATAATGAGAGTAAGAGAAGAGAAAGTAGGAAACATAGAAAATGAGAGGACGGGGGGACAGTGGTTCGTCACTAGGTCGCGTCCTGTGTCATATCCGAATGCATACTAAAGATAATCCAAGGTTTCCAGGAATCCTGGAATGGTGCTAAAGAGAGATTCCCATGTGCCACCAACTCAGCCATGTAGTATAGTTGGTCTATCTTGTAGAGCAATTGTTTACGTGTGGGAACATTCTCAGATTTCCAATGAATGGGTATTACAAGTTTGGCTGCCGCTATTATGTTATTAACCAATGAGGATCATTTTTTGTTACTCGGCCACACCGAAAAATTCAAAAGGGCGGTTTCAGGCGGTAGGGAAGCTGACTTTCCAGTTATCTCTTTTATGACACTTTCAGTAAGTGCCCAAAAGCGTTTTATAACTGGACAGGACCACCATATATGAAGCTAGTCGCCTTCTCCAATGCCACATCTCCAGCATTTCGTGTGATGATTCACCCGCCAGGCCTGGCATTGTGTTTGTGAAATATACCATCTGGATACTAGCTTATAAGAGTTTTCTTGGGTTTTAACACATTTAGTTGGGCCATAAGAATGTGAAGTACCTGCTCTTGTGAGAAAGCATAGCCTAGGTCTTTTTCCCACTTTGCTATATATGCACGTTTCAAGCATTGTTCTGCAAGGAGAAGCTCGTGGTATACAGTGGATAATATTGTTGTGGGCTTATTTGATTCAGAACATAGAGTCTCAAAGGGTGTAAGTCTGCGTGTGAGGTCGGTGTTGTAGTGAATTCTTTTCAATGTCGTTCTTATTGTGGAATATTGTATGAAATTAATGTTGGCTAATCCAGGTAGTTTGCGGAGTTCAGGAAGTGGTGGGAGCACCCCATCAATTAACAGCTGGTCAATTGCGATTTTCAACCTTAGCGGGGCTTCGTCTGTCATGGTGTCGATAGAGTGAGTTAAGATGTCTGATAGCATTAGTATTGGTGACGAGGGGGGTATCAGAATGCTGTATGTTCTGGCCCAAACTTTTAGCAGTGACCGTGTGGGTGCGTTGGGAAAGGTAGGAAGGGGACTCCCTCTTGAGTAGGTCAATAAAAGTTGTCTAATGGGTAGAGGCGATTGTTCTTTTTCCATTGCCACCCATTGTTTGTCATGTGAATCTCGTATCATATGTACTGATCTCGATAGCACCGATGAGTAATAATACTTTCTAATATCGGGAGCGCCCATTCCCCCCTTGCGCGAGGCAGGGTCAATGTGTGAAAAGCTATTCGTGGCCTCGTCTTGTTCCACATATACTTGGAAAAAAGAGAATTAACTCTAGTTAAATAAGAATTTGGTACTTATATAGGTAGCATTTGGAGCATATAGGTAAATTTTGGTAATATCAGGCTCTTTAGAAGATTTTTTCTCCCTGTCCATGATAGGAGCGAGTCTCTCCATGATCCGATTGTGTTTACCGCCTGTTCTAACAATGGATCAGAATTATATTTTATCAGTTCTTTTTCTGTTCTGGCTATTTTGACTCCCAAATACGTGATAAAATTTTTGGGCCAGGTAAACGGGTATTCCTTTTTTAGTTTGCTTAGGATGTATGTTGGGACGTTTAACCCCTTAAGCCCCAAGGGTGGTTTGCACGTTCATGACCGGGCCAATTTTTACCATTCCGACCACTGTCCCTTTATGAGGTAATAACTCTGAAACGCTTCCATTGATCCCGGTGATTCTGACATTGTTTTCTCGTGACATATTATACTTCATGTTAGTGGTAAAATTTCATTCAAATAACTTGCGTTTATTTGTGAAAAAAACGGAAATTTGGCGAAAATTTTGAAAATTTCGCAATTTTCCAACTTTGAATTTTTATGCCCCTAAATCACAGGGATACGGCACACAAAAAACTTGATAAGTAACATTTCCCACATGTTTACTTTACATCAGCACAATTTTGGAACCAAAACTTTTTTTGTTAGGAAGTTATAAGGGTTAAAAATTGACCAGTGATTTCTCATTTTTGCAACACCATTTTATTTTTACGGACCACATCACATTTGAGGTCACTTTGAGGGGTCTATATGATAGAAAATACCCAAAAGTGACACCATTCTAAAAACTGCACCCCTTAAGGTGCTCAAAACCACATTCAAGAAGTTTATTAACCCTTTAGGTGCGTCACAGGAATTTTTTGAATATTTAAAAAAAAATGAACATTTAACTTTTTTTCACAAAAAAAAATACTTCAGGTTCAATTTTTTTTATTTTACCAAGGGTAACAGGAGAGATTGGACTGCAAAATTTATTGTGCTATTTGTCCTGGGTACGCTGATACCTGATATGTGGGGGGGAACCACTGTTTCGGCGCATGGCAGAGCTCAGAATGGAAGGAGCGCCGTTTGACTTTTTCAATGCAAAATTGGCTGGAATTCAGATCGGACGCCATGTCACGTTTGGAGAGCCCCTGATGTACCTAAACAGTGGAAACCCCCCACAAGTGACCCCATTTTGGAAACTAGACCCCCCAAGGAACTTATCTAGATATGTGGTGAGAACTTTGAACCCACAAGGGCTTCACAGAAGTTTATAACGTACAGCAGTACAATTAAAAAATCATATTTTTTCCAAAAAACTGATCTTTTAACCCCCAATTTTTATTTTCCCAAGGGTAACAGGACCCTAAAAGTTATTGTGCAATTTGTCGGGAGTACGCTGATACCCCACATGTGGGGGAAACCACTATTTGGGCGCATGGCAGAGCTCGGAAGGGAAGCAGCGCCATTTGACGTTTTTGGCTGGAATTGAGATTGGTCACCATGTCGCAATTGGAAAACCCGTGATATACCAAAACAGTGGAAACCCCCCACAAATGACACCATTATGGAAACTAGACCCCCCAAGGAACTTATCTAGATGTTTGGTGAGTACTTTGAACCCCCAAGGGCTTCACAGAAGTTTATAACATACCGCCGTAAAATTAAAAAATCATATTTTTTCCACAAAAATGATCTTTTCACCCTCAATTCTTATTTTTCCAAGGGTAACAGGACCCTAAAAGTTATTGTGCAATTTGTCCTGAGTACGCTGATACCCCATATGTGGGTGTAAATGACTATTTGGACGCATGGCAGAGCTCGGAAGGGAAGCAGCACCATTTGACGTTTTTGGTTGGAATTGAGATCGGACACCATGTCGCGTTTGGAGAGCCCCTGATGTACCAAAACAGTGGAAACCCCCCACAAATGACACCATTTTGGAAACTAGACCCCCCAAGGAACTTATCTAGATGTGTGGTGAGCACTTTGACCCCTCCATTGCTTCACAGAAGTTTATAACGCCCGGGCGTGAAAATAAAAAAAATCGTATTTTTTCCACAAACATGATCTTTTAGTCACCAATTTTTTTATTTTCCCAAGGGTACCAGGAGAAATTTGACCCCAAAAGTTGTTGTCCAATTTGTCCTGTGTACGCTGATACCCCATATGTGGGAGAAAACTACTATATGGGCACACGTCGGGTCTCGGAAGGGAAGTAGTGACGTTTTGGAATGCAGACTTTGATGGAATGGTCTGCGGGTGTCATGTTGCTTTTGGAGAGCCCATGATGTACCTAAACAGTGGAAACCCCCCACAAGTGACCCCATTTTGGAACTAGACCCCCTAAGGAACTTATCTAGATGTGTGGTGAGCACTTCGAACCCCCAAGGGCTTCACAGAAGTTTATAATGCCCGGGCATGTAAATAAAAAAATCGTATTTTTTCCACAAACATGATCAATTAGTCCCCAATTTTTTTATTTTCCCAAGGGTAACAGGAGAAATTGGACCCCAAAAGTTGTTTTGCAATTTGTCCTGAGTACGCTGATACCCCTTATGTAGGAGAAAACTACTGTATGGGCACACGTCGGGTCTTGGAAGGGAAGTAGTGACGTTTTGGAATGCAGACTTTGATGGAATGGTCTGCGGATGTCATGTGCATTTGTAGAGCCCCTGATGTACCTAAACTATTGAAACTCCCCACAAGTGACCCCATTTTGGAAACTAGACCCCCCACGGAACTAATCTAGATGTGTGGTGAGCACTTTGAACTCCCAAATGCTTCACAGAAGTTTATAACACCCGGGCGTGAAAATAAAAAAATCATTTTTTTCCACAAAAATGATATTTTTGCCCCCAATTTTTTATTTTCCCAAGGGTAACAGGAGAAATTGGACCCCAAAATTTGTTTTGCAATTTGTCCTGAGTAGGCTGATACCCCATATGTGGGGGTAAAACACTGTTTGTGCGCATGGCAGAGCTTGGAAGGGAAGGAGCACCATTTGACTTTTTCAACTCAGAATTGGCTGGAATTGAGATCAGACGCCATGTTGCATTTGGAGAGCCCCTGATGTGCCCAAACAGTGGAAACCCCCAATTCTAACTCCAACCCTAACCCCAACACACCCCTAACCCTAATCTCAGCCCTAACCCTAGCCCTAGCCCTAACCCTAATGGGAAAATGGAAATACATTTTTTTATTTTTATTATTTTTCCCTAACTAAGGGGGTGATAACGGGGGGTTTGATTTACTATTTTTGGCTGTTTTTATGTTTGGCAGCTGTCACACGCTAAAAGACGCTTTTTATTGTAAAAATAGTTTTTGCATCACCACATATTAAGAGCTATAATTTTTCCGTATTTTGACCCACCGAGTAATGTGAGGTCTTATTTTTTGCGGGACGAGTTGCCGTTTTTTTGGGTACCATTTTCAGGCACGTGACATTTTTTGATCGCTTTTTATTCCAGTTTTTGGGACGCAGAATGAACAAAAACCAGCGTTTCATGAATTTCTTTTTGGGGGGTGCGTGTACATCGTTCCGCGTGCGGTAAAATTGATAAAGCGGTTTTATTCTTCGGGTCAGTACGGTTACAGCGATTCCTCAGTTAGGTTTTTTTTATGTTTTGGCGCTTTTATGCAGTGAAAACTATTTTATATAAAAAATAATTATTTTTGCATCGCTTTATTCTGCGAGCTATAACTTTTTTATTTTTTCGCTGATGATGCTGTATTGTGGCTCGTTTTTTGCAGGACAAGATGACGTTTTCAGCGGTACCATGGATATTTATATTTGTCTTTTTGATCGCATGTTATTGCACTTTTTGTTCGGCGGTATGATAATAAATTATTATTTTTTGCATTGTTTTTTATTTTTATTTTTTAAGGGGTTAACTAATGGGACAGTTTTATAGGGCAGGTCATTACGGATGCGGCGATGCCAAATATGTGTACTTTTATTGTTTTTGGGTTTTTTTATTTCCAAAAAATGAATTTATTGGGGGAATTTTTTTTTTTTTTCTAATTTATTTGGCGATTTTTTTTAAAATTATTTTAACACTTTTTTTTTTTTTTTTTTAACTTTATTACATTGTCCCAGGTGGGACATCACTGTCCTGTGACAGATCGCTGATCTGTCACATCACAGATCACTGTGACAGATCAGCAATCTGTCACAGGCAGTGCAGCAGGCTTCCTCGTGCCTGCGCTTTGCAGGCACTGAGGAAGCCAGCTCCCTGCAGGCCCCCGAAGGGCCCCGTCGCCATCTTGGATTCGGGGGCCTGCAGGGAAGGAGCCCCCGCAGCAGTGCTGCATATTGCGCTGCGGTGGGGGGCTCAGGGAAGCACGGAGGGAGCCCCCTCCCAGCCGATAATTTATTATCATACCGCCAAACAAAAAGTGCAATAACGCGCGATCAAAAAGACGCATATAAATATCCATGGTACCACTGAAAACGGCATCTTGTCACGCAAAAAACGAGCTGCCATACAGCATCATCAGCGAAAAAATAAAAAAGTTATAGCTTTATATATGCAAGCTTTTTTATATGCAAAAATAATTATTTTTTATATAAAATAGTTTTCATTGCATAAAACCGACAAAACATAAAAAAACGACCTAAATGAGGTATCACTGTAACCATACTGACCCGAAGAATAAAGCCGCTTTATCAATTTTATCGCATGCGGAACGGTGTAAACGCACCCCCCAAAAGATATTCATGAAACGCTGGTTTTTGTTCATTCTGCGTCCCAAAAATCGGAATAAAAAGCGATCAAAAAATGTCACGTACCCGAAAATGGTACCAATAAAAACGTCAACTCGTCCCGCAAAAAATAAGACCTCACATGACTCGGTGGGTCAAAATACGGAAAAATTATAGCTCTCAATATGTGGTGATGCAAAAACTATTTTTACAATAAAAAGCGTCTTTTAGCGTGCGACAGCCGCCAAACATAAAAACTGCCATAAATAGTAAATCAAACCCCCCGTTATCACCCCCTTAGTTAGGGAAAAATAATAAAATAAAAAAATGTATTTCCATTTTCCCATTAGGGTTAGGTCCAGGGCTAGGGTTAGGGTTAGGGCTAGGGTTAGGGTTAGGGCTGAGATTAGGGTTAGGGGTGTGTTGGGGTTTGGGTTGGAGTTAGAATTGGGGGTTTCCACTGTTTGAGCACATCAGGGGCTCTCCAAATGCAACATGGCGTCTGATCTCAATTCCAGCCAATTCTGAGTTGAAAAAGTCAAATGGTGCTCCCTTCCCTTCCAAGCTCTGCCATGCGCCCAAACAGTGTTTTACCCCCACATGTAGGGTATCAGCCTACTCAGGACAAATTGCAAAACAATTTTTGGGGTCCAATTTCTCCTGTTATCCTTAGGAAGATAAAAAATTGGGGGCAAAAATATCATTTTTGTGGAAAAAAATGATTTTTTTATTTTCACGTCCGAGCGTTATAAACTTCTGTGAAGCACTTGGGGGTTCAAAGTGCTCACCATACATCTAGATAAGTTCCGTGGGGGGGTCTAGTGTCCAAAATGGGGTCACTTGTGGGGAGTTTCAATAGTTTAGGTACATCAGGGGCTCTCCAAACGCACATGACACCCGCAGACCATTCCATCAAAGTCTGCATTCCAAAATGTCACTACTTCCCTTCCGAGCCCATACGTGTGTCCATACAGTAGTTTTCTCCCACATATGGGGTGTCAGCGCACTTACGACAAATTGGACAACAACTTTTGGGGTCCAATTTCTCCTGTTACCCTTGGGAAAATGAAAAAATTGGGGACTAATTGATCATGTTTGTGGAAAAAATACGATTTTTTTATTTTCATGCCCGGGCATTATAAACTTCTGTGAAGCCCTTGGGGGTTCAAAGTGCTCACCACACATCTAGATAAATTCCTTAGGGGATCTCGCTTCCAAAATGGGGTCATTTGTGGGGGTTTCCACTGTTTAGGTACATTAGGGGCTCTCCAAAGGCAACATGACACCCGCAGAACATTCCCTCAAAGTCTGCATTCCAAAACGTCACTACTTCCCTTCCGAGCCCCGACGTGTGTCCATACAATAGTTTTCTCCCACATATGGGGTGTCAGCGTACTCATGACAAATTGGACAACAACTTTTGGGGTCCAATTTCTCCTGTTACCCTTGGGAAAATGAAAAAATTGTGGACTAATTGATCATGTTTATGGAAAAAATACGATTTTTTTATTTTCATGCCCGGGCATTATAAACTTCTGTGAAGCCTTGGGGGTTCAAAGTGCTCACCACACATCTAGATAAGTTCCTTAGGGGGTCTCGCTTCCAAAATGGGGTCATTTGTGGGGGTTTCCACTGTTTAGGTACATTAGGGGCTCTCCAAAGGCAACATGACACCCGCAGAACATTCCCTCAAAGTCTGCATTCCAAAACGTCACTACTTCCCTTCCGAGCCCCGACGTGTGTCCATACAATAGTTTTCTCCCACATATGGGGTGTCAGCGTACTCATGACAAATTGGACAACAACTTTTGGGGTCCAATTTCTCCTGTTACCCTTGGGAAAATGAAAAAATTGTGGACTAATTGATCATGTTTGTGGAAAAAATACGATTTTTTTATTTTCATGCCCGGGCATTATAAACTTCTGTGAAGCCCTTGGGGGTTCAAAGTGCTCACCACACATCTAGATAAGTTCCTTAGGGGGTCTCGTTTCCAAAATGGGGTCATTTGTGGGGGGTTCCACTGTTTAGGTACATTAGGGGCTCTTCAAAGGCAACATGACACCCGCAGAACATTCTCTCAAAGTCTGCATTCCAAAACGTCACTACTTCCCTTCCGAGCCCCGACGTGTGTCCATACAGTAGTTTTCTCCCACATATGGGGTATCAGCATACTCAGGACAAATTGGACAACAACTTTTGGGGTCCAATTTCTCCTGGTACCCTTGGGAAAATAAAAAAAATGGTGACTAAAAGATCATGTTTGTGGAAAAAATACGAATTTTTTATTTTCAAAGTTGGAAAATTGCGAAATTTTCAAATTTTTTGCCGAATTTCTGTTTTTCTCACAAATAAATGCAAGATATTTGAATGAAATTTTACCACTATCATGAAGTACAATATGTCACGAGAAAACAATGTCAGAATCACCGGGATCCATGGAAGCGTTCTAGAGTTATGACCTCATAAAGGTACAGTGGTCAGAATTGTAAAAATTGGCCCGGTCATGAACGTGCAAACCACCCTTGGTGGTGAAGGGGTTAACCCCCGGTACACCACGATCGTGTTTGATCGCGGTGTGCAAGGGGTTAACGTGTCGGGGGCGGTCCGTGACTGCCCCTGACACATTGTGCCGGGTGTCAGCTGTGATAATCAGCTGACACCCGGCCGCGATCAGCGGCGCTCACCACGTGGGCGCCGCTGATCGCTATGACGTACTATCCCGTCCGTGGGAATTAAGTCTCAGGGCACATGGACGGGATAGTATGTCATGTGGGATTAAGGGGTTAAATCCAATGCCTCTGATTTAGACACATTTACCTTAAAATTTGAGACACTGTCATATTCTTCCAGTAGCCTCTTGAGGGCTGGGAAGCTTCTAATTGGCTTCGTCATTGTGACCAGTAAGTCATCGGCGAAGGCCGCGGATTTATAGTTTTGCTTTCCAATTTTTATGCTCTCTATTTCTGGGCATTGTTGTATTGCGGTTAAGAGCGGCTCCATTGTCAACACAAAAAGCAGTGGCGACAGCGGGCATCCCTGGCGTGTACCATTTCCTATAGTGAATGTGTCTGTGAGTGAGCCATTAATATCGATGCGGGCCTTCGTGTTATTGTATAATTTCATTATGGTAAGAACTGTTTGCCTCGGGAATCTGAACCCCAGTAACGACTCCTCCAGATAAGTCCAGTCTACCCTGTCAAAGGCCTTTTCGGCATCCGTACCCAGCAGCACCAAAGGGAGTTTGCTCTTTTTCGCATGTTGCATAAGGTGTATTATTTTATATGCATTATCTCTCCCCTCTCTCCCCCCAACAAAACCCGCTTGGTTTGGGGAAATCACCGACGGTAAGACCTTTGCTAGTCTATTCGCCAGCATTTTTGCAAATAACTTCAGGTCTACATTGAGTAGTGATATTGGCCTGTAGCTACTGCATTGTTCCTGATCTTTGCCTTCCTTATATATTAAGGATATTTTAGCTTCCAAAGCTTGGGCTGGAAATTGATCTCTGCCCAGTATAGAGGTACACATTCCCAGCAGGCGTGAGTTGAGGATAAGGGAGAAGATCTTACAATAGGTTATTGGTAAACCGTCTGGCCCGGGTGTTTTCTCCTTTGGGCTCTTCGACAGGGCAGACCGGAGCTCAACCATTCTAAACGGCTTAGTTAATTGAGACTGTTGAGCTTCTGTCAATTGAGGCAGATTCAGTCGGGCTAAAAATCTCCCTATTGCCCTCTTCCTTTTTTGTTGATCTTCGACTGTCTCTTTCTGGCGTATGTTATAAAGTTGTTTGTAGTATTCTAGGAACTCTGACTCTATTTGTGCATAATTTTGAGTGCTTAATCCTCCTGATTTTTTGATTGTATATATGTGCGGTTTTAGCGCTTTCTTATACTTCAGAGCATAAATTTAGTAGCTTTGTCTCCATGTACAAACATTCTATTTCACCATTTGGCGTACCATTTTGCAGATTTCTTATTTAAAAAATCTTTCATCTGTTGTCTCTTTTTGGTTAGCGCATTTAACCATTTTGTATCAGGTTGTTTCTTGTGTAAGGTCTCTAATTCAAAGATCTCTTCGTATAGTGTGTTAATATCGTGCTGCCGCTTCTTATTTAGATATGAAGTGATTGAAATTAGTTCTCCTCTTATTACTGATTTATGCACTTCCCATAAGATAGGGACTGAAACCTCATCTGTATCGTTTTGTGCAAAATATTATTCAAGTGTTTTGGATATGCGAGCTCGTACCTCCGAATCCGTCAAAACTGATTCGTTTAGTCGCCATGTTCTTGTGAGGGAAAAAGGCTTGGGCAACGTCATTTGGAGTGTAACTATTGAGTGGTCCGAGTGAATGTTTGGAAATATTTTTGAAGCAACTGCGTTGGGGAGTAGTCTTCTCGGGATTAGTATGTAGTCCTGTCTATGATAGGTCTTGTGAGGATGGGAGTAGTATGTGAAGTCTTTGTCACCGGGCTGTAAATACCTCCAGATATCTATCATATGCATTGCCCTAATTTTTGTCTTAATCTTAATCAAGTCTCGCTGGGATATTGAGCTTTTCTTTTTTGTGGTGTCTAACTGAGGGTCTAGCGCTACATTTAGGTCTCCTCCAGTGTCCCTTCCCTAAATTCTTCTATTTTCTCAAAGGTTGCTAATAGCCACTTCAAGTGTTCCTTATTCGGGGCATAAAGACTACAGATAGTGTACATGTTCCCCGCCAATAGTCCCTTTACGAATATGTATCTCCCATTTGAATCTGCTTTTATGTCGTGTATCTGAAACGGTATTCCGTTCGCTATCGCCACCGAGGTACCCCTAGATCCCGTTTGTGTGGTTGTAGCGTGGTACCATGAGTTGTAATGCGAGCTTTCAAAATTAGGGAGTTTCTCTGATTTAAAGTGTGTTTCCTGGACCATCAAAATGTCTATTTTTTGCTTTTTAAGCATGCCTAATGTTTGTCGTCTGGTGATCGGCGAGTTTAGGCTGTTTGCGTTTAGAGAGGCAAAAGTAAATACCTTGTTATGAATTGCCATAAGGTTGAGAGGTTTGGTGGGTGAATCTTTTTTGTCCCGATAACTTTTTCAGATTCCCATGCTTCTTGGTGCTGGAACTTGGATAGAGATTGGGGGGAGAGAGACAGGAGATGCAGAATAGGTAGGAAGAGAGAAGAAAACAAATCGTGATGAGATTCATGTATAGCATGACAAGCAAAAAAAATTACAATTAATGGATCTATTGAACTTAATCATTGTTCTTGTAGACTTTTTTGGGGAAAAATATTTTTTGAAATTCAGAGCCCAATGGTTCAAATCTAACTTAGTATTCTAATAATACTGTAACTACCGCCATCGCTACTAAGCAGCGGTGTCCGTCTCGAACCCAGAAAAATCAAATCTGGAACCTTATTAACAGCGAGAGAGTCCACGGCCGAACAGCCGACAAGCCAGAAATTCACTTATTCAAGTCGCTCCATCATCTCCTTTCGAGCTTGGGGATTTTGCAGTTTTATTCCTTTGTTTCTGGAGTTTCGGAGTCCCCACCATTTGCCAGGACGGTGGGTTTGGCAGGTGTCGATAATTTGAAGCGGCATGAAATGTCTCTAGGTCTGGATACAGTTCCAAGGAGATGTCCAGAGTCTTGCAGATTTCTTTGATGTTTGTCGATGACCTGGCTTGAAGTTTTTTGTCTCCTGCCGTTATATAGATTTTGAATGGGAACAACCAACGGTATCGATAGCCTTTTTGTGTTAGGGCATCTGTCATTGGTTTTAGAATTTTGCGTTTTTTAAGTGTTGTGGCTGACAAGTCTTGGAAAAGTCTTATCTGCGAGCCTTCATATAGAATTTCCTGCGGTTCGCGGGCTCTGCGACGGATGAAGTCTTTCACCCGGTAGTCAAGAAAACGGCATAGCACATCTCTTGGGGGTTCTCCTTGTTTGGGTCTGGGACGCAAAGACCTGTGCACTCTTACGAGTTCAATGTCTTTGGGGTTGTCGTCTAGTAGAAGATTAGAAAAGATCTCAGTGGACGCTTTGGTTAACGCCTCCGTAGCCACAGACTCCGGGAGCCCCTTTATACGGATGTTATTCCTTCACTCGTGGTTTTCGTGGTCTTCTAGCATGCTTTGGATCATATGAATATGGCTTTCATGCTCATTAAGACAATCATACATGGCGTTGCTCTGCTGCGTCAAAGTCGTCTGATAACTTTCAACCACTTCGAGCCTGTGACCTTGTTGTGTAATGTCTTGCTTTATCTCCACCAGTTCTCTTCCAATAGGTTGCAAAGCTTTTGAGAGGATCCTTTTAATAAATGAGCGGGTATCTTTCATGGTTCCCCCTCTATCTGAATCACTCTCCAGATCTGTTTCTGAGTCATCTTCCATTTGAGAGTCTGTTTGCCCTGAAGATTTAATAGGGTCTGGGCAAGAGGCTTGCTTCTTCAGGAATTTGTCTACATCCGCTTGTGTTAGGGATTTTGTGGCTCTAGTAGTGCTTTTCAGAGTTTTAACTGTGGTCTTTCCCATAGTTATTGCTGATCGGCTCTGAGTTTTGCTTTATGTTGTTATAATGTTAATTTCCCCCTGTCTACAGGTTACAGGCTTAGAGGAGCATTTCAAGTGTTAATTCCATATAGGAGAATTGAATTTTCCCATGATACTAGACAGAGGCAATTAGTGGCTCTTATGTTGGTTCAGGACGATATGAAGTCGTACACAATCTTGCTATGACTGTTATTAAACCTGAAGAAGAGAATCGTCCGAGATTTTATTATTTTTTTTCCCTTCATCTATAGTGGTTGAGATTTTGGGAAATAGTTTCTCCTGTTGATCAACGGGGGCCGCTCACTCCTCCCTTCCCGAATTCCACCTATGTCAGAGGGGTTAAAGATGTGGATCTCCTATATTGCAATGTCCTCTCCAGTCTCCACTGACTGGTGTCAAAATGGCCGCTGCGCAGCTGGTGTGTTCTTCAAATACCCAACTCCAATTCCTGTTTTATTGGTCAGGGTGCCTGTCGTGCAGTTGGAGGCTAAATAACAGTTAATTAAAACGCAGCCACAACGGGGTAGAATGCAGGAGAGCTCAGACGTGGCCTCCCTCCTCTGCCTCAGCAAAGCCTCCCTTCAAGCGTCTTCTCCTCCTTCTCCCCCTCAAACACCACTGCACCAGGGGAAATATATCAAAAGAACTCATCAATGGTGCGCAGGCGCTCAGATATTATTATATGTGCTGGACTAAAAATAGTCACAAGCACAAAAATAAAACAGTATACATAATATCACTCATAACTCCGCTGGTGAAATAAATAGCCAACTAGGCAGTGGCTCAATAAGCCGATCGAACACAGAGTAAACGGCCGATTCCCAAACGCACAATTGCACGGTGCACAAGTATGGACAACAAGTAACGACATATAAATGATAGAGATCGCGACATTAGAATGAGCGCAGCCATACCCAACTTGTACCAGAGCGTCCCGCTAGTCCCAATCAGCATAAAGAGACCAAGCAAAAGTAAAACAGATATAGTCATAATCATGTGTATAAGGAGTAAAAAAGAGCTAGTAGGCAAAAAAGTCTAAAAGAATATCATTTTATTAGGTGAATGATCAGGACTTACAATAATTACATGTATAGAAATAATGAGACCATAGCAGGATAATCCAGGTGCGTCACTGGGAGGATGTCAATGTCCAAAATTGCATTTAATACCAAAGGCCTAATAAGGGGTTAATAACCAGTATATAACATTACAAGGAGGTATAAATGCAAGGAGAGAACTCAGAACGGTAGATAATTTAGATGTGTGTGACAATTTGCATATGAGGCGTAGGCTGGTAGCAGTATGCATGTGCAAGTAAAAGCTATAATGAGCTAACTGCGCTGAAAACGTCTCATAAAAGCCAATGCCAAAATAGGAGACCGAAAAAAGAAGACTCACCACCAGTGATGTAAAGGGCAGTAGACAAGACCCCAGGACCGGGTAAAGAACCCCAATGCACGTTTCGCGTGCACACCGCACCGCTTTCTCAAGGGGAGTATCTGCAGAATGTGTAGAAGAACCTTAAAAGCACATGTTACCTAATCAGCTGGTGACCGCTGGACCAATGGTGACGCTGGGAGCGGCGCACGCGCACTGCGCATCACAGGGCCCGGGGGATGCAGGAAGACGTCAAATCCCCAGGAGCACGCGCCGAGGGGGGGGGAATTCCCAGCGAGCGCGCGAGGGATGTGTGAGACGCCCCCTGCATCCACCGGGCCAGCGAGCACAGCGCGTACGCGCAAACAGCGTGACCAACAGAAATAATGGTAACCATAACAGCAATAGCCACAAAAAATTGACCCAATGAGGAGTGTGATATGAACATGACATATGAATGGAGGTTGCATATCCACAAGTGACATCATATATGAAACAATATATGTATAAATAGAG
This sequence comes from Dendrobates tinctorius, assembly GCF_039654945.1. Taxonomy (NCBI): domain Eukaryota; kingdom Metazoa; phylum Chordata; class Amphibia; order Anura; family Dendrobatidae; genus Dendrobates; species Dendrobates tinctorius. The sequence continues at coordinate 75,466 of NW_027361782.1, read as the reverse complement.
GCATCACAGATTGAACTGATAGTGATGGCCGCAGAGATTAACCCTGAAAAAGAGCATCATGATAAGATATATACTGCGTAAACAATATTGCACCTACACATATAGCATAATGAAAGTGCACAGTGCATGGAATAATATATATAGGCATACAGACATCTTAATATAAACTGTACCAAAATGCAAAAAAGGACAAATGAAGAATAGAAATACATTACAAAAATACACCATTTTTCGCAATATAAATGACAAGGAAGACGATTCGCTCAGGAGATTTGCAGGACATTGGCCCAGATGAGTAATGGATCCGGAGGGGACAGATGTGCCTGAGGTCCAACTAATAAACATAAACATTAAAAAGAAAAAGTGTTAATAATTAAAAACAAAACTACCAAAAATACAAAAACTACCCGGGTATGGGGTCAGATAGGGAGACTAATAATAATAAAATTAGCATATGAATAAGAACACATAGCGCCCGGACAGGCATAGTCCGAGAGAGCCCAGAAAATGAGGTCAAAGAAACGAGGAAAAAGTAAGGGATTCATTGAGGCCAGCGGGGGTCATGGTACCCAGAGTAACTATCCATTTCGCTTTGACCTGTGCCAAAATCTTTTTATAATCACCGCCTCTAACGCCAAGATGTATGCAATCTATCCCTCTAACCTTGAAACTGGAGGGTTCACAATTATGATATTGGAAAAAGTGGCGTGGGATAGTTTTCAATAGAGAGGGATCGGCCGCAGACTTGGCCGCGCAAATGTCCCGCACATGCTCCCGCACCCGCAGTCTCAACTCTCTAGATGTCAGTCCAATATAAATTTTTGCACAGCCACAAGTGGCATAATAAATCACATATGCTGTATTACATGTGATTCTGTGCCGAATATCAAATGTTTTCTTACCGTCAGAGGACTGGAATGTGGAGCAGCGCAGAACATTTGCGCAGGCAAGGCAACGGCCACATTGGAATGAGCCGAGCGTAGGGCCACGAGAGCCGAATGGACATCTGACGGAAGGATCATAGTGGCTATGGACCAGGTGATCATTAAGATTTCTTGATCTCCTGGCCGTCTCTCGGTATCTCTCCGTCCATGACGGCCAGGAGATCGAGAAATCTTCATGATCTCCTGGTCCATAGCCACTATGTTCCTTCCGTCAGATGTCCATTCGGCTCTCGTGGCCCTACGCTCGGCTCATTCCAATGTGGCCGTTGCCTTGCCTGCGCAAATGTTCTGCGCTGCTCCACATTCCAGTCCTCTGACGGTAAGAAAATATTTGATATTCGGCACAGAATCACATGTAATACAACAAATGTGATTTATTATGCCACTTGTGGCTGTGCAAAAATTTATATTGGACTGACATCTAGAGAGTTGAGACTGCGGGTGCGGGAGCATGTGCGGGACATTTGCGCGGCCAAGTCTGCGGCCGATCCCTCTCTATTGAAAACTATCCCACGCCACTTTTTCCAATATCATAATTGTGACCCCTCCAGTTTCAAGGTTAGAGGGATAGATTGCATACATCTTGGCGTTAGAGGCGGTGATTATAAAAAGATTTTGGCAAAGGTCGAAGCGAAATGGATAGTTACTCTGGGTACCATCACCCCCCCGCTGGCCTCAATGAATCCCTTACTTTTTCCTCGTTTCTTTGACCTCTTTTTCTGGGCTCTCTCGGACTATGCCTGTCCGGGCGCTATGTGTTCTTATTCATATGCTAATTTTATTATTATTATTAGTCTCCCTATCTGACCCCATACCCGGGTAGTTTTTGTATTTTTGGTAGTTTTGTTTTTAATTATTAACACTTTTTCTTTTTAATGTTTATGTTTATTAGTTTGACCTCAGGCATATCTGTCCCCTCCGGATCCATTACTCATCTGGGCCAATGTCCTGCAAATCTCCTGAGCGAATCGTCTTCCTTGTCATTTATATTGTGAAAAATGGTGTATTTTTGTAATGTTGTATTTCTATTCTTCATTTGTCCTTTTTTGCATTTTGGCACAGTTTATATTAAGATGTCTGTATGCCTATATATATTATTCCATGCACTGTGCACTTTCATTATGCTATATGTGTAGGCGCAATATTGTTTACGCAGTATATATCTTCTCATGATGCTCTTTTTCAGGGTTAATCTCTGCGGCCATCACTATCAGTTCAATCTGTGATGCCTCTATTTATACATATATTGTTTCATATATGATGCCGCTTGCAGATATGCAACCTCCATTCATATGTCATGTTCATATGACACTCCTCATTGGGTCAATTTTTTGTGGCTATTGCTGTTATGGTTACCATTATTTCTGTTGGTCACGCTGTGTGCGCGCGCGCGCAGTGCTCGCGGGCCCAGTGGATGCAGGGGGCGTCTCACACATCCCTCGCGCGCTCACTGGGAATACCCCCCACCCTTGGCGCGTGCGCCTGGGGATTTGACATCTTCCTGCTTCCCCTGGGCCCTGTGATGCGCAGTGCGCGTGCGCCGCTCCCAGCGTCACCATTGGTCCAGCGGTCACCAGCTGATTAGGTCACATGTGCTTTTAAGGTCCTTCTACACATTCTGCAGATACCCCCCTTGAGAAAGCGGTGCGGTGTGCACGCGAAACGTGCATTGGGGTTCTTTACCCGGTCCTGGGGTCTTGTATACTGCCCTTTACATCACTGGTGAGTCTTCTTTTTTCGGTCTCCTATTTTGGCATTGGCTTTTATGAGACGTTTTCAGCGCAGTTAGCTCATTTTACTTGCACATGCATACTGCTACCAGCCTACGCCTCATATGCAAATTGCCACACACATGTAAATTATCTACAGTTCTGAGTTTTCTCCTTGCATTTATACCTCTGTGTAACGTTATATACTGGTTATTAACCCCTTATTAGGCCTTTGGTATTAAATGCAATTTTGGGCATTGACATCCTCCCAGTGACGCACCTGGATTATCCTGCTATGGTCTCATTATTTCTATACATGTAATTATTGTAAGTCCTGATCATTCACCTAATAAAATGATATTCTTTTAGACTTTTTTCCCTACTAGCTCTTTTTTTCTCCTTATACACGTCTTGTTTGAGTGGGTATTTTGTTTCCCGTGCTGGGGATTTTTGGCGTCTCTTTTGCCACCAAGGTGTTTTGCATTTATATATAGTCAAAATCAGTTCACGTTTTATTATTATTCTCACGCACACCCAAAAGATCGAGACAGTGTGGAAGAATGAAAGTTCCACACCCAGGGCCCCCCCCCAAAAAAGTAAAAAGCCTGTAAGGAATACTAAGCGATTAATCACCTTGATAAAGCAGAGGCCCCACATAGTAAGTCAAGAACTAAACATCTTAAGGGTGGACGGAAAAAGGATAGATATGGGTAATCACGCCTCACTGTCATGTAGCCACCACAGAAAACCTGTAAAGAAAAGTAGTCAAAAACTAGATGTTATATAGACATGGGCCATACTATTGATGTTTACATGGACCAGGGTGAAAAACAAGACATCTGGACTGCGCATGATCAGATCTGTTTATAAAAGCCAGTGAATAAAAAGTCCTCATTTAAGCCTGAAGGAGTCAGACTTCTGAGATTGAAGGTCCACTTTGGTTCTCGTCTCAAAAGTTCAAGAGTAATATCTCCTCCCCTTATGTCCATTTGAACAGTCTCAAGTCCTAGGATTTTGGTACCATTCCACCGAGAATTATGCAGATCCAGATAATGCGATGCTACCGAAGTGAGTGTTTTGCCCTTCTCCAAATCCTTTTTGGCTGTTGTAATACCCGAGAAATGGTGTTGTATCCTCCTCCTCAATTCCTGGGTCGTTTGCCCAACATAAATCCTCGGGCACAGGCACACCAGAGCATATACTACATTATGAAATTTACAATTAACCCCTTACCTACAATGGACGTAATATTCCGTCCATGTGACCCTGGACCTAATTACCATGGACGGAATATTACGTCCCAGCGATCAGCGGCGCCCACGTGGTGAGCGCCGCTGATCGCGGCCGGGTGTCAGCTGATTATCACAGCTGACACCCGGCACAATGTGTCAGGGGCGGTCACGGACTGCCCCCGACACGTTAACCCCTTGTACACCGTGATCAAATGCGATCGCGGTGTACCGGGGGTTAAAGGGAAGCATCGGCAGGGAGGGGGCTCCCTCCGTGCTTCCCTGAGCCCCCCACAGCGGCGCAATGTGCAGCGCTGCTGCGGGGGTCTCTTTCCCTACAGGCCCCCGGATCCAAGATGGCGACAGGGGCCTTCGGGGGCCTGTAGGGAGCTGACTTCCTCACTGCCTGCAAAGCGCAGGCATGAGGAAGTCTGCAGAACTGCCTGTGACAGATTGCTGATCTGTCACAGTGATCTGTGATGTGACAGATCAGCGATCTGTCACAGGACAGTGATGTCCCACCTGTCCCACCAGTGTTAAAAATAATTTTAAAAAAATCGCTAAATAAATTAGTAAAAAAAAAAAAAATATTCCCCAATAAATCAATTTTTTAAAAAACAAACAAAAAAAAAACAATAAAAGTACACATATTTGGTATCGCCGCGTCCGTAGCGACCCGCCCTATAAAACTGTCCCATTAGTTAACCCCTTTAGCGAAGCCCTTAAAAAATAAAAATAAACGAAGCAAAAAATAATGATTTATTATCATACCACCGAACAAAAAGTGCAATAACGCGCGATCAAAAAGACGCATATAAATATCCATGGTACTGCTGAAAACGTCATCTTGTCCCGCAAAAAATGAGCCACCATACAGCATCATCCGCAAAAAAATAAAAAAGTTATAGCTTGCAGAATAAAGCGATACAAAAATAATTATTTTTTATATAAAATTGTCTTCACTGCAAAAAACCGACAAAACATAAAAAAAGACCTAAATGGGGTATCGCTGTAACCGTACTGACCCGAAGAATAAAAACGCTTTATCAATTTTACCGCACGTGGAACGGTGTAAACGCACCCCCCCAAAAGAAATTCATGAAACGCTGGTTTTAGTTCATTCTGCGTCCCAAAAATCGGAATAAAAAGCTATCAAAAAAGTCACATGCCCGAAAATGGTACCAATAAAAACGTCAACTCATCCCGCAAAAAATAAGACCTCACATGACTCGGTGGGTCAAAATACGGAAAAATTATAGCTCACAATATGTGGTGATGCAAAAACTATTTTTACAATAAAAAGCGTCTTTTAGCGTGTGACAGCCGCCAAACATAAAAACCCGCCATATATAGTAAATCAAACTCCCCGTTATCACCCCCTTAGTTAGGGAAAAATAATAAAACTAAAAGAAAATGTATTTATTTCCATTTTCCCATTAGGGCTAGGGTTAGGGGTGTGTTGGAGTTAGGGTTGGAGTTATAATTGTGGGGTTTCCACTGTTTGGGCACATCAGGTGCTCTCCAAATGCAACATGGCGTCTGATCTCAATTCCAGCCAATTCTGCGTTGAAAAAGTCAAATGGTGGTCCTTCCCTTCCAAGCTCTGCCATGCGCCCAAACAGTGTTTTACCCCCACATATGGGGTATCAGCCTACTCAGGACAAATTACAAAACAACTTTTGGGGTCCAATTTCTCCTGTTACCCTTAGGAAAATAAAAAATTGGGGGCAAAAATATCATTTTTGCGGAAAAAAATGATTTTTTTATTTTCACGCCCAGGCGTTATAAACTTCTGTGAAGCACTTGGGGGTTCAAAGTGCTCACCACACATCAAGATAAGTTCCGTGGGGGTCTAGTTTCCAAAATGGGGTCACTTGTGGGGAGTTTCAATAGTTTAGGTACATCAGGGGATCTCCAAGCGCACATGACACCCGCAGACCAATCCATCAAAGTCTGCATTCCAAAAGGTCACTACTTCCCTTCCGAGCCCCGACGTGTGCCCATACAGTAGTTTTAAATGTAATATACTGTAGCTAAAGGAACAAAAAAAGCGCAATAGGGTCTTATCCGGGTTATTGTAGAAAGAATAGATTAGAATTTACTCACCCTTTTTAGGAGAGATTAAAGCATGTAGGACCAGTAATCTGCTTGCTGCACGTCCAAAGGTCAACTCTGCGACCGCTTCAACATCAAATTTCGGAATAAATTCTTGGACTTTTGTGCGCTACCAGATAAAATCACTAATCCAGTGTTTAGGAGAAAGATTAATCCATTTATTTCCCAACGCGTTTCGAAATGTATACCATTTCTTCTTCAGGGGATGACATATATGATCAGACAGAACTGTCACAGATTATATAGAACAGAAGTTCAAAAAAAGATTCAAAAAACGGCGCCAAAAGGTCACATGTCATCTGGTACAAATGTCAGAGTTCAAAGTGTCATAGTTAAATTAATGTATTGGTTAATTTAAAATCATTAGAAACAAATTACTTTTATTATTCCATAGATAAAAGAAAGAAGAAAGGAATGGGAAGATAAAAAAGGACAAAGAGGGGGAGACCCTTGCAAAACGAACTCATGACATCAGAAGATAAAAAATAGGCACAGTGGTTGTCTCAGACCACTATACCAGGATCGGTTATACCTAACACGAAAAAGAAGAAGAAAAAGGCTCCAGAAAAAAGGGAAAATGTCTTTTTGTATATATAAACGAGTTTTAATTAAAAATGATTTTTTTGACAATAAAATTCTCTCTTTTTATTAAAAATGTATGTGAAAAAAGTAGTAAAAAAAGTATATGAGAAATGTAAAAATATATAATATAAAAAAATGTATATGGGAAATATAAAAATATATAATATAATAAAAATCAGTACGATTAATTCCAAATCACCTAAGAGGGGGGAAATAATTTTATTCATAGGTCCTAGGAGTGTTTGTAACGAAGTGAACAGTTACTGATTATAGAGAGCTCTCGCAGCGTTCAAAAAACAGGATCGCCTCCTGTGCTGTCTCAGAACAAAGATCAATCAGTATGATCGATCACACAAGGGGGAGACCTCAAATTCATCTGTGAATCCTCACGGTGTTTTATAGGGAAAAGGGCAGAGACACCGACTACGGAGAAATCATGCAGCGGTAAATGAAGAAACCAGGATCGCTCACCGCGATGTCCCAGTGCAAAGGGAGGAATTAGAAAGAAGAAGAAAAAAAGACTGTATGCCGCCAATACAGAAAAAGTGGCATTATTTTCTTACAACATTATAGTATATAATTATATAAAAGGGATATGTACATTAAAACATCACAGAAAGAAGTCGCATATGAAAAAACACTACAGAACTAAAAAGTCGCATATAAAAAAGAGGTTAATCATACAAGATATTACAAAAATCATTAGGATTAATATATAATTGCATAATTAAAAATTAATAAAAGAGAAATTCATTAAATTTATCAAATTTTAGAGAAAGACCTCTGTAATTTCGTTTAATCCATAAGGCTTGAGTGTATTTAGCCTGTAGATCCAAAACACTTATTTTCTATTCAATTGCCCTATTCTGTCAGGATTATCAGCAGGAATATGTTCAATTGGACTAATTTTTAGTCCACTGGGATCCTTATTATGTTTAATAGTGAAATGTCTTGACAGACCATGTTGTAAGAAACCCCTCTTAATATTGTATCTATGTGAATTAACCCTTAGATGTAGGGGTTGGGTTGTTCTTCCAACGTATTGTTTTTTACATCCACATTCAATTAGATATATTACAAATTCCGTAGTGCAATTCAAATAATTTTTTATAGGAAAGATTTCATTAGAGATAGATGATTTTATAGTTTTTTCCTTATGTGTAATAATCTTACAGCAGAGACAATTTTTCTTGCCACATTTATAAATCCCTTTTAAAGAGGCATGAATAGGAAATGCAGATATAGTTTTTTGTCGACTAGGGGCCACCAATCCCTTAATGGTTGGTGCCCTTCTAAAGGTTATTCCTGGATTACTAGGTAAAAATTTTTGTAGAATAGGATCGCTTAAAAGTATATACCAATTATCACATAAAATTTTGCGTATTCTCGTATGTTCAGCACAATATTGAGTGATAAAATTAGTCATAAATTTTTTATTATCTAGTTTGGCTATTTTATCTCCATTAATAAGAGTGTCTTGTGATATATTGACACACCTATTATAGGCGCTATTAATTAGATTATTGGGGTATTTTTTATCCACGAACCTATTTTTTAGAATATCAGCTTGGTCCTTAAAGTCTTCAAAGTTAGAACAATTTTTTCTGATTCTCCTAAACTGATTCTCTGGGATATTTCTTAGCCATTTACCATAATGTCCACTATTAAAAGGAATATAACTATTAATGTCCACATTTTTAAAAAAGGTTTTTGTTAAAATAGCATTGTCCCTAATAAAAATGGTTATATCTAAAAAATTGATACTATTCTGATCATAAACTGTGGAAAATGATAAACCCCAGTTATTATTATTAATATCATGAATAAAATTATTTACATTATTGTCAGAATTGTCCCAAATAAAGAAAAGGTCATCAATGAATCTCTTGTACATGATTAGATTATTACACCACTTGGTATTAAAAATATAAAATTCTTCGAACACCCCCATTCTTCGACCTTTGAGCCCATCGCAGTCCCGAGCTTCTGATGGTATAAATGTCCATCAAATGTAAAATAATTATTCCTCAGAATGAAATCCATACCTTTTAATAAAAACTTTTTTTGTTCTTTGGACAACCTACTATCTTTAATTAAAATTTTATTAAAACAGGCTAAACCCAAATTGTGTGGTATATTTGAATATAATGAAGACACATCCATAGTGAGTAATAAATAGCCAGATTTCCATTGAATTTGCTGTAAAGATTGAATAAGATGAGTAGAATCTCTAATGTAGCTATTTAGGAGCGGAACATTGGTAACCATAATTCTATCAATGTAATGGGATAAGTTACTCGTTAGTGAGCCTATACCTGAAATAATCGGTCTTCCTGGGGGGTTTAATAAATCCTTATGAATTTTTGGTAAATGATAGAAAAAAGGAATTCGTGGGTTTTGAACAGTAAGAAATTTTAGTTCCTTTTTATTAAAGATGTTCATATTCTTACCCTCCTGAATTAGTATGTCATATTTTACTTTTATTTCTGGAATGATGTCTAGTGAATTTTTACTATAATATTTTTCATCAGATAATATTCTCATTGCTTCATTACAGTAATCAGATCTATTCTGAATAACTATCCCTCCTCCTTTATCAGCTGATCGTACTATAATATCAGTGTTAGTCTTTAGTGTTTGTAATGCTAATTTTTATTTGCTAATTTTTGGTGCGCCGTGCGCGCCAAAATCAAACTTTTCGGATTTTGGCGCGCACGGCGCACCGTCAAAAGTGCGCAGCGCAGGTCAAAGCGCAACTAGCGCACGGCCTGCGCACGATCTGCGCACCCTATGCTAAAGATAGGGTGCGCCGATCGCAGGGGCCGCTGTGCGCTAGGAGGCGGCGATACAAGCAAGGGGCGGACACGCCGGGCAGAGAGCCGGCTCGGGGGCGGAGCTACCCCCGGCCGTGCGTGCGCTTAAAAAGCGCTAATGTGAAACCAGCCTTACCCCCCACATGTGGGGTATCAGCGCACTCAGGATAAATTGAACAATATCTTTTAGGGTCCTGTTACTGTTAAGAATTGAGGGTGAAAAGATCATTTTTGTGGAAAAAATATGATTTTTTAATTGTACGGCTGTATGTCATAAACTTCTGTGAATCCCTTGGGGGTTCAAAGTGCTCACCACACATCTAGATAAGTTCCTTGGGGGGTCTAGTTTCCAAAATGGGGTTACTTGGGGGGGTTTCCACTGTTTAAGTACATCAGGGGCTCTCCAAACGCGACATGGCGTCCGATCTGAATTCCAGCCAATTTTGCATTGAAAAAGTCAAACGGCGTTCCTTCTCTACTGAGGTCTGCCATGCGCCGAAACAGTGGTTCCCCCCCACATATCAGGTATCAGCGTACTCAGGACAAATTGCACATTAACTTTTGCAGTCCAACTTCTCCTGTTACCCTTGGTAAAATAAAGGAAATTGAACCTGAAGTATTTTTTTTGTGAAAAAAAGTTAGATGTTCATTATTTTTAAATATTCAAAAAATTCCTGTGACGCACCTAAAGGGTTAAAAAACTTCTTGAATGTGGTTTTAAACACCATAAGGGGTGCAGTTTTTAGAATGGTGTCACTTTTGGGTATTTTCTATCATATAGACCCCTCAAAGTGGCTTCAAATGTGATGTGGTCCCTAAAAATAAAATGGTGTTGCAAAAATGAGAAATCGCTGGTCAATTTTTAACCCTTATAACTTCCTAACAAAAAAAAATGTTGGTTCCAAAATTGTGCTGATGTAAAGTAAACATGTGGGAAATGTTTTTTATTAAGTTTTTTGTGTGCCGTATTGCTGTGATTTAAGGGCATAAAAATTCAAAGTTGGAAAATTGCGAAATTTTCAAAATTTTCACCAAATTTCCGTTTTTTTCACAAATAAACTCAAGTTATTTGAATGAGATATTACCACTAACATGAAGTACAATATGTCACGAGAAAACAATGTCAGAATCACCGGGATTCATGGAAGCGTTTCAGAGTTATGACCTCATAAATGGACAGTGGTCAGAATTGTAAAAATTGGCCCGGGAGTTAACGTGCAAACCACCCTTGGTAGTGAAGGGGTTAAAATAGCTCCGTGTAGTGACCTGGAATAGAAAAACAGGTAGGGTAAGAACATTAGAGCCAATGGTAAATGGGCAAATGTTGCAGTTGCCACAGGGGTATGTGCCAGTCAAGCGTACCCCCCTATTCAATCTAGTAACCGGTCGTCTAAAGTGACTATGGCACAGACGGTCTTTAAGATTAGTGGCCCTTCTTGCAACCAAACTTGGTTGTGCAGAGATATGGGGTTTTAGTCTCGGCTCACTTCGGAGGATCCCCCAATGTTTAGTAAGTATTCTCCCAATATCCCGCCACTGGTTATTATATGTAGTAATGACCCCAAGTGGTTTAGGGGGTCCCTTCACCCGAGGTACAAGCAAATCATCCCTATCAGCATCCCTTGCTGCCATAAAGGCCAGTGATAGTACCTTTTTGAAGGTTCTTGAATTGGTTCCTTTGTTCTTGAATCGCGTTGTTAGGTCCCGTGCATGGGCCAAAAAATCCTCTTGCGTGCTACAGTTCCTTTTGACACTATAAAACTGCCCCTTAGGGATGCCATTCCTAAGGTGCGGTGGATGGAAACTGGTAAAATGCAGTAAACTTTTAGTAGCCATTGGTTTAGAGTATAGGGTAGACAAAACGCGGGAACCATCCAAACGAAGCTTTAGATCCAGAAATTCCACTTCTGTTTTGGAGAAGTGGGAGATACGTCGTATATTCAGAACATTGTTATTTAATGTCTCAACAAACTGCTGACATTCATCCAGGGTGCCTGTCCAGAGAAACAAAATGTCATCAATGTAACGATACCATCTATTGACATGGGTGGAGGACTCAAGACAGTACACCCTGGTGAGCTCCAACCACCCCAAAAACAGATTTGCATATGCGGGCGCACAACGTGCGCCCATCGCGGTGCCGGTCACTTGCCTGTAGTGGACCCGATCGAAGACAAAATGATTTTTATCGAGTATAAAATGTAACAAGTCCAGCAAGAACGAGTCATGTTTTCAATCGCCCGATGTATTTTGGTCCAAAAAGAAAGAGACCACCTGGATCCCCAAGTCATGCCGTATAAATGTATACAATGACTCAACATCAAGCGTTACAAGCCAGGTGTTTGGATGGACATCAAGATCCCGTAGCTGATGGATGAGAAAAGTGGAGTCCCTTACAAAAGAATTGAGGGAGGACACAAGTGGCTGAAGAAAAAAGTCAACATAGATGCACGGTCGTTCCAATAAACCACCCATCCCGGACACGATAGGCCACCCAGGCGGCTCCTGTAAAGATTTATGTACCTTGGGTAACATATAGAAGGTCGGTGTCCTGGGATGGTGGTTCATCATAAACTCCTTTTCCCTCTTGTTGATAATGTTGCAGGTGAATGCTGAGTCCAATAGGCGGTGCGGTTTAGCTTTAAAGGCACAAGAGGGGTGCGAGGGGAGAACCTGGTAACAGTTAAAGTTTGATAATTGTCTTTTAGCTTCATCAAGATATAATTTGATAGGCCAAATAACCAGATTCCCCCTTTATCAGCCTCACGGATGACAAATTCCTGATTTGACCCCAACCTAGCAATAGTAGCCTTTTCAAGGTTACTTTGATTCCTGTCTCTGTTAGAATTTAACCTTAAATCTTTTATTTCACTGCACACTGTATTGAAGGACTGCACTGCTGGAAATAGTGAGGAGGGTGTGGCCTGAGACGGTAACTGTTAGCTTTGTACTAGGCAAGGCGGACTTCCGGGAGTGGACCCTCTGGACCGTGACACCGAGGGACCCCGGACGAGCAACCAGGTGGAACCGACCCCTATACAGGGATCGTTAGGAGCAGGTCCAGGTGTTCGAATGCCTCGGTAGCCGGAACCAAGAGGGGCAGCTCAGAGTGGAGTGCGGGGACTAACATGGGAAGGCAGGTCTGGGGTAGAACAGTAGATACAAACACGGGTAGGCTGGACTGGAACAGGTCTGCAGGTGCGGACACGGACAGGCAGGACCAGAGTAGGACAGCAGGTAAGGACACGGGTAGGCTGGACTGGAACAGGACTGCAGGTGCGGACACGGACAGGCAGGACCAGAGTAGGACAGCAGGTACGGACACGGGTAGGCTGGACTGGAACAGGACTGCAGGTGCGGACACGGACAGGCAGGACCGGAGTAGGACAGCAGGTACGGACACGGGTAGGCTGGACTGGAACAGGACTGCAGGTGCGGACACGGACAGGCAGGACCGGAGTAGGACAGCGGGTACGGACACGGGTAGGCTGGACTGGAACAGAACTGCAGGTGCGGACACGGACAGGCAGGACCGGAGTAGGACAGCAGGTACGGACACGGGTAGGCTGGACTGGAACAGGACTGCAGGTGCGGACACGGACAGGCAGGACCGGAGTAGGACAGCGGGTACAGACACGGGTAGGCTGGACTGGAACAGGACTGCAAGGAAGCACAAGGCAGTGAGAGGGAGTGGAAGCTGCAAGGCAATCCACAGGACCTGGATGGAAGTCTGAAACAACAATCAGGCGCCTCCATTAAGGGAGGGCGGCCTGATATAGCTGCAGATGTGCCCCCATTGGTCCGGCGGTGCTACCGGGTCAGGGCACCGCCGGCTGATAAGATCAAAGGCAGAGGGCCGGCCGCGGTCTATGGCGCATGCGCAGAGCACGTAATGACGTCACAGGCCGCGGGCCGGTCAGAGAAGGACAGTGACGCTGGAGCAGGGGAGAGCGAGGCTGCGGCGCCGGGTAAGAATGAGCGCTCGTGACGGGGGGGCGGCGCGGCGCATGGCTGGAGGCACGGGGGTCGTGACAGTACCCTCCCCCTTAAGCCGTTCCCTGCTGCGATTGAGAAGAAATCTCCTGAGAATGCGGGGAGCGTTGATGTTCTCCCGGGGCTCCCAGGACCTCTCCTCATGACCAAAACCCTTCCAGTCAATAAGGAAAAAGGTCTTCCCTCTGACTCTCCACATGGCGAGAATATCTCTTCCCTCGAAGGTGTCGTCAGAACCCACTGGCCGAGGAGCAGGACACGGTGAAGAACTGATTTAGTACCACAGGTTTCAGGAGAGAGACGTGGAAGGTGTTCGGGATGCGGAGCGAAGCAGGTAACCTCAGCCTGTAGGCGGCTTCATTGATACGATCCAGGATCTCAAAAGGACCAATGTACCGGGGGCCCAGCTTGTAAGAGGGTAACTTTAGCCGGATATACTTGGACAAGAGCCAGACCTTATCCCCGATGCGAAATGGTGGAGGATCCAGCCTCCTCTTGTCTGCGTGATTCTTCATCTGGACACTAGCCCTTTTGAGGGCAGTATTGGTCTCGGACCAGATTTCAGAAATGTCTTGGAACAAGGAGTTGGCTGCCGGTACCTCGGAGGTTGGGACCACAGGAAGAGGTATACTGGGGTGTTTGCCGTACACCACGAAAACGGGCGACTTGGTCGAGGATTCACTGACATGATTGTTATAGGCAAACTCTGCCCGTGGAAGCAGGTCGACCCAGTCATTCTGATGGGCATTGGAGAACTGCCGAAGGTATGCAATCAACGTCTGGTTGGTTCGCTCTACTACATTGTTTTGCGGATGATAGGCAGAAGAGAAGTAGAGGGCTATATTTAGAAGTAGGCAAAGCGCTCTGCAAAGTTTGAAAGTAAACTAGACTCCACGATCAGAGACGATCCGTTGTGGTAGGCCGTGAAGCCTAAAAATCTGATGAACGAAAATCTTGGCCAATCCAGGAGCAGAAGGGAGACCGCTAAGGCCGGTTTCACATTAGCGCATTTTCAGCGCGCGCATGGCCGGGGGTAGCTCCGCCCCCGAGCCGGCTCTCTGCCCGGCGTGCCCGCCCCTTCCTTGTAGCGCCGCCTCCTAGCGGACAGCGGCGCCTGCGATCGGCGCACCCTATCTTTAGCATAGGGTGCGCAGATCGTGCGCAGGCCGTGCGCTAGTTGCGCTTTGACCTGTGCTGCGCACTTTTGACGGTGCGCCGTGCGCGCCAAAATCAAACTTTTTGGATTTTGGCGCGCACGGCGCACCGTCATAAGTGCGCAGCGCAGGTCAAAGCGCAACTAGCGCACGGCCTGCGCACGATCGGCGCACCCTATGCTAAAGATAGGGTGCGCCGATCGCAGGCGCCGCTGTCCGCTAGGAGGCGGCGCTACAAGGAAGGGGCGGGTACGCCGGGCAGAGAGCCGGATCGGGGGCGGAGCTACCCCCGGCTGTGCGCGCGCTGAAAATGCGCTAATGTGAAACCAGCCTTAAAGGGATAAAATGTGCCATTTTGGAGAAGCGGTCCACAACTACAAGAATCACCGTACAGCCGGAGAAGCGGGGCAAATCAGTGATAAAGTCCATGGCGACATTCTCCCAAGGTGAAGTAGGTACCGGCAGAGGATGTAGTAGACCAAACGGAGGCCGACGAGGTGTTTTATTCCTAGCGCAGGAGGAACAGGAGGCAACGAAGTCAGCTACATCTTGGAGGAGAGTTGGCCACCAATAATACCGGGATATGAGAGCAAGGGTCTTCTGGATTCCGGCATGACCAGCCAATTTAGAGGAATGCCCCCAAAGAACTTTTCTTTTGGCACTCTCCAGCACGAGAGTCTTGCCAGGAGGTGGAGAGAGCAGCCTCAGTGGTGCCATGGTGATAATCTTCGCGGGCTCGATGATGTGGGACGGTTCCTCCCCGACCTCAGGCGGTTGAAAGACTCTGGACAGGGCATCGGCTTTGGCGTTCCTGTCCCCTGGGCGAAAGTGGAGCTCGAAATCAAAGCGAGCAAAAAACAAGGACCATCTGGCCTGTCGAGGATTAAGTCTCTGGGCGGACTGAAGGTAGGCCAGATTCTTGTGGTCCGAGTAAACGACAAATGGGTGAACTGCTCCCTCCAGAAGATGGCGCCACTCCTCCAAGGCCAATTTGATGGCCAAAAGCTCATGGTCGCCAATCGAGTAATTGCACTCGGAAGAGAAGGCTTTGGAGAAGAATCCACAAGGCCGCAGGCGACCAGAAGAGGTCTTCTGGGATAAGACAGCCCCGGCTCCTGTCGAGGAAGCATCCACCTCCAACACGAAGGGTTTGCAGCTCTCAGGACGCGACAGCACAGGAGCCGTGGAAAAAGCCCGTTTTAGCGACTGGAAGGCCTCCTCGGCCTCTGGCGCCCAGGAGTTAGAAGAGCTCCCCTTACGAGTAAGGGCGTAAATAGGCTTGGAAAGTGAAGAAAAGTGTGGAATAAACTGCCTGTAGTAGTTGGCGAATCCGAGGAAACGTTGGATGGCTCTTAGGCCGACAGGACGGGGCCATTTAAGAATGGCGGACAGTTTCTCTGGATCCATCTGCAGCCTGGCGTTGGAGACAATGTAGCCCAGAAATGGCAGCGAGGTCTGCTCGAATAGGCATTTCTCCATCTTAGCATATAAACGATTCTCCCGAAGGCGCTGAAGAACCAGTCGGACCGTCCTCCTATGGGATGAAAGATCAGAGGAGAAGACAAGGATGTCGTCCAAGTACACCACCACACAGGAGTACAGGAGGTTCCGAAAGATCTCGACGAATTCCTGGAACACTGCCGGAGCATTGCACAGACCGAAGGGCATCACCAGGTATTCATAGTGACCATCACGGGTGTTAAAGGCGGTTTTCCATTCATCGCCGGCACGGATGCGGATAAGATTGTATGCTCCTCTGAGATCCAAGTTGGAGAAGATTCGTGCCCCTCTGAGACGGTCAAACAACTCCGGAATGAGTGGGAGGGGGTACCGGTTCTTGATGGTGATGTTGTTTAGACCTGCATGGGCGTAGCGACCTGTCCTTTTTTCATAACAAAGAAAAAAACGGCTCCTGTGGGGGAGGAGGACTTCCAAATAAAACCCTTGGCAAGGTTCTCCTGGACGTATTCAGACATGGCGGCAGTCTCCGCGGGAGAGAGTGGGTAGATTCTACCCCTAGACGGAGTGGAACCGGGGATTAACTCGATAGGACAGTCGAAGGACTGGTGTGGTGGAAGGACCTCCGCCTCTTTTTTGTCAAAGACGTCTGCATAGGCCCAGTAAGCAGAAGGCAGCCCCGAAAGCTCCAGGGGTGGACGCGCGGAGACAGGTGGACGAATGGGTTTCAGGCACTGGCCCTGACACGCATCTCCCCAGCGCAGAACCTCTCCTGAAGACCAGTTGAGAACCGGCTGATGAGTCCGTAGCCACGGGAGCCCTAGCAGAATGGCGTGAGACAGATCAGGCAACATGTAGAAGGCCACTCTCTCCCGGTGGAGGGCGCCAATTTGCAAAACCACCTCCTCTGTGACCGCCGTGACGGGTTCCTGTAGTGGTCTGCCATCCACCGAAGCGATTAGTCTGGGATTCTTCAGGGTAACCGCGGGAATCCGGTATTTGTCCACCACTTCATGCCAAATGAAGCTACCTGCAGCGCCCGAATCCACGTAGGCCACCTCGGACCCACGCCTCTCCCCTGAAAGTAAAAGAACAGATAACGTGAGAGCTTGAGAGGAGTCATTTACACCTAGGGAGGCCTGTCTTACCTGACCTAGGTGGAAGAGTTTCCCGGTCTCTCAGGGCAAGAACGGATGAAGTGGGATGCTCCTCCACAGTAAAGACAGAGACCCTGCACCCGTCTCTCTCTGACGTGACTCAGCCATCCGGACCCGATCTACCTGCATGGGCTCGGGAGGCGAAGTGTGACCGGACCCAGCTGGTCGCGGACTAAAGGAACGAGTAGTGGTCGGGGCTGGCCTAGGGGGTCTCCTGTCTCTAGCAGACTCCCGTGCGCGCTCCTGGAACCGGAGGTCTATTCGAGTTGCCAAAGAGATAAGGTCCTCGAGGGTGGTAGGAGTATCCCGACCCGCTAATTCATCCTTTATCCTGCCCGACAACCCACGCCAGAAGGCTCCGACCAATGCCGAGTTATTCCAACCCAATTCAGAAGATAACGTGCGGAACCGGATGGCGTACTGACCAACCGTTAGGTTGCCCTGGTGAAGGTTGAAAAGCGACTCAGTAAGAAAGGCTACTCGTCCCGGCTCATCAAACACTCTACGAAAGGTCCAGAAAAGCCAGAATGTTTGAAACCACGGGGTCATCCCTCTCCCAGAGCGGATTCAGCCAGGATAAGGCCTCCCCCTCTAGATGGGACATGATAAAGGCCACCTTGGCCCTATCAGAGGGATACTGGTGAGGCTGATGTTCGAAGTGCAGGCTACATTGGTTTAAGAACCCTCTACGCTGTTTGGGGTCACCACTGTACCGAGGGGGCTTGGCCAGGCGAGGAGAGGGAAGCGAAGCGGGACCGGGGGTTGCAGCCACGGCTGCAGCGGCGGACTGGAGAGACCCAGACGGTTGTCTACAGAGGCCATATAGGACAGAATATGGGACTGGGTGTCGTGCTGTTGACCCAGTTCCTGCCGGAGGCTGGCCAACTGAGCGGCGTTCCCTGGATCGGCAGCCTGTAGGGCAGACAGGCGTGACTCCATGGATTTCATTACGGACATGATGCGCCCCTGGTTCTCCCGTAAGAAGAGCAACTCCTTTTGACCGGGAGCCGAGGCACCGGCAGGATCCATGGCCTGATTGTACTGTTAGCTTTGTACTAGGCAAGGCGGACTTCCGGGAGTGGACCCTCTGGACCGTGACACCGAGGGACCCCGGACGAGCAACCAGGTGGAACCGACCCCTATACAGGGATCGTTAGGAGCAGGTCCAGGGGTTCGAATGCCACGGTAGCCGGAACCAAGAGGGGCGGCTCGGAGTGGAGTGCGGGGACTAACACGGGAAGGCAGGTCTGGGGTAGAACAGTAGATACAAACACGGGTAGGCTGGACTGGAACAGGACTGCAGGTGCGGACACAGACAGGCAGGACCGGAGTAGGACAGCAGGTACGGACACGGGTAGGCTGGACTGGAACAGGACTGCAGGTGCGGACACGGACAGGCAGGACCAGAGTAGGGCAGCAGGTAAGGACACGGGTAGGCTGGACTGGAACAGGACTGCAGGTGCGGACACGGACAGGCAGGACCAGAGTAGGACAGCAGGTAAGGACACGGGTAGGCTGGACTGGAACAGGACTGCAGGTGCGGACACAGACAGGCAGGACCAGAGTAGGACAGCAGGTACGGACATGGGTAGGCTGGACTGGAACAGGACTGCAGGTGTGGACACGGACAGGCAGGACCAGAGTAGGACAGCAGGTACGGACATGGGTAGGCTGGACTGGAACAGGACTGCAGGTGTGGCACGGACAGGCAGGACCGGAGTAGGACAGCAGGTACGGACACGGGTAGGCTGGACTGGAACAGGACTGCAGGTGCGGACACGGACAGGCAGGACCGGAGTAGGACAGCGGGTACA
The DNA here is from genome assembly GCF_039654945.1 of Dendrobates tinctorius. Taxonomy (NCBI): domain Eukaryota; kingdom Metazoa; phylum Chordata; class Amphibia; order Anura; family Dendrobatidae; genus Dendrobates; species Dendrobates tinctorius. Next base: position 56,498 of record NW_027361782.1, on the reverse strand, counting down.
GACACGGGTAGGCTGGACTGGAACAGGACTGCAAGGAAGCACAAGGCGGTGAGAGGGAGTGGAAGCTGCAAGGCAATCCACAGGACCTGGATGGAAGTCAGAAACAACAATCAGGCGCCTCCATTAAGGGAGGGCGGCCTGATATAGCTGCAGATGTGCCCCCATTGGTCCGACGATGCTACCGGGTCAGGACACCGCCGGCCGATATCAAAGGCAGAGGGCCGGCCGCGGCCTATGGCGCATGCGCAGAGCACGCAATGACGTCACAGGCCGCGGGCCGGTCAGAGGACAGCGACGCTGGAGCAGGGGAGAGCGAGGCTGCGGCGCCGGGTAAGAATGAGCGCTCGCGACGGGGGGGCGGCGCGGCGCATGGCTGGAGGCACGGGGGCCGTGACAGTAACCTACCGGAGAATCTCTTCCTCCTTGTAAACCCTTCTTCATTCTCATCCTACAGATCCAATAGATCTGTAAAAGCCTGTCTTTCGATTAAGGGGAGGTCATCAATAGCGGATGGCTGGTGATATAGTAGTCTGAATGTGACCTGTCTACAAAACAGATAGACATCCTTAGTTAGCGTAAACTTGTCAAGGCAACTGGTTGGACAAAAAGGAAGACCCTTCTCCAGGACTTTAACCTCCAAATCAGAGAGCACATAAGATGACAAATTAATAATTTGTAGCTTACCAACACCAGGGGAAACGTCAGAATGGGCCGAAGCTGTCAGATTTAACGCCTCCTGTTCTGCCGCATCTCCCGTTTGTACCTGGGAGACCACGTCCTGAAATTCCGAGTGCGTTTCTTTTGTGAAGTGTCTTTTTCGTCGGCCCTCCTGTTGCGCCTTCAGCGTCGCTTTGCTCGGACGAAAAAAAATTGCTAGATGGGAGTTCATGTAAAGAGGCTATATTTGTCGGTCAGTTTATCCAGCCACTGCCTAGCTGGCTATTTATTTTATCTACCTATCTATGAGTGAGACTCTGTATACTAGTATTTGCGCAGTAGCGCCTTGTCTCTATTTCTAGAACTGGCTACTGTTAGAAATGTGCTTGTGACTAATTTTAGTCGAGCATATCTATTATCTTAGCGCCTGCGCACCAGTGATGAGGAGCTCTTTCATCCCTTTATTTGTGGTTGTCGTTCCTACAACTATTGATTATAGCACTGGGATAGACAAAAAGGTCAATGGTTACCTTCTGGTCCTTCTTTTATAAGATCTGTATAAGCGTGTGTTAGCTCCGCCCAGTTGGCTGAGTTTAAACAGGTTCCCGTGATAGCTCCGCCCAGTTGCTTTATTTGTGGTCGCCGTTCCTATAATTACTGATTGTAGCACTGGGACTAATTAAAAGGTCAACAGTTACCTTCTGGTCTCTTTTTTACAAGATCTGTATTAGAGTGTTAGCCACGCCCACTTGACTGAGCATAAAGATCTTTATCATTTACATACCGTAACTTTTTGTCCACACTTGCTCACGGGGTATTTGTGTGTCTGGGGACTGGCCGTTTACATTGTATCTGGTCGGTTTATCTAGCCACTGCCTAGCTGGCTATTTATTTTACCAACCCAGCTATGAGTGAGACTCTGTATACTGGTATTTGCGCAGTAGCGCCTTGTCTCTGTTTCTAGAACTGACTGCTGTTAGAAATGTGCTTGTGACTAATTTTAGTGTAGCATATCTATTATCTTAGCGCCTGCGCACCAGTGATGAGGAGCTCTTCCATCTTTTTATTTGTGGTCGTCGTTCCTATAACTACAGATTATAGCACTGGGATAGACAAAAAGGTCAATAGTTACCTTCTGGTCCTTCTTTTATAAGATCTGAATAAGAGTGTGTTAGCTCCACCCAGTTGGCTGAGTATAAACAGTGTCCCGTGTTAGCTCCGCCCAGTTGCCTGAGCATAAAGTATCCTGTTTATTTAACTGATCATCATGGCAACTGAGCCCAGAACCAGCACGGTCTTTGTATAAATACAGGCGGCTTTAGATCACAGGTATTGCGCCCTATCATTGTTTTCTCCAGCGATGTGCGTCTATTGGTGACTATGGCAGCTGCATGACTAGTAATACAGTGGTTATCTACGTCTCGCTCTGGCCGGGAGCGCCTATGGGGGAGTGTTTTTGGTCATCGCCTACTCAGATAATTACAGTGAATGTGCTGCATATCTTTAGAATGTCCCCTTAATTGTGTCTCTTCACCTATTTGTGACGCGCGCTTTGTTTATTATACGCCGATGCTTGCGCAGATAATCATCACAGCAAGTGAGCAGTATATCTTTGAGGGTTAATCGGTCACATGACCATAAGCGTCCCCTTGATTGGTCTCTCATTTATTCGTGACGCGCGCTTTGTCTACTATACGCCGACGCCTGCGCAGTAGGCTACTGCAGGCGCCTGCGCAGTAGCAATATTGAGCTCTCTCTCACTTCCTGTATTCAGGATGTGTGCCTTGTCTCCCGGACACCGACACTTGCGCAGTTGGCATTCTGTGACGTCACATGCCGCTGCTGTGAGCTGTCAGCCATAGCTATGAATCAGTGACTAACCGCTGACTCTCAGGTATATTGGATGTTAACCCTGTCATGGTAAGCAGTGGCGCAGCTGCTCCCTATCTACTAATTATGCAACCATATATATTGACACAGCTGACTGGCAATCTGTACCCCTGACGAAGCCACCTAGAGTGGCGACACGCGTCGGGTCTCTGGCTCTAACTGCCCCACTTCACTTCTCATGGGTTTTGTATTGTGCTGATTTGTATGTGTGGTTATCATTTGGGGTGGTTATGGAGATTTTCTCTGTCCACTTTGACCCTCTCTTGCCCCTAATGGTCTGGCTGATCTGGTCCTTGATGTTCCCTATGCCTGATCTTGGGCTTGGGTACCTCTATGCATATATGAGGTCTATTTAGTGTGCATTTCTATCTTTTTTTACACCTCATAGTGATCAGCATCTTCTTGGGTTTACATTATCCCTTGTACTTTTTTTTGTAATTATTGGGTTGGAATTGCATCATTTTTTCATTGTATTTGTATATTATTGGTGTTTCTGACTCATATGCTCTATATTACCTATGTGTGGGCTTATTAATTCTCCTATTGAGAATCCTGTTTACATGGACCTGGGGATATAGGCATAATTCTCGATGAGGGTGATAGTTGGTAGCAGGTGCGTTGCTCTATTATGAGCATTGTATTATTTGTGTATGTGTCACATTTGTGACCATTTTTAATGTTTTTAAGAATTTTTGCTGTTTGCTGTGTTTAATAAAATTTGCATTATATATGCTATGTCCTATTCAGGGTGATCCCCTGCTCATGGCCTATTTCTTTCTCTCCTTTTTGTCAAGGATTCTGCAGAGTTATATTGTCAAAAATTCCGAAAGTGGGCGGTCCTTACTAAATGGAATGACGATGCCCTAGCATTTCTCTTTCGCAAGGGTTTGGCAGAAACCGTAAAAGATGTTATGGTGGGATTTCCTGTTCCCTCTGGTCTTGTCGACTCTATGTCATTGGCCATTCAAATTGATCGGCGTTTACGTGAATGTAAAACTACACGAGAGGCGTTGTTGCCTTTCAAACGAACTTCTGAGCCCATGCAGTGCAATGGGGTTTTGTCTAGGGCGCAACGTCGAGAGTTTAGAAGGCGTAATAAGTTGTGTTTTTTCTGTGGGGACGCCTCTCATACTATTGCTATCTGCCCTAAACGAGAAAAGCGTTTTGCTCACACATTTGCGGTGGGCAGTGAACAGCCTAAATTCCTTTTGGTGGTTACCCTGATCTGCTCCTCGTCTACATTTTCCGCTAAGGCTTTTGTTGATTCAGGAGCAGCTTTGAATCTGATGGATTTGGACTTTGCTAAACGTTGTGGTTTTCCCATGATACCCCTGCGGACTCCTATCCCTTTGAGGGGTATTGATGCTACTCCTTTGGCGGAGAATAAACCCCAGTTTTGGACCCAGGTGATAATGCGGGTCGCCCCGGACCACCAAGAAAATTATAAATTTTTGGTGTTGCACAATTTGCATGATAATGTTGTTCTGGGTTTTCCTTAGTTGCAAACTCATAATCCTGTTTTAGATTGGAAATCTGTGTCTGTGGTGAGTTGAGGTTGTCAATGTGTTCTTAGTGACACTCCTGTTTTCTCCACCTCTCCCCAGTCTCATGATATTCCTGACAATTTGGCCGATTTTTCTGATGTATTCAGTGAGAGTAAGTCTGGGTCTTTGCCTCCTCATAGGAGTTATGACTGCAATTGAGTTAATGCCCGGGTGTAAATTTCCCAAGGGTTGGCTTTTCAACTTATCAGTACCCGAACATGATGCTATGCGATCTTATATCAAGGAGTCGTTGGAGAAGGGTCATATTAGACCATCCTCTTCACCTTTAGGTGCTGTTTTTTTTGTGGACAAGAAAGATAGTCATGTATTGACTATCATTCCCTTAACAAAATCACTGTTAAATATCATTACCCATTACCCCTGATTTCTGATTTGTTTTCCAGAGCTAAAAGTGCCTGTTGGTTTACCAAGCTTGACCTCAGGGGGGCGTATAATCTTATTCGCATTGTGAGGTAGCGCTGTCATTTAAGTAGGGGATCACTCGCTTGGCAGCCACAAAATCAGATCCAGCACAAGTTTTCCATAAACCAGTATAGTCCATGCGATTTATTAAACATTATAAACCATGACCAGCAATATATAAATGGCATAGCGTCCATGACAGAGCTTCACTCTGTTAGCAATGTCCAATACGCAGGCTTTTCAGCCTCACAGTTATATCTCACCCCGTCAGGGTTCTCTCATGGCTGCTTCTCCATACTGCAGACATTCATTCCCTCCAGGGAACTCTCAGGCACTTGCAGCCATTACTCACAGTGTCCACACGTGCTGTCAGGCAGGAAGCCCCATCTCAGCAGAACCTTCCACACTGGACCAACTGGGTCTAAGCATTCACCACCTGTGACCTACCCTGGCCACATTATATGGTTCATAGCCACGCCCACCGGGTCACATGACTCTGACCTCATCATAGGTCCTTCAAGCATTTATACACTCTTTCCAACAGGTCTTTAAACAAACCCCCTGGGTGGGTTTGAAAGGTAACCAGGCCAGCCCATCTCTCTAGTTACCTGGAGACTTCTCCCTTACACATTGAAACAACACCTCAGCAATATCATTGCTAGGATCCAGCGGTGGCTGGCCAGGTCAAGATCAAAAAAGGTGCTAAGAGCTGATATTTATCTCTTTAGTGTGCTGGGGATAAGGCTCTGTTCCAGACCTTTTGTAAATGTCTAGGGTCTGTGCTACACTGAGATGGAAGTGATCAGGGGTGCCTGGAGAGCACCAGGGCGTAAACCTTTCCCAGACCTTGGCATAGATGGCCTTGGTTATTGGTTTTTGGCTTTCCTGAAGGGTTTGGATTAACCTATCCGAGAGCCATTTGGTTCTTAGGAATTTGGCCCCAATAACCATGCGCAAGGTTCCCTTTGCCTACATCCGGGTGTAGCAGAGGACCTTGGTGAAGGAGGTCGCCTTTTTGAGACAGAAGCCAGGACCTTCCTGGGCCATGGCAGGTAGGGCACTGTACCACTTCTTCCGTTCCACAGCGGGTCGATTAGTATTGTGGGAACTCGGTCCTTCTGGATTTCCTGAGATGTTTTTTGCCCGCATCAGTATGGGTGGGCAGGTATATGCGAGGTTGGAATCCCACCATTGGGTGAAGGGCACCTATTCCGTGCACTCCGTCCATGTGGTTGAGGGAGACGAATACCCGTCTTCGCATTTTGCCTGTTGGCGACTAGGTCCACCTCCGCCCCATCTCGAGGCTAGGAACACGAATACCGTCTGGTCCAGGTGCCACTCCTCCGGATGAACACCTTCTCAACTGAGGAAATCTGCCTGGGTGTTCTCTGATCCTTTCAGATGCACTGACCAGGAGAAGATCCTTGCTGCTATTGCCTTCAGGCCGGCGTACTTCGTACCCCCTTGGCTGGAGATAGGCCACTTCTGAAGATTTCGGTAGTTCAACCACCACCTCAGGGCCGGTTTAACATGACCAGGGAGGGGGAATCCTTCAGGACAATGGAATTTGTAGCCGCGTAGGCCAGGCGGATCCTGGAATGTAAAAGCACGTGGCTTTGTAGAATTTGGGTGTGGGCCTGTGCCCAAGAAACCGCCTGGATGCATGTGGTCCAAGATCCTAGAGCATACATTGACTCTGAGGGTCAGTGCCTGCTAGTCTTGAACCAGGTTCTTTGTGGACAAGGTCGACCTGACAAACCATAGGTAGGATGTCTTTCCCCTTGAGTTCGAGAGAACTCCCAGAAGCTTCCTTCTCGTGGAGGGATAGACCAGGTTCTGTATCAAACCCAGGGATCTTAATATCCCCGGGGTCTTTCCTACGTCCATCTTTTGACATGAGATAGATGGTATAGAGAAGAGGAAGTCATCAAGATATGGGATAACGCCTATCCCCTGGCGCCGAATGAAAATCACTGCTTCCGTCATGATCTTGGAGAGATACGTGGTCGGATGGATTGGCACATGGTAATATGCACCCTTCAGCTCTACCGTTGCCATTACCCAGCTCTGTCCAATGAGCGGGACTGCCCCTGATTGACTCCATTTTGAATTGCCTGTACCGGACCGATTTGTTTAATGGCTTCAGGTTTATGATGATTCGGTTCTTCTCTGATGGCTTCCTCACCAGGAAGGGACGTGCGTAATGGCCGTGTCCTTCCCCGCTTTTGGCACCCGCGAGCTCTACCGGAGTAGATCTTTGGTTAGGAGCCCTGAAGGTGTGGAGGCTGTAAGGAGGTTACCCCTAAGCATTACGGGGAAGGACTCTCGAACCCAATTTTTAGTCCATCTCATATGGTACGATGGACCCACCGATTTGTGGAGATGGACTGCCAGCGGGTGAAAAAGAGCGAGAGACGACCCCCAAACGGGCGTCATTGCTTATCTGGGGTCTGTTGATGGTTAGGGACAAGGATGTTCCTGCCCTTGCCCCCCTATACTCTTCCTGAGTATGTCAACAGGACCAGGGATTCCCAGCCAGTCTCTCATGCCGGTACTGGCACAGCCTCAAGCTGCTTAGCGGCTGTGATCTGATGAGGGCATGCAAGTTCAGCTTAGATTAGCTGTTGACAGAGGTTTGGTCATGGGAGGGATGAAAAATCCATCTCCTATGATTTCTATGTTTCGGAAGAGATCCTTTTTTCCGAAGCTGTATCCAGGATGTTATCCAGGATAGGCTTGAACCCATAGTGGCCCTGGAAGGGGATGGCGCACCATTTGGAGATAAGTCACCTCCCTTAGGATTCTAACCAGGGCACTCCTCTAGAGGAGTTAGAAAGGACGGCCGCTTTTGCGGCTACCCGGACTTGGTGAGAGCAGTCACACTCAGCCTAGCCGGTGCATTAAAGAATTACCTGAGACCTGCGAATTACAGGCTGGTCTTCCTGGTCCCGGCCTCTCAAGTTGTTTAGCGACCGCCAGCGGAAGCATCGGCTAGGAACCTCGTTGCTTTCTGCAGTAGGGGTAGGGCGTCAGGTATCTTTCCCCCTAAGGTGCCCTGAGTCAGTGCGTAATCACAGAGACAGGGCATGAGAAATCCATATTAGCTTCTAGCAGATTTGTAGAGGTGTCCCAGGACTTCCTTGATAAGCTCTCAAATATATATATATTTTTCCTCGAATCATTGGATCTTTGAGCTGGGAGGAGCCCTCAAAGGGATATGGAGGCCTCCTTTTATGGAGGATCAGATTCTGTAGGTTCTCATGTACAGGACACCTTCTTTGGGCTTCAGCCCAACATCTCGTCCTGTACCGTGTATTTAACTTCTACCTCCTCCACCCCTATGGTGCTCTTAACCATACTGATTAGCTCACCCACATTCTCGGAACCAAGTGATATCTCTTGTTCCCTGGTTTTAGGGGTGGACGTGGATGAGGAACCCTCAATCTCCCGAGCGTCCTCTGAATCCGAGGACTGAATTTCGTCTGAATCAGATTCTATCAGAGCTTTCTTCCTCCTCCTAGAGGGAGGCGGTTTGGGAGAAGGGAGCCATGAAGGAGGGAACCTCCTGTATTATGAGGGATTTGATGCTATCCAGGAGAGAGGGCTGCTCAGCGCGAAGGACCACTCTGTACAGGACGGACAGAGCTTTCCCCGTATGTCGAGGGAGTCTGGCAGCACACATTTTACACTTGTGGCTGGTTCCCATAGGGTCAGAGACCTTTTCTCCCCATATTAGAGATATGCTACGCCATTTTAGTAAATAATGCTGGATAGCCAGGGCCGACGCCTGCTACTTACAGTAGGAGGGGGTACGCTGGGCTCTGCCGACGCAGAGAGGGCTTGTCACCGTCCACAGTCAGTGTCAGACAGGTGTCTTACCTGGTGATCTCCTCACCCGGACCTTGAAAGATCGAGGGTCCAGCGTTGTTTGTGCACCTCCTCCTCCCTTTGGCCCAATGGGGGGGAACCACATGAGGACGCCCCAGAATGTGACCGCCGGTCCCAGGAATAACGCGCCCCACCGTGGAGCGCATAGGGACAGACTGGAAGTGACGCACGCCCCAGTGGAAAGCCGAGTAACGCCCGAAGTGGAGGAACGCCACCCCCGGCCAGCGCGAGCCCCCGGGAACCGGCAGCACGGAGGAGGAAGTCGGGGAGCTATCTGGAGGACCCCGGCGCGCACATCACCGCCTCGCTTTACCCCCGAAGGAGGCGCAGGAGAGGCGGGAGAGTCCCGAGTCCCACCATGTAGGCGGAGACAGGAGCAGCCACCGGAGGAGGAGAGCAAGGCCCCCGACCTCGGCTGCCCGGCATCTGACAGGTATCCCAGCTGATACTGGGCGTGGGGCAGCACCATTGTAGACCTCTTGATGCCCCATAGGGGACAGGAAAACACTGGTAGTTGCAGGAAGGGGAGGGGTATTTAACCTCTTCCTGTTCCTGTCCCCTATTAGGGCGGGGAAGACATCCTCTGATGTAGCTGTCGTGGAAGGTGACTAGAGAAAATAAGTATCCCACATGAGGACTGATCAGTGGCCAGTCTTCCCAATGAAGTATTGGCAATTCTGTGAGTTCCCTCTTTGTCAACTGTTCCCTTGACACAACCTCAGGTCTGCAGTTAGTTATTACATCAACATGTGAGGATACTGGAGATGCAATTGATTTTATCCAGAAGCAGACCATACATTGATACAAGAAAAATATGTATCTGAGGAACTTATCTCCATGAACTACATTTATTGTCAAGGGATAGAGAAAACATCTGTTAACCTCCCATTAAGTAAACCATCTTGTCCACAGTCACACGTGTGTAAGGTCAGACAGACCCTAAAACCTGCTAGGGACCAACATATTAAAGAAGTTGTCCAGTACTATAACTTTTTTCTTTTCCCATAAATCTTGCTATTATGTGCCACTCAAAACATCCACTGTGTTTATTTTAGCAATATTACCTTTTTTCATGCCCTTAGGGTATGTGCAAACATTGTGGATTCTGCTGTGGAATTTTCCGCGCAGATTTCGCTAAATCCGCAGGTAAAATGACCTGCGTTTTACCTGTGGATTTAGTGCAGTTTTTGTGCGGTTTTCCCCTGCGTTTTGACACCTGCGGATTTCTATAAAGGAGCAGGTGTCACGTGACCCCACGTGACCCCCAGGCCTGACTCTGGAAATTGACGTGACATCATCAGCTGGCGTGACCCAGCCTCCACAGACTGCTTGCACTCATCAAGAATGACTGGGCTGTGGGTGGTGCTGCACCGCACGTCACAGCCCCTTCACTCAGCAGCATCTGTCTCCTCTCCCATCAAGAGTGATGGGGCTGTGCGAGCTGTCTGGGGGTCTGTGCGGGGGGGTGCACGCTGTCTACAGGTCTGTGCTGGGGGGCTGCCGGCTGTCTGTAGGTCTGTGCGGGAGGGCTGCGGGCTGTCTGCGGGTCTGTGCGGGGGGGCTGCGAGCTGTATGCAGGTCTGTGCGGGCTGTCTGCGGGGCTGTGTGTGGGATTGTGTGTGTGTCTGTATGCAGGCATCATCCGATGGGACTACAAGTCCCATCGGGCTATGCCTGCTACTCTGTCAGTGAGTGACACATTAACCAATGATGGGACAGTAGTAGTCCCATCATCCGACTAATGTGTTGAATTTAAAAAAAAAACAAAAGACAAAAAAAAGAACATATAACATACAGAACATATAACGTACAGAGCATATAACGTACAGAGCATATAACGTACAGAACATAGCGCCGCTAAGAGGCAGTATTGGCAGTGCAAGGTACTTACAATATTCATTAGGGGCCCTGGGGGGATACAATGGGGGGGTTACTATAAAGTAGTGGACAACCCCTTTAAGTTCCTCATTTCACTCACAGGTTGCAACAGACCACCAGACATGTAAGACTATTTTGTCAACCTAAGGTATAATGGACTTGACTAACCTCAAATTACTGGTGTAAGGCAGCGGTTGGACCGTACGCAGTGAAGAGGCAGTGACCCACAAAATTCAAACACAAAAGTCTCTTTTGTTATCTTCACACATAAAAGTACAGTCCACACAAGTGCATATAACTTCAGTGCATATAATTAGCATCCATTTCACCATTTGCAGAATATGTATATTACAGCATCCTTCATTTTACAGACACTAAACACGCCAGTCTTCCTCCGACTGGTTCCCGTGGGTGTGTATGCGCCGTATCCAAGACTCTATTCACACAGAATTACATGTTGCAGGCACTACACACGTTAGTTCTCCTGACTAGTTCCCGTGAGTGTTTTGCACCGCTGCATCACAGTCTCTTTACTCATACAGCCGTACACAGTCCAGGATATCCTCCGGATTGCAGCCAGGCACCATATCCACCCGTTTTGCAATCATTACACATGCCAGTCTTCTTTTGGTCACTGGACATTCACCTCCGGTTCACCTCCAGGCACAGGACTGTCCACATCTGAGACCAGTCACTGTGGATGACTTGCATCTCTGTGTACACAGTGAGTTGCCAGGCCTCTCTCTGGCCCTGACACACCTGAGACTCACCAAGCACAAACTGCAGGCTTTCAGCCACATGGAAAATCTGGGTCCAGAATGGAACAGACTGCAACACTATCATACTGCAATCTATTTCATAAATCACATCCACTGCAGGTTTTCCGTACCTCTGCCTTGGACACTAACATGTCCAAGACTAACACTTTTATTATCAGTCCGCATTGCAGTTACTGCTATGTCCGTGACTACCATGCACACCTATGGCCTTCATACGCCTCCATGCACATCCTGGGGAGAACACACAGCGACCCCTAACTTAGACATTGGTCACTGCTTCCCCATTGAAATCCCAGCTATGCCTGTGACTGCAATGCATTCCTATAGCCTCAATACACCTCCGTACGTATCCTGGAGAGAAAGCACAGCACCCCCTAGCTGTAACAGGAGTCACTACCTCACACTGGCATGTTTTTTTTTTTTTATTAAATTTGGCATAATGCAAAATTGATGTTTGATGGCCGAATAATCTTGGCACATCTTTTTCCTTATTTCGACATGTCTGTCAGAAGCAAAAAATTTTATGTTGTAGCCTAATGAGAATAATCTACCAATTATATTTCCAAACCTATATTTTTCCATAGAAAATGAGGATGAACACTGACTACGCTGAACTATCTCAAAGTCAACTATTTTGTTCAGTAACATTGTCCACTACTGTATATATGCAAAACTTGGAAATACACAGTGGTTGATCAATTTTCTTTTTTTAATGTCCTCCTATTTTGTCCATGCAATATGGATTGTTGGAAACAAAAACATGCTCTAGTAACAGTAGCACATTTTTTTTTCCTGAAATTAAAACCATTGCAAGAAAATTGAAAAACTTTTATTTAAAAAAAAAACTGTCTGCTGAACAAGATTGATGGTGCAGTCATTAATTTCCAGTAGCATATTGGCTGATTTTTGGCTGGCTTTCAAAAATCTTAACTTTATGTCCAAGGAAGAACTTACCACCTCTTTTACAGAATGATCCCTCAAAAACTTTTTCAATAGAATAAACTGTTGATTGACAGTCTGGATCATGTTGGCATTTCACCTTTCTGATCAAATTTTTGAGGCAGAATTCAAATAATAAAATGTTTCTGTCCTGGACGATCTGTACCTTGGTAAAGTTCTTTACCATAAGGTGGCAAGTTAGGCAAATCTTTCAAAAGAGATGCACAGATGAGCAGGTCTGATTCTTCCAAGCTCGATAGATGCGGAACGTAGTTAGAATCTTCAACCTATGGTGGTGGTTCTGTGGAATCTTCTAAGGTTGTAGCCATAAATTGAGGCACTGTGATTGGGTTAACCAAATCTTGAGATAATGAAGATTGAAATAGTAAGGTTCTCAAATGTTTTCGTCAATGGTGAAGTGAATAAATGTACTGAAGAAGGATGTCCCACCTGCTTATTTTGGATTGGTGTTGAAGTACTTTGAGGGATTCAAAAACTGTGTGAAAGGTTTTATGTTAATACATCGCTGACAGATTCTGTATTAACTTCTAACTTGATAAATGTTGAGTTTGTCAGGGAGCTGTTGGTTTGAGTGCTAAGGTTTCTAAAGCCAGGTTTGCATACTTCTTCTTCCTGAAAGTTCAATGGTTCAGGCTGTGCTGTACAGCGACCTTGGATGGCAGAATAAAACACTCTTTTTCTTTTGCCTCTGCTACGATCTTTATTAAAAATTTCTTCAATCATTATTTCTCCATCACTGACTATAGGAAATATTGTTGGTACGGCATTAGCTTTCAAAGTTTTCCCTTTACAGTGGTAGTCATAACTGTCCGAAGTAAAATGTCCTGAACATAACGCATATTTACCTCTTTTTCTTAAAGCCATTATTTTCATTGCCAATGCCTGCAAGTCCATGAACTGTTGTCCGGTGTTCGCCAACCAGGCAATTATTTTCTCAATCTCATTTGGGAATTTGTGTAACATTATATCTTTGTTTTGACCCTTGCGGCCTGTTTTGTTTGCACACTGGTTAACAATGCACGAAGGCATATTGTAACACAACGAAAAAATAACAAAAACCTAAAAGAAAATAAAAATAAAAATTACATATGAATATTGCTATCACCTAGTTTAAGATGTTATAAAGTCATACAGTTACAAAAATGAAAGAATCACAGCCTGTTTCCATTGTGTCTTTAAAATCAAAACAATCATTAAAGGGATGGTCCTGTACCTAAAATGTCCTTTACAAAAATATATTTTTACACCATAATAATTTTAGCAATTAGCTTGATTTTACAAGGCCCTGCAATTCTCCCTATCCTGCTAATCCCTAAATGTGTTTTATAACTTTACTTCCTGTGATGTTTCTTTTGAGAAGAGTTAAGCCCCCGTTACACACTGCGATATCGCTAGCAATATCGCTGTAAAGTCATCGATTTTGTGACGTAGCAGCGATATTGCTAGCGATATCGCTGCATGTGATACTTACCTCCGACCGGCTCCCCCGCTGGTTATCGCTGATCGCGCGAGAAGCTCCTGGACCATTCCTCGTCGGTCACTTCGTGCGGCGCTTCCTGTGGCGCCGATGAGCAACGCGTGGAGCCGGGCGGGAGGACGCAGGATCGCCGCGTCTGACAGGTAAGTAGCAATCCCCGTCCCCAGCGATGTCGCTGGTGACATCTGCCTGTGTGGCAGCTCACTAGCGACCACCTAGCGATGCACCAGCGATCCTGACCACGTCATATCGCTGGTCGGGATCGCTGGTGCATCGCTAGGTGTAACGGTACCCTTATCCACAGCTTCTATAAACAACCTCAACAGGGGGCCGATATGGACGCAAGCACTGCACCACACTACAACTGCTAGTACTGTACCTGGTGGCGATTTGTTTGAGGTTGGTGCCACAAGCTGTGGGATGGTGCTGGTGTCACTCATTGCGCTTACCTCTGCCCCCTGATGACGTCTTGTATCACAGTTAAAATCTGCGATGGAGGAGATGAAAGCAGAGTGACAGCGCTGTCTGCAATGACATCTAAACTTCTATTACTTAAAAAAATACAGGAAAAAGATTCCAGGTATATTGGGATTGTGGGATATCAGGATCCTTATCCTGGTATGAATGGCCCGATTCATCCCTATCCTGTTATACATGGCCCCCTCATCCCTGTCCTGGTATGCATGGCCCGATTCATCCCTATCCTGTTATACATGGGTCCCTCATCCCTATCCTGGTATGCATGGCCCGATTCATCCCTATCCTGGTATACATGGGCCCCTCATCCCTATCCTGGTATGCATGGAACGATTCATCCCTATCCTGTTATACATGGCCCGATTCATCCCTATCCTGTTATACCTGGCCCCCTCATCCCTATCCTGGTATGCATGGCCCGATTCATCCCTATCCTGTTATACATGGCCCGATTTATCCCTATCCTGTTATACATGGCCCCCTCATCCCTATCCTGGTCTGCATGGCTCCTCATCCGCATCCTGGAAAATAAAGCATCCTACTTACCGTCCCTGCGCTCCCTTAGCAGCAGGCACAGGCTTTAGCCGCAGCAGAAGGCTCCTGTGTTGTGAGTTCATTTTTCCCTTCACCATTGAGGTCTGATGAACTCCCTCCTCTAGTGAAGGAAGGTAGTGAGACTGATTACCAAACACCTGGGCAGCTAGATGATGACTGGGTGGCTGGAATTGAGGACTGGATATAAGGCTGCCGACGCCCTTCTTCCTGGCTGGTGATTTTCCTGCTGGATTCTTGGAGACCAGTCTGATTCCTGCATCTCAAAGCTAAGTTTTTCTGCTCTGCTTTGTACTCTTCAGTTTTGTTTTTGTTTTGCCTTGTTTTTTGGGAGTTCTGCCATTCCCGGCCGGGGGTGAGCTGAATTCCATTTTTGTCTCTGATCTGTTGTTCTTTTGCTCTGTCTTCAGAATATACCTGAGTGCTGATATAGTCTTTTGAAGCCTAGCGACTTCAGGGCCTGTTTTTCCTATCAGTCGGTTGGCTCATTTTGATAGGGTTTTTGCGGATGGCAGACAGCAGCTTTCCTATCCTGTCCTATGTAGTTAGCTTGGGCCCCATCATTTGCTCAACCTATCTTTCTATCTGTGTTAGTGTTTTCATCTTGCTTCACCGTCATTATATGTTGGGGGCTGCCTATTGCTTTGGGGTCTGCTCTGGGGCAGATTAGTTTTTCCCCTTTCTGTCCTTAGGCTATGTAGTTCTCCGGCTGTGATCGAGGGGTCTAGGGCACCGTAGGAACCCCCCACGGCTACTGCTAGTTGTTGTGGATAGGTTCAGGGGTCTGCAATCCGATAGCTGCCAACCTCTCTGGTTTTTCTGGACTTAGCTGGTATTTTGTTTTTTCCTCCTTCGGTGACTCATCATAACACTCCTGCCTCTTGTGACCCGTTGCTCTGCCACTGCTGCTCCCCCTCCATCTTCTGGGACCCTCACTTAAGTATTAACCCTTGGGGCTTTTTCAGCACAAAAAAAAAATGTGCTGAAAAACTTGGATTATACTCAAGTATATACTGTAAATGCTCAGTGTAGAGTGCTGGGTAAATGTGATCCCAAATGTTATATGTTCCTAACAAAAGCTTCAACTCAATCTACAAAAAAAGCAAGTCCCCACTGAGGTCTGTCATCTGTTAAAGGAAATATTGGGGGCTTCCACATTACTGGTACCACAAAGCCTCTGGAATAGATAAATGGCTCCTCACACGCCAAAAGAAATTCAGCAAATTCTGTGCTCCCAAATCCAAATGGCTCCCTCTCTTCTGAGCCCCACAGTGTACCTAAACCACATATAGCATCCACATGTTTGGCAATTCATGTAGCGATGAGAGCCCGCCTAACTTACAGGTGCATGAGTTGGGCACAATGTATGAACACTGCAACTGCAGTTTGAAATTTTCACTTAGCAACATCCACTGCTGCTTGTTTCAGGAAAACACCCATGGAGTCAAAATCGTCACTACATCTGTAGATAAATTCCCAAAGGGGTATAATTTCCTAAATGGGTCATTTGAGTGGGGTTCTGCTCTTCTAGCACTTAGGTGCTTTATATACAGAGTTCACAAACTATATATAGAAAATTCTGCACTTCAGGATGCTTCCTGTATAACAGTACTGCTTAGCCATACGGCTAAGCTAGGGAGCGATGAAGCACTATTTGCCAATAGCGCTCCGTCCCTCTCGAGTTTCGTCCTAAGGCTAAGCAGTACTGTACAGCCACATATGGGGTATTTCTACATTGACTAGAAATCGTGGGACAAATTTTGGTGCCATGTTTACCCATTTTCCAGGGTGAAAATATTAAATCTGGGGCTAAAATAAAATTTTGGTGGTAAAAATAATTTTTTTTCTTCATTGCCCAATGGTATAAAATTCTGTGACCCATCTGTGGTGTCAGTATGCACCCCAAGATTAATTCACTGAGGTGTAATTTGTAAATGGGGTTTCTTATGGGGGGATTTTGCTGTTTTGGCACCATAGGGGCTCTGCCGATGTGAAATGGCACCCCCAAACCAATCCAGCAAAATGTGAACTTCAATATAGCGTTTCTTCCTTTCTGAGCTTTGCACTGTGCCTCAAAAGTAGTTTTCAAACACATATGGAGTATTTGTGTATTCAGGAGAAATTGCACGACAAATTTTGGGGTCCAATTTCTCCTGCTATCCTTGTGAAAATAAAAAATTGGGGCTAAAATAACATTTTTATGGGAAAAATTGGATTTTTTTTTTTAATTTTCATTGATCAACGTGATAAACTTCTGTGAGGCCGCAGGGGGTTCAAGGTGATCGCCACACATCTAGATAAGCTCCCTGAGGGGTCTAGCTTCCAAAGTGGTGTCACTTGAGTGGATTTCCCACTGTTTAGGGCTTTAGGCACATCAGGGGCTCTCGAATCGAGACGTGACAACGGCAGACCATTCCAAGTCTGTGTTCCAAAACACTACTTCTTTTCTGAGCCCTGCTGTGAGCCTAAACAGTAGTTTACCTCCACATATTGGGGTATCTGCGTACTCAGGAGAAATTGCACAACAAATTTTGGGGTTGATTTTCTCCTGTTATCTATGTAAAAATAACAAAATTGGGCTAAATACCGTATATATGTGAGTATAAACCAACCCGAGTATATGCCGAGGCACCTAATTTTGCCACGAAAAATTGGGTAAGCGTACTGAATTGAGTATAAGCCAGGTATGCATTGTCCCCTCATCCCTGTCCTGGTATGCGTGGCTAACCCCATCCCATCCTGGTATGCGTGGTTCCCCCCCTCCTGTCCTTGTATGCATGCTTCCTATTACAAAAAAAAACAAAAACATTCTACTCACCCTCCATCGTGCCCTCGCAGCAGCTCGTTCCAACTTCCAGCAGTTCTTCCTGTGCCGAGTGATCACGTGGTCCCGCTCATTAAGGTAATGAATATTTCCTCCATGCCTATGGGAGTGAAGACGTGTGCATATTCATTACCTTAATGAGCGGTGCCACGTGATCGCTCAGCACAGGAAGAGCTGCTGGAAGCCGGCACCAACGAGATGCTGCAAGGACACGATGAAGGACGAGTAGGAGGTCTTCTGGAAGCCGGCGGCTGCGGCTGTCAATGTGTGCGCTATTTGTCTTTAGCAGAGGCACAGGCTTTAGCCACAGCAAACAGCTCCTGCCTCTGCACCTGCCGCTCCCCCTCCCCCACCGGCTTTCTGGGACAATTGACTCATGTATAAGCAGAGGGGGGCGTTTTCAGCACAAAAAAAATGTGCTGAAAAACTCGGCTTATACATGACTATATACAGCAATATTTTTGTTGGAAAAATTATTTTTTATTTTCACGGCTCAATGTTATAAACTTCTGTAAAGCACCTGGGGGTTCAACATGCTCACCACACATCTAGATAAGCTCCCTGAGGGGTCTAGTTTCCAAAATGGTGTCACTTGTTTCCACTGTTTAGGCACATCAGGGGCTCTCCAAATGCAACACAGTGTCTGCTAATTATGCCATCAAATTTTATATTCAAAAAGTCAAATGGCGCTCGTTAACTTCCGAGCCCTGCCGTGTGCCCAAACAGTGGTTTCCTCCCACATATGGGGTCCATTTTTTCCTGTTACCCTTGTGAAAATGAAAAAAATTGGGTCTAAAGTAAAATTTATGACAAAGTTAAATGTTCATTTTTTCCATTCACATTCCAAAAATTCCTGTGATGCATCTGAAGGGTTAATAAACTTCTTGAATGTGGTTTTGAGCAACTCACGTTTGGGTATTTTCTGTCATATAGGCCCCTCAAAGTCACTTCAAATGTGATGTGGTTCCTAAAAATAGTTATACATATGGGAAATGTTATTTATTAACTATTTTGTGTGATATAACTGATTTAAGAGCATACAAAATAAAAGTTTGAAAATTGCTTCATTTTTGCCAATTTTCCATTTTTTTTTCATAAATGAATGCAAGTCAGATCAAAGAAATTTTACCACGATCAATAAAGTACAATGGCACGAAAAAAAATCTCAATCACTGGGATCTGTTGAAGCGTTCCAGAGTTATTACCACATAAAGTGACAGTGGTCAGATTTGTAAAATTTGGCCCAAACATCAAGGTGAATACAGGTTCGGTGTTAAAAGTAAATACTTGGAGATGTGGAGTAACTATGATATGCGCACCACCACACACGCAGTTCATAGTATGTAAGCAAAGCATATTGAATGGTAAATTGGTTTATTTATATTTTAATTAGATTGGGACAAAAATGTCTAAATGCTACCTACTTTCCCTGGTGGTTATGCACAGCACTACAATTCCCAGTAAGTCAAACAGAATATGGCATGCAATACTAGTTACATACTGTGGGGGAATATATATTTAGGCTGAGTTCACACCTGGAGTTTTTTTCGCGTTTCCACGGCGGTTTTAACCGCGCGATTTTGCCGCGAAAACGCGAAAAATAAGCATCCCATGCATTCCTATGGGATTCCGCAATGCTGTGCTAATGCTGCGGTTTTTACCGCAGCGGAATCGCTTCGCGGTAAAAAACGCAGCATGCTGATTAATTTGCGGAATCGCAGCGATCCCGCACCCATAGGAATGCATTGTTCCGCTTACTTCCCGCATGTGGCTGTGCACACCATGCGGAAAGTAAGCAGAACAATTGCGGATGGTACCCACGGTCCGGAGGAGAGGAGACTGTCCTCCGGGCTTTGGGTACCATATCCCTGTAAAAAATAGAATTTAAAATAAAAAATATTGTTATTCTTACCTTCCGACGTCCCGCGCAGCCTTCCCGCCTCCCTCCACGCTCCCGGTCCCAGTAAGCCTTTGCGAAAATGCCCGCGATGGCGTCCGTTCTCGCGGCATCGCAAAGTCTCGCAGTAATTCGCGCGACGTCATCGCGAATTACCGCGAGAACGGACGTCATCGCTGGCATTTTCGCAAAGGATTACTGGGAACGGATGCGCGGGACGCCGGAAGGTGAGAATAACACCATTTTTTATTTTTTTTTACATTCTATCTTTTACTACTGATGCCGCATAGGCGGCCTCAGTAGTAAAAAGTTGGTCACACTTGTCAAACACTATGTTTGACGAGTGTGACCAACCTGTCAGTCAGTTCTCCAAGCGATGCTACAGATCGCTTGGAAAACGCTAGCCGCGGGAATTTAAAATGCAATTCTCGCGGTAATTTCCGCAAGAGTTCCGGTACGTGTGCACTTAGCTATATATATATATATATATATATATATATATATATATATATATATATATATATCTCAGCTGGGATCTTTGCTTTGGCACAGGTGGGTGGCTATGGAGTCACAACAGCAGTCTAGCGGGTTCCTCACACATATGGGCACGGCGTATTTTATTGTGCACATTGGTCATTCAATGTTACACATGCCAAACATGAAATAAAATGTCTAAGGCCGTCTGGCCACTAACTAACAATAGAAAGCTAACTACAAAATAAACCTATACAACACCAAAGAAGTCCATGTACTCTTACTGTGTCAGCTCCCAGCCCAACAGACGAGAGAGAGAGAGAGAGAGAGAGAGATCCCAGCTCTTCCTGATTATATCAGCTGGACCCTTCAGGAATCAAAACCTGGATTGAATGTGTGGACGGGGAACCACCAGTCTTTTCTAAGCTGATCACTAAAGAAACCAGGACCAGATTATAGTGGAGTAAACCGGCTTCACTATCAGTACAGGGAGACATATGCAATGAAACGGGGGAAATATATCTGCTTTCTAATACCACTCCCCTTGGCACCTCACAATACTAACTTCAATTACAGTGAAGTTATAGTAAAAACCATTGAGGTAGCAATGCATGAAGAACAGGATTAAAGAGGTTGGCCACGACTTTAACATTGATGGCTTAGCCTTGGGATAGGTCACCAATGTCTGATCAGTGGTTGTGCAACACCTGGCACCCCGGCGATCAGCGGTTCTTGGTGTTGACAGTGGCCAGAACTGACCAGTTACAAAGCTGCTCTGGCCACTGTATAGTGGCCGTGGTTGGGTATAGATCATCCGCCTTCTATTCAAATCAATAAAGGGGCGGCTATGCAGTATTCGGCCAAGGCCACTCTACATTAGCATTAGCAGGTAAGTTAATGAGGAGTTCCCGTGGCTGCTAACACCAAGAACAGTTGATCAGGGAGTGGACCAGGTGTCACGCCACCACTGGACAGACACTAGTGATCTATCCTAAGGCTAGGCCATCAATGTTAAATTCGTGGACACCCTCTTTAACCCCCGTGAGACGAATTCTGACGACTGTCACTTTATGAGGTAATAACTCTGGAACGCTTCAAGGGATCCTGGTGATTCCGATAAGGTTTTCTCACTCTTAAATTTTATGCCCTTAAATCAGAGAGTCATATCGCACAAAATAGTTACTAAATAACATTTCCCACATGTCTACTTTATATCAGCACAATTTTGGAATCAATTATTTTTTTGTTTTGTTAGGAAGTTAGGAGTCTATATGAAAGAAAATACGCAAACGTTACACCGTTCTAAAAACTGCACCCCTCAAGGTGCTCAAAACCACATTCAATAAGTTTATTAACCCTTCAGGTGTTTCACAGGAGCAGAAGCAACGTGGAAGGAAAAAATGAACATTTAACTTTTTAGTCACAAACATTATCTTTTAGCAACAATTTTTTTATTTTCACAAGTGTAAAAGGAGAAAGTGAACTATTGTACAATTTCTCCTGAGTACGCCGATACCCCATATGTGGGGAAAAACGACTAGGAGCACGTCGGGGCTCGGAATGGAAGGAGTGACGTTTTGGATTGCAGGCTTTGATGGAATGGTCTGCGGGTGTCATGTTGCGTTTGCAGAGCTCCTGATGTGCCTGAACAGTGGAAATCCCTCACAAGTGACCCCATTTTGAAAACTATACCCCTGAAGGAATTTTTCTAGAGGCATAGTTTTATACTAATGTCAAGAAGAAAGAAGAAAATTCGGCACCACTGCCGCTACCTTGGTGTGCACTATAGTGCGGTACAAACTCACACACCTGGGCTGCACGCCAGCTGCCCACAGAACGGGTGCTCAATCCAAAGAAAAACATGCATAGCTACGTTGTATGAAAAAGAACAAAAGGGATGGCACTCACCGTTCTGAAGAAGTGAATTTATTTTCAGATAAAAAGCATAGGCTCAGGAGAGATGTGTGAACTGTGGACAACGGCCGTTTCACGCCAACTGCGCTTCAACGGGTCCTTGCCAACATAGTTTTATGCTAATGATTAAGCTTTTGGTTTTACTGGTGTATGAATTTATAATGTGGTGTTATGTGTAAGATGTGTGGGGTACATCATATTATAAAAGTGTGTTGTGTCAACAGGGAATAAACTAATTTTATTAATTTGTGGACGTGTGGTACGCTTTGAAGCAATCCTTAATGCAAAGGCCAGGTTTCTCAGGGCAGGTTTCACAATGGTAAATTGTGTCCTTTCGGATTCCCCTCTTGGAGCATACTCTGCACCGTTTTCATGATCGTCCTGTCCTCGCTGTTTGGGGAACCTGTCCTGGGAAATGTTGACCTGGGATAATACAGACACTCTCAGATTCAGAAGTACTGGGGCCCTCACCTCCCTGAGTGCCAAACATTAGGGTCTTGATGACTTCCTCCTGAAACTGAAGGAAGGCCCCATATTGCCTGCAGATCGGAATAGAACAAAAGCACTGCACAGTGCCATCTGTACAATGTGCACAGCCAATTTTTTTGTACTATACTCTGGCTTTTTGCATGGCACTGTATGGTTGGAGGACCTGAACTGAGAGATCTACAACCCCCATGTACCGATTGTAATCCAACACACAATCTGGCATTGGGACTTGTGTTGTGGTCCCACGAACAGTGACAAGGGAGCTGTTGTGACGGTGTATGGTGGTCAGGATAAGGACATCCCTTTTGTCCTTATACTGGACCACCAGCATGTTGTCGCTGCATTCGGCTCTGCTTTCATGTTTTCTCAGCGATTGCCCAATTAACGGCTTAGGGAGGTCTCGCTGATTCTTTTGCACGGTGCAACATGCAACTGAACCTCTGGCAGAGAGGGTTTTGAAGAGCGGGATGCTGGTGTAAAAGTTATCAATCTAGAGGTGAAAACCCTTGTCCAGCAGTGGGTGCAGCAATTCCCACACAATTTTCCCACTCACCCCCAGGACGGGGGGACATTCAGGGGGGTTAATCTGGGTGTCCTTCTCCTCGTAGACCCTAAGGCCGGGGTCACACTGCGTTTTAGGCAGTCAATTGACGGACTGCCTTACACCGCGGTGCAACGCAGTCATTGAGCCCCATTGTTGGGCGCATCGCGTTCACGATGTGCCGTCATTCACTGACGGAGCCTCGGACGCGGCCTGCAGCGTCTGAGGCTCCGTCACCGCTAACGCAGATGAATCATCAGTGTTAGCACAGATGATTCATCTGCGCTAGTGGGTACAGCATAACGCGATCACATTATGCTATACCGTTAGCAGCCCGTCAACGCTGTGCGTTGAACGGGCTACTAAAACGTAATGTGAACTTAGCCTAAATCTGTGGGTGTACCCTGAGATACTCTCGGTTTGTACAGCTTCATTGCATACCCGGACCTCTTACTGGGCAGGTGTTGTCGGAATTTTAGCCTCCCTTTGAAGTGAACCAGAGATTCATCAATAGCGATTTCCCTCTCGGGTAATTTTCTGCTGAAGTGGTCAACCACTGATCGAATTTTATATAGACAATCAAAGTTTGGATCATCTCGGGAAGGACACTGTGCATTATCACTATAATGCAAAAATTTTTGGATCATTTCAAATTGTGTCCTTTTCTTGGCCATGCATAATATCGGTGTACTGTAGAGAATATCAGTACTCCAGTATTGCCGAAGCTTTGGTTTTCGGATTATGCTCATATGCAGCAAAATTCCCCAAAATGTCATCATCTCTGCTGCATTTACGGGGGTCCATCTGGTGTATGACGTGGAATTATGGGTGAAAAATTGATAGGCATACAGGTTTGTCTGGGCCACCATAAGATTTATTATTTCCTCACTGAAAAAGAATTTGAAGAAATCAATTTCAGTGAGGCCAGTGGTGTCAAACTGGATTCCTGAGTTGTGCTGAAATCAGGAATAACGGACAGATAATCTTCGGGGAGTGCAATCCATATGGGATCAATTGCTGCAGGATTTGCCTGGGTCCTAAGGCGCCTTGCTGGGGGTCCTTCCTCAGAGGAGGAGGAAGAGGAATAGAGTAATGTAGGATCTTCCTCACTGGCTGAATCCGTGTTGGACGCAAGGAAGGAGTAAGCCTCCTCTGGTGTATAGCGTCTTGACGAATGGGCCTTTTTTTTTTTTTTCCCCAAACCCTGGGGATGTGTGTGTAAGTGGTGCTTTTATACGTGTAATGTGTGGGACTTGTGTATAGGGTACTATTTATTATAAAAAAAAAAACAGAGAAAAAAAAGTAGAGAGAAAAAATGTAGAAGAAGCAAGAAAAAAAACAAGTTTGCATAAAAAAAACTCACGTTCACTACACTAATGCCCTCCCTATAAATTTACCCGACTGTCACGAATTACGTCAGGGAATATAATCAATTTGAATATATAACCTATTTTCATGAGATATATAACCCCACAACTTTTGGTTCCACTTACAGTTCCAGTTAGGAACTCGCAGCTCTCTGGTGCCCCCCTTATCCTCATGTCAGTCAGGGAACTGCACCTTAAATAAGTGGTTGCCGAAAAAGGCTACCTTGTCGCATACTGGCAATCGGGCACTCTGCAGTGAGGGCGGTGTGTATATCACCAGTCGCAGTCAGGGAATACACCAATAAACCTCTGATCCGCCACTGTCACTGCCAGGTTTTCCCAATACCACCAGGATGCTATGCTGCCACCAGTTCCTCGTTTAATACTAAAGACTATATCGGGTCAGGAACCAACCCACATGCAGCGTGATTTTGCGCGGAGTACGTGTCTGTTCCATCATAGAGAAAGAAGAACGAAACTAGTAAATGTATAAGTTTATTCTAGAAAATATAGGCAGTGTTTTCAAAAATAAAATAGATATTACAAAGGAGACAAAATACAGTATGTACAGACAGTTACAAATAAAAGGGATTAAAATAAGAAACATACTCTATCTCAGCCACAGGTATGACGTGTCGATAAAGGGGAGGAGGGCCTTCCCAAGGAAAATGGTTCATCAGCCCAGCATCTTAGCTGACTCTCCTGGCATCTGACACCTCCCAAATGGAGCATCTCAGTTTTATGCTTAGGCCCCAAACCAAGGGACTCCTCCCTTGCTGACCTCACTTGGTGGGCTGTTAGAGGACGTACGCCCCTTTTGAAAATTTATTAAAACTCCTATCTTTCCATATCTTTGGCTGGGGGGGCTCACGAGGTGAGGACAGGGACATTACCTTTTCCCCTGCGACGTGACCATTCTTTTGCGACCAAATATGACATGTCTGCGTGTTACTGGGTGGCAGAAACTGTTTCCCCGATTTCTGATGGGTGTACTGACTGAAAAACGTTGCTGTGTGTAGCCTTAATTATACCGATTCTGGAGATATATTTTTCCTGTCTCTAGGATTATTGTGTTATTAAATTTGACCTGGAATATACAAAGGACATCTTGGTGGGAGAAACCGCACTTTACTGGCCAGATGCAGTAAAAGAGACCATCTGCTGAAGGGAGGAGGAAAGTAGATAGTTTCACAGGAGCAGAGAGCGGGGACGCTGCAGCTGCGAGGGGGAATCGCTGGTGAAACTGAATTTCACAAAGGCAGAGAGAGGGGGGCTGCAGCTGTGAGGGGGGACCGCTGGTGAAGCTTGCTCTTTACAAACCAATGGGGGAAAGAGCAGTAATTCATTTCAGGATGTGTACCTCGGGTATTAGGAAAAAACTCATATTTTCCTGACACCAATGCAACTAATAATATATTTTGCAAAAGAAAAATAACCACCAACAATGTGACGTACGCCACCTTGATGCATTAGATATTCCCCGGCTATAGCAGATTTTTTTTTTCTTTTGCATAAAACAAGACGCTACCTTCTTACCTATGAAACTACTCTGTACGATTTTTTTTTCCCTCTAAAAGATGATCTGTCATTACTAGCGCTGTGACGCTGGCTATACTATACATTCTACTTCGTTGTACAGTTTTTTTTTCTCTAAAAGCCCCTTCACACATAGCAAAATCGCTAGCGATCTCGCTAAAGCGTCACCGATTTTGTGACGCGCTAGCGATATCGCTAGCGATCTCGCTACATGTGACACTTACCTCCGACCTGGCTCCCCGCTGGCTATCGCTGATCGCGCGAGATCGTCCTTTTCCATTTCTCGTCGTCGGCTTCCTGCTGGTGCCGAGGAGCGACTCAATGGACGCGGGAGGAAGTCGTCACCAGAGCTGCCGTCTGACAAGTAAGTAACGACCACCGACCGCTGTTGCATCGCTGGTGAGATCTGCCTATGTGGCAGCTCACTAGCGACCATTTAGCGATGCACCAGCAATCCTGACCGGGTCGTATCGCTGTCGGGATCGCTGGTGCATCGCTAAATGTAACGGGACCTTAAAACAAGATAATTCGTCATTAACACTGTGACTAGTGCTACGCTACCTCTAAAACTACGATGTACTAACTACTCTTATTTTTTTTCTAAAAAAACAAATCAGTCGTCACTAACACTGTGATGCCAGCTACGATACCTTGCTACATCTAAAACTACGCTATACTATTATTTTGCTCTAAAAAAAAAATGAAAATATTGGACGTCACACAGACTGCGAAGTCCGCTACGCTAACTAGCTAAAAAATAGAAAAAGCCCTGTAGCGCAGTCTCTCATCAGCAGCGATACTGATCGGAGTGCAGCAGACACAGGAATAGCACGAATGCTCTGCGCAGGACGCCGCGCACACAGAAAAAAAAAGGACAAAAAAGGGCATTAAAATTCAATTGTAAGGGGGGAGAGGGGGTACTGGAACAGGGATGGGGGAGAAGCTCTGCTGTGATCACAGATGAGTCACACAGCAGTCAGATGGCAGCATACAGCACAGCAGGACACTGGAGCAGGAGATCACTGGGGAAATCACACTGGCCACCAAGGAGAACCGCTCTGCAAGCCAAATCTGAGAAAAAGACGACGTGCAGGGCGGTGATCCCCATTTTAGATTAACCCCTTTAGATTAACTATTGTTCAGCCAATCGGCGCCATAGGGGTTAATTAGGTAAGGTGACGTCGCAATAACCATACCCATTGTGACGGCTGTGATTGGTGCTGTGTCACACAGCACAGATCACAGCATGTCACTTTTTTTTTTTTTTTAAACATTATTGTAATATTGCTGTGATTGGCTGTTCAGTTCTGACCAGCCAGTCACAGCAATCACTGACTCCCTGGGGCGACGTGCAGGGATGGTCTGCTGTCAGGGACAGCAGCCATCGGAACTCGATCACCGCGCGATGCAGCGCGGTGACCGAAAAATGGCGCTGCCGCACTAGTACTGCTCCGGGCACAAATGTAGTTCCCGCAGAGCAGTACTAGTATGGCACATGTCGCAAAGGGATTAAAGGGACTGTCAGCACAAAATGACTGTACAAACCAAGTACAGGCGCTCCATGCTTCACGGTGGGCCAATCATTTACCTACACCATCCTACCTGCTTGATTGCCATCTAACTTCACCCTTCTCTGGCCATAAACCATAGCTGTCAATTAAAGAAGAAAGGGGTGGAGAGAAAGGGAAAACAAGCAGGTTTAAAATAATTGGCCAGCCATGAAGCATCGAACGGCGGGACTTAGTTTGAACAGTCATTCTGTGCCGACAGAGTCCCTACTAAAAATTACAACATGTAAGAAAACAGCATAAAATTGTTGCATATAGTGCAACTAAAATACAAGTCACTCAAAAGGTGGCAGTACCAGTAACAAGTGTGAGGAGGCTATCCAATGAAAATAGGTCATCAAAGGATGGGCGAGACTTGTTGATCACTGGGTGTTCACCCAATTCCAATGGAGCGGAGGTGGCGCATGTATGGTCACTGCTTTAGTCCTTCTCTATTAAGCTGCTGAGCTCATTTTTCGTTTTTCAGCAGCCCTCTACAGAATGAGTGGGACATCTAGCCTGCCACTCCATTTTGTAATAGCGTTAAAAATTCTTCATTCTGCCAATTGATGCAGGTCCCAGTGGTTGGACACCCACTTATCACCAAGTTATCAGCTATCGGGCAGATGGGCGATTCTTGTTTTAACCAGACAACACGTTTTAAAATTTTAGTTCTCGGAACAGGTAGAAAAACAGCATAAAGTGCACACCGTGCAATGATAGTAAATGAACTCAGGCGGTATTACATATAGATGGATTAGATATAACCCATAACAATCTACAAGGGGAAAATATACAGCATCAAATTGATGTAAAAAAGAGCAAGTGTACTGTTACTTAGGTGGTATTTCCACCTTCAACAGGGTAACATAAAATGTTCTTCCAAGCAGGAAAACTACCAAATATTTTTTAACACTATATGACATAAAGTGCTTATTGCAAGAGGGGGAATAAAACCGCTACAGCAGTTTGTCTAACCAGTTGCTATATGACAACTAACAGCAACTGACAAGAATATTTATAGATACCAGAGCAAATTAAAGTTAAAGGGATTGTTTGGTGAAAGCATATTGATGAATGATCCATAGAACAGGCCATCAAGAAGATATCAGGAGGAGTTCAACACCCACCTAGCACTCCCACTGATCAGCTGCTATGCTCCAGTGGCTGCTGGATATAATATCACTTCAAATTGAGCTTCAAAAAAATAAAATAAAATGCCCCTTTCACTGTGTAGTGACACAAGTGGAGACTGCAGACCAGCTTCCATTCAGAATACTGTGGAGGTGGGGGGGCTGACCTCCAGTGATCTTAAATTGATAGACTATAACAGCTCAAGCCAGAAGCCAACAATGAAAGATCTCGGTCCTATGTTGTGTCACTGGAAATAAAGCTGCCCAGAGTTGATGCTCCACAAAATATAATGCTTGTCAGTGAACTCAAAAACTGCAAAACAGCAAAAAAAACAAAAACACACAATAGGAATGAAAGCAGTTTCCTGGTAAAGAAAAAAAAAAAACTCTGGTGGGTGTGGAATATAGTAGGATCCAAAGCCGGCCATGTTGGACAGCTGTTGGCCATAAGAGTGTTAAGCCAGCAGTTATCTACATTAGACACATGCATTATGCTGGTGTGATGATTGTACCTGTTTAGCTAGGAAAGGGAAGCGATCGTACTCTTGTTATAATAGCTTAACCCCTTAGCGACCGCCGATACGCCTTTTAACGGCGGTATTTAACTGTACTAAAACCACAGCGCCGCTAATTCACAGCGCTGTGGAGAAAGTGAATAGCGCCCCCCAGTGTCTGATTTTCTCCGTGGTCTCGGCTGCCGGGGATAGCCGAGACCCCAGAGAACATGAATCGGTCAGTTTTTACCGACCCCGCTTTTGCGATCGCCGTTATTAACCCTATAACGGCGACCGCAAAAAAAAAAAAAGCCGCGATTGTGCATTAAATTTCTCTTTCCTCTGATGTGATCGCCCATCAGAGGAGAGAGAAAGAGGGTCACCGATCCCCCCCGGTACCTCTCCGTGGTCCTCTCTCCCCTCCCGGTGGTCCTGCGTCCCGCCGACGTCCTCCGGTGGGCGCCGCCATCTTGGATCCGGAGAAAATTGCGGGCGCATGCGCAGTGCGCCCGCCGGGAATCTGCAAGCTCCGGCTGGTTGATTCCATTCATTCATTTTGATCACGATGATAAACTATCATCGTGATCAAAATAAACAAAATAGTACATAATCCCCCCGTTTATCACCCCCTTAGTAAGGCCAACATAACGAAATAAAGAAAATATTTTTTTTTTCAGTTTTCCATTAGGGTTAGGGTTAGGGCTAGGGTTGGGCTAGGGTTAGGGTTAGGCTAGGGTTAGGGTTGGGCTAGGGTTAGGGCTAGGGTTGGACTAGGGTTAGGGCTAGGGTTAGGGCTCGGGTTAGAGCTAGGGTTAGAATTAGGGTTAGGGCGAACTTGGATTAGGGTTAGAATTAGGATTAGGGATTAGGGTTGGGATTAGGGTTAGGGTTGGAATTAGGGTTAGGGGTGTGTTAGGGTTAGGGTTGGAGCAAGAATTGAGGGGTTTCCACTATTTACCAACTTTGGGGGTCTAAAAATTGGGTCTAAAAAAATCACTTTTGTGGAAACAAAAAAGACTTTTTATTTTTACGGCTCTGCGTTTATAAACTTCTGTGAAGCGCTTGGGAGTTCAAAGTGCTCACCACACATCTAGATAAGTTCCTTAATGGGTCTAGTTTCCAAAATGGGGTCACTTGTTGGAGGTTTCCACTGTTTAGGCACATCAGGGACTCTGCAAACGCAACATGATGCCCACAGACCATTCCATCAAAGTCTGCATTCCAAAATGGCACTCCTTCCCTTCCAAGCTCTCCCATGCGCCCAAACAGTGGTTCCCCCCACATAAGGGGTATCAGCGTACTCCGGACAAATTGCACAACAACTGTGGGGGTATGATTTCTCCTGTTACCCTTGTAAAAATAAAAATTTTGGGGGGGAAAGATCATTTTTGCGGGAAAAA
Organism: Dendrobates tinctorius; assembly: GCF_039654945.1. Classification (NCBI taxonomy): domain Eukaryota; kingdom Metazoa; phylum Chordata; class Amphibia; order Anura; family Dendrobatidae; genus Dendrobates; species Dendrobates tinctorius. Next base: position 26,357 of record NW_027361782.1, on the reverse strand, counting down.
AATGTATTTCTTATTTTCACGGCTCTACGTTACAAACTTCTGTGAAGCACTTGACGGTTCAAAGTGCTCACCACACATCTAGATAAGTTCCTTAATGGGTCTAGTTTCCAAAATGGGGTCACTTGTTGGGGGTTTCCACTTGTTTAGGCACATTAAGGGCTCTCCGAACGCAACATGGCATCCGATCTCAATTCCAGCCAATTCTGCGTTGAAAAAGTCAAACGGCGCATCCCTTGCGAGCTCTGCCGTGTGCTGAAAAAGTGGTTTACCCCCACATATGGGGTATCGGCGTATTCAGGAGAAATCGTACAACAAATTTTGTGGTTGATTTTCTCTTTTAACACTTGTGAAAATAAAAAAAATTGGTTCTGAAGTAAATTTTTTGCAAAAAAATGTTACATGTTAATTTTTTCCTTCCACATTGCTTTAGTTCCTGTGAAGCACTTAAAGGGTTAATAAACTTCTTGAATGTGGTTTTGAGCACCTTGAGGGGTCTAGTTTTTAGAATGGTGCCACTTTTGGGTATTTTCTGTCATGTACACCCCTCAAAATGACTTTAAATATGATGTGGTCCCTAAAAAAAATGGTTTTGTAAATTTTGTTGTAAAAATGAGAAATCGCTGGTCAACTTTTAACCCTTATAACTTCCTAACAAAAAAAAAATTGCTTCCAAAATTGTGGTGATGTAAAGTAGACATGTGGGAAATGTTATTTATTAAGAAATTTTTGTGACACATCTCTCTGATTTAAGGGCATAAAAATTTAAAGTTTTAAAATAGCAAAATTTTCAAAATTTTTCGCCATATTTCCGTTTTTTTTTCATAAATAAACACAAGACTTATCAAAGAAATTTTACCACTAACATGAAGTACAATATGTCATGAAAAAACAATCTCAGAATCAGCGGCATCCATTAAAGCGTTCCAGAGTTATAACCTCATAAAGGGACAGTGGTCAGAATTATAAAAATTGGCCTGGTCATTAAGCTGCAAACTGGCTCTGTCGCTAAGGGGTTAAGAGAGAGGACAGAGAACTTTCATTCTTGGGTATGTTGTGTCACTGGAAATAAACTTGCCCAAAGATTTTGAGCTCACGGATGAGGGTGATATTTTGTGGATCATCAAGATCCACAAAATATCACGCTCATCCGTGAACTCAAAATCTGCAAAACAAAAAAAAAAAAAAAACACACAACAATGTCATTTTTGGGAAGGAATACAGTTTCTTGGCAAAAAACATTGGGCTCCGGTGGTTGTGGCACATATGATCCAAAGCTGGCCATGTTAGAAAGCTGTTGGCCAAAATTGTTTAACCAGCAGTTGTGTAGACATATGCATGATGCTGGTGTGATGGTTGTACCTGTTTAAGAACTAACGCGATCACACTCCTGTTGCAACAACTCAAGCCAGAAGCCAAGAATGAATGTTGTCCGTCCTATGTTGTGTCAATGGAAATAACGTTGCCCAAGGGGTTGATGCCTCACAAAATATCACACGCATCTGAACGCAAAATCTGCAAAAGAAAAACAAAACACAAAAAACCAATGTCATTAATGGGAAGGAATATGGTTTTACAGTGTATAATGTGCTCACTGCTAGGATTCATCAATCCCAGCACTACTCATAGCTGCATACTTGGAGTCCGTCAGTCATAATCCGCCAATTTTTGAAAAAAAACGGATCCGCCAAAAAAGATCCGTTTTTTTCCCTGCATAGACTTACAGTATTGGCGGATCTTGACTGACGGTCGTCCGTCACCCCCGTTTTTTGACGGATCCGCCAAAATTTTTCTGGCTCCCGGGCGGATGAGATGGACACTGCAACGTCCGTCAGTCATAATCCGCCAATTTGTGAAAAAAACGGATCCGCCAAAAAAGGGGTGGATCCGTTTTTTCCCCGCATAGACTTACAGTATTGGCGGATCTTGACTGACGGTCGTCCGTCACCCCCGTTTTTTGACGGATCCGCCAAAATTTTTCTGGCTCCCGGGCGGATGAGATGGACACTGCAACGATTTTCTTCTTGACGGTCCACTATTTTCATGTGCGCATGCCCGGAAGCTTTGCTCCGGGATCATTTTTAACTCTCTCTCCCCTACGGTTCCGTTTTCCGTGAACTACAACTGATCTGAAAATTGGACGTGTGAAACAGGCCTAAGACGCTGTGCTGAAGGACCATTCTCCCTTAGGAAGGCGCTTCTCCCTTTTATCAATATGTCACATCTATGGCTGAGATACAGTAAGTTTCTTATTTTAATCCCTTTCATTTGTAACTGCTGTACATGCTGTATTTTGTCTCCTTTTGTAATATCTTTTGTATTTTTGCAAACACTGCCTATATTTTCTGGAGTAAATCTATAAAATTTACTAGTTTCGTTTTTTTGGCTCTATGTTCAAACTGACAAGACCTCGCACCAGATTATGCTACCGGCGGGTTGGTTCCTGACCCAATATAGTCTTTAGTATCGAACGAGGAACTGGTGACAGCAAAGCATCCTGGTGGTATCGGTAAACCCTGGCAGTGACGGATCGGAAGTTTATGGGTGTATTCCCTGCCTGGGACTGGTGATAAACACACCAAACTCACTGCAGATGCCCGATAGCCAGTACGCGACAAGACAGCCTTTCCGGCGACTACTTATCCTAGGTGCAGTTTCCTGACTGACTTGAGGGTAAGGGGTTGCCAGAGAGCTGCACGCTCCAAACCAGAACTGAAAGAGCGGACATAAGTTGTGGGGATTTATAGATCACCCGACCATATATATAATATATAAATTCCTGACAACTGAGGGGCAACCGGGCAACCCCCCCCCGAATCCTTGATTTATTGGTGGCAGAGCAGTGGGATTATAGAGCATTAGTTATCTGGTTTGAGCAATCATTCCTCTCACTAAAATCTTGCACGGTTCTTGCGAGGACCCTGCAGCAGATGACAGAGGGGGAGGGAGGTTGAAGGTGGATAGTATTTCACACAGGCAGGGGGGAGGGGCTGGAAACTGCGAGGGGGATTGTTTGTGAAGCTTGTGATTCATAAGCCAAGGAAAGGCAACAGGCAGCTCTGGATGGGTACTTCAGTTATTTAGGAATTACTCATATTTTCCTGAGAAATTACATTACACACTGTTAGGATTCCATTCTTGATGTTAGACTCCATGCCATTTTAAAAAATATCCTGGACAACACCTTTAACCCCTTCATGACCTTGGGATTTTCCTTTTTTTTTGCTCCCCTTCTAACTTTTTTTTATTTTTCAGTCAATATGACCATGTGAGTTATTGTTTTTTGTGGGATGAGTTGTACTTTTGAACAACACTATTGATTTTACCATATAGTGTACTGGAAAATGGGAAAAGAATTCCAATTGCACAAACAACTGCAATTCCTCAATTTTATTTTATTTTTTACTAAATGCTAAAACTGACCTGCCAATAGGATTCTCCAGATCATTTCTAGTTTGCATATACCAAGCATTTATAGGGGTTTTTTTTTTTAAGTTGTTAAGAAAAAAAAAGTCTCCATTTTTCAGGACATCGCTGTGTGTGACATGGATCAGCGACCGGCCCCCCTGTCGGGTATCGCTGATCGCGCTGGAACGTCCTGGGCCGTTTTTTGATCGTTGGTCTCGCGCTGGCCAGCGCGCATCGCTGCAGCGAGACCAGCAACCAGCGACGCTGGTTTCCAATGTAAACAGCGGGTATCTAAGAGCTGTGCGAGCCGTGTGAGGAACGGCGAGAGAAGATCCGACCGTACCGGGCAGATGGTGAGGATCGGGGGGACCAGCCTTTCCCTTCCAACCTCAAGACTTTTGCAGCTGACACCCGCCAGAAGGTCCCTCAGCACACCCAGTGCAGCTCTGCTCCAGGGAGACGGGGTCGCTGGGAGACGGGGTCGCTTCCTCCTGAGGGGGGCTCTCGACCCCGTACGCCGCAGCTGATGTCCCTGAGCCCGGGATGCCTAAATGGACTCCACCGGCTCCAGAAGCGGCTCCCGAGAATAGATCACCGCAGGGCATCCCCCGCAGTCCGGACGCGGCACAACACTCCCAGAAGGAGGGAAGAGGGCAGCTCGGAGCCTGCATGGCATCACAGGCGGCCGCGTCACTTCCGGTTGCAGCATTAGGCAGCGTCTCTTCCGGGTCACGGCCGACAGGCGTCATTTCCGGGCCGGGGCCTGCATAGGACCGGATCACGAAGGAGAGCGGCGTCTTCTCCAGGACGGCCGGACCGGATCGGACAGCGCAGCGTGTCACAGCAAGACGCGGTCAGCAGGCGGTACAACAGCCTAAAGCAGTCCTCCCTACCCAAGTACGGAGGATCAGGCGAAGTGTGAGATGGGGCCAGAGAGCCAGGGTCATGTGAGTAACCTCAAATAAGGTCACTGCAGGGCCCCAAAAAGGCAGATCCCCACAGGAAGCATATTTTATGTTCCAGGGGGAGCCTCCACCTCAACAGAGAAAAAGGAGCCCAGGAGGAAAGATAAGAAGTACCCGATTTGCTCTAAGAAACTAAAGGACACATGGTAAAAAGCCCTCTGTGATGCATGTACAAGACGCATAGTGAGGGACGAGCAGGCTACGCTCATGTCTAACATGAGATCGATTAAAAGGGAAGAGGTGCAGGCTTCGGTGTCAGGCCTTGTCGTTCCCCAGACCCCGCAGATGAACTCCCAGGTATCCAGGAAAAGGCAGAGGGAATCGGACACCTCATCTGAGGAGATCCTGTCTGAATCAGAGGTGGAAGAGGAAGAGATCAGAGAGCCCCCAGAGAAAGGAAAGAGATATCTCTTTTCGTCCGGAGATACGGACGAGCTGTTGGGAGCAATACGGCAGACTATGCAGATCGAGGAGCCCCCGGCAACTCTCTCAGTACAGGACGAGATGTTCGGGGGGCTGCGCTCGCAGACCTCGATGGTCTTCTCAGTAAACACCCATATACGGGCGATGATATTAGAGCAGGGGTGGGGAACCTGCGGGCCTCATGCGGCCCGCAGTGGCTTTTCATGCGGCCCGCGGGTAGGTCCCTGGAGTCCTCAATGCTCGGGCGGCTGCTGTATCCTGTCAGCTGCCAGCCCCTTAACCCCCAAGTGCACAGGAACGCAGCATTCATTACAAAACGCTGCCTGCCCTGCACATGATGATGATGATGACGTCGTCGTCTGGGTGGGCGGGGTTAGCATCTGGGTGGGCGGAACTAGCGCCCAATGCTCTCCCGTCCACATGTCCCGGAAGAGGAGATGCTGCCAGAGAGTCAGAAATCTCTGTAAGTGCGTGCCCGCAGCTCTGTGCCTCCCTGGGGATCTGTGCCCTCCAGCTATGTGCCCCCCCGTGATCTCTGTGCCCCCAGCTATACTTCCACATGTGATCTGTGCCCCCCACCTATATATACCCCGTGATCTGTGCCCTCCATCTATGTGCCCCCCCAGCTGTTTCCCCATGTGATATCTATGCCCCCTGTGATCTGTGCCCTCCAGCTATGTGCCCCCCGTGATCTCTGTGCCTCCAGCCACAGATATCACCCCTGTGATATCTGTGGCTCCCAGCTTTGTGCCCCATGTTATCTATGTGCCCACCTGCTATGTACCCCCTGTGACGCTTGTGCTCCCATGTGCCCCCTGTGATCTGTCACCCAAAGCTATGTGCACCCCTGTGATCTTCGTGTCACCCCTCAGTGATCTGTCCCCCCCGGTGATCTATGAGCCTCCCCGAAGATCCCTGTCCCCCGTCCCCCCCGGTGCTATATATCCCCCCACAGCTGCTGCATTTACCCCGAAAGTGCTGTATATCCCCCCGAGTACTGTATACCCTACCACCTGTGATATACAGTGCCTACAAGTAGTATTCAACCCCCTGCAGATTTAGCAGGTTTGATAAGATGCAAATAAGTTAGAGCCTTTAAACTTCACACAAGAGCAGGATTTATTAACAGATGCATAAATCTTACAAACCAAAAAGTTATGTTGCTCAGTTAAATTTTAAGAAATTTTAAACATACAAGTGTGGGTCAATTATTATTCAAACCCTAGGTTTAATATTTTGTGGAATAACCCTTGTTTGCAATTACAGCTAATAATCGTCTTTTATAAGACCTGATCAGGCCGGCACAGGTCTCTGGAGTTATCTTGGCCCACTCCTCCATGCAGATCTTCTCCAAGTTTTCTAGGTTCTTTGGGTGTCTCATGTGGACTTTAATCTTGAGCTCCTTCCACAAGTTTTCAATTGGGTTAAGGTCAGGAGACTGACTAGGCCACTCCAACACCTTGATTTTTTGCCTCTTGAACCAGGCCTTGGTTTTCTTGGCTGTGTGCTTTGGGTCGTTGTCTTGTTGGAAGATGAAATGACGACCCATCTTAAGATCCTTGATGGAGGAGCGGAGGTTCTTGGCCAAAATCTCCAGGTAGGCCGTGCTATCCATCTTCCCATGGATGCGGACCAGATGGCCAGGCCCCTTGGCTGAGAAACAGCCCCACAGCATGATGCTGCCACCACCATGCTTGACTGTAGGGATGGTATTCTTGGGGTCGTATGCAGTGCCATCCAGTCTCCAAACGTCACGTGTGTGGTTGGCACCAAAGATCTCGATCTTGGTCTCATCAGACCAGAGAACCTTGAACCAGTCTGTCTCAGAGTCCTCCAAGTGATCATGAGCAAACTGTAGACGAGCCTTGACATGACGCTTTGAAAGTAAAGGTACCTTACGGGCTCGTCTGGAACGGAGACCATTGCGGTGGAGTACGTTACTTATGGTATTGACTGAAACCAATGTCCCCACTGCCATGAGATCTTCCCGGAGCTCCTTCCTTGTTGTCCTTGGGTTAGCCTTGACTCTTCGGACAAGCCTGGCCTCGGCACGGGAGGAAACTTTCAAAGGCTGTCCAGGCCGTGGAAGGCTAACAGTAGTTCCATAAGCCTTCCACTTCCGGATGATGCTCCCAACAGTGGAGACAGGTAGGCCCAACTCCTTGGAAAGGGTTTTGTACCCCTTGCCAGCCTTGTGACCCTCCACGATCTTGTCTCTGATGGCCTTGGAATGCTCCTTTGTCTTTCCCATGTTGACCATGTATGAGTGCTGTTCACAAGTTTGGGGAGGGTCTTAAATAGTCAGAAAAGGCTGGAAAAAGAGATAATTAATCCAAACATGTGAAGCTCATTGTTCTTTGTGCCTGAAATACTTCTTAATACTTTAGGGGAACCAAACAGAATTCTGGTGGTTTGAGGGGTTGAATAATAAATGACCCTCTGAATAAACTTTTCACAATTTAAAAAAAAATTAAACAAAGAAATAACATTCTTTTTTGCTGCAGTGCATTTCACACTTCCAGGCTGATCTACAGTCCAAATGTCACAATGCCAAGTTAATTCCGAATGTGTAAACCTGCTAAATCTGCAGGGGGTTGAATACTACTTGTAGGCACTGTATATAGCCCCCAGTGATGGAGAAGCAGCTCCAGCCGTCACATTAAGGGTGAGTTACCGTAATTAATTGTTTGTCTAAATATACCGGGGTAATTTTCAGGCAATGTAGCCACATATGCAGAAAATTTCTGCATGAAAACCGGACTCCTTCCCAGAAAACGCTTGTTTTTTTCCGCGCATTTTTTGCGCGCGTCCCCAGTCTCATAGAAAATAGCTAGAAATGCGGATTTTTCCGCAAAATTAATGAGCATGCTGCATTACCGCGATGCATTTTTTTCGTGGAAAAAAACACATCAATATGCACAAAAAGTGCGGAATTCATTAAAATGAAAGGGATGCTTCTTTTAAGCATTTTTGCTGGTTATAAAACGTGAAAAAAATGCTTACGTGGGTACACAGCCTCAAGGTGATCATTTTTGTGTGGCCCTCGAATGATGGTAGAAATCTCCAAATGGCCCCCGGATGGAAAAAAGTTCCCCACCCCTGTATTAGAGGAATGGGAAGAAGCGGAGAAAAGACTGACTATTCCCAGAGACTTTAGACGTCGCTTGCCGTTTGATCCAGAGGAGGTCAAAGTCTGGGAGGAAATCCCCAAAATAGACATCCCCGTAGCGAAGGTATCAAAAAAGACGGCTATTCCTTTCGAGGACTCCTCTAACCTAAAGGAGCCCTTGGATCGGAAGGTGGATGGGCTCAAAGAGGGCCTGGGAGAGTTCAGCAGCAGTCATAAGAACAAATATAGCTGCAACATCAGTAGCACGCTTCATACATCTATGGATAGATAATTTGGAGGAGCACCTGACAGATAGAACTCTGAGAGAGACTATCCTAAAATCCCTTCCCTTACTAAAGTTAGCAACAGGTTTTTTAGCCAACGCCTCGGCAGAGTCCGTCAGATTCGCGGCCAGAAGTCAGTCCCTGTCCAACGCAGCCAGAAGAGCCATCTGGCTAAAAAGTTGGTCAGGGGATATGCAAAGAATAAGCTTTGCTCAATTCCCTTCTCGAGGGGGGGGGGGGGGGAAGGTTTTTGGGCCGGTTCTAGACGATATTTTAGAGAAAGCTTCAGACGAGAACAAGGGGTTCCCCGAGGAGAAACGCAAAAAGTATCAGCCCTTTCGTAGACCCCGTTATAATCAGAAAACGGACTACAGAGGGAAGGGGAAATCAGGAAGATGGAGCTACCCCAAAGGGGGGAGAAAGCAGTGATAGAAATAGAGATACCATCTTCTCCGGCTCAGGGTCAAGCGCTCGAAGAAAATGACGCCACCAGAGAAGGGGGGCAATTGCTCAGGTTCCTGAAGGGATGGCAGGAAGTTTCCACCAGCCCCTGGGTACTACAGGTCATCTCTCAGGGGTTCAGGATAGAGTTCGGCTCCCTCCCCCCCGAACAGATTTCAAGTAACCAGCTCTCGCTTCAGTTCAGCTTCCCCTATGTGGTCGGATATCCAGGACCTCCTGGAAACGTCTGCAATCGTTCCTATACCCGCCCGAGAAGAGGGGAGAGGACACTACTCGAGCCTCTTCTCGATAAAAAAACCATCTGGGCAATCCAGAAAGATAATAAATCTCAAACCCCTAAACAGATGGTTAACATACAAACGGTTCAAGATGGAATCAATAAGATCCATGATTCCCCTTCTGGGAAAGGGAGTGGTAATGTGCACTCTAAATTTAAAGAGTGCATATTACCACGTCCCCATATACCCAGACCATCAAAGATATCTCAGATTTGCAGTCGAAAAGGATGGCAGGATCTACCATTATCAGTTTCGCTGCCTCCATTTTGGCCTAGCGTCAGCCCCAAGAGTCTTTAAAAAATTGATGGTGGAGGTAGTGGCCTACCTAAGGGGTCAAAATATCACAGCAGTCCCTTACCTAGATGACTTCTTAATCGTAGCAGATTCAGTAGCTCAGCTCAGAGTCGACTATCAGTCTTTGATCTCCACACTGCAGAAGTTTTGTTGGATCATAAATTGGTCAAAATCAGATCTAATACCCAAGCCCAAAATAAAATTTTTGGGTGTCATGCCAGACTCAGAAAGAAGAATGTCTTATCTACCGAAGGAAAAGCAAGCCTGCATGACGAAGAGGATTCGTCAGTTCTCAAGGAACCGGGTCTCGATCAGGGACGCAATGAGGATTCTGGGCCTGATGACCTCTTGCATTTCCTGCGTCAGATGGAGTCAATTTCACTCTCGAGATCTACAACAGGCAGTCCTAGCTTCCTGGGACAGGAGGCAGAGCTCGCTAGACAAGAAAATGCAGTTGTCTCCCCGAGCCAGAAGGTCTCTGGTGTGGTGGACCACTCCGAGAAATTTACAAGCCGATGTCGCGTGGATCCAGTCTCCAGAGGTCATAGTGACAACGGACGCAAGTCAACAAGGTTGGGGCGGACACCTCCAAGGGACAGCAACGAGTCCTCCAACTTCAGAGAACTTCATGCGGTCTGGAAGGTACTACTGTCCGCCCGATACCTGATGAGAAACAAACACGTCAAGGTACTGTCAGACAATACCACGACAGTAGCCTTTCTCCGTCACCAGGGTGGTCCAAGACATCCAGCGCTACAACACCTAGCAGACCAAATCTTCAGATGGGCAGAGAGAGGTCCTCTCAATCTTAGCAGTACATCTGGAGGGTACCCGGAACCAGGTCGCGGACTTCCTCAGCAGGAGAATAGCCACGACGGCATTGGAACTCAACGACGAGGTGTTCAACAGCCTATGCGACCGATGGGGGAAGACCGGACATAGACCTATTCGCAGTCAAACAGAACGCAAAGGTCAAGACCACCTATTCTCTGAACCCTCTGGGAAATCCAGCAGGAATCGACGCTCTGTCACAATCTTGGAGCAGAGGCCTGTAATATGCCTTCCCGCCTCTCGCTCTCATTCCACGAACCCTCAGGAAAATTTACGAAGACAAAGCCAAAGTCATACTAGTGGTGCCCTTCTGGCCAAGAAGAAGTTGGTTCCCCCTGCTCAGGAAGATATCACAGGAGGAACCCATTCTCCTACCAAGAAGAAAGACCTCCTCCACCAAGGTCCGGTCTTGCACCAGAGGCCAGAAGCACTCCAGTTATCAGCCTGGATCCTGAGCAGCAGGTCATGAGATCAAGGGGTCTGTCGGACGAAGTTATATCTACCCTCCAAGCAAGTAGAAAACCAGTGACCGCAGCAATATATAACAAAATCTGGAAAAGATTCTGCAGCTTCTGTGGAGAGGCGACAGTCGATGCTGACCAACCTGACATCCCAAAGATCCTTGACTTCTTACAGGCAGAGTTCAGGAAGGGCCTTAGACCCAGTACTCTAAGGGTACAAATTGCAGCCCTAAGCGTGTTCTACGATGCAACCTTATCGTCGCACCCTTGGATAGCCCGTTTCTCCAGGGCTGTGCAGAGGCTTAAACCCTTAATAAGGAAGACCGTCCCTCCTTGGGACCTTTACTTAGTCCTGAATGCACTATGTAGACACCCATACCAGCTAGGGGCAGAGATAGAGATCGGTAATCTCTCACTCAAAACAGCTTTCCTGGTAGCGATCACGTCAGTGAAGAGACTAGGGGAACTTCAGGCCATATCTATCCAAGATCCTTACTTACAGGTGTTCGACGACCGGTTAGTCCTAAGGCTCGACCCGGCCTTTCTCCCTAAGGTAATCTCAGACTCAAATATGAATCAGGAGGTAGTGCTCCCTTCATTCTGTCAGTTTCCCAAGAATAAGAAGGAAAGTACCTACCATAACTTGGATGTCAGGGAGACAGTATTCAGGTACCTGGACGCAACCAGGCCTTGGAGACAGGATAGTAATCTCTTTGTCCAATACAGAGGTCCGAATAAGGGGAAGAAGGCATCAAAATCCACAATCGCAAGGTTGATTAGATCCACAATCAGCCTAGTCTATAGGGCACAGGGTCAGAGTCCCCCAGGGAGCCTTAGAGCCCACTCAACTAGAGCCATGGCGCGTCATGGTTTCTTGTCCCACTGTGGATAAGAAAGACATCCTCCAGCGTGCTGTGAGGATGGATTCCTGGAAACACAATCACCATTAGGTCTAATTACCGTTTGACTTTTGGCATGCTTCCATAGTCTCCATCAGAGACTAGAAGCTGCCATAGCCCGATTGGCTCAGCTACAAACAGGTGATGATCAGATCACATGTATGTAGAAGAATTGCTGACTTGTTATGAGTGCCGACCACCAGGCAGCACGCATAGCAATCCGGCATTGACAATAATAGAGGTCTGCAGGAGATCTCTGGTTGTCCTCCTGACCCATCGGTGACCCACGATCACGTGACGGCTGTCACGGATGGGCGGATTTCCGTCGAGATTACCGGAAGCGCATGAGAAATGCCACTGTCAGAGTTTGACAGCTGCATTTAACGGGTTAATAGCTGCGGGTGTTCCGGGCACGTGTCAGCTGTTCAAAACAGCTGATGTGTGCTGGGAAAGATGTGGGCTCACCGCCGGAGCCCATATGAAAGCGGGAGACACGACATGCGCCATACTAGTACGGCGCATGTCGTGAAGGGGTTCAAAATTTTACACCTGGATTGGACGCTGTTCTCATTTACCCTGACTGCTGTGATTTCTCCAAGTGGGTTCCTTTGATCGGGAGAAGGCTTCCATGCTTAGTGAGTGTTGTCAGCCGTTTCTATTATGTGAGAGCTTACAATAATCCCCATCTGACCATCCTGTCGGTATATTCGTTTGTTACAGATAATCTATAGGTTTTCCGTCATAGACTTGTGAGCGTGTTGGAAGTCAAAATGGACAATGCATGTATTATAAGAGCATTGAACTCCAATATCGGATCCATGAACTCAGGATAGCACCTAACGCCTAACTGTAAGGCTGTGTTCACACACAGCGTTTTTTTAGCGGTTTTTACCGCGGTTTTCACTATAAAACCGCTAAAAATAAGATGCACAGTCATTTCTATGCATTTTGCACTTTTTGTGCACATTGATGCGTTTTTTTTTTGTACCGCGAAAAAACCGCATCGCGGTAAAAACCGCAGCATGCACATTAATTTTGCGTTTTTTTCCGCGGTTTAGGCTTCTCCCATGCTTTTAGAAACCGCTGCGGTAAAAAACGCATCAAAAACGCATCAAAACCGTGCAAAAACCGCCGCGGAAAAATAGGTGCGGTTTCTGGGAAGGGATTCAGGTTTTTGTGCAGAAATTTTCTGCAACGTCTGCACTTAGCCTAAAGGGGATTGCAAAAGTTGTGAGGCAGGAAAGCAATTGTCTTGTGGTATATGGTCCTTTGTTCTGTCAATAAAATAAAGAGAGCACTTACATGTAAATGGTCCTTGTGCCTTCACCCTCTTTGAGAGTACATAACCCCTGTGGTGTTTGGAGTATAAACCATTGCTCTTAAATTGAACATCCTATCTCTGGCTTCTATGAAGATACATCTGTACATATTCCCCCGTGAAACTGGATTACAAACAATTGTTTTTGAGATGGACATCTAGTTTCTGACCCAAATAATGAATACCATCAGGCCTTTAGACAAAAGGACTTTATCCTACAGTATGTCTAAGGAGGATGATGGCCATGTTACCGGAAGATGATTGGACATTCTGTCATAGAGGAAACCGGAACAAAAGTGGAGTCATGGGTTGCGTGTGGGTGTGATCTTGTTTGGTTTATACAGAAGCATCAATTGTATCTCTCTCAGGCCGGTTTCACACGTCCTGATATTTTCGGTACTGGAGATATCCGTGTCCGTACTACGTGTGCCGCCTGCGGGCCGCATCAGTTCCACACGGGCGGACGCAGGTGAAGTAGCGCTACAGTAAGAGATGTTCCCCTGTATGTGGTGCTGAACGCGGCTGTCATTCTCCCCTGCTCTGCCGGCAACAGCGCAAGCAGGGAAGAATGAATGAAAAAAAAACAACAACGTGGGGTCCCCCTTATTTTTTTGAACCAACCTGGCAAAACTAACAGGTGCAGGCTGCTATTCTCAGGCTGGTAGGGTGCCATGAATATGGACCCCCCCTAGCCTAAAAACAGCAGCCCGCAGCTGCCCTGAAAAGGCGCATCTATTAGAAGCGCCTATTCAGGAGATGGCGGATTCTTCCCACTTGCCCTGTAGCGGCGGTAAGGGGTTAATGTCACCTTTCTATTCTAAGGTGACATTAAGACCGGCTTAGTAATAATAAGACACCTATCCATTACTAATCCTAGAGTACACATTTTTTCCATCTTTATTACACTGCTAATTCCATCTCGAATCCCTCAATCTCCTGTAAAAAAAAAAAGTTAAAAGAATAAACCAACTATATACAAGACCTGTCCGGCGTACAGTTATTCCCACGGCGCAATCCATATCTGGGGATAACACTGTGTTACCAAGGTTTTGTCCCTTGGACAATTTTGCGTGTTCCTGATAGATTTTTTCATGCTGATTTCAGAAATGACTTTTCCTATCACGTAGGCGCCGGGAAAGGTCAGAGAGGTGCAGCACCTGCGCACTGCAGTACTCTGCTCTGCCCTGAACAGGGCAGAGTAGTAGGCCTGCACCGGAAGCAAAGAAGAGGACGTCATCGCTAGAAGATGGGAGGTGCCGGATCGGACCGCCCCTGGGTGAGTATAATCTAACTCGTTTTTCTTCTCTCTCAAGTTACATCGGGGGCTTATCTACAGCATTACAGAATGCATTACAGAGTGCTGTAGATAAGCCCCTGATGGCTGTGGCCGCAGCTTATATATGAAAAAATAGGTGACAGATTCCCTTTAATGCAGCTGCAGCACACAGTTTCTCAACCTGCAAGGCAAATAAGTGGTTTTATGCAAATCGTTAGCGGTCCTTGGTGAGAGCTGTGATGGCGCCATGTTAGTTATTACCGAGCTTTCCTATATACAGATTCATTATAACATTTGAATTGGATTTTATATTATGAGGAATTATATGTCCTGGGGAGATTTTGACGTTAAAGAGGATGTTCCCTTTCAGCTAGTCTTCATGCAAGGTGCAGGCTGGTATAAAAAAAACAAACAAACTGCCCTGTATTCACCATCCCCAGGTCCACTGGCAAGTCTGCATGCTGTTCCCAGTATCAGGCACTACGACAGTAATTCGGTAAGCTTAGCGCATCGGTCAGAGCAGCTGAGGTCACTGATTGACTGCAGCGCTGTGACGGGACTATGACTGGTGGTAGTATACTACGGTCACAATTCTACTCCAGTAGCTGTGTTAGGCCGGGAACAGACTTGCGAGTATAATGCTAGAAACCCGCCCAAGTCTCTTGCATCAATGGCCGGCACTGCTGCCAGCACTCGGGACCGGAGTGTGCAGCTGCATAGAAAGACAAGTATAGAAATACAAGCAGCCACAAACTCCTGCCTGAGTGCCGGCTATTGATGTGCGCTTTTCTCGCAAGCAGGGCCGGCGTCAGCACCCGGCGCACCCGGGCAAGTGCCGGGGCCCTGGCGAGATGGGAGGGCCCACTCACGCTGTCTGGGATACCTGCCGGCCGCCGCCACGCCCCCCATGTACTGACCCCATCCTGCGCCCTCCGCGAGGGACCCACGCAGTGACGCAGCCCCTTACAGCCAGCAATGATCATCGCTTCCTTCCACTGTAATCTTGTGTGCGGTGCCAGCACAGGACCTGTGATGAGGTCACAGGAGGGGAGGAGTCGGGTCACATGATCAGGGCGGCTGCAGGACTCTGCTGTGCTGGTCGCTTTTCATTATGGTGCTGGTCTGGATGGATGAGGTAACGTTTATGTGTGGGACAGTGGGGTCAGGGAGGGGTTTAACAAGGTGGATGTAGCAGAGCCGTGTGTGTACTTGTGTGGGGTCAGGGAGGGGTTTAACAAGGTGGATGTAGCAGAGCCGTGTGTGTACTTGTGTGGGGTCAGGGAGGGGTTTAACAAGGTGGATGTAGCAGAGCCGTGTGTGTACTTGTGTGGGGTCAGGGAGGGGTTTAACAAGGTGGATGTAGCAGAGCCGTGTGTGTACTTTGTGTGGGGTCAGGAGGGGTTTAACAAGGTGGATGTAGCAGAGCCGTGTGTGTACTTTGTGTGGGGTCAGGAGGGGTTTAACAAGGTGGATGTAGCAGAGCCGTGTGTGTACTTTGTGTGGGGTCAGGAGGGGTTTAACAAGGTGGATGTAGCAGAGCCGTGTGTGTACTTTGTGTGGGGTCAGGAGGGGTTTAACAAGGTGGATGTAGCAGAGCCGTGTGTGTACTTGTGTGGGGTCAGGAGGGGTTTAACAAGGTGGATGTAGCAGAGCCGTGTGTGTACTTGTGTGGGGTCAGGAGGGGTTTACAAGGTGGATGTAGCAGAGCCGTGTGTGTACTTGTGTGGGGTCAGGAGGGGTTTTACAAGGTGGATCTAGCAGAGCCGTGTGTGTACTTGTGTGGGGTCAGGGAGGGGTTTAACAAGGTGGATGTAGCAGAGCCGTGTGTGTACTTGTGTGGGGTCAGGGAGGGGTTTTACAAGGTGGATGTTGCAGAGCCGTGTGTGTACTTGTGTGGGGTCAGGGAGGGGTTTAACAAGGTGGATGTAGCAGAGCCGTGTGTGTTCTTGGGTGGGGTCAGGAGGGGTTTACAAGTTGTACGGAGCAGAGCCGTGTGTGTACGAGGTGTACGGAGCAGAGCCGTGTGTGTACGAGGTGTACGGAGCGAAGCCGTGTGTGTACGAGGTGTACGGAGCGAAGCCGTGTGTGTACGAGATGTACGGAACGGAGCCCTGTGTGTACGGAGCTGAGCCGTGTGTTTATGGAGCGGAGCAGAGCCGGGGGTGTACGGAGTGAAGCTGCGTGTGTACAAGGTGTACGGAGCGGAGCCGTGTGTACGAGGCATACAAAGCGGAGCCGTGCGTGTACGAGGTGTATGGTGGGGAGCATTTATACCTCCCGAGTCCCAACTGTCCCGGATCCAGCGAGACAGTCCCGATTTTGAGAGAGAGACTGCCCCAGCCGGGAGCTTACTTTCCCCGCGGGACACAGGAGTACACAGCAGAGCCCCAAGGAGCAATTTAAAACTTGCACGTAACGTTCTACCGGAAGTGACGTGCTGGAAGCTGACCAGAAATTAGGTCATTTCAGTAGGAGATTGTGACGGAACCATGGAGGCACTTCAGGGAATGCTTCAGGTCCATCACCGTGTCCTCCTCTGACAGCGGACAGCGAGATCGCCTTGGAATCGGGGATGTCGGCCATGTGAGCGGATCATGATATGTCCTGCACCAGAAGGCTCAGGTGGGCACTACAATGGGAGCTGGGCTGCTATAGTATCGTTATAGAATTTTTCTTTCTCTGTTTCTCTCTCTGTTCTTTCTCTCTAATCTTTTTTTTCTCTCTCTCTGTTCTTTCGCTCTCTGTTCTCTTTCTTTCTGTCTCTGTTCTTTCTGTCTGTTCTCTCTTTCCTCTCTTTCTTTCTCTCTCTCTCTGTTCTTTCTTTCCCCTCTTTCTTTTTCTCTCTACCTCTCTGTTCTTTCTTTCCCCTCCTTCTTTTTCTCTCTCTCCCTGTTCTTTTTTTCTGTCAACTCTTTTTCTCTCTCCGTTCTTTCTTTCCCCTTTTTTCTCTCCCTCTCTGTTCTTTATTCCCCTCTTTCTTTCTCTCCTGTTCTTTTTTTCTGTCCACTCTTTCTTTCTCTTTGTTCTTTTTCTTTCTGTTCTTTCTTTCCCCTCTTTCTTTCTCTATCTGTTATTTCTTTCTTTACCCTCTTTCTTTCTCTTTCTCTCTGTTCTTTTCTTTCTATCTCTGTTCTTCCTTTCTTTCTCTCTGTTCTTTATTTTCTTTCTCTGTTCGTTCTATGTTCTTTCTTTCTTGCTCTGTATCTTTCTCTGTTCTTCCTTCCATTCTCTCTTTCTTTCTCTGTTCTTTATTTCCCCTCTCTTCTTTCTTTCATGCGTACACTACTAATCAGTAGCCTCCATCACATGAACGTGTTTTGCCACAGAGCGAGTGTCCGTGTGGATCACATGCGTGTCCGTGTGATCCACACAGAGAGAAGTCCGTTTTTGGCCGTCACCACGGATGTCACACGGCATGAGTCGTGGTATGTGTTAAGGGGGGGCCAACTGAGACTTTTTCGCCCGGGGCCCTCAAAAACCTGGAGCCGGCCCTGCTCGCAAGTCTGACCCCGACCTTAGTGTCGGGACTGAGGTCTCCAGTATACAGGAATGGCACAGTCCCTGAGCTGGAAGGCCTGACAGGGCAGAGTGACAAACCTGCAGCCCCATCAGGTCAGGAGTCACACTATACCAGACTTGCAGGACCCCAGAGCCCTGTCCTGTCTGCAGTACACGGGGTGAGAGGGGGAAGCCATCATGGATCTGAGAGAAGAAGCCGGAGGCACAGACCTGCGCTCCATCATCATGTTAGTGCAGAGCTTCGGTACTTGCCCTCTCCTGTGTCTCCCAGGGGCTGACTGTAGAGGGCAGAACTTCCCCCTAGCACAGTGCTGCCTTCATGCTTCTCTCAGAGTCCAGGGTGACTTCAGTCTGGCTTCTGATTGGTGGAGCAGCCCCTGCTGACTACTCTTCTACCAATCAGTGCTGTGCTTTCGTTTTCTCTCTGCAGCGGACAGCTCGCCGTTTGCCCTCCTGCAAAATGTTTTTTTCCCTAGACTTATCAAAGAAATCAGACACATGACATTTTTTTTTACAGACATACTGAAAAATTGCTAATAGATCAGTAAGTGATAAATGTGTCCAGCCCATAGTCCTGACAGGTATCAGCTGGATCCACTGTGAACGGACAGATAATAATTACAGTCGAAATAATCAGAAGTCAAGAGTCAATCTTCTCCTGCTTCACACAATAACATGTTTTTACAGAGAGGGAATCAAGCTGCTCATTGTTCCTGGCGGCGGTCAGAGGCCCCGGTATAACACACCCCAATGCTCCACATACTATTCATCATAGGAGGTCTCCAGCCAAGAAGCACAGCTACAATCCTGACATCTTTAGGAAATATTGAAGAAAATACAAGGTATAACTTTTAGGGTATGTTCACACTGGGTGTTTTTGATGCGTTTTTTTTTTTGCTAATTTTCAGCTGCGTTTTCCATTACCAGCAAAGTCTATGAGATGTCACAAATCTCCCTTGGGTTTTTGTCACTAGGATCTTGTGCTTTGCTTGGTTTTCTGCACAATAGAGCACGTCACTTGTTACCCATTGAAAGTAAAGGGTGGTGAAAAAAAAAAATACAGGTATCAGGTTTTGCTGCATTTTTTGTGCCAAAACCTGATGAAGTAAAATCAGATATTGTTTTGTCACTAAACTTTATAAGTATGCACAAGAGACAAATGACAAAAACGCGACAACAAAAAAAAACGCTTTTTTTCTGCCGCTTATTTACTGCCATAAGAGGTTTTGTTGAAGAAAAAAAAACGCAACATGTGAACATAGCCTTATAGCTCAGGGAACATTAACCCCTTTCTGACCTCGGATGGCATAGTACGTCAGAGGTCAGATCCCCCGCTTTGATGAGGGCTCCGGCAGTGAGCCCACATCAAAGCTGGGACATGTCGGCTGTGGAATCTCGATTCACCCGCGCCTATTAACTAGTTAAATGCCGCTGTCAAATGCCGATAGCGGCATTTTAAAAGAACTTCCGGCCACCGGACAGTAAATACGCGCATAGCTGACCCCCGTCACGTGATCAGGGGTCAGTGATGCGTTGGCATAACAACGAGAGGTCTCCTGGAGACCTCTATGGTTGTTGATGCCGGATTGCTATGAGTGCCACTTGGTGGTTGGCGCTCATAGCAATGCAGTAATTCAGCTACATAGAGGCGAACTGCTCATAGCCTATATGTAGCAGTGCCGATCAGGCTATGGCAGCTTCTAGTCTCCCATGGAGGCTATTAAAGCATGTCAAAATTAAAAAAAAGGTTTTTAAAAATCTGAAAAAAATATATAAAAGTTTAAATCACCCCCCTTTTGCCCTATCAAAATAAAACAATAAAAAAATCACACAGACACATATTAGGTATCGCCGCGTTCAGAATCGTACGATCAAAAAAAGGATTAACCTGATCGCTGAACGGCGTAGCGGGAAAAAAAATCAAAACGCCAGAGTTACGTTTTTTTGGTCGCTGCGACTTTGCATTAAAATGCAATAACAGGCGATCAAAAGATCGTATCTGCACATATATGGTATCCTTAAAAACGTCAGGTCGGCGCTCAAAAAATAAGCCCTCACCCAACCTGAGATCATGAAAAATGGAGACGCTACAGGTATTGGAAAATGGAACTTTTTGTTTTTTTGGAAATTTTTTTTCACCACTTAGAGAAAAAAGAGCCTAGACATGTTTGGTGTGTATGAACTCGAAATGACCTGGAGAATAAGAATGGCAGGTCCGTTTTAGCATTTAGTGAACCTAGCAAAAAAGCCAAGCAAAAAACAAGTGTGGGATTGCACTTTCTTTTGCAATTTCACAGCACTTGGAATTATTTTTTGCCCATTTTCGAGTACACGACATGGTAAAACCAATGATGTCATTCAAAAGTACAACTCGTCCTGCAAAAATTAAGCCCTCACATGGCCATATTGACGGAAAAATAAAAAAGTTATGGCTCTGGAAAGAAGGGGAGCGAAAAACGAAAACGCAAAACCGAAAAAAGCTCTGGTCATTAAGAGGTTAATGGAGATGGGGCCAGAAGCACCATAGGAGTCAGTAACAGGTATGACAGTCCCCCTGATGAGCATCACCATAAGAGCACATACTATGACGGCGACGGTCACCAGGGGGACAGGGACACAACAATACCCCTGTGCTGCTGACACTTGTATGGAATAAGTGATGATACAGAGCAGCCTCCACAGTAAGGTCTCTCCGTAAGGCACGGTGTAATACTGCAGCTGAACAAACACACACACAAAGCGCAGGCGTGCTGGAAGCAATGGCCATTTTTCAAGCAAGCAATCTTTTTTTAACTGGCCAGAGTCCTAATGGGTTAATGGTGTGTCCAGTGTCCGGGAAAGGTGACGGTCCACCTACCTGCACTGTTCTGGGCTCTGCCTCCTGCATGGTGCTTCTCCAGGGGTGTGTGTAACGTCACAGGAAGGGGCAGCGCTCATGTGACCGAGTGACGTCACACCTACCTGGAGCCCCTACACTCTAGCGTCTACCCTCACAGGAGCAGCTGTGCTGTGGAGTTCGCGGCTCTGCAGGTATGTGGGGAGGCGGCATTAACCCGGTGAGCACATGCCTGCTGTAGGGCGGTATAACGAGGTGTCCTTACTGGAGTACATAGGATTACCTCACCCCTGACCTGGCCCGGCACTGTACAGCGACATTCTCACACCTAAGCACTCCGAAGAATGGAAAATCCGGTAGAAAAATTGAGAGCTGTCCAATAATATTCTTGGGCGACATAGAATCTGTGCAAAGCATTGTGACATGAGCTGACTACAGTTTTCCTGAAGCGACAGCTGATACTGTATCCCCCCCGTCCCCGTCCCCTTCTCTCCATCCCCCTTCTCTCCATCCCCCTTCTCTCCATCCCCCTTCTCTCCATCCCCCTTCTCCATCCCCCTTCTCTCCATCCCCCTTCTCTCCTCTCCTTCTTCTTCTCCTCCTCTCCTCCCCTTCTTCTCCTTCTCCTTCTCCTCCTCCTCCTCCCCTCCCCTTCTTCTTCTCCTCCTCTCCTCCTCTCCTCCCCTTCTTCTTCTTCTTCTTCTTCTTCTCCTCCTCCTCTCCTCCCCTTCTTCTTCTTCTTCTTCTTCTCCTCCTCTCCTCTTCTTCTTCTTCTTCTCCTCCTCTCCTCTTCTTCTTCTTCTTCTTCTCCTCCTCCTCTCTTCTTCTTCTTCTTCTTCTCTTCTTCTTCTTCTTCTCCTCCTCCTCTCCTCCCCTTCTTCTTCTTCTTCTTCTTCTTCTTCTCCTCCTCCTCTCCTCCCCTTCTTCTTCTTCTTCTTCTTCTTCTTCTTCTTCTTCTTCTTCTTCTCCTCCTCCTCTCCTCCCCTTCTCTTCTTCTTCTTCTTCTTCTTCTTCTTCTTCTCCTCCTCCTCTCCTCCCCTTCTTCTCTTCTTCTTCTTCTTCTTCTTCTTCTTCTCCTCCTCCTCTCCTCCCCTTCTTCTTCTTCTTCTTCTTCTCCTCCTCTCCTCCCCTTCTTCTTCTTTCTTCTTCTTCTTCCTCCTCTCTCCTCCCCCTTCTTCTTCTTCTTCTTCTCCTCCTCCTCTCCTCCCCTTCTTCTTTTCTTCTTCTCCTCCTCTCCTCCCCTTCTTCTTCTTCTTCTTTCTTCTTCTCCTCCCCTTCTTCTTCTTCTTCTCCTCCCCTTCTTCTTCTTCTTCTTCTTCTTCTTCTTCTCCTCCTCCTCCTCCTCCTCCTCCTCCTTCTCCCTCCCCTTCTTCTTCTTCTTCTTCTTCTTCTTCTCCTCCTCCTCTCCTCCCCTTCTTCTTCTTCTTCGTCTTCTTCTTCTTCTTCTCCTCCTCCTCTCCTCCCCTTCTTCTTCTTCTCTTCTCCTCCTCCTCCTCCTCTCCTCCCCTTCTTCTTCTTCTTCTTCTTCTTCTTCTTCTTCTTCTCCTCCTCCTCTCTCCGCCTTCTTCTTCTTCTTCTCCTCCTCCTCTCCTCCCCTTCTTCTTCTCTTCTCCTCCTCCTCTCCTCCCCTTCTTCTTCTTCTTCTCCTCCTCCTCTCCTCCCCTTCTTCTCCTCCTCCTCTCCTCCCCTTCTTCTTCTTCTCCTCCTCTCTCCTCTCCTCCCTTCTTCTTCTTCTTCTCCTCCCCTTCTTCTTCTTCTTCTTCTTCTTCTTCTTCTTCTTTCTCCTCCTCCTTCCTCCTCCTCCTCCTCCTCCTCCCCTTCTTCTTCTTCTTCTCCTCCTCTCTTCTTCTTGCTTCTTCTCCTCCTCCTCTCCTCTTCTCTTCTTCTTCCTCCTCCTCCTCTCCTCCGCTTCTTCTTCTTCCTTCTCCTCCTCCTCTCCTCCCCTTCTTCTTCTTCTTCTTCTCCTCCTCCTCTCCTCCCCTTCTTCTTCTTCTTCTTCTTCTTCTCCTCCTCCTCTCCTCCCCTTCTTCTTCTTCTTCTTCTTCTTCTTCTCCTCCTCCTCTCCTCCCTTCTTCTTCTTCTTCTTCTTCTCCTCCTCCTCTCCTTCCCCTTCTTCTTCTTCTTCTTCTTCTTCTTCTTCTTCTCCTCCTCCTCTCCTCCCCTTCTTCTTCTTCTTCCTTCTTCTTCTTCTCTCTTCTCCTCCTCCTCTCCTCCGCCTTCTTCTTCTCCTCCTCCTCTCCTCCCCTTCTTCTTCTTCTTCACTCCTCCTCCTCTCCTCCCCTTCTTCTTCATCTTCTTCTTCTTCTCCTCCTCCTCTCCTCCCCTTCTTCTTCTTCTTCTTCTTCTTCTCCTCCTCCTCTCCTCCCCTTCTTCTTCTTCTCCTCCTCCTCTCCTCCCCTTCTTCTTCTTCTTCTTCTTCTCCTCCTCCTCTCCTCCCCTTCTTCTTCTTCGTCTTCTTCCTCCTCCTCCTCCTCTCCTCCCCTTCTTCTTCTTCTTCTTCTTCTTCTTCTCCTCCTCCCCTTCTTCTTCTTCTTCTTCTTCCTCTCCTCCCCTTCTTCTTCTTCTTCTTCTCCTCCTCCTCTCCTCCCCTTCTTCTCCTCTCCTCCCCTTCTTCTTCTTCTTCTTCTCCTCCTCCTCTCCTCTCTTCTTCTTCTTCTTCTTCTTCTTCTTCTTCTTCTTCTCCTCCTCCTCTCCTCCCCTTCTCTTCTTCTCCTCCTCCTCTCCTCCCCTTCTTCTTCTTCTTCTTCTTCTTCTTCTTCTCCTCCTCCTCCTCCTCCTCCTCCTCTCCTCCCCTTCTTCTTCTTCTTCTTCTTCTTCTCTTCCTCCTCCTCTCCTCCCCTTCTTCTTCTTCTTCTTCTTCTTCTTCTCCTCCTCTCCTCCCCTTCTTCTTCTTCTTCTTCTTCTTCTCCTCCTCCTCTCCTCCCCTTCTTCTTCTTCTTCTTCTTCTTCTTCTTCTTCTTCTTCTCCTCCTCTCCTCCCCTTCTTCTTCTTCTCCTCCTCTCCTCCCCTTCTTCTTCTTCTTCTTCTTCTTCTTCTTCTCCTCCTCCTCTCCCCCCTTCTTCTTTTTCTTCTTCTTCTCCTCCTCCTCCTCCTCCTCTTCTTCTTCTTCTTCTTCTTCTTCTTCTTCTTCTTCTTCTTCTTCTTCTTCTTCTTCTTCTTCTCCTCCTCCTCCTATTCTCCTCCCTTCTTCTTTTCTTCTCCATCTCCTCCCCTTCTTCTTCTTCTCCTCTCCCCTTCTTCTTCTTCTACTCCTCCTCTCTTCTTCTTCTCCTCCTCCTCTCCTCCCCCTCTCCTCCCCTTCTTCTTCTTCTTCTTCTTCTTCTCCTCCTCCTCTCCTCCCCTTCTTCTTCTTCTTCTTCTTCTTCTCCTCCTCCTCTCCTCCCCCTTCTTCTTCTTCTTCTTCTTCTTCTCCTCCTCCTCTCCTCCCCTTCTTCTTCTTCTTCTTCTCCTCCTCCTCTCCTCCCTTCTTCTTCTTCTTCTTCTCCTCCTCCTCTCCTCCCTTCTTCTTCTTCTCCTCTCTCCTCTCCTCCCCTTCTTCTTCTTCTTCTTCTTCTCCTCCTCTCCTCCCCTTCTTCTTCTTCTTCTCTTCTTCTTCTCCTCCTCTCCTCCCCTTCTTCTTCTTCTTCTCCTCCTCCTCCTCCTCTCCTCCCCTTCTTCTTTTCTTCTTCTCCTCTCCTCCCCTTCTTCTTCTTCTTCTTCTTCTCCTCTTCTTCTTCTTCTTCTTCTTCTTCTTCTTCTTCTTCTTCTTCTTCTTCTTCTTCTTCTTCTCTCCTCCTCCTCCTCCTCCTCCTCCTCCTCCTCCTCCTCCTCCTCCTCTCCTCCCCTTCTCTTCTTCTTCTTCTTCTTCTTCTTCTTCTTCTTCTTCTCCTCCTCCTCTCCTCCCCTTCTTTCTTCTTCTCCTCCTCTCCTCCCCTTCTTCTTCTTCTTCTTCTTCTTCTTCTCCTCCTCCTTCTCCTCCCCTTCTTCTTTTTCTTCTCCTCCTCCTCTCCTCCCCTTCTTCTTTTCTTCTTCTCCTCCTCTCCTCCCCTTCTTCTTCTTCTTCTCCTCCCCTTCTCTCTTCTTCTTCTTCTTCTTCTCCTCCCCTTCTTCTTCTTCTTCTTCTTCTTTCTTCTTCTTCTTCTTCTTCTTCTTCTTCTTCTCTCCTCCTCCTCTCCTCCTCCTCCTCCTCCTCCTCCTCTCCTCCCCTTCTTCTTCTTCTTCTTCTCCTCCTCCTCGTCCTCCCCTTCTTCTTCTTCTTCTTCTTCTTCTCTCTCCTCCTCTCCTCCCCTTCTTCTTCTTCTTCTCCTCCCTCCTCCTCCTCCTCTCCTCTTCTTCTTCCTTCTTCTTCTTCTCCTCCTCCTCTTCCTCCCCTTCTTCTTCTTCTCCTCCTTCCTCTCCTCCCTTCTTCTTCTTCTCCTCCTCTCCTCCCTTCTTCTTCTCTCCTCCTCTCCTTCCTCCCCTTCTCTTCTTCTTCTTCTCCTCCTGCCTCTCCTCCCCTTCTTCTTCTTCTCTTCTTCTTCTTCTTCTCTTCTCTTCTCCTCCTCTCTCTCCCCTTCTTCTTCTTCTCCTCCTCTCCTCTCCTCCCCCTTCTTCTTCTTCTTCTCCTCCCCTTCTTCTTCTTCTCTCTTCTTCGTCTTCTTCTCTTCTCCTCTCTCCTCCTTCCTTCCTCCTCTCCTCTCCTCCCCTTCTTCTCTTCTTCTCCTCCTCTCTTCTTCTTCTTCTTCTCCTCCTCCTCTCCTCTTCTTCTTCTTCTTCTTCTTCTTCTTCTTCTTCTTCTTCTCTCCTCTCCTCTCCTCCCCTTCTTCTTCTTCTTCTTCTTCTTCTTCTTCCTTCTTCTTCTTCTTCTCCTCCTCCTCTCCTCCGCTCTTCTCTTCTCTCCTCCTCTCCTTCTCCTTCTTCTTTCTTCTCTTCTTTCTTCTTCTCCTCCTCCTCTCCTCCCCTTCTTCTTCTTCTTCTTCTTCTTCTTCTTCTTCTTCTTCTTCTCCTCCTCCTCTCTCCTCCCCCTTCTTCTTCTTCTTCTTCTTCTTCTCCTCCTCCTCTCCTCCCCTTCTTCTTCTTCTTCTCCTCTCTCGCTCCTCCTCCTCCTCTCCTCTTTCTTCTTCTTCTTCTTCTTCTCCTCCTCCTCTCCTCCCCTTCTTCTTCTTCTTCTTCTCCTCCTCCTCCCTCTCCTCCCTTCTTCTGCTTCTCCTCCTCCTCCTCCTCCTCCTCCTCTCCTCCCCTTCTTCTTCTTCTTCTCCTCCTCTCTTCTTCTTCTTCTTCTCCGCCTCCTCGTCCTCTTCTTCGTCTTCGGTCTTCTTCTTCTCCTCCTCCTCTCCTCCCCTTCTTCTTCTTCTTCTTCTCCTCCTCCTCTCCTTCCCCTTCTTCTTCTTCTTCTTCTCTTCTCCTCCTCCTCTCCTCCCCTTCTTCTTCTTCTTCTTCTCCTCCTCCTCTCCTCCCCTTCTTCTTCTTCTCCTCCTCCTCTCCTCCCCTTCTTCTTCTTCTTCTTCTTCTCCTCCTCTCCTCCCCTTCTTCTTCTTCTTCTTCTTCTTCTCTTCTCCTCCTCTCCTCCCCTTCTTCTTCTTCTTCTTCTTCTCCTCCTCTCCTCCCCTTCTTCTTCTTCTCCTCCTCCTCCTCCTCTCCTCCCCTTCTTCTTTTTCTTCTTCTCCTCTCCTCCCCTTCTTCTTCTTCTTCTTCTTCTTCTTCTTCTTCTCCTCCTCCTCCTCTCCTCCCATTCTTCTTCTTCTCCTCCTCTCCTCCCTTCTTCTTCTTCTTCTTCTTCTTCTTCTTCTTCTCCTCCTCCTCTCCTCCCCTTCTTCTTTTTCTCTCTCCTCTCCTCCCCTTCTTCTTTTCTTCTTCTCCTCCCTCCTCCCCTTCTTCTTCTTCTTCTCCTCCCTTCTTCTTCTTCTTCTTCTCCTCCCCTTCTCTTCTTCTTCTTCTCCTCCCCTTCTTCTTCTTCTTCTTCTCCTCCCCTTCTTCTTTCTTCTTCTTCTCTTCTTCTCCTCCTCCTCCTCCTCCTCCTCCCTCCTCTCTCTCCCTTCT